>NC_068427.1:9600148-10810148 GCF_023373465.1 Oncorhynchus keta
ATGTCACCAATAGTCGCAGACCAATCTGACATTACAACTAAAGACAGTTCTGAGTGTATTGCTGTACAATACATGGATGTCCTTTTCTGCTATTTTAAGACATACATGATCAAGTTCCTTTGTTAAGAGGTGCGCAAGAGTGTGATTGCTCCTTGCAGTGGAATATGTACACATATATAAATATATTTGAATCAACAAGTTAAACAAAGCAAAGCTTTTCAGGCATGTGAGAGAGCTCAGATTTTTAATGAATTGAAACAATGAAGTCCAGGCAGTCGTGAGTACAGTTTAGAAGTACTTTCCATATAAGGGTCATTCCACAAATTCTGTATAACTTGTTACAACCTGGCTCAAGATTGTAACAAACAATGGGAAACCACACACTGAGTAAAGGAATAACAAAATTAATAGATACCATAAATAAACACTCACAAAAATAATCAGATGAGACATGAAGGTCAATAAATTAGGTGTCATCTGCCAAAGCCACAACTACACAACCAAAGGTATGCACGGAGAGAGGAATCTCTTGCTGAATGGGGGGGGGACAGTGGCTTTATGCCACAGCTGAGCTTTCACAGGTGTGCCCCAATCAGCACTGACGACCCTCCCAGCTCCGCCCACCTCTCCTACTCCACCCACCAATCTCCTGCAGAAAGTAAGCACAGCAAAACCCATAAACCAGAGCAGGGAGGGACCGTCACACTTGGTCAAAGAAAACATTTGATATCACCAAATTTTCACATTCTGTCATAAAGAGCACATGTTCAACTTCATAAACATGTTTTCCCATCTCAAAACTATCAGTGCCAAATAAAGTATCAGGGTTGACCGTAACAGGGTTGATGATTTCTTAAATCAGCCATAAATCCCCTTGTGACAGAGGAAATGACAGCTTGTTGTGTGCTACAGGGAGTGGCAATTGCATGCAAGCTTCACCCCAAAAATGTAATTGTTAAAACACTTCTAGCCTATCTATGGCTAACAGGGTTGGCATGTTACGCTCGACCTACACAGTTATCCTCCACAAAACACCAGAAAATGTACAAAAAAAAGAGTAGATCCAGCGCTCCTGCGTTTACTCTGTGATTTGACTATTAGATGTTCAATGTTTCTTTTGAAAGGAATATTTCAAAAGGAATAGTTTCACCAAATTAAAACGAGAGCTCAGTTTACGTAACAGGGTTGACCTTAAAATGAGGGACTGATGCAAATGAATCACTACTCACATGAAATAAAAAATAATCTTCAGAAATGACTTTGTCAAAGCAACTAAATAACTAGGGCTTGGAGAAACTTGGAGAAATGTTGGGACGTGATGTCCTTGTCCCATCGCGCTCTAGCGACTCCTGTGGCGGTCGCCAGTTGTGCGGTGATTCCTTCGAGACATTGGTGCAGCTGGCTTCTGGGTTAATCGAGCAATGTGTCAAGAATGTGTCAAGAACCAGGGTCATGTTTCGGCGGACGCATGGCTCTTGACCTTTGCCTCTCCCGAGTTCGAACAGGAGTTGCAGCGATGGGACAAGACTACCAATTGGACATCACTAAATTGGGCAGAAAAATTGGTAAAAAGTACACAAAACAATATAGATATATTTGATTAATTTTGGCACTTTAGCAAGCCTTTATCCATATTAAACATCTGATTTATTGAAGTCTAAATGTGGTCTATATTAAAGGCCACTTCATTTAATATAACAGCCTTTTAAAATTCAATATTGGTGCAACATTTCTGACTAAAATATCAAAGGGCACTCATTTCGTGGAACGACCCAGAACATCTGAACCATTTTCCTTATTATAAGTTGCTACAAAATTGTATCTATTTACAAAGTGAAGAACAGCTTTCTGCATCCCTTTTTTGTTGTTCATATTACATCTGCACACACAAAACACAATTACACTGTCCCACAAGTAGCGTAGAATAACATTCCTTATTACAAACAGCTGGACTCAAAGCCCCAAAACCTCATGCGTGTATATAAAACGATAACGTAGGACTACATATATATATAATATACAATACATATATATTGTGCTTTCAAATCTATTGCAAACGTCATCCTTTTTGTGTGGTGTCTTTGGTACTCGGCTCGGGAGCTTACACACATTTTCCTGGGCACCACCTGAAGAGGGCAGATTAGTTTGGGAAGGGAGTGCACATCTGAAGGGAGAGGGACAACATAGGATCAGGGGGAAAAAATGGCTGCATCTCAATAGCGGAATGCTGCACTTTTGTGATTGCATATGTGTTACACAGTGGGACAGTCACATAGTAAATGAAAAATGCATGAATTATCCCGACCCTCGCATGAAAGATTTGGAAATAAATGCTTCAGTTATTACAGCGCAACAGCTGATTTGCCAGGACCATATATTCTAATTCTACCCCAGGGCTGTCTTGTCTTCTCAAATGTTCACATCTTTTCCACATTTTGTGTTTTATGATGATTAGATATGTGTTGTCTCATCTCTGTGTGCGGCTGGCGCTGTCTGTCTCTAACCTACCACACTGTGGGTTACGTTCCTCTGCCCAGGTGTTGCTGATGCATGCCAGATCTTACTACACCCGGATAATTATTTTACGTATCAGCTAACCACATATATTATAGCAATCAGGTGCCGGGCGGCACAGTTTATGATGTTGCACGCAACTATTGGTTGATGCATGGAACGGCTGAGCAGGGGAACACGACCACTGTGTGTGGCTACTGCTGGCTGACTAACATACAACAGTGTCTCTACTCTGTGTGCGGCTGGTGCTGTCTGGCTAAAACCTACCACAGTGTCTCTAATCCGTGTGTGTGGCAGGTGCTGTCTGGCTGTAACCTACCACATTTTCAATCTCATCAGGGTTAATAATCCTGGTCAGCTCTCCATACACTTCGGGACTCATGGGCAGCATGGCGTCCTGTAGTCTGGAGGGGTGGCTGAGGAGAAACAGAAACCAACAAACAGTTACATAACCAGGAGAAAATAAATGTTTGCAGTATTTAATATGAGAGTGACAATCAATCAATGGGCCCCCCTGTCAGTAATTCAACCGTGTTTACTACCAGTGAAATATTTAGCTAGACTAATTTACCAAACATGTTAGCTGACATGGGTGAGTGACTGTCAGTGACTGACATAACAAGAGACGTACACTTTTCATCTGACCTTTTCTTGTACTTTGGGCTGTGTGTGTTGTCTGTTGTGTGTATCTTAAATCAATGAAAACGATATAAAAACAGTAAAAGGTGTTTCATAACAAGAATCACACTTACACTTCAGACACAGAGATGAGCTCCGTCTTAATGTAGTCAGCCTCAGAGGCACTCTCCAACTCCATTGGCTTAGCAGCTGAGAAGGTCAAAGGTTATAGACGTCTAGAGGTTATCATTAGAACCAAACACAGGTGGCTGGTGGCCCCTAAATTGGGGAGGACGGATTCATAGTAATGGCTGGAATGGAGTAAATGGAATGGTATCAAACACATCACACACTCCATTCCAGACATTATTTTGAGCCTTCCTCCCCTCACCAACCTCCTGTAGCAAGGCATTACCAGTGGTCAATATTTCAATGGGGGAAAAGGGTGTGGCACAACAAAATATGAAAAGTATGCTATGCAGTGAATATTGTGTATAATAGCTTAGACTGGAATTGAATTCAACACCATTTGTACCGTTTTCAACTACTCAATCTTTCCTCAACATACATACATTTCTAACAGCTTGTTAGTTTCCTTCTGTGGGGCGGCTGTAGTAGCGTGTGAAGGCGCTCTCTTTGGGGATGTTGGGGTAGAGGTAGAGCAGAGGGTTCTCAGGGATGTTCTCGGCAGCCATCACCTTGTAGTTGCGGAGGATGTCAGGAAAAGAGATGGCGGCCAGCTCCTTCTTAGTGTAGGGCTCCACCGCGTGGAAATGGACATCTATACAGTGGGGCAAAAAAGTATTTAGTCAGCCACCAATTGTGGAAGTTCTCCCACTTAAAAAGATGAGAGAGGCCTTTAATTTTCATCACAGGTACACTTCTACTCCAACCTAAGTGTATGTACTAAACTTCCGACTTCAACTGCACATAAATGCACACACACACAATGTGATATGAGAATGTGTTCTCAGTCAGTTTACCTGGTCAAATAATACAAACAGAAACACATATACCTGATACAGATGTACAGACACATACTCATAATGTGTAAAAACAATTAAAATACATATATTTTTGTCTGTCCATAGGTATGTATACGGAGTAAATATACCACATATTAGGAACACCTTCCTAATATTGAGTTACCCCCCCACACAGCCTCAATTCGTCGGGGCATGGACTCTAATAGGTGTCGAAAGTGTTCCACAAGGATGCTGGCCCATGTTGACTCCAATGCTTCCCACAGTTGTGTCAAGTTGGCTGGATATCCTTCGGGTGGTGGACCATTCTTGATACACACGGGAAACTGTTGAGCATGAAAATCCCAGCAGTGTTGCAGTTCTTGACTCAATCCGATGCACCTGGCACCTACTACTATACCCCATTCAAAGGCACTTAAATATTTTGTCTTGCCCATTCAACCTCTGAATGGCATACATACACAATCCACGTCCCAATTGTCTCAAGGCTTAAAAATCCTTCTTTAACCCATCTCCTCCCCTTCATCTACAGCTATAAAGCTACAAAAACACATGCACACAAAAAGACACACACACCATTATTGGAGCCCTCCACCCAGGTGAAAGTAATGGCTCCCTCTCGGCTGCTCTCACTGAAGCGCAGCAGGAAAGTTCCAGGCTCCTTGTCCTTCAGCAGGGCCTTCTCTCTCTCCTTACTAACAAAGCCAATGATACACCTATAGACCATAGATATGTAGTTGATTATAGCACAATAAAGTCACTTTTCAAAAATGTAATGTAGACTTAGTCTTCAGAAAGGTATACTGGAGTAATGGGAGTTGGAGAGATGTTTTACCCATCATTCCACAGACACAGCAGGTGTCTCTTGATCAGGTCCAGTATTCCCTCGATCCACAGCCAGAAGGGAAAGCTCTTCTCATTCACATTCTGCTCAGGCAAAGACACACTCAATACACAGCCCATAGTAAACACACAGGGGTTGGCTAAAACACTGAACTTCCAGTGAGATGCTCACCTTGCAGAACTTGGTCCAGGGGATGAGTCCATTAGGGTTTCCGGCTGCTTTTCCACCTGTCACAGGAGTTTGGTATTATTATTGGTTCACTTTAATGGAACAACCTTAGCTGACACCGTTATGAGCAACACATGACAGAGGTCATAAGCTTTTTATGCACCTTTGGATACGGTGAATAGATTTTAAGCAACATTTGCATTGTTAGCCTTTATCTGGGATTAGTTGGCCAAATTAGTTGGTCACCTTGACTCTCTTGCCAGATATCTGTGTTGAGAAAAACTAATAGCCACCTCACACACTGGATGTATGGCCACCTTTTATAGCCAACTAGCGCACCTTAATATCACAGATGGGTTTGCTGTGGCTGTGTCGTTTCACAAAACCACGCCAAGTCACAATAAGACTCACCCAGGAGCTTGTCTCCCAGCATGCTCAGCTGCTCGTCGTTGAGGCCTCGCTTGGTTATGGAGGAGAACTGCCAGCTCAGCACGTTTGACAACTGGCTCCAGGTGGCCTGAGGAGGGCTCAGGAAGAACGACAGATTCTGAGGAGGAAGAGAGAGAGGGATGGAGATGATAAGCTGATAGTTTGGAAGAGGGGTGTTAGTGCTGGGGTGGAACAAAAGCCTGCACACCACCTGGCTCTTCAGGACCAGGAGTTCGACCCCCTAGATTAAACCTGTCCAGTCTGGATCACATGACATAAGTAAGGAGGCAGTTAAGAGAACAAAAGTTACTGTAGTTCTCAGAGGGTAAAATCTCAGTAAGTAGATAGATAGATAGATAGATACTGTAGCTATGAGGATTTAGTCTTGAATGAGAAGGGTAAGTGAGAGGGGTTGTACCTTGGACTCACAGGTCAGCATGTTGTACCACATGACAGAGGCCCAGGGACTGGGCAGCTGGCTAATGTTGGAGATGACCACAATGGGCAGGGACATTGTCTGGATACATGCACACACACACACACACACGAGAAGTCAGATAGGAACATCAGTACTGAGAGTCAGGCTCCTTGGTGTGTATTACTAACAAATATTTCAGCCATGACAATAGTGTATACCATGTCTTTTTAAAAGCTCTACAGATTGGTTACTGTTGTTCTGACCTCTAGTTGGACCTGGAGTCCTGGCTGACAGAGTTGAGTCTCAAAGCTAATAGAGTGGAGCTCCTCCGTCACTATGAGAGGACCCTGAGTTGACACACAGACGTACATCATTTAAAAAATATATATGTATAACTATGACATTGCATAGTAATAGTTTTATACATCACAATCACCCTCACACTTGAGATGCTTTGTTTACCCCATTTGATCTGTTGCCTGTAACTTTCTGTTCCTTTAGTTGCTGGGGAAGAAAATAGTTGTAAATAATTTAAAGTAACCAAAAGAAGAAGAACAATATCAACAAAACATGGTTCTGAACAGCACACATGATATACTGTTACAGCAATCGGCAGGAGACTTGAACCCTGGTCGCCTGACCACATCAAACCACTTTCGTAATGCTCTTATGAAGGCTAGGGTCATTACTAGGGTTACAAAGGGACAGTATATTACAGAAAACAATGGGTTGGAACCTAAATTATTTTCCAATGGCCATTTAGAAGCAGAATCCATATTTATTTTTGTTCTGAACCTATTAGAACCAAAAAAAAGTAAAGGTTCATATAGTTCCTTTTCGTTCCTTTATTCTTCCTGTGAAGTCAACATTGTTTTTACATTTAGTTCATTAATTTAATTATCGCCAATAGAGCAGCTTGTTGTGGAATGGGTCAAATATTTGTTTACATGTTTAATTGGTCAGATAAGTGCAGGCATGAGATACGACTGAAATTTCATGGGTGGGTCGAGAGCAAGAGAGGGGTGGACATGGAGGAAGCTTGGCTTGAAGCGCTGAACATCATGACATGATGTGAATTGGAATGTGTTTATAGGCTATTACTAGCATTATAACTTAACTGAATTACAGAACTATACAGTATAAGACATTAGGAATATTTTTCTAACTTAAAAATAACATTATGTCATTGTTGTAAATGTTTTGGCGCCAAACTGGTGGCAGTTGTGTAAAAAGTAAATAACTGAGAAAGTTGCAGAGTTAATTGAAAATAATGAAAAATATGGGGGCGCCTATTGGGGAACCCTGATGTACAGTATATCATATGTACAATATACAGTATAACATCTGAATGTGCCAGTTCATACCAGGTGTCTGAATTCTGCTGCCAAGCTTCCATTGGACTCCTCCATGTTCATAACCTTAGTGTTGGTTCCCAAGATGTTGAATTTCCGGACCCTGGAAATGACGTAAAATCAGAGGAAATGTAATGACTACTAACTAGGCTTCTTCAGGTTTAAGTAGGATAACAGAGACCAAAAACATTTCCTACCCTCTCACTGTGCTCTTCTCAGTGACGTTCCTAAAGAAATACAATACATCAGTGACTGAAGCTTTGACTCTTGCCATTGATAAAATATAACAATGTAATACAATTGATTAACTATAACATCAAGCAGTTCCCAAAGACATATGTGTACACATGTGTGTATGTATATGGCTATGGTACGTACTTCTCATTCACTTACTTGTCAAACACAGCTTTGACTTTGAGCTGGTAGTTGAACTCCTGGAGCTTCACCAGGAGTCTGGGGATATTATCGGGTGCAAGAGCATTATGATACCAATGAAGTAAATCACAATGGAAGCCAAATGACAACCAGGAACTAAAGTGGATGGAAGTGTGTAGTGTTAAAGGTGTGGGTCTTAATTGAGGAGTTACAGCATGGATGGCTAAACATCCCTCCTCTGGGTTTGCAGGCTTCTTCTAGCTACTAGTCAACAGAGTATTGCACATTGTGTTTGGAGTGTGTAGCACTGGCGCAATCACCTGATTTTGACAGTGAACTGCACCCCAGTCTTCAGCACCATGGGTTTTTGAGGGTGAGTGGGCATACAGGGCTGTCTCTCCACCACGATAGAACTAAAAGACAGACGCCACAAAAACATCAAACATCCGGTAATGACACTCCACTAAAGCCTAGAGCAGGGATCATCAACTTCAGCTCAATTGTTTTCTTGAGTGGACAGTCGGGGGGCCCGTAACATAATTACAAATCATTTGTACACTGCTAATTGACAGCAAGAAGCCCAAAGGGATATAATATTTGACCAAAAGTATAATGTGGAAGGACCACCAGAGGGCAGGCTGCTCCCACGGACAGTAGCCCAGCCCGGCATGTGAGTCAAGGTGGTCAGAGGCAATTAAGCACAGCTGATGGTACTAATGAGCTATTCTCTCTATTGTAGGGGAAAGAGGAGGGAACCGGCAGAGAGGGGAGAAAGAAAAGAGTGTTTGATTCTACAGAGGAGAGGACGTACCTTTTGAAAAGGTGAAGAATGGTCACCACCTGAAGGGAGCTCTCCACGGAAGGATCGTGAAGGCTGTGACACACCCGTGATTTATGTTAGAATTTAAAGATACTCACCTTGTGTTTCTTATTCTTGTGAAGAAGAAGATGTGTGTTTCCTTGGGATATCATCATTGATTGTGTTGGAGTGTTTGAGAAGGAAAATGACCTCAATAGAGAACTTTGTACAATTAATAAAACCTGCTCCTGACTCATTTATTCCACTTTGTTTATTCCGCTTTACAGCAACCTCCAAGTACTTGGTCCGCTCATTGGTGGAGATTGCGGGCACTAGGAGGACGAGTGACACAAGGATAAGTGAGAAACTAAAATCTACCTGTAGACACAGGGTAACCATTCAAGAAGGATGGATAACACTCTACTACAACAGTTGATCACAGCCCAGCAGGCAACCATAGAACTCATGCAACAACAGCTGAGCCGGCGAGAAGAACCGAGAGTAAAGCCGAGAGCGGCTGCTCACACCATCTTACCTCGCCTCTCAAAGGAGGACGATATTGAGGCTTTCATCATGACGTTCGAAGGATGGCCACCTTGGAAGAGTGCCCCCCCACAGAATGAGTAAGTGCGTTAACTCCCCTTTTGACTGGGACAGCCCAGGAAGTCTACTATGACCTGGACCCCCGTGGAGCTGCTGACTATGGGCGACTAAAAAATGTGATTCTGTCCCGGTACCAGCTGACCGCCCGAGATAGAGCCGTAAAGTTCCATCAATGGACCTATATGGCCGTCCAACGAAACAGTGGCTGGAGCCCGGGAAGGGAGTAGGACATGTCATGTCATGTAGTGGACAAGATTTTGAGGAAATTACCCAGGGTCATTGCTGCCCGTCCCCACGCATCCCGGTCCGAGAGGGCAGGATCACCTCTGTTGGTTAGCAGAAATGGCCCCAGAGATTCCGGTTCGAATAGAAGGACGAGATGTGGTAGCCATTCTCGACTCGGGAAGTATGGTTACGTCAGTGGGGAGCAGATGGTGACCTCCGCAACACTGCTACCAGACGAAGTAGCCGTGTCCTGTGTCCATGGAGGCACCCACTATTACCCCACTGTGAGTCTGTCCATTCTCAACCCGAAAGGAAGGTGTACAGTCAGGGCGGGGAAAGTACCCCAGCTGATTGTGCCATTATTGATCGGGAGAGACTGTCCTCTACATAAGGAGCTTCGGCAGATGACGTTACGCACTGGACAAAGGGGATCAGGTCTCTCTATCACACGCCAAGAGCCGGGCCACCGTAGGGGGGCTGGAAAGCAGAGGGAAAAAAAGACCAAGTCCGAGCCCGAGGTAGTAGCCAACCTCCGTTGAAGACACCTGCGAAGGGTTATACACTACGGAGGAAGGAAGGAGCCACCAGAGGCTAAGGGCTATATTTGAAGCCCCATCAGAGGAGGGAACATGGAAGCGATTCTCCTCGGGCACCCCAGACGGGGATGGCGAACAACCTCCACACCCCTCTGTCGAGGTCGACCTGCCCCAAGAATTAAAGGGACAGTTCGGTACCTCTCAGCATAGAGCCCCAGACCTACGGGATGCCATGTGGACGGGAGGAATGTCGACGGTTCAGGTGAGCCCTCTCTTCCCTACTGTGCAATCAGGCCTCTTGTATTGGGTTGTGCAACGAAGGGGTGAAAAACAGGAATTACTAATGGTGCCTAGACCATACAGGGATACTGTCCTACAATTAGCCCATTCCCACGTCCTAGGAGGACACCTGGCACGGGACAAAACGATCGACAGAATCATGCAGAGGTTCCATTGGAACCGTGTCACCTGAGATGTAGCCAGGTATTGTAGGACGTGTGATCAATGTCAGCGTACGGCCCCACAACCACACCTGTGTAATCCTTTGATTCCTCTCCCCATTATAGAGACTCCCTTCGAACGCATAGCTATGGACCTCATGGGACCTTCTTCTTTTATTTTTATTTCACCTTTATTTAACCAGGTAGGCTAGTTGAGAACAAGTTCTCATTTGCAACTGCGACCTGGCCAAGATAAAGCATAGCAGTGTGAACAGACAACACAGAGTTACACATGGAGTAAACAATTAACAAGTCAATAACACAGTAGAAAAAAAGGGGAGTCTATATACAATGTGTGCAAAAGACATGAGGAGGTAGGGGAATAATTACAATATTGCAGATTAACACTGGAGTGATAAATGATCAGATGATCATGTACAGGTAGAGATATTGGTGTGCAAAAGAGCAGAAAAGTAAATAAATAAAAACTGTGGGGATGAGGTAGGTGAAAATGGGTGGGCTATTTACCAATAGATTATGTACAGCTGCAGCGAACGGTTAGCTGCTCAGATAGCTGATGTTTGATGTTGGTGAGGGAGATAAAAGTCTCCAACTTCAGCGATTTTTGCAATTCGTTCCAGTCACAGGCAGCAGAGTACTGGAACGAAAGGCGGCCGAATGAGGTGTTGGCTTTAGAGATGATCAGTGAGATACACCTGCTGGAGCGCGTGCTACGGATGGGTGTTGCCATCGTGACCAGTGAACTGAGATAAGGCGGAGCTTTACCTAGCATGGCCTTGTAGATGACCTGGAGCCAGTGGGTCTGGCGACGAATATGTAGCGAGGGCCAGCCGACTAGAGCATACAAGTCGCAGTGGTGGGTAGTATAAGGTGCTTTAGTGACAAAACGGATGGCACTGTGATAAACTGCATCCAGTTTGCTGAGTAGAGTGTTGGAAGCGATTTTGTAGATGACATCGCCGAAGTCAAGGATCGGTAGGATAGTCAGTTTTACTAGGGTAAGCTTGGCAGCGTGAGTGAAGGAGGCTTTGTTGCGGAATAGAAAGCCGACTCTTGATTTGATTTTCGATTGGAGATGTTTGATATGGGTCTGGAAGGAGAGTTTGCAGTCTAGCCAGACACCTAGGTACTTATAGGTGTCCACATATTCAAGGTCGGAACCATCCAGTGTGGTGATGCAAGTCGGGCATGCGGGTGCAGGCAGCGATCGGTTGAAAAGCATGCATTTGGTTTTACTAGCGTTTAAGAGCAGTTGGAGGCCACGGAAGGAGTGTTGTATGGCATTGAAGCTCCTTTGGAGGTTAGTTAGCACAGTGTCCAATGACGGGCCGAAAGTATATAGAATGGTCTCGTCTGCGTAGAGGTGGATCAGGGAATCGCCCGCAGCAAGACCAACATCATTGATATATACAGAGAAAAGAGTCGGCCCGAGAATTGAACCCGGTGGCACCCCCATAGAGACTGCCAGAGGACCGGACAGCATGCCCTCCGATTTGACACACTGAACTCTGTCTGCAAAGTAATTGGTGAACCAGGCAAGGCAGTCATCCGAAAAACCGAGGCTACTGAGTCTGCCGATAAGAATCTGGTGATTGACAGAATCGAAAGCCTTGGCAAGGTCGATGAAGACGGCTGCACAGTACTGTCTTTTATCGATGGCGGTTATGATGTCGTTTAGTACCTTGAGTGTGGCTGAGGTGCACCCGTGACCGGCTCGGAAACCAGATTGCATAACGGAGAAGGTACGGTGGGATTCGAGATGGTCAGCAACCTGTTTGTTGACTTGGCTTTCGAAGACCTTAGATAGGCAGGGCAGAATGGATATAGGTCTGTAACAGTTTGGGTCCAGGGTGTCTCCCCCTTTGAAGAGGGGGATGACTGCAGCAGCTTTCCAATCCTTGGGGATCTCAGACGATATGAAAGAGAGGTTGAACAGGCTGGTAATAGGGGTTGCGACAATGGCGGCGGATAGTTTCAGAAATAGAGGGTCCAGATTGTCAAGCCCAGCTGATTTATACGGGTCCAGGTTTTGCAGCTCTTTCAGAACATCTGTTATCTGGAATTGGGTAAAGGAGAACCTGGAGAGGCTTGGGCGAGTAGCTGCGGGGAGGCCGGAGCTGTTGGCCGAGGTAGGAGTGGCCAGGCGGAAGGCATGGCCAGCCGTTGAGAAATGCTTGTTGAAGTTTTCGATAATCATGGATTTGTCGGTGGTGACCGTGTTCCCTAGCCTCAGTGCAGTGGGCAGCTGGGAGGAGGTGCTCTTGTTCTCCTTGGACTTCACAGTGTCCCAGAACTTTTTGGAGTTGGAGCTACAGGATGCAAACTTCTGCCTGAAGAAGCTGGCCTTAGCTTTCCTGACTGACTGCGTGTATTGGTTCCTGACTTCCCTGAACAGTTGCATATCGCGGGGACTGTTCGATGCTATTGCAGTCCGCCACAGGATGTTTTTGTGCTGGTCGAGGGCAGTCAGGTCTGGAGTGAACCAAGGGCTGTATCTGTTCTTAGTTCTGCATTTTTTGAACGGAGCATGCTTATCTAAAATGGTGAGGAAGTTACTCTTAAAGAATGACCAGGCATCCTCAACTGACGGGATGAGGTCAATGTCCTTCCAGGATACCCGGGCCAGGTCGATTAGAAAGGCCTGCTCACAGAAGTGTTTTAGGGAACGTTTGACAGTGATGAGGGGTGGTCGTTTGACTGCGGCACCGCAGCGGATACAGGCAATGAGGCAGTGGTCGCTGAGATCCTGGTTGAAGAGAGCGGAGGTGTATTTGGAGGGCCAGTTGGTCAGGATGACATCTATGAGGGTGCCCTTGCTTACAGAGTTAGGGTTGTACCTGGTGGGTTCCTTGATGATTTGTGTGAGATTGAGGGCATCTAGCTTAGATTGTAGGACTGCCGGGATGTTAAGCATATCCCAGTTTAGGTCACCTAACAGAACAAACTCTGAAGCTAGATGGGGGGCAATCAATTCACAAATGGTGTCCAGGGCACAGCTGGGAGCTGAGGGGGGTCGGTAGCAGGCGGCAACAGTGAGAGACTTATTTCTGGAGAGAGTAATTTTCAGAATTAGTAGTTCGAACTGTTTGGGTATGGACCTGGAAAGTATGACATTACTTTGCAGGCTATCTCTGCAGTAGACTGCAACTCCTCCCCCTTTGGCAGTTCTATCTTGACGGAAGATGTTATAGTTGGGTATGGAAATCTCAGAATTTTTGGTGGCCTTCCTGAGCCAGGATTCAGACACGGCAAGGACATCAGGTTTAGCAGAGTGTGCTAAAGCAGTGAGTAAAACAAACTTAGGGAGGAGGCTTCTGATAATATGTTGACATGCATGAAACCAAGGCTTTTTTGATCACAGAAGTCAACAAATGAGGGTGCCTGGGGACATGCAGGGCCTGGGTTTACCTCCACATCACCCGCAGAACAGAGAAGGAGTAGTATGAGGGTGCGGCGAAAGGCTATCAAAACTGGTCGCCTAGAGCGTTGGGGGCAGAGAATAAGAAGAGCAGGTTTCTGGGCATGGTAGAATATATTCAGGGCATAATGCGCAGACAGGGGTATGGTGGGGTGCGGGTACGGCGGAGGTAAGCCCAGGCACTGGGTGATGATGAGAGAGGTTTTATCTCTGGACATGCTGGTTGTGGATGAGGATGAGGATGTGGATGAGGCAGGGGGGCTGGACTGGCGGGTGTTATCCAGGTTAAAAATTAAAAATAAAAACTAACAGTGACTAAGTAGCTTGTAGCTAGTTAGCTGATTCGCTTCTGGAGGTTCTTGAGTGTGTTCTAAAAATTAAAAATAATAGCGATTCCGTATCACATTGGGCGAGGCAGGTTTCCGGAAGGTATAAACAAATTTTAAAAATCGGGAAGAGATAGAAAGTACATATGGGCCACTGCGATGCAGACGGTTAGCAGGCCTGTGCTAACAAGCTAACAGATTAGCAGGCCGGGGTAAACAAGGTAGTAGTTATCGGACCTGGGCTAAACAAGCTAGCAGTTAGCATGCCGAATTAGCAAGCAAGGAGATAGCGAGGGCTAGAGAGTTAGCCTATGGAGGACGTCGCGATGGGGTGAGTCTGTTTATTCCTCTTCATGCAGTGACATCGGTAGACCGGTCGTGGATCCGGGTATAGAAGCCCAGGAGTATGCTAGGAACACAGGAGCTCTGGCCGGGCTAGCTTCAAGCTACGTGGGTGGAAACGCTAGCCAGGAGTAAACAACCAGGGTTGCGGTTTAGCTCGATAGCTAGTTGTGAAGATCCAGCTGAAAAAAATGTTCCGTTTAAATATAAATACTTTCGGAAAAGTAGCTACATTGGGTGAGGCGGATTGCAGGTGAGTATTTGGAAGCTTAGGTTTAGCAAAATGTTTTTAAAGATATGTGAAGAAAAATATCTAAAACGAAAAAGAGACGTTATTTACAGATATTTACAGAGAGACGATACGACAGGACTACTTACTGCTACGCCATCTTGGATTCTCTAGCATTCGGAATTTTGGATGAAAAGCGTGCTCAAATGAAACTGCCTGCTACTCATGCCCAGAAGCTAAGCTATGCATATTATTAGTATATTTGGATAGAAAACCCTCTGATGTTTCTAAAACGTTTTGAATCAACTTATTTAGCAGGCGAAACCCCGAGGACAAACATTCAGATTTTTTTTATTTTTAGGTCACTCTCTTTTCAATGGGTTTTAATTGGGAATCCAGATTTCTAAGGGACCTTCTTGCAGTTTCTATCGCTTCCACTGGATGTCAACAATCTTTAGAAGTTGGTTGAGGTTTTTCCTTTGATAAATGAAGAAGTATCCATGTTCAGAATGAGGCTCGAGGGAAGTGTACTCTTTGTTAGAGGCGCATGATCTGAAAGCATGCTACACATTGTTTTCCTCCTGTATTGAACGCTGATCATCCCGTCTTCAATTTTATCGATGATTTATGTTAAAAAATACCTAAAGTTGTATTACAAAAGTAGTTTGAAATGTTTGGACAAAGCTTACAGGTAACTTTTGTAGTGATTTTCTTTTTCTGGATCAAACGTGCCAAATAAATGGACATTTTGGATATATATCGACGGAATTAATCTAACAAAAGGACCATTTGTGATGTTTATGGGACATATTGGAGTTCCAACAGAAGAAGCTCGTCAAAGGTTAGGCATAAATTATTTCTGCATTTTGTGTTGCGCCTGGAGGGTTGAAATATGATGGTCTGTGTTTGTTTGCTTGTGTGCTATCCTCAGATAATAGCATTGTTTGCTTTCGCCGTAAAGCATTTTAAAAAATCTGACACGTTGGCTGGATTCACAACAAGTGTAGCTTTAATTTGGTATATTGAATGTGTGACTTCATGAAAGTTGAATTTTTAAAGTAATTTACTTGAATTTGGCGCTCTGCATTTTTACTGGATGTTGGCCAGTTGGGACGCTACCGTCCCACATATCCCAGAGAGGTTAAAAGCATGTTGAGAAGAGTGGTGTCCGGAGATGGGAAAAACTGGGACATGCTTCTGCCCCACTTAATGTTTATCCTATGAGAAGTACCCCAGGCGTCCACTGGGTTCTCCCCCTTGGAATTGCTCTACGGCAGGTATGTGGAGGGATCCTTGACTTAGCCGTGTTATCCTGATGAGGGACTGCCTGTCCACAGACTGGCCCTACGAGGAAATGGAAAGGGTCTCACCAGTCAATTACCTCATCAAGCAACCAGACAGGAAGAAGAAGGTCCAACTCTATCATATCAACCTGCTGAAGAAGTACCATGGAAGAGAGGAGGGTGTGGCTTTGATGGCCGTGGAGGACAAGGAACAAGAGGATGCCCTGCTACAGGTGCACAGTGGTCGAACTCTCCTGCCGGAGCAGTCGAGACAACTAGACAAGGTGATTATGCAATTCGGCAGGGTATTCTCGCCCTTCCCAGGACAGATAGATGTCCTGTTTCATCATATCCACACTCAACCCGGCAAGAAGGTGCATACCCGTCCTTACAGGATTCCTGAGGCCTGCCAAGTCATCGCAAATAACGGGTTAAGGGAGATGCTGAGGATGAGGGTGAACGAGCCATCTACGAGTGAGTGGTCCATAGTTCTGGTCCACAAACGTGACGGTAATATGAGGCTCTGTAAGAACTTTAGGGGTGAAAACGTCATCTCTACATTTGATGCGTATCCCATGCCCCACGTGGATGAACTCCTGGAGCACTTAGGAAAGGCCAAGTTCATCACCACCCTGGATTTGACGAAGGGATATTGGCAAGTGCCGGTGGCTCTGGAGGACCGTCCAAAGACTGCCTTCGTCACACCGGAAGGGCTTTTTCAGTATGTGAGGATGCCCTTTGGACTGCATGGGGCTTTAGAAACTTTCCAACGCCTCATGGATGCCATTCTACGCCCCCATCAAGAGTACGCAGTGGCGTACATAGACGATGTGGTTATCCACAGCGAGGACTGGGATAGCCACCTCTTGCGACTATGGCCGGTGCTTGTGAGCCTGGAGGCTACAGGGCTGACAACCAATCCAAAAAATGCTGCCTGGATCTCTCCAACGCGGAATACCTGGGATACACCGTTGGGAACGGAAAAATACATCAACAGGCAGAAAAGACCAGGGCTATTCAGGACTGGCCCCGGACCCAGTCAAAGCGGGACGTCTGAGCCTTCTTGGGGACAACGGGATATTATCATCGTTTCATCCCTGGGTATGCAACCATTGCCAACTCCCTCACAAACCTCATCAAAACAAAACGTGCCAAACCGTGTAGCGTGGAAGGACAAGACCGAAGACGCCTCCCAGTTGCTAAAAGAGCCTGTGCTCTGACCCCGTCCTGCAGGCTCCTGACTTCTCCCAAGAGCTCATTGTGCAGGTAGACGCCCCAGATACGGGGCTCGGAGACGTCCTAGCTCAGGGTGAAGGCGAAGCGGAGAGGCCTATTCTCTTTATAAGTAGGAAGCTCAGTGATCGGGAACAGAGATATGCTACCACAGAGAAAGAGGCCTTCGCCATTAAGTGGGCCCTCGATTATCTCCGGTACTACATACCGGACATAGGTAGTACCGGTACTACCTCGTTACTGACCATGCTCCCCACATGTGGATGGCCGGTAAGAGAAACAATAACAACAGAATAGCTAAATAGTTTCTTGCTTTACAACCATTCTCGTTCCATGTCATCTACAGGGCTGGATCGAGGAACGGGAATGTGGATGCACTGTGACCAAGACGGCACGTCTGGCGCCCGGCTCTCCGGTCTGGTCCTAAGGGGGGAGGTATGTGGAAGGACCACCAGGGAGCAGGCTGCTCCCACGGTCAGTAGCCCAGCCCAGTATGTGAGTCGAGATGGTCAGAGGCAATTAAGCACATGAGCTATTCTAATGAGCTATTCTCTTTCCCCTACAAGAGAGAGGAGGGAACCGGAAAAGAGGGGAGAAAGAAGAGTATTTGCTTCTACAGAGGAGAGGACGTACCTTTCGGAAGGGAGAAGAAGGGGACACTCCACCTCTTGGGAATGGTCACCACGGATCCGGACAACCGCCTGAAGGGAGCTCTCCACGGGAGGATCATGAAGGCGGTGACATACCCGTGATTTATGTTATAGTTTAAAGATACTCACCTTGTGTTCCTTGTTCTTGTGAAGATGAAGATTCAATTAAGAAAACCTGCTCCTGACTCATTTGTTCCACCTTGACTTTTTAGAGCAACCTCTAAGTACTTGGTCCGCTCACAATAATCATTTCAAACCTTGCTTACATTTGTATATGATCACGTGTCTCTCTATTATGTGTGGGAATACTTGGGAACAGATGAACAAAATAAAAATCAGTTGGAGCTGATTTCATGGTGTTTTTTACAGTCTTCTGTATGTCCAACAATGACAATTTTGTATTTTTTTAAAAACCGAATAATAATACTTTTTTTGCTTAGAAAACTTGCAGGAGCAAAACAAAACACCTGCGGGCTGCCAGTTGGGGAACAGAGGCGAGACATTAACACTGGGAGCTGACTCAAGTCTTCAGGTCTCAGGCAAAGTTACCTGCCATTTAGTGAGTGAATACATGTTTAGCATGTGTATGTGATCCATACAGGAAACATAGACACATAGTAGGTGTCATAGAGCGGGTCTCACTTGACAATGAGGTACTTGAATAGGGCGAGAGCGCGTTCCTCCAGAGCGCTTTTGCCCTGAGTGACGGGGTCATTCTCGTACGTGTACTTCTGTTCTAGCTCCTGGAGCATCTTCAGCTGCTGACGCACCTGCTGTAAGCCCTCTGCCACAGCAGTGAACCTGCATACAGACAAACACACACACACAAACACACACAGTGAATGCGGGTTGAAAATATTGCTTCTGAAAGTATTTGAACAAGGTTTAATATAAGGGTTAGGATATGAACTGGGCCTAGGGGCTAAAGCTAACATGGACTAGAGGCAGGGCTGACCAGATTTGTAGCTGGTCCAAACAGGCGTTAGGCGGACCACCGATGCAAGCTATCTGCTGTCTGTGCTTCCACTCAGGTACCTCCACTGTCACCAGGTTGAACTGGATCTGCTCGGCCAAGCACAAGATGTCAGAAATCTGATTCACCACCACCTATAGGTTGGGAGAAACAAACATCAGTCTAACCATACAGCGTACACACTCATGCAAGAACGCACGCACACACACACACATTCCTACCTCTCTGGTTATGTTGAGTTTGATGAACATCTTTCTGATTACAATCTCCTCTTCGCGGATCTCTTTCCATACCGCCTGTGACTGTGCCATCCCATTCACCTCTTGTTCCACTGACAATGACAGAATCAACATTTACATAGCGGTAAGCATTCACAATACGATAGCAGAAGAAACACCTGGAATTTCACAGCACAGTTGCTTCAGCCTGGAAATTAGTTTTAGTACAGTAGGAGTGAGATATGTTTTACAGTGCCTTCACATTGGCTGAAGCATATACAGATATGGCACCAATCTAGTCTTGTGTCCCAGACCCAGGCTATTGAAAGAGACTAGGACCAGGCTAACTCCTACAGTACCTCGGCTCTGCAGTGTCTTCTTCTTGAAGTCGTGTTCATCCTGTAGGTCCTCCAGTGACTTAATCTCATGCTCTGAAACCTGAAGAGGGCAGAAGTCACACATTTTAATGGCCATGACTCATGATGGTGTTTGTGAAAAACATTTTCTACCCCTTTCGTAGGCTGTTCAACTGGTTATTGTTCATGTAGAATGACAAGACAATGGGCAGTGTTGTGGTAGGGTGCATGATAATATATCCACATAACCAATGACACATGGTATTGTCCAAATGACCGCACCTGAACTCGGTTCCTCAGGTCTTTAACGTTGTGGTCCAGCTCCTTCTGTTTCTCCAACACCATGTTGTTTGGTGTGGACCCCACATTATCCTGACAAAAAAATTCACAAACATTTGGTCTGGTTTCACACTCAGGTCACACTGAAATGCTCCTTCTGTTGCAGCAATAATTTAACTTCTTGGTGACAGGGGGCAGTATTTTCACGACCGGATGAAATGCATGCCCAAATTCAACTGCCTGCTACTCATCCCCAGAAGATAAGATATGCACATTATGTACATTATTATTATAGAAAACACTCTGAAGTTTCTAAACTGGATTTTATAGTGATTTATTTGAATTTGGCGCTCTGCATTTTCCCTGGCTTTTGGCCAGGTGGGATGCTTGCATCCCATATATCCCAGAGAGGTTAACATACAAATACAATATCAAAGGCAGTTTAACCCATTTTTCATATCTATGTTGCTAAGAAATGTGCTGAAATATTAATTCTCCATGCAATAGCAACTTTTCTAAGAAAATGCATCATGCACACACACACTACAACAGAAATACTCACAGAGTTCCATTAAGCAGTATGCAAAAGACAAGATCAGTGTCTCACCTCTTTTTTGATGATGGAGGCCAGGATCTTCTTCTCCTCTTTCAGACAGTTACAGATTATCATGGCCATCTGCAAAGGGTCTTCCTGGAAGTGGTCCTGGGAAGAGTTTCTCAACTTTACATTTTACAATTTAAAGTAGACTTTTGGTGTTCCTCAAGGATGCGTTCCAGAACCACTGTTCTTTCCTGCTCATAAACTCAAACAATTAAATGGTTACTTATTGGCTTAAAGAACCTAAGATTGTCTAACCGTCTAACCTGATTAGGACGGCTGACTCATTACATTAGCTTGAAACATTGTTGAAGCCCTTAGTCCTTATTGGCCCTGATCTGACATTAAAAACAAATCTTCAGAGTACCATTCTTTCTTATAAGAATCAAAACACCAGTCTATAGAACAATATTCAATACTCAGCGCCTGAGTGTTTCCCTTATAAGTTTATGTCAGTCCTTCCATATTAATTCAGAGTTCAACCCTGGCCTTACCTGCAGGTTGCGTTTAATCTTGCGTATATTGTGTTGCAACAGGAAGTTGTTCTCCAGGGCGAAGCGGCTGTACTGAACATCCAACTGGGCCAGGAGGTCATGGAAACGGACCACTGCAAGAGAATCGCTGGTGGCCACCATGTCCCTGAAAGAGGTCAACCAAAAATACTTTAAAATTATTGTCATCCTTTGAAATGAAAGCAACCAGCTCAGGGAACACAGTAATTGCAAAAATGACTAGCTGGAGTCATCTGAGCAGTTGGCTTCTGAGCCCTCACCCGCTAGTGACTGAATGCTGATATACTTGGTTCTGACTCGCTACAGGCTGTCCGGCAAGAATGGTATGGATGCATCTCAGTCGAGGAATTGTATTAATCTTTATCACCACCACACATAGTAATCACACACACAATCTTCTTTTACACTAGGAATGAACTTGCGGTAATTGCGGATGCACTGCCAAACACTTCTAGTAAAACACACTGGTAACTTGGTCAACAGCCAAATTTGCTATAACCACTCTGAGCCAGAGTCCAAATGCGGGCATGTTGATTGGCTCAAAGGAATTACTTTTTTTTTGCAGTATTTTGTGAGGTGAAAGTTGTGAGGTGAAAAAGGTCAACAACCTTACACCAACGACAACAAACATTTCAAGTAGTGCACAGCCTTCACAAGCATGTTACTTTTACTTTCTGTTTTCTTATTACAGTATTTGGCGCAGGCTTTCTAATATCTAGATTAACAAGGCCAAACAAAGCACAATACATCATGAGAGCAGTTACACCACAGCCTTCAAATGCATCCACACATGCTGACTGTGTAAACTACACACCCCTTGGCAGTCTGTTGCTTACTGCAGCTCACTCACCAGTCATGGCTCTCTATCCAGGCACTGAGGTACTGGCGGATCTCCATAGGGAAAGTATCATCATACAGCTGGTCCACCTGCTCCAGGTACTTGGAGTCTAGCTGCTGCAGCTGGAACCACTGGGCCATCTAGAAACCAGGGACAGGGAATGGCAATCAGTGTTTTCCTGTATCATTCCATAGGCACCTCAGTATGGAGGTCAGAGAATAACTAACATAGTGGGAAACAGTACAATACGTAGCCTACAGTAACTGTCGCATGCCATATTTAGCGCCAACTACAGGCTGGATTGTAATCCTTTGCACAGGTCAAACTGTGCTTACTTTCGGATGCTGTGATCAAATCGTTACCATGTCCACGTATGACTACAGCCATGTACACCAGGGTTGGGCGCAGTTCAGTTTTCATGTCTGAAAATTCAGGAAGTGAATTGAAATATTGTCACAGAAAACAGTGGATCATTTTTTATTAATTAATTGAATTTCAATATACTTCCTGAATTGAAAACTGAATTGAGAACTCGGTCTAAGCTTCTTTAGTCTTTGGAGGGTTGAGGAAGAGAGGCAGCTACTCTATAGTAGGCTACTGCTGGGTAAGACCAAAGTTACTTAATAGGATCCTGCCCAAATAGGTTTTTATGTGACATTCTCTTTGTATTACATTCTGTGTAACTCAGTGAATGGGTATAGTTTAATTAAACTAGGGTATGTAGGCTGAAATCAAATTGAAGTGCATTTCACTTTTCCTGAAATATCACATATTGATAAAACACTGAGGACAGGGAAAAATAAACATGTACCATCTACTTTCCAGCATAACAACTATGATTTGTTCTCTTTGAATACATATATTTTTCTCCCTCTGATTTGCTTTGAGGTCTGTGTTATTGAAAAAGTGTTACTGAAAAATAACATCAACTGCTAACAGTTTCATAACAAAACTTGCTTCATTCTATAGCTGGAGGACTCCTTATATCGCCAGAAGTGAAAAGTATAACACATTTTTTTGTCTTCATCTGTTGTGGTCTAGTACTGTCTTTTTGCTAGCTAGGGCCATCTACTTTAAGTGCTGCCTGTTTTCCCAGTGGCTTACTTGGTGTGTGAACTGCTGATTGCTCATAATTTGCAGATAGTTGTTGACACATCAACCAGGATCAAGGGGCAGGGCATTTTGTGACTTGTTTTGGTAATCAGTGGCTGCATTTTTGGGGGGCTGTTGCAATGACCTTATTACTGCCACACCGGCGGTCACAAGTCATGTGAAGGAAGTCAAATTCCACCTGACTGTTTAGTCATGGTAATTAGGCTTCTCCAAGCTCTGATGCTGCTGATGGTTATTAGCAGCCTCCCAAACTTGCTAACTGCCTGGTACTCAGCACTCTATTGTCCCTCTATTCACTCGGACATCAATGCAAAAGTAATTGAAAATCAAATCAAACACTTCATGAGAGCCCATGAGCTCATGTTGCGCAACATTTCTCTAGGCTATGAAATTTCGAGTGATGGCCTCTATTTAAAAGAAGAAGTCACATCAGCATCATTTTTAAAAAAAACTTCCCTAATATTATGCAAATATTAAGCTCATTGCTTATCTTTATAACAGGAGTATAGCCTACATGGCTGGCATGAAAATTAACCACAGGAAAAGCGTCCTCCATTCGCTATTTGAGTGCAGAGATTACATACTTTTTCCCCATGACCGTTTCGAGACAGGTGCATGATAATGGTCCATTCTAAATCAAAATTAATTTCACACATACAGTGGGTTCCAAAATTACTGGCACTGGCAATGCACTAACTATACTATATATAAAATATTAACAATGTAATTATAGAGAAACTCAAAATACCAACATGAGAGAAATACTGTACTTTATTAATGATTCAAATAATTTATTGATGTAATAAAAAAATCTATGTCCTCCAAATCAAGGTTTCACAATTAATGGCACCCTTAAAGATAATGATGATTGTAATTAAAAATACGCATGCAATATCCCATGAAGAAAACAAAAGAACTGGCAGGTCAAAAGAGACAGATGGTCGTAGACCTTCATAAATCTGGTCATGGTTACAAGATGATCTACAAACGATTGAATATACCACTGAGCACTGTCAGGGCAATTATTATTTTTAAAATAAAAAAATATGGAACAGTTGAAAAGTTCACGGGTAGAGAATGCAAATGCATTTTGCTCCCCAGGATAGGGAGGAGGATGGTGAGAGAAGCAACAAAATCCCCAAGAATCACTGTGAAAGAATTGCAGGCCTGGTGGCATCTTGGGGTCACCAGGTTTCAAAAAGCACCATCAGACGCCACCTCCACAACAACAGGCTCTTTGGAAGGGTTGCCAGACGAAAGCCCTTTCTGACCCCAAGACACAGATGCAAGCGCTTGGAGTTTGCAAAATGCCATTTAAATTATGACTGGATGAAGGTGATCTGATAAGACCAAAATTGAACGTTTTGGTCAGATACAGCATCGGCATGTTTGGCGTAGAAACAGAGATGCAAACAAGGAGAGGCACCTCATTCCCACGGTGAAATATGAAGGTGGGTCAGTGATGTTTTGGGGCTGTTTTAATTCCAGAGGTCCAGGGGCACTGGTTAAGATTGACGGCATAATGAATTCCACCAAGTATCAGGCAATTATGGCTAACAATCTGGTTGTCTCTGCCAGAAGGCTGGGACTTGGCCGTAGGTGGACTTCCCAACAAGACAATGACCCAAAACATACCTCAAGATCCACACAGAAATGGTTCTGTGGCCATCTCAGTCGCCGAACCTCAATCCAATCAAAAACCTGTGGCCTGAAGAGGGCAGTTGATAAGCGCAAACCCAAGAATGTGAAGGATCTTGAAAGGATCTGCATAGAGGACTGGTCCAAAATCCCTCCAAATGTGTTCCTTAACCTTGTCAAACATTACAGGAAAATACTCCATGCTGTTATCCTAGCCAGAGGTGGTTGCACTAAGTTCTAAATGAGGAATGCCAATAATTATGAAACCTTGATTTTGGTGAAATTTATTTTGTATAAAATAATTGTATGATTTTGGTTGGTTCCATTGAAACATTAAAAGTACAGTATTTCTCACATGTTGGTATTTTTAGTTTATCTCTATAATTATATTCTTTATATATTAAAAGTATTGTTAGTGAATTGCCAGTCAGGGGTGCCAGTAATTTTGGAGCCCACTTTATATTATTTAGTATTTGTAAAGACAAGATTAAATCAAGACTAGTCTGATGGGGGTCAATATTAGTTGATCACTTGTGAATTAGATACTATCACTTGATGCCCAGCTTAAGGCAAGGAACAATGCCTTATTTAAAATAAAATAAAATAGAATCATAGTTGCACACCTCATGTAGCCTAGTTGCGTCCCTGATGTGTCTTCCCTTGTAGCCTGTGAGAAAGAGATCACGTGATGGAGAGCTGTGTGAGTGAGAAGTGCTTCGGAGCAGGCAGTACTCAGGGAGAAGTGCTGCAAAAGACATGGATTTTTTAGGGTGGCCACACAAAGGGGATTCCGCCGGGAAATTCGAAGCAATATCAAGTGCTTCTCAAATTGTGAATGAGAGACTGATGAAGTGCGTACAGCCTGCGCAAAAAAAGCAGAACTTTTTTCAAATAATCATTAGTCGCATCATGCAGCCTTACAATGTATTAAAAATGAAGCATACAGCCCAATGTTTGTAGAACAAATAAAGTTACATGAATAACTCTAAGTTAACGATATAGGTGTACCCATTTCTTTGTTAACCGCTCAACACAGAATAGTGCACACTCCCTCAAATCGTTTGGAGAAAATATCCTTTCTATTTTATAAAATAAAATAATATAAAATAATGCCATGGAATTCTAAGCAAATCCTGTCTGCTAAATGAACTAATGTAGACAACAGCCATATGGCATAGCCAGATCAGAACAACTCAGAGTATGCTATTCTGTTCTTCAGAAATAAACTACGTTTTCTTAATATCATGTTTCTTTAGACCTGTCTAAAATGAATAATATGTTTATTGTGAAGGTGTAGGCTATATTACATGGATTTATTAGACTATTTAAAATGTAGATGTTCCAAAGGTTTGCATGACTGTGGAAGCCAGGAGATACTGAATGTGTTTACAGTGAGACTGACAGTTATTTGCTTGACAATCACTGGCTGACGTAATTTCATGACCGCCACAGCCCTTGTTTCACCTCTCTTAGGCAATCAAATCAAATTGTATTTGTCATATGCGCCGAATACGGGTGTAGACCTTACAGTGAAATGCTTACTTACAAGCCCTTAATATCCATACTTTTTGTGATTATTTATTTGTGATTATTTATTTGAATTTTGTGATTATTTATTTGAATCCAGTTTCACGGAAAGTTGTCCCGCTAGCGGGACGCCTAGCCTTAAGAAAATGTATTTCGATGGCTCACCACTCTTCGTACTTGGCGCCTTCAACCTCCTGACATCTGCCTTTGATTAATTTCTTCCAACTGTCTTTCCCCTCCTCGCCTCTTTTGATCTCACCCTTTCCCAATACCTTCCAACTCACAAGGCAGGCAATATGCTTGACCTCATCTTTACTAGAGGCTGCTCACCTACTGATCTCACTGCAACCCCCCTCCAGGTCTCTGATCACTACTTTGTTTCATTTTCTGTCTCCCTTTCCTCCAACCCTAATCACTCAGCCCCTACTCAGAAGGTCATACGCCATAGCAATCTTCGCTCTCTCTCTCCCACTACTCTCCTCTTCTATCCTATCATCTCTTCCTTCTGCTAAATCCTTCTCCCTTCGGTCTCCAGATTCTGTCTCTTCGACCCTACTCTCCTCCCTGTTTGCTTCCTATGACTCGCACTGTCCCCTTTCCTCCTGGCAGGCTCAGCCCTCCCCTCCTGCTCTGTGGCTGAGTGACTCATTGTGAGCTTACAAAACAGGGCTCGAGACAGCTGAGCGAAAAGGGAGGAAAACGAAACTTCTGGATGACCTTTCATCATTTCACTCCCTCCTCTATACCTTCTCTTTCTCTATATCCTCTGCTTAAGCCACTTTCTTACCCTAGGAAACTATTTTACACTTTCTCCCCCCTCCTTAATCCTCCACGTCCCTCTCTGCGGACAACTTTGTCAACCACTTTGAAAAAAAAGTTGACGACATCCACTACTCATTCACTCAGACTATTGAGTCCACTGGTCTCACTCACACAGAACTACCCTATGCCTCTCTCCTTTATTCTCATCCTCTATCCGCTGCCTTTGACACCGTGAACCATCAAATACTCCTCTCCACCTTCTCAAGGCTGGGCATCTCAGGCTATGCACTATTGGATTGCATCATACCTGGCAGGCCGCTCCTACCAGGTGACGTGGAGAGGATCTGTGTCTGCCCCACGTACTCTTACTACTGGTGTCCCCCATGACTCGGTTCTAGGCCCTCTCCTCTTCTCTCTGTACAACAAGTCACTCGGCTCCATCATATCCTCAAATGTTCTCTCTTATCATTGCTTTGTGGATGACATTCAACTACTCCCCCCCCCCCTTCTGACACCCAGGTGGCGACATCTCTGTGTGCCTGGCAAATATCGAATCTTGGATGTCGGCCCACCACTTCAAGCTCAACCTAGACAAGACGGAATCTGCTCTCCCTCCCGGGGAAGGCCTGCCCGCTCAAAAACCTCTCCATCATGGTTGACAATTCCACAGTGTCACCCTTCCAGAGTGCAAAGAACCTTAGTGTGACCCTGGACAACACCCTGTTGTTCTCTGCAAACATCAAAGCTAACATTCAAGAGTAACTGCCCCTCCCTACCTTCAAGCTACACCCCACCCCGCTCAGCCCAGGCCAAGCATTTCGCTGTCGTGGCACCCCAATAGCGGAACCAGCATCCCCCTGAATCAAAGACAGCAGCGTCCCTACCCATCTTCCGAAAGCATCTGAAAGCCTACCTAATATTTTTTTGCCCCACTGTATGTTCATAGATAGAAGTTTACATACACCTTAGCCAAATACATTTAAACTCCAGTTTTTCAAAATTCCTGACATTTAATCCCAGTAAAAATTCCCTGTTTTAGGTCAGTTAGGATCACCACTTTCTTTTAAGAATGTGAAATGTCAGAAAAATAGTAGAGAGAATGATTTATTTCAGCTTTTATTTCTTTCAGAAATGTGGGTCAGAAATGTATATACACTCAATTAGTATTTGGTAGCATTGCCTTTAAATTGTTTAACTTGGGTCAAACTTTTTGGGTAGCCTTCCACAAGCTTCCCACAATAAGTTGGGTGAATTTTGGCCCATTCCTCCTGACAGAGCTGGTGTAACTGAGTCAGGTTGGTAGGCCTCCTTGCTCGCATGCGCTTTTTCAGTTCTGCCCACAAACTTTCTATTGGATTGAGGTCAGGGCTTTGTAATGGCCACTCCAATACCTTGACTTTGTTGTCCTTAAGCCATTTTTCCACAACTTCGACTTGCAAGCCGCCCCCTTTTTCCTCCAAACATAACAATGGTCATTATGGCCAAACAGTTCTATTTTTGTTTCATCAGACCAGAGGACATTTCTCCAAAAAGTATGATCTTTGTCCCCATGTGCAGTTGCAAACCGTAGTCTGGCTTTTTGATGGCGGTTTTGGAGCAGTGGCTTCTTCCTTGCTGAGCGGCCTTTCAGGTTATGTCGATATAGGACTCGTTTTACTGTGGACATAGATACTTTCGTACCTGTTTCCTCCAGCATCTTCACAAGGTCCTTTACTGTTGTTCTGGGATTGATTTGCACTTTTCGACCAAATTACGTTCATCTCTAGGAGACAGAACGCGTCTCCTTCCTGAGTGGTATGACGGCTGTGTGGTCCCATGGTGTTTATACTTGCATACTACTGTTTGTACAGATGAACGTGTTACCTTTAGTTGTTTGGAAATTGCTCACAAGGATGAACCAGACTTGTTTATTTCTGAGGTCTTGGCTGATTCTTTTGATTTTCCCATGATGTCATGCAAAGAGGCACTGATTTTGAAGGTACACCTCAAATTGGCTCAAATGATGTCAGAAACCTCTAAAGCCATGACATCATTTTCTGGAATTTTCCAAGCTGTTTAAAGGCACAGTCAATTTAGTGTATGTAAACTTCTGACACACTGGAATTGTGATACAGTGAATTATAAGTGAAATAATATGTCTGTAAACAATTGCTGGAAAGTGACTTGTGTCATGCACAAAGTAGATGTCCTAAACGACTTGCCAAATCTATAGTTTGTTAACAAGACATTTGTGGAGTGGTTGAAAAACGAGTTTTAATGACTTCAACCTAAGTGTATGTAACCTTCCGACTTCAACTGTGTGTGTACATACATACATACATACATACATACATACATACATACATACATACATACATACATACATACATACATACATACATACATACATACATACATACATACATACATACTACCGTTCAAAAGTTTGGGGTCACTTAGAAATGTCCTTGTTTTTGAAAGAAAAGCACATTTTTTGTCCATTAAATTACTATTGTGGCTGGAAACGGCTACAATTGCCGTATTATCAGCAACTATCACTCCTGTGTTCCAATGGCATGTTGTGTTAGCTAATTCAAGTTTATAATTTTAAAGGCTAATTGATCATTAGAAAACCCTTTTGCAATTGTTAGCACAGCTGAAAACTATTGTGCTGATTAAAGAAGCAATAAACTGTCCTTCTTTAGACTAGTTGAGTATCTGGAGCATCAGCATTTGTAGGTTTGATTACAGGCTCAAAATGGCCAGAAACAAAAAACTTTCTTCTGAAACTCATCAGTCTATTCTTGTTCTGAGAAATTATGGATATTCCATGTAAGAAATTGCCAAGAAACTGAAAATCTCATAAAACGCAGAGTACTACTCCCTTCACAGCACAGCGCAAACTGGTTCTAACCAGTGTCTGTGTTCTTTTGCCCATCTTAATATTTACCTTTTATTGGCCAGTCTGAGATATGTCTTTTTCTTTGCAACTCTGCCTAGAAGGCCAGTATCTTGGAGTTGCCTCTTCACTGTTGACGTTGAGACTGGTGTTTTACGGGTACTATTTAATGAAGCTTCCAGTTGAGGACTTGTGAGGTGTCTGTTTCTCAAACTAGACACTCTAATGTTATTGTCCTCTTGCTCAGTTGTGCACCAGGGCCTCCCACTCCTGGATAAGAGTGTCTGCTAAATGACTAAAATAAATGTAATGAAAGACATTATGTGAATAACTGCAATTGTGTTGAGCAGGGCAGAGGTGTAGGAGGTTGATGCTCTCTCTGCAACTACATGAAGAAGACAGAGGATTTGGTGATCTGAAAAAGTCAGCAACCTTCACGCTAGCCATGATGAGCTGAGATAATGAGTGGGCTGGACATGTTGAGAGATGAGTTCGGATTGGTCTGCCATATAGCACGCTTCTGCCTATTTGAGCTGGTTAGTATGTATAGGCAATCCTGTCTAACGTGGCTTTAAAAAAATATTGCTTAGTAGAACTGCATAAGTGTTGCTCTCAACTTTCTGGACGACCGAGTTTTGAAATCAGTGGAATTAGAGAATGGAGAAAACACATGTCTCTGGATTACATCTTCAAACTAAGGGCAACCATGGCATCCGTGACAGGGAGAAGCATCCAACCATGATGTATAGGGTAAGATAGTGTAGCTAGCTACATTTTCAGTTATTACATGTGTCTAATTTTGACAAAGTTGTTTTCATTTGAAGTTTAAGTGTACTGTTAGCTAGCTAGCTAACGATAGCTGGCTGGCTTGCTAACTAACGTTACGTGTATGATCTCATTAGTCGTATCTCAGAGCCATTTGTTTTGCTTAATGTTAGCTAGCTAACATTGAACCTGGTTGGTTAGCTACCTGCAGATTCATTCAGGGTAGTAACGTCATGAGTTGTAATTATGGTTTATTATTTAGCTAGCTAGCTACATGTCTTAACAAAAGACTCAAAAGACTGTTAGCCAGTATGCAAGTGTCCATTTTAATAGAATGTCACTGCGACAACTGTTAGCCAGTTAGCTTGGGTGCTTGACTGCTGTTGTTAGGATAGAACGCTCGGATCAACCCTTAAAGAGATTGGTGGAACTAAAGCTTAACCTTTCTAGCGCTGCTGAAAAGGCAGTGCGCGAAATTCAAAAATATTTATTAGAAATATGTAACTTTCACACATTAACAAGTCCAACACTGCAAATGAAAGATAAACATCTTGTTAATCTACCCATCATGTCCGATTTAAAAAATGCTTTACAGCTAAAGCACAACATATGATTATGTTAGTTCAGAGCCAAGTCGAAAAAACACACAGCCATTTTTCCAGCCAAAGATAGGATTCACAAAAAACAGAAATATAGATCAAATTAATCAGTAACCTTTGATGATCTTCATCAGATGACACTCATAGGACATCATGTTACACAATACATGTATGTTTTGTTCGATAATGTGTATATTTATATCCAAAAATCTCAGTTTACATTGGCGCCTTATGTGCAGTAATGTTTTGATTCCAAAACATCCAGTGATTTTGCAGAAATACTCATAATAAACATTGATAAAAGATACTAGTGTTATTCACAGAATTAAAGATACACTTCTCCTTAATGCAACCGCTGTGTCAGATTTCAAAAAAACTTTATGGAAAAAGCATAATCTGAGAACGGCGCTCAGAACCCAAAACAGCCAGAAGAATATCCGCCATTTTGGAATCAACAAAGTTAGAAACAACACCATAAATATTCACTTACCTTTGATGATCTTCATCAGAAGGCACTCCCAGGAATCCCAGTTCGACAATAAATGACAATAAATGACAACGTTCCATCATTCATGTCCAAATAGCCACTTGTTGTTAGCGTGTTCAGCCCAGTAATCCATCTTCATGAGGTGCAGGCACTTCATCCAGACAAACTCGAAATGTTCCGTTCTAGTCATTTAGAAACATGTCAAACGATGTATGGAATCAATCGTTAGGATGTTTTTAACATAGAACATTATTGATGTTTTAACCGGAGAATTCATTTGTCTTCAGAAAAGCACTGGTACGAGAGGTAACTCTGTCGGGAGCGCGCGTCATGAGACCAAGGCTCTCTGCCAGACCACTGACTCAAAGAGGTCTCATGAGCCCCTCCTTTATAGTAGAATCCTCAAACCAGTTTCTAAAGACGTTTGACATCTAGTGGAAGCCGTACGAAGTGCAACCTCATCCATATCTCAATGTCTATTCGGTAGGCCAAGCTTTGAAAAACTACAAACCTCAGATGTTCCACTTCCTGGTTGGATTTTTCTCAGGTTTTCGCCTGCCATATGAGTTCTGTTATACTTACAGACATCATTCAAACAGTTTTATAAACTTCAGAGTGTTTCCTATCCAATACTACTACTAATATGCATATATTAGCATCTGGGACAGAGTAGGAGGCAGTTCATTCTGGGCACGCTATTCATCCAAAAGTGAAAATGCTGCCCCCTATACCAAAAAGGTTAAGAGTGTGTGAAAAATGCTGAATGAGTGAAGACAAAGTGAAGATAAAGAAGAGCTCTCCAGCAGGTACTAAAACATTCAAAGGCCATTTTCTCAAAAGTGAGGTTACAAGTTTATCAACTTTCAAAGCAGAATTACTTTCCCATTGTTCCTCAAATTCAGTGAATGCTATACCATTTTGTAGCGCTGTGTCTCTGCTTTTATCCAATGTAAAAAAACATAATTTCAAATTTTGATACATAAGACCGAATCAAGGCGGTCGGTCACATTTGTACAGCCGAAACTTGTATGGCGGTGATGGCTTGCGTCAGTTCCATTGAGGGTTTGGTTTGAATCATTTGGATTTAGTTTTATGTTTCTATGACAATCCATGAAAACGTTATAGTGGACAAGAGATTTAAATGCAATTTTATATGATTTGATTATTTATACCAAAACAACACTTATTTTTATGCAAATCAAAGGTTGTAAAAGTAGGCCAGACTTTTTTTGGACTAATTTCACATTGAGGTTTCTGTAAACAGTTATTGCAGTTATTGCAGTTAAAAGGTAAACATTTTTTAACCACATCGCAGTCCCTAACTAAAAAATTACTCCCTCCATGTCATGCTGCTGTAATTCACATGCACAGAACATTTCTATGCACTTCACTTGAATTCCAGTCTGCCAGAACAGGCTGCCAGTCAATTATTTAGTCAAACTTTAGTCACGGACAGTGGAGCTGAATCAACAGGCTTAATAAAAGTCAGCCAGTCATGGACAGAAACTCCTGTCAAAACAGAAAAATATGTATTTTCAAGAAAAACACAGAGGAGATACTGCAGCGTTTCCTGCACTGATGAACAGGACTGTTTTGATTAGTACATTAGATTACGCATTGAACCATTGAGTGTACTGTCTCCTATTAAGAGAAAATCTATTAGAGTTACCTGTTCCAAATCAAGGATTTACAATCATTATCACATACTGACTGATTGGACTACTGCAACTCACTGTTGGCTGGGCTCCCTGCTTGTGCCATCAAACCCCTGCAATTTATCCAGAACGCTGCAGCTTTCCTGGTGTTCAACCTTCCCAAATTCTCCCATGTCACCAAATTCTCCCGCTCATTCCGCTGGCTTCCCAGTCGAAGGCGCATCCACTACAAAACTATGGTACTTGCCTCCAGAGCAGCCTCAGAGCAACCTGCTCAGAACCTACACGCCAATGCTAGGGCGGCAGGTAGCCTAGCGATTATAGCATTGGGCCACTAATCAAAAGGTTGCTGGTTTGAAAACCTGAGCCAACAATGTAAAAAATCTGGCGATGTGCTCTAATTTGCTCCAGGAGCGCCATGCTACTATGGCTGACTCTGTAAAAACAACACGTTCCACTGCACCTATATAGTGTATGTGACCATAAAACCTGAGTATTCTGTTCTGGTCTCTTGGTTCTCCCACACCTACGCAGTCCAAGCTCTTATTTGGCCTGGCACCCCAATGGCGGAACCAGCTTCTCCCTGGGACTACTTTATTGAGGAATAATCAATGGTGGAAAAAGTACCCAATTGTCATACTTGAGTAAAAGTATAGTTACCTTAATAGAAAGTTACTCAAGTAAAAGTGGAAGTCATCCAGTAAAATACTACCGGAGTAAAAGTCTAAAAGGATGTGGTTCTAAATATACTTAAGTATCAAAAATAAAAGTATAAATCATTTCAAATTCATTATATTAATGCTTTAATTTACGGATAGCGAGGGGCACACTCCAACACTCAGACATAATTTATTAAAAAATGCATTTGCGTTTAGTAAGTCCGCCAGATCAGAGGCAGTAGGGATGACCAGGAATGGTCTATTGACGTGTGTGTGAATTGGACCATTTTCCTGTCCTGTTAAGCATTCAAAATGTAACTTCTGGGTGTCATCAAAAATGTAGGGAGTAAAAAGTACATTATTTTCTTTAGGAATGTAGTGAAGTAAAAGTTGCCCAAAATATAAATAGTAAAGTACAGATACTCCAAAAAACGACTTTAAAATATTTTTACTTGCACTTTACACCACTGGAAATAATGTACTTACTATGACTGTGATAGTGCATTCATCTTAAGACAGCTAAGCGGGACTAACTGGATAAGAGTGTCTGCTAAATGACTAAAATGTAAATATATTCAGTCAACAGCTATGATTACAATTGTGGTGGTGTGTAAGCCTTCAGCTTAGCATAAACTTTTTCTAAACCTTTGAAGCATTGCAAGATCAACTTTAAACAGCTGAAGTGTCTTCTTTATACGATTATGCTGAGGGTTCAACCAAATGCATTCTGAAAACAGCATTTTAAAACTAAAACAAAGATAATACAAATGTAAATAAGATTACAAAAAGATGGTAATCTACCACACTTGCAGTTATTACACATGTATTTACTGAGTATTTAAAAATTAGATTGCCAAAAGTGATTAGGCTAATGATATAAAATATTTTTTATAGAATGTTAGCCAGTAACCAGTAGAACGTTGGGCCAGTAACCGAAAGGTTGCTAGATCGAATCCCCGAGCTGACAATGTAAAAATCTGTTGTTCTGCCCCTGAACAAGGCAGTTAACCCACTATTCCTAAGCCTTCATTGTAAATAAGAATTTGTTCTTAACTGACTTGCCTAGTTAAATAAAGGTTTAAAAAAATAAAAAAATAAAGCCCAATACAATTTACAAAGAAAATACATTAAAAAAGCATAATAACATATCCAAGCAATTTGCAACTTCAATTGCAGAAATTGAAGTTGCAAATTATTGTCTCTTTTGTGACAAATTAATTGAAAAAAGGTACACTTTAAATATCACCATATCAATAATATAAGAAAATGTAAGTGTAATTATTAGCAAGTATACTTTCAGTTTCACTCTTTCCTTGATTTGGTTTCCTTTGACACTCTGTTTTGGTCAAAATTCCCTGCTTGCCAATGCTTTTTTGGGGGGTTTACCTAGGTAATGATTGCTGTAAGAACCAGGTAAATTCCGTAACCTGCACCTACCTTGAATAACGTTGAAAACGGTACGAAAAGGTGAAGTCAAGATAAATGGGAAAGGTCCCTCCACTTCAGCAGCCTGGTGGCTCAGACAACATATGATATTAACATCTGTATTGTCAATAAAATAATTCTGAAAATACCAACTTTTATATGAACAGCTGTTCAACGGCACAGCCCATATGCGATAAAGCCTGTCATAGCTAAGCTTTTGCAAAGGTTGACGCCCATAGTAGTAGAGGACCAATCAAAGTACATATGCGTTTTAGCACTGTTCTTTCTATTCGGCAACCTCCCTCGTCAGACTGAAATCAGAAACTTCAAATTAAAAATGCAATTTATTCAGAGCGTAAATAGAAACCTAACATATTATTGAACACATAAGCTTTGGAAGTAATTCCATCGCGATTTGCTGGGTAGTTCATCCTGTACTCCAATGGCATGTTAAAAATGAACCATAGTCCATTTATTACAATTGCTCGGCAACGTTCAAGAGTCGATATAGTCACAAATAAACTTTGCAAACGCTCTGCAGTTTCTGTCGGAGGGAGTAGCCGGAGATTATGGAATGGCTGTGTACAAACCACGTGGTTTCCAAGAAGGCGAAAGTAGAAGGAGCCACTGATAGGAAACATACTTTAAAAAGGCAATGACTAGATGGGATACAGCTGCTGTCATATATGACGTAAATTATTTAATTGTTTAATTATTATTTTTCGCAATCCCTAATCCTTTATCTAACCTTAACCTAATTATACTTCCCTGCTACGTTAATAACCTAACCTGCTGTGTACCTTCTAAACCTCCTACGAAAATGTGTGTCCCTTCTTGACAAAAGCCTATAGAACGAAATGTACTAAAATTCTGCTTTTTTCCCCAGCTTCCACTGTGCAGTAATAATGCCTAGAAACAACAAAAAATGCAATACACACATAATCCAAAAAGTAAAAAGAAAGAAATTAAGAAATATCAATAACAGAGAACCAGCAATAACAGAGACCGGAATAGAACCAGCAATAACAGAGACCGGAATATAGACACTGAGTGTTCACATCATTATGAACACCTGCTCTTTCAATGACATAGACTGACTAGGTGAAAGCTATTATCCCTTATTGCCACTTGTTAAATATTGTCACTTGTTAAATCTACTTCAATCAGTGTAGAAAGATTTTTAATCCTTCAGAAAATTGAGACATGGATTGTGTATGTGTGCCCCTCAGAGGGTGAATGGGCCAGACAAAATATTTAAGTGCCTTTGAACAGGGTATGGTAGTAGGTGCCAGGCACACCGGTTTGTGTCAGGTACTGCAACGCTACTGGATTTTTCACGCTCAACAGTTTCCCGTGTGTATTGAACATCTAATTCCAAAATCATGGGCATTAATATGGAGTTGGTCCCCCCCTTTGCTGTTATAACAGCCTCCAATCTTCTGGGAAAGCTTTCCACTCGATGTTCTAACATTACTGCGGGGACTTGGTTCCATTAGGCCTGGCTTGAAGGTTGGTTTTCCAATTCATCCCAAAGGTGTTTGATGGGGTTGAGGTCAGGGCTCTGTGGAAGCCAATCAAGTTCTTCCACACAGATCTCGCCAAACAATTACTGTATGGACCTCGATTTGTGCACGGGGCATTGTCATAATGAAACAAGAAAGGGCCTTCCCCAAACGGTTGCCACTAAATTGTACGCACAGAATCATCTAGAATGTCATTGTATGATGTAGCATTAAGATTTCCCTTCACCGGAACTAAGGGGCCTAGCCCAAACCATGAAAAACAGCCCCAGATCATTATTCCTTCTCCACCAAACTTTTCAGTTGGCACTATGCATTCGGTCTGGTAGCGTTCTCCTGGCATCCGCCAAACCCAGATTCGTCCGCCGGACTGCCAGATGATGACGCGTGATTCATAACTTCAGAGTGATGGCATTGCGCATGGTGATCTTAGGCTTGTGTGTGGCTGCTCGGCCATGGAGTCCCATTTCATGAAGCTCCCGATGAACAGTTCTTGTGCTGACAGTTTGGAATTCGGTAGTGGGGCAGAAATTTTACGAACTGACTTGTTGGAAAGGTGGCATCGTATGACGGTGAACTCGGGATCTGCCCCTCCGCGTAGAGTCCTGTAAACGTTCCCCTTGATTTTATTAGCCCTTTCCCCATTTCCAAGATCCTTAGCCCCTCTGCTGTTCGTCTTCTGTTGCCCCGCACCCTCAGTATATATCCCACATTTCATGTATCAAGATTAAATCTCTGTCCACAGCCCTCTGTCTCCTCCTTTTACCCGTACTCCTGTTTTTCTCTCCAGTCCCTGTTTTCTAGTTTTCCCGATTTTGACCATTATGCCTGCACTGACCATGAGCCTGCATGCCGTTCTGTACCTTTCGGAGGCTGCTCTGGATTACTGACCTCTGCCTGCCCTCTGTTTTTGTAATAAACTTTTGTTACTTCGAACTGTCTGCAGCTGGGTCTTATCCTGAGCTCTGATATTTATCCCATTCTTCTTTGCAAATCCTCTCAAGCTCTATCGGGCTGGATGGGGAGCGTCACTGCACAGCGATTTTTCAGGTCTCTCCAGAAATGTTAGATCGGCTTCAAGTCCGGGCTCTGGCTGGGCCACTCAAGGACATTCAGAGACTTGTCCCGAAACCAGTCCTGCCCTGTCTTGGCTGTGTGCTTAGGGTCATTGTCCTGTTGGAAGCTGAACCTTTGCCCCAGTCTGAGGTCCTGAGCGCTCTGGAGCAGGTTTTCATCAATGAATTCTGTACTTTTCTCTGTTAATCTTTCCCTTGATCCTGACTAGTCTCCCAGTCCCTGCCGTTGAAAAACATCCCCACAGCATGCTGCCACCACCATGCTTCACGTTAGGGAAGACGTGACGATTGGCATTCAGGCCAAAGAGTTCAATCTTGATTTCATCAGACCAGAGAATTTTGTTTCTCATAGTCTGAGAGTCCTTTATGTGCCTTTTGGCAAACTCCAAGTGGGCTGTCATGTGCCTTTTAATGAGGAGTGGCTTCTGTCTGTTCACTCTACCATAAAGGCCTGATTGGTGGAGTGCTGCAGAGATTGTTGTCCTTCTGTAAGGTTCTCCCATCTCCTCAGAGGAACTCTGGAGCTCAGCGTGACCATCTAGTTGCTCAGTTTGGCCAGGTGTCCAGCTCTAGAAAGAGTCTTGGTGGTTCCAAACTTCCTCCTTTTAAGAATGATAGAGGCCACTGTGTTCATGGGAACTTCAATGCTGCGGAAATGTTTGGATACCCTTCCCCAGATCTGTGCCTCAACACAATCCTGTCTCGGAGCTCTAAGGACAATTCCTTCAACCTCATGGCTTGGTTTTTGCTCTGTCAAGTAGACCATAATCTATGGATTTCCATTAACTGGGAATACAGATATGCATCTGTTGGTTACAGATATTGTACCTTAAAAAAAAAGTAGGGGCATGGATCAGAACACTAGTCAGTATATGGTGTGACCACCATTTGCCTCCTGCAGCGTGACCCATCTCCTTCGCATAGAGTTGATCAGGCTGTTGATTGTGGTCTGTGGAATGTTGTCCCGCTCCTATTCATTGGCTCGGAAAGGTTGCTGTATATTTTTGTGAACTAGCATACGCTGTCGTACACATAGAAACTGCTTTGCCCTATGTATCAAAGGTGCAGGGTAGAGTACCGGGTGGTAGCCATCTAGTAACAGTGACTAAGGTTCAAGGAAGAGTACTGGGCGGAGGCCGGCTAGTGATGACTGTTTAAAAACGTATTCAGGATCGGAGGGTCCCCCACGGGATGGTTGAGCTAACATAGGAAAATGCGATTAGCATGAGGTTGTACGTAACAAGAACATTTCCCAGGACATAGATATATATATCTGATATTGGCAGAAAGCTTAATTACAAGAATCTAACTACACTTTGTAGATTGTAGAGGAATGCAAATACCTGGGTGTCCTGTTGGACAATAAGCTTCAGTGGAGTAAATGTACAGACCTGATCGACAAAAAGAGCCAACAAGAGACTGTACTTTCTCAAAAAGCTGGGATCTTTTAATGTAGACTGTACTATACTGACTCTGCAAATCTTTCAATGAGAATATTTAAACTTTTTGTATTGTTTGTTGGTTTGGCAATGCCACTGTCAGCTAGAGAAATATGATGAGAAGGATTATCACCACAGCAAGCAAGGTACTTGGAGTCAAACAGGCAGGCCTGGATGAGATCTTTAAGGTCAGGGCCCACCGCAAGGCTCACAAATTATTTTAGACCCAAGCCACCCCCTGTACCTGGACTTTGGACTACTTCCCTCTGGGTGCAGGTATAGGGCACCCATCAGCAGGAAAAACAGAACTAGACAATAATTTGTGCCAGGTGTGACATCACTCCTAAATAGCTCGGGTGAATGTTCCTATCGACTCCATAAGGCCAGCAGGCTAATCTTTTTAAATGTTTTATAGGTATGTAACTGTTATGAAACTTGTATTGTCAATTTTGTTTTGTATTTAAACACCACTTTAAACGTGTGCATGACACTGCAACAAAATTTCCCCATGGGGACAATAGAGTCAGTGAGTAAGTACACTGTCCAATTTACAGTAGCTTTTACAGTGAAAAAATACCATGCTATTGTTTGAGGAGAGTGCACAGTTATGAACTTGAAAAGTTATTAATAAACCAATTTGGCACATTTGGACTGTCTTAATACAAAATTTGGATCAGAAGTGCAATAATTCATTGGATCAGTCTAAAACTTTGCACATACAATGCTGTCTTCTAGTAGCCAAGATCTAAATTGTGTCTGGGCTGGAATAATACATTATGGCCTTTCTCTTGCATTATAACAATGATGGTACAAAAAAAATACAATAAAACGTTTTTTTTTCTTTGTATCTTCTTTTACCAGATCTAATGTGTTATATTGTCCTACATTCATTTCACATTTCCACAAACTTCAAAGTGTTTCCTTAAAAAATGGTATTAAGAATCCTTGCTTCAATGCCTGAGCTACAGGCAGTTAGATTTCTCTGGAGAGCCATACAGTTGCGGAGGGTGAAATTGCCGTACCAAGCTGTGATACAGCCCGACAGGATGTTCTCAATGGTGCATCTGTAGCAGTTCGTCAGGGTCTTCTGCGGTTGAAGACCACATTGCCTGTGTGAAAGGACCATTTCAGGTCGTCAGTGATGTGCACGTCGAGGAACTTCAAGCTTTTGACCATCTCCACTGATGCCTCGTCGATGTGCATGGGGGCATGCTCTCTCTGCTGTCTCCTGTAGTCCACAATCAGCTCCTTCCTTTTGTTGAAGTTGAGGGAGAGGTTGTTTTCCTAGCTCTCACTTTCTTCCTGTAGGCTGTCTCGTCATTGTTGGTAATCAGGCCTACCACTGTGACGTCGGCAAACTTGATGATTGAGTTGGAGACCTGCATTGCCACACAGTCATGGGTGAACAGGGAGTACAGGAGGGGCTGAGCTGTAATCGATGAACAGCATTTTTTCATAGGTGTTTATTTTGTCCATGTGGGATAGGGCAGTGTACAGTGCAATGGCGATTGCGTCATCCGTGGATCTGTTGGGGCGGTATGCTAATTGTAGTGGGTCTTGGTTGTCGAGTAAGGTGGAGGTGTTGTGGTCTTTAAATAGTCTCTCAAAGAACTTCATGATGACAGAAGGGGCGATAGTCATTTAGTTCAGTTACCTTTTTTGGGGTGTAGAGGAACAATGTTGGACATTTTGAAACAAGTGGGGAAAACAGACTGGAATATGGAGAAATTTAATATGCCCGTAAACACACCAGCCAGCTGATCTGCAGATACTCTGAGAATGCGACTTGGGATGTCATCTGGGCCAGCAGCCTTGCCAGGGTTAACACGCTTAAATGACTTACTCAAGTCGACGATGACCGAATAAAATTATCTTGGGAGGTAATGTGGTTGGCATTTGATGGTGTGGTATTCCATATCAGGAGAAGAAAAGGACTTGAGTTCCTGTACGTTACCACAATCACACCATTAGTTGTTAATCATTAAACAAACCCTTCTGCCTTTCTTTTTTCAAGAGAGTTCTTTCTTCCTGTCATCACGATGGATGGAGAACCCTGATGGGTGAATGGACAGGGTAATATATCCAGAGAGAAAAAGGATTCTGTAAAACAGAGTATGTTACAGTCCCTGATGTCTCTCCGGAAGGAGATCCTCGCCATGAGCTCGTCTACTTTATTGTCCAGGGACTGAATATTAACGAGTATACAAGTACAATCAGAAATGGTGGATGGTATGCATGCCGCCTTATTCTGACTAGGTCCCCACTTCTTCCTCTTTGCCGGCGCCTGCATTTTGGTGCAGTCCCCGGGATTAATAGACCTCCCTGTTCAAACAAAGGTTCCAGGTCAGGGAATTTATTCTCAAATTTCTAGTGTGTGACCGGCAAACTAATGTCCAAAAATTATTTTAGGTTGTAGTTAATAATACAAGAAACATTCTGACAAATAACACACAAAAAAAGAAAAATACTCTGTGACATAATAACTGTGTGACATAATCAGCCATGTCAAATGTGACATAACCCATTATGTCGAATATGATATAAGAATGTGCTTTATAAAGGGTCACATGTTGGGCTGAAGGATGGCATACACTCTAAAGTGATATCATGTTAGTTACACTACACCTAGTCTCTTTCCCAGACACTTCTGCCAAATGCGTGAAAGGTTTGGTGAACCAACACATCAAACTTGGCCTTCATTAGTTTAGGTTTAAAATCACATTTTAAAAGATTAATTGTGGAAATGGGTAGGGTTAGCAATAATTATGACTTTTTGACTGTGTTAAGTATGACGATGACAAATACTTTACTCAGTAAGGTTACTTCTATAGAATTCTATGGTCAATCCCATTAAAGCCAACTTTGAATGGTTGATATCCCAGGCTTATATGTGTTGTGTGTGCAATAGCCTGGGGACGACGTTACACCAAGAAACACTTACCTTGATGAAAGCCCCCAACCTACATAAATTGAAAGTGTCTTTCTTCTGGAACCAAGTGACATGTTCCTCAGTACACAAACAAGCACACAACAAAAACGAGCCATAACGCATTTTACTGAGCCCAGTCAAGCAAGTTTTTGACACATTCACCCACTCCCCCGCTGAAAGATAAGCCACAAAATGTTGGCATCATTGTGACAGGTTGTAACCAAGCCCTGGTCTCCAGCATGGGAACAGAAGAGGAATACCTGGTGCAGTAGTCTCCGGTTGGACAACTCCAAATCCTCTTGGTTATGACAAACACACACACACACACACACACACACACACACACAAACTCAAGCTTTGTAAGTCCATCAACCCACGTAAATACCTCTCACACCCTACAGTAACCTGTGAATAATGAGAGAATATTCATAAATCAGCAGAACCTTAATAGCCTATTTATTGACACTTTATGGAGTGTGCTGTAATACTTAGTTTGAAGTGAGACATCTGTCATTCATAACACATCTATTTAGGCTCTACATCGCATTGCGATGAATGCTCACTGAATTAAAGGGCAACTACACTCAAAAATCCAAGTTTCTTAGATTTTTCACAGAACTCAAAAGTAATTCCCATCCATTTATTTTTCTTCTATTAAACAATTGTGAAAACACTGGGGTGAACCTGAAACAAATGGGGGGACATACGACACCTGGAAAAAACAAACAAGGAAACGTAATTTAGAGAAGAAAATAATCATTTAAAAGCCCTACCAAGGTTTTTAGCTGTGCATGACTGCACTTTAGAGTGTGTCATCTTTCAGCACAGCATTTTGGGGGAAGTTCAGATCAAATCCAATATTAACTATGCTCCCAAGAGGGAAAGAGGTTGGGCCATCCTAGAAATGTTTTAGTGAAATATAATATATAACATTTAGCAGACACTTTTATCCAAAGCGACTTAGTCATGTGTGAATATATTTTTTACATATGGGTGGTCGAAGCCAATATCCTGGCATTGCAATGCTCTACCAAGATGCAGGACAGGGTTATGATTTATAAGGCCTTTATTAAGAGGTGCTTATTCCATCCTTTATAAAGCAAAGATTTGTCATATTTGACATAGTGGGTTATCGACAGTAAAATACTCTGAAACGTTTTACTGCTGTAACGGTTTTCTTGAGTTGAAGGAGAGGCGGACCAAAATGCAGCGTGGTTACTTGTATACATCTTTAAATCTTTAATAAAGATGAAAACACGAACAGTATACAAAAAAAACAATAAACGTAAAAAAACCTAAACAGCCTATCTGGTGCAAACAAACACATAGACAGGAACAATCACCCCCAAAACCCAACACCAAACAGGCTACCTAAATATGGTTCCCAAATCAGAGACAATGACTAACACCTGCCTCTGATTGAGAACCATATCAGGCCCAAACACAGAAACAGACAAACAAGACATCCAACATAGTATGCCCACTCAGATCACACCCTGACCAAACAAAACATAGAACATACAAAGCAAACTATGGTCAGGGTGTGACAACTGCAGCATACTGTAAATGATGAAAAATGTTGTGGGCGGGGAAAGAATTGCTATATTTTGAATGGTACTGTCATACTGTATCCTTGAAGTGCCAAAAACCTTTTGACCGCTAGTGGTGCATGATATTGTTGTCTCTGGTTCATCAACATGCCTTGTAAGAGGCTAAATAGGAGGCTATATTTGTTGCACCCGTGAGTGAGAATGCTGTACCAATTTAACTCCTATGTGGTTATAGTGCCACATCCATTTCAAAATGTATTTAAAATGATGAAGTGGCAGCAAGTCTTAAACCTTAAATGGTTGAGCATTTTGCCATATCCTTTTTGCCCTACAGTCGCTGACAGTTTGGAATCTGATGTCCTCCAGCAATTTTTTACTTTTACTGTTGGAAAGCAATATCCCAAATATACATGTCATGCCCTGACCTTAGTTATCTTTGTTTTCTTTATTATTTTGGTCAGGTCAGGGTGTGTCTAGGGTGGATATGTTAGTTTTATGGGTTTTTGTAAGTCTAGGTGTTTATATGTCTATGGTTGCCTGAATTGGTTCTCAATCAGAGGCAGCTGTTTATCGTTGTCTCTGATTGGGGACCATATTTAGATCGCCATATTCCTTGGGTATTTGATCTGATCTGTACTGGAGCTAAACAGAAACTAAACTGCCGAACCAACGGAAAAACACTGAACATAACTTATAATGTCATGACAGTTGGAACATACAGCTGTTAAGTAGAGATCAAAGTAAGAGGGACATACTGCTTCTGTGGCACAACAATAATGTATTTATATTAAAGTAGGTGTACTGTCATTTGAAATACATCATTTTACTTGCAACCAAGCTGCCTGTAAGCTACTGTCAAATTCACTGTAACCCCTTTACAGTGTAGCCAGACTATTAGCCTACTCCGGTACACGATGTGCATAAGAACAGCCTCAGTGTGCCATTCACAATAATCCCCGGGCACGCCTTATTCCTTAAATTATAGTTGAAAGGGAGCGTGATATTTTTGCAGTGCATGGGTGAGTGCATAACCACCTGTGTCACAAACCGTTGGTAGAGGCAGTAGGCCCAAAGTAGGCGTACAACACTCTTACATCATGCTACAGTGTCTCATTGCAAAGTAAACCCAGTAAGTCAGTGTTCATACTTGAAAGTCAAACATAAACCACAGTAGGAAAAAAGCTCTTGGCACCTTCTAGGCAAAACATTAGAAAAACATTAGAGATGTTTTCCCCCGTGCAGTAACTTAATAAGGGACAGCCCAGGGTACTTTCCGACTACAATACAGTACAATACAGTATAGTAGCCACTTCTTGATGCAAACAACTGTAGCAGGTCAAATGCCAAGTCGAAAATGAAAATCACTTCTGCATTTGGAATTGAACCATTCAGGAAAATATTTCATCATAAAAAGAGGAAATGTTGCAGTTCTGAAGAACCTGCAAAGGAAAAAAACCTAACATTTGGTTCATATTTGAATGCAGGAAACCTACTCAAGGAGAGAAAGTCTGATAAAAAATATTGCTTTGTCCAGTACAATATTTTATCCATCCAGTGTGATTGTTGATTATGGGCCATTACTATGATGATTATCTACAGGTATACTATTCCTCAGTAGTAAAGAACATGGGGGAAATCATATTTTGTTAAGCCCTTTTACTATTGGAGAGACCTTCGACGCTTAGGTTACTCTTTGTACAAAACTTGGTTCTTCATAGAGCGATGGTATTTCTTGTAACAAAGTAAGTATGAGGAATAGGAATTATTGTAAATGTATTGTTTTTAGGCATTGGCGCCCATATTCCACCTAGACCTACTCTCCTTCTTCCTGGGCACGCTCTCCTTGAGTGTTGCAACACATTATTATCGTCAGTTTGAGTATATGAATTAAACATGTAAACCTAGTGATACTTGTTTGTGAGAAATCTGATATTGCTAACTGTTCAAGTCTATCTCGTAGGACAGTTGTACGAAGCTCCCGGAGCCCGAAGATGATGTAGGCCTATGGATTTTGTGTCTTACTTGTGACACTGAAAATTAAATAAATTGTTGTTGCATAATGTTGTCTGATTCCCATGCTCCACTCCTTGAAAGAACCTGTGTTATGTTTATCTTAGTACCTCGCCTCGCTTGTTAAAAAGGTGGTGCGGCTGTGTCGACAGGAATATTATGTTAATTTCCCTGACGTCACATCTGCATTGCATACTTACTCCCATTCACAGAGAATTTGTTAGTAGGACATGACGTGATCCAGCTTGTGTGTGTATATAACTGCTTGACCTACCTTGCAGAACATGGACCAGGACATCTGCCATTCATTGTGGTAGGCTTGCTTGGGTCATAGACTGATTAACATTATTAACTAACTATTACACATTCAATCACTTTGAAAACAAGAATGCTGAGTCTATATCAAGCACTGTCTAATAAGATACTTTATGCAATTTTTGTACTACTCCACTATTGTAAAATAGGTTTTGGAAATGCATTAATTAATGTCTACATTTGTGCATTCTATTGCAGACACCTTAATGCATACTTTGAAATTATATTATATCAACTGAATAAAAAAAATAATATATATATGTACATATAAACATTCACAACATTCACAGACATTATGTAATGTTCCCAGTATAATGTTATTATAAAGTATTGTGATGTCCACTAGAGAACATTACAAATAGGTTCCTACTTCGCTCTGATAGGACGTTATCCTTGGGACATCCAATGACCACAAGGGGGCGTTTCCGACAGGTCCTGGATTGTTACAGACATACTATTACAATAAGATCTTAGAATGACCATTAGGTAACGTTGCAAAAAGGTCCGTGGGTTGTTCCAATGGGACGTTATATTCAGGCTATTTAGCAAACGAAAGGGGACGTCCAGTACAGGACATTTATTTATTTATCATTAGGACATTGCATAATGGTCACAAGGGAATGTTCTCTGGAGGACCTAGGTCTAGTTCGCTGTGAGTTACCAGGATGACACTGAAGACCAGGTCGGGACTTTTTTAGGAAGTTCTCAGGAATTTCATTTTTCTAGTCATTAGGACATTGTGTGATGGTCCCAAGGGAACGTTCTCTGGGGGATCTTTGTAAAGTTTGCTGTAAGTTCCCAGGATGTCGTTGAGGACCATGTGAGGATATCTTCAAGACTTTCTCAGGAGATTTGTTCTCTGGGGGACCTTTAGCCCTGTTTATACCTGGTGCTAACATGCGTCTGTGCCTCGATCATGTTTCTGATTGTGCTAACATTTTCAGACAGGTGTAGACAATTAAAAGACGCATTGTGAACTGATTTTGATCAGACCGTATAAGTGTAAATCGACAAGATCAGGACGAAGGGACTTTGTCTAGTTCCTGTAAGTTTCCAGGGCATTGTTGAAGACCATGTCAGGACATTTTCAAGATGTTCTTAGGAAATTTGTTTTACCAGTCGCCAGGACATCGTGTGATGTCAAACTTTTATAAGTAAGTAAAGTAATGAAATGGGGGTTTTAGGGTAAGTGGGACACTGTTCAGTTAAAATAGTGTACAAACCTTTAATCAATGAAAATATGATTACATTTGACATGATCAATTTATAATACTGAATTTTGAATATGGCCACACCTGGGACTTGAACTCACAACCTCTGGATTTGGAATATGCTGAGTATGTAGCATTCACAGAGATCCCCTACAGATTTATTACCTATAAAACATCTCTGCACCGAGCGAAAGAGTGCCATCGCCACTGCTATTTCAGTTATCAGTTAATCTGGCTACTCTCTCATCATTGACTTTATTGACTTATTTCAACAATTTGAGGGTTTTCTGTATATAGTACATGACCCTGGGGAGTCGGTCGTTCTCATCTGAGGCGACGATGTCTCATTATAGTGATTTCTTTGAAAGCCTAGACTACCGGTCAAACGTTTTAGAACACCAACTCATTCAAGGGTTTGTCATTATTTGTACTATTTTCTGCATTGTAGAATAATAGTGAAGACATCAAAACTATGAAATAACACATATGGAATCATGTAGGTATCAAAAAAGTGTTAAACAAATCTAAATCTATTTTATAGTTGAGATTCTTCAAATAGCCACCCTTTGCCTTGATAACAGCTTTGCTGTACTCACACTTCAAGTTATCTGTCTGAAACTTTATGTCACGGTGTCACGTTCTGACCTTTATTTCCTGTGTTTTTGTATTTAGTTAGTATGGTCAAGGCGTGAGTTGGGTGGGCAGTCTATGTTTGTTTTTCTATGATTTGGGTATTTCTATGTTTCGGCCTAGTATGGTTCTCAATCAGAGGCAGGTGTCATTAGTTGTCTCTGATTGAGAATCATACTTAGGTAGCCTGGGTTTCACTGTGTGTTTGTGGGTGATTGTTCCTGTCTCTGTCTTTGCACCAGATAGGACTGTTTTGAGATTTCACATTTCTTGTTTTTTTGTAGTCAGTTGTTCATGTGTACCTTAACGTATTAAAAAGAACCATGGACACTTACCACGCTGCGTATTGGTCCTCTGATCCGTTTCGCCTCTCCTCTTCGGAAGATACTTAGGCAGCCTGTTTTTCCACCTTAGTGGTGGGTAGTTGACTTTGTTAGTGGCCTGTATAGCCCTAGTAAACTTCACGTTCGTTTTGTTGTTTCTTGTTTTTGTTGGCGACATTCAAAAAAAATAAAAATGTACGCTCACCACGCTGCACCTTGGTCCGGTCATTTCCCTGACAACGTTCGTGACACTTTGTGCATACACTGCTGCCATATTGTGGACACCATCGGAATTACAACCAGTGATGGCTAGAACTGGGACTTTTCTCTTGCATTTCAAAGTTGGTGGTAGAAAAAAAAAGGTTGTTTTTTTCTTTGTATTTTCTTCATCCACTTCAAGCAGTGTATATATATATAAACATTTTACTTAAAAGTAGAATTTGTAGAGAATACTAAGGTTACTGTCCCCATTACAACAAATACATACTTAAATACATCTAATTTTGTCTTTTAAACAATTTATTGAAATACTGTAGAATTCCATGAATTCCTATAGAGGACTGCTCCTTCCGAGGAGTACCAATATGGCTTTAAAGCCTCTCATTGGCCAATACATAGCATCAGTAATCCAGAGTGTATGCATCATCGTATAGGAAACAGCATGAACCAAAACATGCCCAAATCCCAAGTATTTATTCTTCTTCCAGGAACATCTCCTAATAGGCCAACCACATAAATCACTATTTTTTTTTTTACATTGATCACTTTCTGAAATGTATATACAGTATAACTTTAAGGCCCTGGCTGGGAAATACACTTGGCCTATTGCTGGCTCCTACACACATACAAAGAAGCTCAAAGGCAAAATAATCGAACAAGTAAGAGATCATGATTAGAAAAGTTAAATGGCAAGATTATGGTGCAATACAGACAGTCAATCAAGTACAACGTGCTGGAATGTCCCAATTTGGAGGACTTGTTTTTTTTGTACGGTGCATAGGTACGTGCATAACCACCTGTGCCACAAATTATGTGGGTAGAGGCAGTATAACATTCACAGTCCATTATTACTGCATGGGGGGGGGGATCCCAAATGCATTTCTAGTGTTTAATCAGTAATACTGTACCTTTGCACCAGAAAAAGATCAGGCCCTTCAAATTGGGCATTCCAGCACTTTATATTTGATTGTCTGTCTGTATTGTACTATAGGTTATGACCTGAAGAGCAGTCATTACTAGTCGTCAATTAATAAAAACAAAGGAAATTAATATTCCAAGGAGGTGACCTTTATTCAAGGAGAGAAAATCTGATGACTTTTATTGCTTTGTCCAGTGCAGTAATTTAAACACCCACTGTGAGTATTGACCATGGACCATTACTATCATGTAGAGTTGAATATGTTCCCGGTACTTTACAAATGTTCCATCCCGAGAATAAAATCACCTTTCTCCTAGGTAACACGGTATTTCCCGTATCATTCAAAACCATTATAAAGCATATAAAAGTCTGAATTTGATTAGAGCTTTGATCCGCATGAAAATCCAAACCTGATGCTACCTGAGCCTGATAAGAAATAGTCTACATTTTATGAGCCCCACATGAAGGACATTTAATGAGCCCAAGCCCAAAAAAGATCTAATTATTGTGCCGTTATCCAACACATATACGATATAGGCTACAGCACATTACGCACAACAGAAAAAAAGCCCATAGATGTAGCCAGCTATATGCTCTCTTGGGTTAATAAATTAAACTAGCTCCTGTAGGTAAAATCTTTTTGAGTGTGAATTGTATTACTGTACTGTATTATACTGTATTATATGGGCTGGAATTACGCACATCATTCAAGCCATGATAAAGCAGAAGAGAACATGCAATTCTGATGAACCACATACGGGCTACAAAGTTACAAGTATAGGCTAGTGAATTTGATTTTAATTTTGAAATATGATAGGGCCTATTTGTATAATTAGTTGGCTGATGCATATACAGTATATACCTTTGATAATATTTTCCCTAATGCTATTAGCCTACCTCCTCTTCCTCTCTCTAATGTTGCTTCCTTCCTTCCTTCCTCGCTTTCAACAGTTAAATGAAATACGTTTAGTTGTCCTTATCTTATCATTCTAATGTCATCCTTGAATAATATAGGACTAGAATTAGATACAGAAGGCCTTCACTTGTCTTCACAAAGATTGAATGGTTATGGGTCTGAATAAACAACTCCTATAGCCTACTGCCATCGTGCGTTCACTCTTCTTTAAAACTACACGTGAGTTCTATTGGCTGCTGTATTTATCATTAAAAAAAAAAAAGCTTGCTAGCCTTTTAGAATAGTCTATTGGTATAAGAAATGCTAAAAATAAAACATGGTCCAGCAAGCTATTCTAGCTTTCCTGCATGGGACTCCAAGAGCCAAGGAGAGTTTTTTAAGGAGAGGCCAGCTGAGCACAGGTACTTGCGTATTGCACAAGAGACAGAGGCCATAAGTTAGAAGCTTATTATGCATAACCATCATTAATTAGCTAAATATGAGGCTAATACTGCATTGAATTCATTACCTAAAAGAGGTAGGCTAGGACATCTATATATAGGGCTATATATCAATATTGAACAGGATTGTCTGTTTTGGATGCAATTTGAATGGAGTTGATGGAGAGAAAGTAAGATAGAGAGCTTCTGGGGCATGCACTGATTTAAAGCAAGATATTTGAGTGACAGGCTGCTTTAAAACTCTGCAGCTGTAATTAAACACATAATAATCTTTACAATTAAAAAACAAGGTGACCCCTGAAAGCCAGATGGAGATGGGTAAATTTGAGGCAAATTCGGCCTTTATATTACTGTCATAGACTACGCTGCGGCAAATGTAGGCCTACCTTTGACAAGAAAAAAAGTGATGGTGATGAGATGATTAGGTCTACATGCATTGTGAACTGTGCTCCATACTGAGATGTACTGTCTGCCATCACATATCATTCAACAGTTCCATTTCACACCATGCTGTTCATATAAAACTGTATAAAAATTTACTGGTTTCTTGCAGTTATTTATCCCGGGAAAGGGAGTGGATTTGGGAGATAAATCTCGGTAACCGTGTTCCTACTATTCAACCCTACTATCATGTAATGAATAGCACTTTAAAAGTTTCATGAATTATTATTTATTATTATTACCTACAGGTATACTATTACTCAGTGGTAAAGACAGTTGAAAGGGGGAAATCATATTTTGTTTAACCCTTTTGCTGGTGGAAAGGCGTGTCAATGAAAATGGGACCATTACACCTTGGGCTCTAAGTGCAAAAATATCCAATTGGTAAACTAATGAAAACACAAAAAGTGATTAAAGCGATAATAAACATGTATTATTTGTACAAAACTTGGTTCTTGATAGCGGGGCATAAGACACTATGTATATATATATATATATAATAACATACTAACATTACTTGTGCACACAGACACAAACATAAAGCAATAGTGTGCTTGCACAGAAGTAATAAAGATGTCAATTTATGAGAAGAGACATAACAAGCTAGATGTATTCTGGACACATTCAATACCGCCTTGCATGTAATATCTACTTTATGCTCAAAACATAATATTATATCTTTGTTTTCATGACAAAGGGCTCAAAGACAATACTAACAGTTGGGTAGAAGAGCAATGTATTGTGATCAGATGTAAGAGAAAATTACACTTGTGCAGGAATTCAGTAGAGACTGTGTACTTGGCATACTCGGCAGGTCATCTTGTGTTACTCGGAGTACGGAGAACTCATCTGTAAAAGTCAAACAATACCCATAATAGCAGACGCCAATGCAACTAGAATATAAAGATTGTTTCAGCAGGTTCAGTCCAATCACCACAGAGGATTACTACAAGGAGTCTTCATGATGACTCGTTTATTTTACAAAGGAACATCATCTTAAAAGTCGTATCTAACATCAAAGCCAGAGCAGAGATAAAGTCACCCGAGGCTTCTGAACCTAGTTAATCTCCAGAGTGTTTTAATACCTTGCTGCGGTGTAGCCTAGTCCCAACCTTCTACATGATGTGTTTCTATAGCCAACTCTTCTATCATTACTATACACCATACACCAAGTCAGTTGTGGTCAGTGCTGTTTAAGTTCTCTTATGCGCATGGCCTTATTTCTATTACAGCATATTGGATGACTGTCATTCATATTCCATTCACCCAGCTCAATGTAACATCAATAGGCTTAGGCTACTACATGATGCTCAAATGTCCCTATACCCATCATGAGGTTGCTGCAATCTAGCCTATTAATTAACGTTTAAAACGTCGGTGCACAGGTCGAAAGACAAAATTGGAGTATTCAAGGTGGTAGACAGTGACACAATCAATACCGCCTTGCACACTCTAGCTGATCGAGGGTGTAAACACTAGTCCAAAACAGTTGCAGACAAGAGTTTGTATTGGACAAACTCAGGTAGGTTTAGCCCCGTTTTGTTCGGGCCTTCCTCCTCTGAGGAGCCTCCACTCATACAAGTGTAACAGAGTTGAAAATGCATTTCTTGTATTATCACCAAAATTGAGACAAAGGTTATTGTATACCAGCACCTACTGGTTTAGAGAGGCAACTGTGTATCTGCAATGATGGAAGAGTTGGCTACATTAGATGGGCCTACAGTTTGGGACAAGGCTAGCTGCAGTGTGTCTGTTTAAGATAGGGTGGTTACTGTACTCACGGCAGTCTCAATCTCCAAGGGGCTGAGGTGCTGGGTGAGCATGTCAAACATCCCAGGGGACATGGGGGGTTCTGGGGAGGAGCAGGGGGGAGGTGTGGTTCTAAGGGCGGGGGCGGCAGCAGTGGAGAGAAAGAGAGAGAAATATAAGTCAAGGGAATGGTTTAGACTATAGAAACAAAGGATATCTAACATAGCCTAATATTTCAGACACACATCTTCGGCGCAGGTCTGCATTCAACTCCTGGCATGCACAGATTATAAGATCTTAACAAACTTAAACTTAAGTACTCACTGCAAAGTTGAGATGGGGATCAGCATAGATGGTATGTATGGAAAGACTGCAAGAAGATAAAAAAAAAAAAATAGGAGATTATGGGCATGTTAGTAAACAACCATTCAAATGGTTGGCAATATCAATCCTGCTTCCCAGTTCCAGAACATTTGATTGTCCAGTTGTGCTGATGATTGTACAACGTTTGTATAAAACATTCACACCTGGACTCCATTACCTCACGTATTACCTCCCCTATATCTGGCACTCCCTTAGGTTCTTTCCCCAGTCGGTATTGTTTATGTGTTTCATGTCTATACATTACTCATAATTGTTATATTGTTCAATGTTCCGATTATTATTAAACTCACCACCTGCACTTGCTTTCTGACTCCCGGCATATACGTTACACCATGGAGGTTTCTTTCATGTGTTCGTGTTATCTTACTGTTGAGGAAATTAGTGGTACAACTCATGTGGAAGCACATATGGAAATTATTCGGAATCACATGACAATCCATCAACATTAACTGAATATTCCAGGAATGTTTCTTTGAACAACTTCTATTGCGGCAACATTTTATTTGCCGAAGTATGTTCAGGGAAAGTTAGTAGAACCAACATGTCATAATGTCACACTATAACTTTATGAGACCATTGTAGGAATATTCCCTGCTTGTTGGTGTTTTGAATAACATATCCATCAACATTAGCAGAACGTTCCTGTAATGTTTCTTCAGAACCAATTTACTGCTCCCACATTTTGTTGCGGTAGTATATTCTATGAATATGACCGGAACATTGGGTTATATTCCCTGGCAACCTAATGAGAACCTTAGGGGAATGTTCTGTGGTAGTTTCTACAGATATTGTAAAGAACATTTTAGAGAATGTTAGGAGAACATTTCAAGGATTTCAAAACGTTTTTAGAAAAAAATATTTGGTGATCAAAAACATTCTTTCAATGTTTGTGGGACATTATCATCCTAATGTTAGCTCAAACCCTAACTATAATTTAATGGGAATGTTAGCTGATGTTGTGGGAAGGTTCCCAGTTTGCTGGGCTGCTGGTTGTTATCAATACACATAATTGGTTGTTAGGCCTATACAGGATCTTAATTTGACCACCCGGTTGCTGGATAAATGTCCCTGTGCCACAGGAAATGAAAACTTGAAATGTATTTGAGGTTTAAAAATGCTTCCAAAGTTTGTAATTTCAACTTTAAAATGTCAGACTTAATTTGCCAAAACAAAAAAGGTATCAATCCATACTAAAATGTATTAATTATAATCCACAAAGTAATTTACATTTCTTTTTGCTGCAGGATTATTTTCCTGCTGTAAGAAACTGGTCAATTTAAGATCCTATACCTGGGAAGGTGTCTCGGATGACATCTCCATTAATGTTAGCGAAACATTCCAGTAATGTTGTTTTCTCAGAAGCAATTTCATTGAATCCAGACACGATTGCAGAAGAGCGTTTAGGGAACGTTATTGGAACAATCATGCCATAACGTGAAACTATAACTTTATGAGAGCATTGTGGGAATATCCCCTGCTTGTTGTTATGGGTGTTCTTAATAACATCTCCAACATTAGCAGAACGTATCCATAATGTTTTATCAGAACCAATTCTATTGTTCTCACATTTTGCTGCGACAGTATGTTCTAAAAACATTACTGGTACATTGTGTTATTACATTACCTGGAAACCTAATGATAACATTTGGGGAATGTTCTGATGTGGTTGTTAAAGATGTTGTGCGCAACATTTTATTGAACGTTAGGTGAACATTCCAAGCATAGTTCAATTAAAAAATAAGAAAAAATACATAAAAAACTATCTTAGAATACTTTTGGGTTGTTATTATCCTAATGTTAGATAACACCTGAATTAGAACTTAATGTGAATCTTAGCTAATGTTCTGGGAATGTTCCTGGTTTGCTGGGTTGGTTATGAGCGATAATTGCATGTTGCGCACCAACTCCCAACTCCCAGTACAGGTAAAAACACATCACCAACAAACAATGAGTAGAAAATGATGCAATCCCATAACATACTTACTCTCGCTCACAGAGAAGTTGCTGGAACCTAGGTGGTCAGAATTATTTTATATACAGTACAAACCAAAACCCTCTCCATCATAAACATGTCTTGGCAGACATCTTGCCTTTGCTCTGCTGGCTGTTGTAAAGTCGTCCGAAGGCCTCGTCTTTGGGGATGTCTGGGTAGAGGAACTTTAGTGGGTTCTCAGGGACCTCTCCGTCTGTGATGACCTTGTAGTCCCGGATAATGTCGGCAAACGGGAGAGCGCTGAGGCGTGATTTGGTGTACGGCTCCACCGAGATGAACTTGGCCTCTCCTGTTGACACAGACACAACCAAAGCGCCAATCAGAGTTAAATGTTTACAGAATCAATGTTAAAGACACTGTGGAAGTTTAGATGCTAATTGTTTTGTGGATTTCAATGTTGACCTCATGGTTTAGATAAAATATGAATCAATTTATTATCTTATGAAACCAAACAAATCACTAGTTTTGGGCAAACAATATGATTTTAATGGGTGTGAGGAGGTGTGACCCTTTATGTCTAATCAGGTCATTTCTGGATAATTTTTCTCTCCATGTAGGGGTCCCCCTTTGGCTCCAGAGCAGATGCAAAAATTCCAAATAGTGAAGATAATTCTTTCACGACACCACAGTAATCGACAGCCGAACAGGCCTCACCACTATCGGACTGCTCCACCCAGGTGAAGGTGATCCCGCCCAGGTGGCTCTCGCTGAAGCGCAGCAGGAAAGTCCCAGGCTCCTTGTCCTTCAGACGGGCCCTCTCAGTCTCCTTACTGACAAAACCCATGATGCAGCTGAAGGAAGCACACCCAAAACACACCATCAGTTACAGCACCGTTACATGACTTATTTTACACCCACTGATTTAACAGTACACTGTGGTCTAAAGCCCTGAGCAGTGAATAGATCAATCCAGTCCATTAGATCCATTCAAAATGGAACTGAACCTAATGATTCACAAATTACATTAAATTGTACTGAACCCAACATTGTAGTTTAGCAAAAGGTAGCTTAGGGATCAGCAGTGGGGTACACAAAGCAGAGGAGTGTCCACAGACAACTTGTAGCCCCTAGCATCTATCGCCGAAGCATTTATGTAGATCTGAGAATATTGTAGAAGCAACATGGCAATAATTCCATCTGTCCCCCTAATAATTGTCCACACATGGCATAGTGCCTAGGGGAATGGGGATAGGGGTTGTTTCTGACCGGCCCTAAATCTCACTTGTCGTTCCAGATGGGGAGTAGGTGCTTCTTGATGAGCTCCAGGATGGAATCCAGCCACATCCAGAAACTGAAATTCTTCCCATGAATATTCTCCTGGAAAAAGCAGACAGAATGGGAAAGAGATGAGAATTACCCTTAAAAGTTTTTATGGCATCTTTCATAAAAAACACAGCCTCAAGTTATTCATTTAATATGACCACTGGAAAAATTCCTCAGGGGAACTGGTGCAATTATGAATTGTTGATGGAGAATGACTCCACTAGGAGCTGAAGAGAATAAGTCAAGTCAAGATGGAGAATGACAGTACAGTAGGTCTGTGAAAGATTCTACATGAAGTGGGAAGGGAGAGTATTTGTTACTAAGATATGACATCCTTCATTTTGTGTTTAAGACTTGTAGTCGTAGGACTATAAAGAAGCAATAGCACCGACCTTGCAGAATTTGGACCAGGATACCTGACATTCGTTTTGGGAGGCTTGCTGACCTACAGTGAAGATGATTCATAGATGTACGATTATCAACAACAACAAAAACATTACAATTTCATACACTAAGAATGAATATTCAATTATTCTTGAACAGTAATAACACCACCTTAGATAATATAGGGGGAGTCCATACTATTGTGGTGGTTGGAAGCCAAAGACCGATGTTGAACAATCTCATGACAATTCACATTCCTGTTCTCTCATAATTGAAAATACTTGTAAAGGGACAGGACTGCTTTTCCTCATGACCTGTGCAAATAAATGGTGTATGTATGCTGTTCCAACACTGTTATGCCCCCATGAAAAGTGTTCCACTAGGCCACCGTACCCAAGAGTTTCTCTCCTAGCATGCACAGCTGTTCCCTGTTGAGGCCCCGCCCAGCGAAGGTGGAGAACTGCCAACTCAGTACCTCAGAGAGCTGGCCCCAACTGGCCCGCTGAGGACTGGCAAAGAAGCCCAGGTTCTAAAAAAGGGAGCGGCACAGAGGAAAGAGAGTGAGATCAAATATAAAACACCTAAAAGAATGGTAGAGTATGTGTGTGTGTGTGCGTGTGTGTGTGTGTTCAGCTCACCCTAGGTTCGTCAGTCAGCAGGTTGTACCACATGACAGATGCCCAACCTCCAGGCAGTTGGCTAACATTGGAGATGACCACCAGAGGAAAGGAGCAGGTCTGCAGAGAGAGAGACATATATGCACGCACATATACCACGCACGCACACACACACACACACACACACACACACACACACACACACACACACACACACACACACACACACACACACAGTATTTGCTTACACAAAGACTACAGTGGCTTGCAAAAGTATTCACCCCCATTTTTCCTATTTTGTTGCCTTACAACCTGGAATTAAAATTGATTTACAGGTTGTAATGCAACAAAATAGGAAAAACACAAAGGGGGATGAATACTTCTACAAGGCACTGTAATAATGACTGACAATGTATGCTAGGAAGACTGTGTGGGGGTTATTTGAGGTGTGGGATGGTGTGGATTATTGTCAGAATGTGTGTGTGGGAGAGTGTGTGTCTTATATAGGAGATATGAAGGAGTGTGTAGAAATTGACTGACCTCCAGGTCGATGTTAATGCCCTGTATGTTGAACTGGGCCTCAAAGCTGAGGGAGTGGAGCTCCTCCGTCACAGAGACAGGACCCTGGAACCAGCAGAATACAAATACACACACACACACACACACACACACACACACACACACACACGCGCGCAAAGATACACACACACACACTTTACTAAACACCTTCCTCTTCCTCTTACAAACATTCTACTACACCACATTTCACAAACCCTTTTTCTCAGAACACATTAAATACAGTAGCAGAGGGAGAAATGTTTTTTTTTGTGCAGTGAGGGACACACCAAAAAGTTGAACACATCTCAATGAAAAACACGGCAGGCTCTATCAACGGGATAAGGAATTTGCCCTATTTACTAAAGAACAGCATTCCATAACAAGGCTGTTGAAAAACTCAAGGAAATGATCTTTGAGGATGAATATATTCCCTCTACAGTATATGAGCATTAGGGGGAAGTTTGATAGCAGTATTCATCAGTAATTTTCTGTAATAAGATAAGGATCCTGTATCCTAGTGTTTAAATTATGTGAATGAAGCTTTGTCTTGACTTTTGTTGAGCCACATTAATAAAAAGGCTAAATGAAATTCAAAAGTCAATCTATGATAAAACTTTCTCAGAAAGAGCACATGTTTTTTCAATTAAGAGTTTACTAGGGAGTTAACAAGGTTTTCCATCTGTGATAAGTTATGGAGCCATCTGAAAACGTACGCAAGCAAAAGCACCATTGTCCTGAAAAGGAGTTCAAACTTCAAATTAAGGGGAACATTTTGCAAATCCTTGGCAATGTTGCCTTCTACTGTTTTAAGAAAGCAACTACCTCTTTCTTAACGGAAGTGTTTTTGAGTTATTATAGATATTATATATTTAACTAGGCAAGTCAGTTAAGAACAAATTCTTATTTACAATGACGGCCTACTGGGGAACCATGGGTTGTTCAGGGGGAGAACGACAGATTTTTACCTTGTCAGCCTAGGGATTTGAGGCAGCAACCGTTCAGTTACTGACCCACTACTCTAACCACTAGGCTACCTGCCGCGCCAACCTCAGGCAAAGTAAAACAAAAGATTTACCTCTAAATAAATAATACATTTTAAACTCTTAATTCACTTATGTGTCCAATGACTTCTAATCAAATGATCTCTGGTTGACCAGAATATATCTCTTGAAGTTGTTACAAAGATACAGAAGAAGAAGTGAGACATCCTACTCCCTAATCTTTTACAGTCAATAAACTAAGCAGATCAGACCCAGCTGCTAAAGCATTGGTGCCTATGGGAGAGTCACCCCGTTAAGCAGACCGGAACTGACCATTTTTTTCAATGGTAAACGGCCTGAGTGGGACATCTTCATTTATCTACCATCTTTGGCTCGACAAAGCAGTTCTACCATAGCAAACAAATCTGAAGGCCGTGTTCCAAAGGTCAAGCTTTTCTAAAGGTCACTTTACTAGAGTGTAATCTTAGATAGGCCTGCGTCACTGACCCTTAACCATCATTTAAGGAAAAACTAAAAGTCTTGTTCAACTTCCATATCACTCCTCTCACCTCGTTCACCTTGGTTCCATTAACGTATTTCTTCTCTTTCAGCTGCTGAAGAAGATACAAATATGATATCAATGCATAATAAATGTACTTACATTAATATCAAATGAACTGTTCACACAATGTCATGTACAGCTAGGCCAGGGCGATCTTAATAAAAAATGTTTACTATATAACAGGGTCTTTGCAAACAGTTGTCTGTTATTTCCAATATGACCGTTGCCAGCCAGCCCCATTGAACCAAATTAGTTGGAGTCCACTAAAAAGTTTCACTAAACCGGTGAATGAACAGATTGAGGTTGAATTATTATTAAAATGTCAGTGTGTTAGTGGGGACAGTGAAAGTCAGATGTTACCAAGTGTCGAAACTCTACAGACAGGCAGCCATTGGATGATTCCTCCACGTCCATTACTTTGGTGGTGGTAGTCAGGATGAAGAACTGACGATTTCTGAATGGAGAGGGACATGGGCAAAGCCGTAGTTAGTAGTCTGAACTAAGCATACACACGCGCAAACACATACAAACACAGAACAGCAACAACAACCAAATGAGCTAAGATACTGTACATGGCAAACACATGCAGCGGTTAGAAACAACTCAAATTCAAGTTGGATTTCAGGCAGCTAAAACATTTACATTACATTTAAGTCATTTAGCAGACGCTCTTATCCAGAGCGACTTACAAATTGGTGCATTCACCTTATGACAAAGGAGATTACTCTGCTTACTTAAACTGTGTCAACTGATAAGTAATCAAACACATCTCATATTTCTCTCTTTGTCACTGTTCTCACTACGCACTAAAAACAAAGTATAGTGCGCACTATACAAAGTACGCACTATACAAAGTATAGTTCTATATAGCGCCAAATAAAGGTTATTTGGCTTGTAAGCATAGAGGAACCCTTTTTGGTGCTATATGGAACCCTTTTTTTTAAGGTTCTATGAAAATAACCATACTCATAAGGTTCTAAATGGAACATGTAATGTGCTATAAAGAACGATTTCCTAAGATTCTATAAAGAACCATTAATAAAGATTTGATATAGCACCAAAAAAGGGTTCCGCTATGGTTACAACCCTTTTTGGGGCTATATAGAACCCTTTTTTTATGGTTCTTTATAGAACCTTTATGGAGAATGATTCTATAAAAAAACCTTTCTCAATCTCAAAGGTTCTTTGTAGAACCAACATTTTTTTAAATTCTGGTTTAATTAGCCACATTATATTGTTAAAATTCCATAGTTTCATTATTGTGTTTATTAGCAAGTTTAATCAGGTGTGCTACTGAACTACTGGCTTAGTCGACAATTCTCAATTGACGCACGGCCATATGTGAGCCTTTCACAAGACACCATCACTGGCCATAGTCATATACAGTGCTGTGAAAAAGTCATTGCCCCCTTACACTCAATAACTGGTTGTCCCACCTTTAGCTACAATGACTACAACCAAACGCTTCCTGTAGTTTTTTATCAGTCTCTCACGGCGCCGTGGAGGAATCTTGGCCCACTCTTCTATGCAGAATTGCTTTAAACTCACTCTTCCAAAAAGTTATACATTCTTCCAAAATCCTTGATGATCATCCAGGTGCTTCCAGTTGCTTTTTGGCAAACTTGAGTAAATGTTTTTGGATGAGATGGTGAAAACCAAACACTGCATTCCACAGTAAGAACCTTATGCCAACAGTAAAGCGTGGCGCTGATAATAAGATTGCTTGGGGATGCTTTGCTGGCAGGACCTGGATGACTTGCCTTAATAGAAGGAACCATGAATTCTGCTCTGTATCAGAGAATTTTACTGGAGAATGTCAGGCCATCCGTCTGTGAGCTGAAGCTGAAGCACAGCTGGGTCATGCAGCAAGACAATGATCCAAAACACACAAACAAGTACAGTTGAAGTCGGAAGTTTACATACACCTTAGCCAAATACATCTTAGCCAAATTCCCTGTCTTTGGTCAGTTAGGATCACCACTTTATTTTAAGAATGTGAAATGTCAGAATAACAGTAGAGAGAATTACTTATTTCAGCTTTTATTTCTGACATCACATTCCCAGTGGGTCAGAAGTTGACATACACTCAATTAGTATTTGGTAGCATTGCCTTTAAATTGTTAAACTTGAGTCAAACGTTTTGGGTGGCCTTCCACAAGCTTCCCACAATAAGTTGGTTGAATTTTGGCCCATTCCTCCTGACAGAGCTGGTGTAACTGAGTCAGATTTGTAGGCCTCCTTGCTCGCACATGCTGTTTAATTTCTGCCCACACATTTTCTATGGGATTGAGGTCAGGGCTGTGATGGCCACTCCAATACCTTGACTTTGCTGTCCTTAAGCCATTTTGCCACAACTTTGGAAGTATGCTTGGGGTCATTGTCCATTTGGAAAACCCATTTGAGACCAAGCTTTAACTTCCTGACTGATGTCTTGAGATGTTGCTTCAATATATCCACAACATTTTCTTTCCTCATGATGCCATCTATTTTGTGAAGTGCACCAGTCCCTCCTGCAGCAAATCACCCCCACAATATGATACTGCCACCCCCGTGCTTCATGGTTGGGATGGTGTACTTCAGCTTGGAAGCCTCCCCCTTTTTCCTCCAAACATAACGATGGTCATTACGGCCAAACAGCTCTATTTTTGTTTCATCAGACCATAGGACATTTCTCCAAAAAGTACGATCTTTGTCCCCATTTGCAGTTGCAAACTGTAGTCTGTCTTTTTTATGGCGGTTTTGGAGCAGTGGCTTCTTCCTTGCTGAGCGGCCTTTCATGTTATGTCGGTATAGGACTTGTTTAACTGTGGATATACTTTTATACCTGTTTCCTCCAGCATCTTCACAAGGTCCTTTGCTGTTGTTCTGGGATTGATTAGCACTTTTCGCACAAAAGTACATTTGTCTCTAGGAGACAGAACGCATCTCCTTCCTAAGCGGTATGACGGCTGCGTGGTCACATGGTGTTTATACTTGTGTACTATTGTTCATACAGATCAACGTGGTACCTTCAGGCATTTGGAAATTGCTCCCAAGGAGGAACCAGACTTGTGGAGATCTACAATTTGTTTTCTGAGGTATTGGCTGATTTATTTAGATTTTCCCATGATGTCAAGCAAAGAGGCTCTGAGTTTGAAGGTAGGCCTTGAAATACATCCACAGGTACACCTCCAATTGACACAAATGATGTCAATTAGCCTATCAGAAGCTTCTAAAGCCATGACATAATTTTCTGGAATTTTCCAAGCTGTTTAATGGCACAGTCAACTTAGTGTATGTGAACTTCTAAACCACTTGAATTGTGATACAGTGAAATATTGTGATAAGTGAAATAACCTGTCTGTAAACAATTGTTGGAAAAATTACTTGTGTCATTCACAATGTAGATGTCCTAACCGACTTGCCAAAACTAAAGTTTGTTAACAAGAAATTTGTGGAGTGGTGGAAAAACGAGTTATAATGACTCCAACCTAAGTGTATGTAAACTTCTGACTTCAACTGTATACATCAAAATTGTTAAAAAGCAACAAATTTGACGTTTTGAAATGACCTACTCCAAGTCCAGACCTAATCCCAATTGAGATGTTGTGTCAGGACTTGAAACGATCAGTTCATGTTTGAAAACCCACAAAAAATTCCCCCACGGCGACATGAGACTGATCAACAACTACAGGAAGCATTTGGTTGCAATCATTGCAGCGAAAGGTGGCACAATCAGTTATTGAGTGTAATTGGTAATTAAATAAATAAAATAAGCATGCATTTTTTTTGTTATTTGTAACCTCAGATTCCCTTTATCTAATATTAGGTTTTGGCTGAAGATCTGATAACATTCAGTATAAAAAATATCAGAAATACTTTTTTACACCACTGTATAACATGTAACAGCATAACATAACATATTAGATAAACTAGAATGACACTCTCACTCATTGTTGCGCAAAAAAAGCTGTGCAAAAACCACGCCCCAAAATATTATATTGAGCCATGACCCTACATTTGAATTATCACCAAAAGAGGAAAGAAACCTTATTTGAACTACAAAGAACTACTGAAGGGCTCAAAAGGTTCTTGGGGTCAGTATGGTTCCACATAGAACAATCACCCTTCCCAAAGAACAATGTTCACACATGCCACATGAGAAGGTTCAATATTGGCCTAAATAACAAGAACAGGAAATCCCCACAGAACATCCCACATGGAGTTTGCATGGATATACTCACACTCTGCCAGGGGGGAGGTCCCTACACACAGGGAAGATAATACAGTACATAAATTACTCAGTAATGTAGTGCTAGCTTGCTTATAAACGTCAATGAAGAATATCTTGATGTCTATGAAACATTACGTTTCTGAAATATATTCATGTTCACACAGTGTTGTCAGTTTGTTTATTAACAAAGCTTGCAAAGCGCGATCACTTTGAAGCAAATGCGCCACATATTGCTGTGTTACATTACACTAATACTCACTTGTCAAATATTGTCTTCACTTTTAGTTGGTAATCCACCTCTGGAAGTTTGACCAGCAATCTAGACAGAAAAGTGACAAAACATAAATATTTAGCGAAAACATACACTCACCTGACAGTTTATTAGGTACAGACAGTGAGTTACTTGGACGTGGCTTGCTATATAAAGCAGGCAGACAGGCATTGAGGCCTTCAGTTACTGTTCCATTTAACGTTAGAATGGGGAAATCGAGTGACCTTAGGGACCTCGAGCGTGGTATGATCATCGGTACCAGAAACCAACAAATTGTTGGATTACCAACAAATATAAGATGGCGCAGACAGAGATGGCAGCATCGCCACTAGCTCTTAGAAAACTTTGCAGTATTTTGTTTTATTATGTATTATTTTTTACATTATTAGCTCAGGAAATGTTTTGTGTCATTACATACAGCCGGAAGAACTATTGGATATTAGAGCAGCGGTAACTCCCCAGAACTACCAGCATTACAACCAGGAACATAACTTTCCTAGAGCAGATCCTTTGTTCACTCTCCCCAGAGCAATTGAACTTATTCCAGAGGCCTACCCAAAACATCACCGGTGGAGGAGAGGCACGGTGGCCTGCTGGTTCAACTTAGGAGGCGCACACCACCCTCCGCTTCTGAGTATATTACTCGCTAAAGTTGAGTCTATGGATAACAAAGCTGATGAGCTTAGAGTAAGGATTTCTTTCCAGAGAGACATCGGGCCTGTAAAAAAACGTTGTTTCACAGAAACATGGCTCTCTCCGGATACTCTGTCGGAGTCGGTAAAGCCAGCAGGATTTTCAGTACATCGCACAGACAAGAATAAATATCTCTCTGGGAAACAGAAGGGCGGAGGGGTGTGTTTCATGATTAACAACTCATGGTGTAATTCTAGGAGCATACAAGAACTCAAGTAATTTTGTTCACCTGACCTAGAATACCTCATAATTAAATGCCAACCATATTATCTACCAAGAGAATCCTCCTCTGTCATCACCACGGCCGTTTAATCTCACCTCAATCCGAAACCTCGATGGCCCGCGGAGAACTTTACTGGACTATATGCAAACTGGAAACCACATATCCCGAGGCTGCATTTATTTTATCTGGGGATTTTAACAAAGCAAATCTGAGGACTAGGCTACAGAAGTTCTATCAAAATATTGACTGTCCTACTCGCGCTACTAAGACTCTCGACCATTGCTATTCAAACTTCCGGAATGCTTACAAGGCCCTCCCCCGCCCTCCTTTCGGCAAATCTGACCACGACTCCAACTTGCTCCTCCCGTTATAGGCCGAAACTCAAACAGGAAGTGCCCGTGCTTCATACTATTCAACACTGGTCTGACCAATCAAAATCCACGCTTCAGGATTGTTTTGATCATGAGGACTGGGATATGTTCCGGGTAGCTTGCGAAAATAATCTAGACGCATACACGGATATGGTGACTGAGTTCATAAGGAAGTGTATAGGAGATGTAGTACGCACTGTGACTAGTAAAACGTACTCTAACCAGAAACCGTGGATAGATGGAAGCATTCGCGCGAAACTGAAAGCGCGCACCACTGCATTTAACCATTTACCAGCCACGTCACTGAGACCGACGTCTTGCTTCGGACAGGCTAAACACATTCTTTGCACGCTTTGAGGATAACACAGTGCCACCGATGAGGCCCGCTACCAAGGATTTTGGGCTCTCCTTCTCCTTTGAAACGGCAACCATCCTGGGCTTTTCACACACAACAGTGTCTAGGGTTTACCGATAATGTTCGTGCAAGCTAACAGGCTGGCCACAAAGAGACAGATAACGGTGCAGTACAACAGTGGTGTGCAGAATGGCATCTTGGAAGGCACAACTCATTGGTCCTTGTCACGGATAGGCTTTTGCAGCAGATGACCACACCAGGTTCCCTCCAGTGGGCACGCGATCACCAACACTTGACAATTCAGGAGTGGAAAAACATTGCCTGGAACATGACAGCGAGTTCAGTTTACTTGAGTGGCTTGCACAGTCCCAGACCTCAACCCAATAGAACATATTTGGAATGAGATGGAACCGGCTGTTCGCAACATGAATGTACGGCCATCCAATCTGCAGCAACTGCATGATGCCATCACGTCAGCATGGACCAACATCCTTATGGAACGTTTCCGAACATTGTAAAATTCCCCGAAGAATGCAGGCTGTTCTGGAGGCAAAAGTACTAGACCCCGGTACTAGATGGGTGTACCTAATAAACCTTCTGGTGAGTGTATATTTAAGATGTACACACACACACACAATGGATTGATAAGCACCAAGTATTGAGTTGTGTTACATCTTAATACACATACAGTACCTGACTTTGGTGGTGAACTGCACCCCGGTCTTGATGATGAGAGGTTTCTGGGGGTGGGTTGGCATACATGGCTGCTTCTCCACCACAAAGGAGCTGTTGACATTGTACAAAGGATGACACAACAATGGCCTACAAGAGAACTACAATAGCATAATAGCAGTTGCGTATGCCACCTAGATTTGGATGGTGGCAACATAACAGCCACAAGTTCATTTCCCTGTTATCTAGACTTCCCATTACTTCCCACTCATGGTTCCCTATGCTTCCAGTTCTTTGGAAAATCACTTTGAGATATGGATATTTCATGCACTTGGTTAGAGTAGGTGTTCGGCTTTGTTGAGGTCAGTACCTTTTGATGAGGTGGTAGATGAGGTATTTGACCTGCTCCTCCATCTGCGGTCTCTGCAGTGGGATGGGGTCACTCTCATACGTCACCTTTAATATAAGCTCCCCCAGTTTGTCCAGCTGACGCTTCATCTGGAACAGACTTTGGGCTGTCAGAGTAAACCTAGGAGAGAGAGAGGGTGATGGGGTGTGCATGAATTGAGGTTGACCTAAAATCCCACGTTATTTTGGAATATAGTTATAAGATTGAGTTATGTGTGTGTGTGTGTGTATGTATGTGTGTAAGCAAGCTTGGTTACATTACCAGTTCTGGAGCTGGTCCAGTCCAGTGAGCAGTGGCCCACCTATACAGTTGACCTGCTGCCTGCGTTTCCACTCCATCAGCTCTGGGTTCAGCTGGGAGACTATCAGAGCATCAATCTCTTTTATCACGTCACTCATCTTAGATAGGTTCTCCTATGGGGGAACAATAACAACATCTCACTTCTGGTCCTGTGTTGCTCAGTTGGTAAGAGCATGATCCTAGCAACACCAAGGTTGTGGGTTCAATTCCCCCAGTATGATTGACTTGGGGAAAATTATGTTTTAAGTTAATTTCATGCAATTATATGTGGATTAACAAGACTCATGACATCTTTTAGGAAGGATATTTAATGATAATCCCATCAATAATGTATAGGGAAAATAGTCTAGACCCGATTTCCCCAAATGCTATTCCGCTACCAAATATGTTTTATTAGGATCATTTATATGAACCCTCAATGTAGTTATACTGTATAATATTCTCTTTTACAGAAAGTGATTGGAGTAATTGATAGCGACAGAGTCACACATCATATGAGATTTATTTCCAAGCAAAGTCCAATTTCTTTGACTCCTTGACTTTAGGTCGTAGTTCATTTTCTGAATGTCATAGAGAAAAACCAAAGAAATTCCCCTTTGCATCTTGCATCTTCCTCTGGCATGTACTGCTTGTTTATAGCCTGAAGCTTCACAGATGTATGCATCGTTTTTGATTGGTATAAACAATCACAAATTAAAATGTTTAAAATGTAACGTTTTTTTTACCCCTCAAAATCAAGGAAGTTCCCACACTTCCCCACAAAACATTGGCGCCTAGGTTGGGAACCCATGTACTATTTATGTAAGTTACATTGAATAAAAGTGTCTGTTAAATGCCATATATTATAATATTATACATAAACGTGTGTTTTGTTAAATAGTCCCCGAAGCGAATTCAATAAATATCCTCAAGATTTCAATATCTAAAACTCACTCAGCTGTCTTGCAGTGCCAGACGAAAATCTAACTAGCAATATCGTGCTGGATGCAACAGTGCTCTCCACACTTTGCAGCCTAACAAAATGTTTTATTTTTAACCATTGTATCTATATAGTAAATATTCAAATAGAATTGTATAGACTAAAAGTGTGTAAGACAGCAACTGCATGACACAAACGGTGACCCCAATTCAAATAAATGCATATTACTCAAAGATAAGGCATCGCTGATGTTCAACTGTTTACACGCTAAACACAAAGCTTAGGCCTATAGTAACAACCATAGCTGATTGCTGGTTTATCTAATCTATGTAGTGTTCCCACACCTTCCTCTTAAAGTCCAGGTTGTTGAGCATCTCCTGCAGTCGGGTCACTTCCTGTTTCATCGCCGCTGTGTTCCTGTCCACTGGATCTAAGGGACAAAAATACATCCGGCGTGACAGAGGATAAAACACAGTGGGAACCCATGTACTATGGATGTAAGTTACATTGAATAAAAGTGTGGCACTTCTTTGCACCACTTTATTGGCGCAACCTGGGATTGGTACATGGGTCGTTCCACGAAATGAGTCCCTTTTGCATCACTTTGAAACTGTAAGTAGAAATTGTACACCCTTATTGGATTTTAAAAGCATGTTATATTAAATGTGGTGCCCTTTAATAGACCACATGGACAATTCAATAAATTCAATAAAAATAAATAACATTTTATTTGAATATAGACTTGCTAAATAAGTCCACTTTCTGTGACTTCTCAGAAGATTTGAACCCCTTTAATCCCAAAAGTTTTCACCATTATTGTAAAGTCTTAGTTATTTTGTTGCTTCGACAAAGTCATTTCTGGCGATTTGTATTTATTTAATGTGATTAGTGATTGATTTAAAAACACACCTGTCCCTGATTTTAAGGTCAACCCTGTTTTGTGAACTAAACTCTAGTTTTAATATGGTGAAACTATTCCTTGTAAAATGTTTTTCTCAAAAGAAAGTCTGGATATCTGATATTCAAATCATAGCGTAAAAGCAGGTGAGCTGGTTCGACTCTTTTTGGCCATTTTCTTGTGTTTTGTAGTGGGAAAATGAGTGGGTTGAGCATAACACATCAACCCTCATAGATAGACAGGCTAGAAATATTTTAACAATAAACACAATTATTGTGAAGCTTCTATGAGCTGCCTCTCCCTGTGTCACACATCAAGCTTCCGTCCCCCATATCACACCGGGCGGCAGAGTAGCCTAGTGTTTACAGCATTGTGCTAGTAACCGAAAGGTTGCAGGTTCGAATCCCCTAGCTGCCTAGGTACAAATCTGTCGTTCTACCCTGAACAAGGCAGTTAAACCACTGCCATCAATGAAGATAAGAACTTGTTCTTAAATGACTTGCCTAGTCAAATAAAGAAAAAATAAGATATTTTGGCTGATTTAAGATTAAATCGTCAACCCTGTTATGGTCAATTACTATTGTAATTTTTGTATTTAACCTCTTGAAATGGGAAAACATGTTTTTAATTAAAAGTCCAGTGCAATCAAAAACTAGATTTTCCTGTGTTTTACATGTATTTCCACACTATGAGGTTGAAATAATACTGTGTTGTGAAAATTATGATTGTTTGAGCTGTTTGAAAAGACTGCCTGAAATTTCAGCCCGTTTTGGTGGGATGGATTTCTGGCCTGCCTGGTGACATCACCAGTCGGTAAAATGGGTTAATATACCAACAAGAAAGAGCATTCCAAACCTCTCTGCCAATAAAAGCTAGTTTTCAGTTTTCCCCTCCCCACTCAGACCACTCCCAAAAAGTCCTAGCAAAATTCCTTCTTGAGAAATTTCTCTTGCTAAGAAGCCATTTTTGCTTCTTTTGACCATTTTAATTGAACAGAATCACTATTACCCAGAAATGATTTGATATTAAGATAAAAATGGCTGAATTGGACCTTTAAGTTGAACATGTGCTCATCATGACAGAACGTTACAATTTGGTGAAATAAAACGTGTTTCTTTTATTGCCCCTTTAAAACCTATGGTTGTCATTCAGTCAGGATCATAATGAGATGATAAGAATATACATTAAAAGGGGGTCAAACATGCTTATGACAAGTCTTACAATGCATTATAACCACATCATATTGCATTATTGTTAGGAATTTTATGAATAAATGACTAAACAATATCCCCATTTTAAATAGAACTCTAACTAAGTAAACTTATACTCTGTTTTATTATATCTGATTAACAATATGAGTTCATAAGTGAGGGATTGTGGAGCCTGAAACAGGGGGTAATTACATTTAAATAAATACCATTCCAGCCAGGTTGGAGGAGATTAGGAGTGTTTTTTTTTAAGTAAGCAGAAAAGGTCTTTAACCTATGGTTGAACCGACAAAACTTAGCTCTGGGGTGTTTTAGATATGGCAGTGAGTGCATTCCTAGGTTTTCTGTTAACTAGAACTGTCAGCTAAGTGGTGATCGATAATGGTGAGGGATCAAGAGTTAATTCAGTTATGTTGTGTGTCCTGTGTGTGTGCTAGTGGGTCGGAATGAACTTTTAAACTTGCTCTGTCTTGGTCGAGAGGAGGAGATTCATTCACCAATGACGTCATATTTTGTATATAAACTGTTGTTCGTGGTTAAATGGGAGCTCGCTCCGAGAATAAATACTATTATCCATTTTGATAAGACGGGTCTCTGTCTATTTTATGCAAATAAGAATCTTACAAATTCTCATAAAATAGACTAAGTGAATTCAATTAATGAAAACATATTGGAAATAATGAAATTACAGTAACAATTATACCTGCTGGATTTAAGCAAAGATACTAAAAACTAAGATATCCAGAAACTGCCTCTCCAATAAAATCCCTCGATCACGCTTGTAGTTGATGTCATGGCAATGTTGGCTAGCTAAGCTGATGCACAGAAACGTCATCGGGTCTAACGGTTGTCTCGAGCCGAACTACGGATGTGCAGGCCGTCTAATCAAAGGCATTCCTTTGATATGAAGTTGTTTTGGATGAAAATGAAAACGTGTCAGTTTGTCACCTTAACCAGGTTTCAGCTAATTAAGACATTGGCGCAAATCTAGGTTTTGCATTTATATTTTACACTTTTTTTCACTTCTATTGACTTGCTAAACCCCATACCCGATTGGGGCAGCGGTCTAAGGCACTGCATCTCAGTGCTCGAGGTGCTCGAGGTATCACAACCGGCCGTGATCGGGAGTCCCATAGGGCGGCGCACAATTGGGACAGGGTTTTTTCAGATTAGTGGAGGGTTTGCCCGGAGTAGGCCGTCACTGTAAAATAAGAATTTGCTGTTAACTGTCTTGCCTAGTTAAATAAAGGTAAATAAATACCCCGGCCTAGTCTGCTTCGCAAGCGTTCCTGGAAGTATTGCGATATTGGGCCTCTGCGTTTAAAAACTATGCAGTTTAAGTCAAGTGTTGCCCATAGTTAGTCAATCATTTCACCACATCAGGTCGTCAGAGGGCAAGGTGCAGATATTGCCATTTTACTTACAGCTATCCAATATTATATGACAGCTGTAAAATCACATCAGATCTTAGGGGAGTCCATAAGGGTATGGATTGGGTGTATGGCTGACCTCGAGACTGGAGAGTTTTATAGCGGAAGTCAAAGTCGTCTTGCATGTCTTCTAGGTATTTCACTGCCTGGTCCATCATCTGCACACTACTCCTGATCACAGCCACCCTGTTGTCCATGTTCTTCTGTCTCTCGAAGGCCACCGAATTCTGCATTGACTTCTCCAATGGGCCCTATCAAGATGATGATGAGGTGAAGTAAACCACACACACATATGCAGACACCCCCCCCACCTCACACACAGATACTGTCCTATTGCAATTATTCTTTACTCTTCCTGTTACTGCCTCTGTCTTTCAAGATGTTTCGAGGAAGAAGATATAAAAAGGATACGTGGGAAACACAAGGGACTTTCCTGATGACGTCAAAGAGTCAAAGAGACTCACCTGTTCCTGAATGCTGGCTGTAGAGATGATACGACGCTCCTCTCTGAGGCAAGTGGAAATGACCCCGGCCATCAGCAGAGGGTTGGCTTTGCATTTAGTCTGAAAAAGATCATGGACATATGAACCCACAGACACATGTATACATGTACAGGAAGGCATGGAGATGTCAAACACCTAGAGACCTTGTCAAGCCATTCGAATCTCTCTGTGAAATTGTTCATGTGTTAGGTTGACAGTTGCAGGATCTGAGTTCGAGTCCTGGTCCAGCCTACCCCCCTCCCCCGAAATCGCCGCAATATTATACTGCTGTCTAATCCTGGCCCCAGCGCAGTTCTTAACATTATGCCCACAATCTATCTCCCTCTTCATTTCATGGGTATCCCTGTCAATTAAAGCAGAAAATACTTACAAAATATATTTAAAAAACAACAACATTTCAACTGACTTGTCTATATGAGTGTCTGTCTCCTGAATTGTGCGAATTGTGTGAGTTTCTAGGAGCTCTTTGAAAGATTGCTCTCTCAACTGAGATTCTTCCTCGGAAATACAAAAGAGTGTGAATAAAACAGGGAGGTTTAAGTTTGCTCTACTTTCTCCTTATAATGTATAGTGTAAATTGGCTAATAAGGAAGTATTGAAAGGTGTTTTTCAGACACGGTAACTTCTGTCCAACCTCTCCACCGACACACCACACATAAAGTATGCCATCATGTGTGTGAAGAAACAAGATAAATCATTCCATAGGAAAGAATGCGACTGAACCAGGTACAGACTCAGTATGAAAACAAAACCAAAAGTAATGTACTATGACAGTCTAAACAAGGAGACATTTAGTGTAAAAAGGCCTAACAGACATGGGACAAGTTTATTAGGCCAGAAAAATGAAGAAAACAGAATGAAACGGGGTGGTAATACCTGAACCCCAACAAGAAGTACTTGTTTGCTACGATGATCCCTAAGGAATACAACCATGGATGGCCCATAATTTGTCCTTTTAGTTTGCGTTTTGTCTGTCTCTGGGATCTGAACCCAGTTCTGTGCAAAACATGTCTCAAACACCATGTGCATCTTGACATCTTTGTCTGTTTTTGACAAAATTCCACAGATTCTGTCTAGGCCTCTGAGACACAAGGGAAAGTTCTGATGTGAACATGTGAAACCTGATTTGTCTTTCAGTCATTGTCTGTGACTACTGATTTGAGTGTGCAACGAAAGACAGAAAGGGGATTCAATCTTGAAAACCTACGCAATACCCTTTACCATCATCACAATGACGACGACATCACAAACAAACAGTGTCAGTTCAGCAGTCTTCAGCAGCGTCATTCGGCCCACTGTATTCAGATCCTCCCTCAGACTGAGAAATCCCCTTAGAGCCAACCACTCAGCCTTTCCTAGCTTTAGATGAGACATAAGAACTGCAATATTTATTTCCAGTACTAAAAGTCCTAATGTATATGCATAGTGGCTTGACCGTTTTCTTCACTCAGTGACATATTTATTTTATACAAGGTTGGGGTCAGATCCCTCACAACAAAATGCAATTCAGGTATGAACCAGTGGAGGGGGGTTCATTCAATTCATGAAATGCATTTCCATTGAATTTCCTAAATTGACTGAGTTCAAAAGAATGGATCATAAATAATGCTTGTATACCTTCAAGGTAGACTCAGCACAAATGATTGCATAGAAAGAGACACTTTCCATCTGTCATCTGTGCGTAATAGACAGCACAGCTAAACAATAACAAAATGCACATCTCCAAGCGCGACACCAAACCAAACCTCTTGTGTCCTCTTGTGTTTGAGCTACTACTTCCTCTGAGAAACATCACACCATCTGTACACACAAACAAACAGTCAAATACACACACAGACAAAATGGAAGTTCTGGAAACCACAAGGTTCTGATGAGGTATGTGTCTTATACAGAAATATGGCCTCACCGGCCTCAGCCATCAGCCTCAAACAGCTATTTCCTGTTCCTGTTACAAGTGTTTTAAGGTACAATTCTCAGAGATTCTAAGAAATATACTGCCAGTCGATGTCCTGAGACCTCAGGGAGCATAATAGAATTTGGATTCCCCTGAATAGGGTAAGAGGTGAAATTGTCTGGAACAAAAATGACATACAACACACATACAACAATCACAAGTGAAAGGAAGCTCAGTTTGAGGAATGCCACTAAACCATAAGCCAATCCCTAAAGGTGACAAAAACCCACAAATGAACAGTTCTCGTCTTTCACTTCCTTTTCCACACTGAACACATACACACACACACACACACACATACATACTGTCATAACATACTACACAGTGCAACTCCCTATTTACGGGAAGTTGTTGGTTGGTTGTACTAAATCCCCTCAATGCTTAAATGCATCAATGACAAGGAGAGACTGTTTAATGTTATCAATGTTGGATCTGCCGGGTATATGGTTGCCTGGCAAACGGATTTAGCGCAGAGTTCAGTCTGGTTGTAACCAGGTTAGGTGTATGATATTGTAAGGGAGGTTATTGTGGCACCTGTAACTGCTGGTAGATGAACTTCAAGTTGTGTCTTTGTAGGAAGTTCTGTTCCTGAGAACACTGCCTGTCCAGCTGAGACAGGAGATTGCTGAGGAGAACTGTCGCCATGGACTCATGGTTTGCGGCAGTATCCCTGTGAAGAAAACACATACATGTTGTCTTAGCTTTGTATCTAATTTAACAGTTTTCAGTGCTCAATAAAAAAAGGTTACTAATAAGAGCATGTAGAACATACTGTACATATCATGTTATAATCAACAAGGGAAAAGGGGGGAAATCACTCATTCTCCTTTTTCAGCATGTCATATCATCAAATGATTTCTTCTGCTGTTTTGTACAAGCGCAATAGGGTGGTTCCACGAAATGAGTCCCGTTTGGGTAGTGTAACTTGGTGGGGGAAAAAATAATTTTATTTCACCTAATTTGTACATTCTGTAATAATGAATCATGAATCCCTAATCACATGTAATAAATAATAATCTTCCGTCAAAGCAACAAAATAAATAGGACTTTACAATGATGGTGAAAACACTTAGTGGTTCACTGGGTTAAAATCTTCAGAGAAGTCACAGAGAGTACAGAGAAGGACATACCAACATGCGTAATACTTTTTTTCATATTAAAAATCAGATTAATTGAATTGTCCATGTGGTCTATATTAAAGGGTACTTCATTTAATATAACAGGCTTTTAAAATCCAATATTGATTCACAATTTCTTCAAAAAATATCAAAGTGACTCATTTCATGGAACGACCCAATACATGAAAAGGCTGTCAGTCACAGCTGGATTACCATGATGTGTTAATGCAGTAAAACACTTCAACACTCAGTAAAGTGTCATGGCTGGTCTCATAAAGGTGTTATGGATGCCTTATCGCCCCTTCAAGTAAAGTGTTATCAACTATGGTATCCACATGCTGTGTTTTAGTTCCTGAACATGCTCGCTGGAAACCCAACTTGATATCTATTATATATATTACTGTACAGTAACACAGGCACCAACACACATACAGACATACACACAGACATCCATACAGACAGACACACACAGACCAAGACACTCTCTCTCTCTCTCTCTCTCACACACACACACACACACACACACACAAACAAATGCATGCACGCACGCTCACACACACACACACACTCACCAGTCCTGGCTCTCAATATAGTTGGAGAGCACCTGCCGTATGTCCATAGGGAAGTTGTCATCATAAAGGTATCCCACCTGCTCCTGGTATTTGATCTGGAGCTGTTGAATTTGTTTCCATTGACTCATGCTGAGGAACAATTCCGACAGCCCAGAGCAAATTAAAACAGCCAAATCAATTACACTTCTGTGAAAATGATTGAAGGATCGGTGCTTGTAGAGTTTTTGTCCAGGTACAGTAACATAATAGTTTAGGATAAAGTAGACTATTCAAAAAGAGCATACTCTAGGGCCTAGGCCTACCTATTCTAAAAATGTGACGCATGTTGCGTTTCAAATGCGTATCATACTGCATATATATATATATATATGATTGTTTTGTATTATTAAACTGTTTATGTCTGTCGTTATCCAATAACACAATATATTTGGAGTAATGAATAATATAGATCGATCAATTACTGATGCTTGTCGACTGGTAACTGTCTGTCAAGTAAGCCTACCACACGAGATTTCTTGTAAATCCCATTTTACAGCAGCATAAACTTTGCGTACCTTAATTTCTGTAGCGGAGCTAGATCAAATCGTTCAGGTTAATGACTATCAAAAAGTTTATAAAACGTCATCCTTTGTGAAAGCCTACCTGTGTCTTTGGACTGGTGCGCTATCACAGAAATATCCACGTTCGGCGACACAAGTCATGTGAATGCTTGTCAATTGCTCCTCTCTCTCTCTCTCTCTCTCTCTCTCGTTTCCTCTTTTAGCCTATTATATGTTTCAAACCTTATCGTTTTATGTTGTTCGTCATGTCATAGGGCTGTTCTATAGGTTTTGTCACTTCCCTCCCTCGATACGCCCCCTGTGGCTCATTCATAATGTACTATATAAATGTATCATTTGATGTTTAGAGTGAGGGACATCTAATTTCTCAACAACATTTGAACTGTACAAAATAAACATACTGGTTAAAAAATATTTAATTCATAACCAATAGTAGGCCTCGCTACTTACTATTTGCAATGCATATATGTAATAGGAAATACAAATGGTATTTAATAAGCGCATCATTTTGTTGAACGATGCAACACATGGATTGATGAATTCAGGTATTTCAGTTTGATTACATTTTTTTTAGCCTTGGTGCAATTTTCACAAGTATGTGCTACATTTTCACACAAAAAAGATACTCAAGAAGGCAGTTGTTTCAAAACTCTAAGCACATTTTCAATTGACTAAGTACAACACACAAAATCATACTGTCACCTTTTCACCAAACTTAGTGTTTCATCTAGAAATACATGTTTCACATTGCGATACATGATCATATGAAGGAATTGCCTTTCACAACGCAATGCTCAAATTCCTTTTGATATGATTGTCTTCTCATTTGTTAAAATACATTTGACTATTACTTAACCCGACTGCTCTTAATTGTTAATCACTTAACCGTTTGGTAAACCTATAGATTTTACATGTAAGCTTTTGTCTACTGCAGATTTTGAGAACGACATAATGAAATGTATGTATGTGTCACGATTTCTGCCGTGGTCGGTCCCTCTCCTTGTATGGGCGGCGTTCCGCGGTCGACGTCACCGATCTTCTAGCCATCGCTGATCCATCTTTCATTCTCCATTGGTTTTGTCTTTATTTTCTACACACCTGGTTTTCATTATCCAATTACATGTTCATGTAATTGCTCCATTGCTTGTGTTTCTTGGCCCAAGCAAGTCTCTTCTTATTGTTGTCCTTTAGTAGTGGTTTCTTTGCAGCAATTCAACCAATTCGACTACTGATTCACGCAGCCTCCTCTGAACAGTTGATGTTGAGATGTGTCTGAACTCTGTGAAGCATTTATTTGATCTGCATTTTCTGGGTCTGGTAACTCTAATGAACTTATCCTCTGCAGCAGAAGTAACTCTGGGTCTTCCTTGCCTATGGTAGTCCTCATGACAGCCAGTTTCATCATAGCGCTTGATGGTTTTTGCAACTGCACTTGAAGAAACTTTCAAAGTTCTTGAAATTGTCCATAATGACTGACCTTCATGTCTTAAAGTAATGATGGACTGTCATTTATCTTTGCTTATTTGAGCTGTTCTTGCCACAATAGGGACTTGGTCTTTTACCAAATAGGGCTATCTTCTGTAAACCAACCCTACATTGTCACAACAGAACTGATTGGTTCAAATGCATTAAGAAGGAAAGACATTCCACAAATTAACTTTTGACAAGTGGAATGAAATGCATTCCAGGCGACTACCTCATGAAGCTGGTTGAGAGAATGCCAAGTGTGTGCAAAGCTGTCAAGGCAAAGGGTGGCTACTTCAGAGAATCTCAAATATAATTTCCTTTTTTTAACACTTTTTTGGTTACTTCATGATTCCATATGTGTTATTTCATGGTTTTGTTGTTTTCACTATTATTCTACAATGTAGAAAATAGGAGCCAGACGCAGGTTTATAACTACTGAATTTATTAAAGCACCATACATAAAAGCGGGACGAAACCCAAAGTGCAAAATAATAAAGTACTCAGGAAATAGTAGGCAAGATTCCTCTCAGGAAAACAAGCAGCATCTAAAATGACCGACAAAAGACAAATGACAGAGGGAATATATATACACTGACAGGGACTGGAACCAGGTGTGTGTAATGATGACCAGACAAGTCTGGGGTTGAGGAGTGAAGGGCGTTTGCCGGCTACAGGTTCGGCAGCAGCTAGAAGGCAGGCGACGCTGAACGCCTGAGCTGGACAGGAAGGGGAGCCAAAGCAAAGGCTGATGTGACAGTGTGTCCAAACTGTTGACTGGCACTGTACATACCTAAATGTACAGCGATGATGATGACTATTATGATTTTAGTTCACAGTAAATAAAAATGAATCTGATATTGACATGATCAAAGACGTACTATATGTATCAAATCAAATCAGTTGTGTACACAGATTAGCAGATATTACAGCAGGTGCAGCAAAATGTTTCTGTTTCTAGCTCCTACAGTGCAGTACTACAATATCATACAATACCAATATGCAAATTATTCAGGAAGTCCAAAACAAGAAATAAATGAATCCCCAATACCCTTCAAACTCAACCACATCTTTTTTTCCATTGTCCCCCTCTAATCAGGGACTGAGTTAGACCTGGGACACCAGGTGTGTGCAATACATTATCAGGTAGAATAGAAAACCAGCAGGCCCAATACCTCGCAGTTGAATACATACCCCTTCCCTATACAGTAAGCATGTATGCAAAAAATTAAGTTGTTGGGGTCATGTTGATGGGGGGTCTGCTTTACTAAAATTGTATTGGTCAATACAGTACTGTAATACCGTAATATATTACATTTACATAGAAGACACTTTTTTTTATCCAAAGTGACAACAGCGAACACATTTTGGTACATGTTGGAGTCGAACCTACAATTCTGGTGTTGCTAGTGCCATGCTCTTATGATCTGAACCATGTACAGGACCACTACAATACAAAAAGTGTATTACAATAATTTCAAATACAATAAACAATTACAATACAGTTGGGAGATGTAAAATTGCTATCCCCATGAGCGTACCACCCTGCTTCAGTCTATGGATGAGGCATGCACTGATTTCAATCCAGTCTTACTGTATGTCAGGCTTGGATTCGCCATGCCAAAATGTTTTTCACCAGGTACATGAAAAATGGATATTTACTGCAATCTATGGCCAAATGCTCAAGACTTGCTTGATGCAAACTAGTGCCTGCTAAACATTGTCTCTTCAATTTCTTTCATTTGACTACACTGTGAAAGATGTCTTCAATGATCACACCTTTGATCACACATGGGATTTTTTTTAGAAGGTAGTGCAATTGTATTGCCTGATGTGAAAAGAATGTGATGTACTGTAATTTACAGTACTGTAGCATACTACATTCAAACATGTATCTGAAATGTTTTGCTATTGGATTAACTGGTTGTTAAAATAACTAAATTGAAACGATTTAAATATGTTGTGTTTTGGTGATTAAACCAATGTATCATATTTCAGAGTATATTTTGGATCAATGGTTGTGTGATGAAAGATGTCTAAAAATAAAATAAATACACAATGAAAGGTTTTGAATACCAGTACCAAAGCAATAAAATACACTTTAGTAAAGCAGTGTAAAACTTACTGTGAAGTCAAATCATAATAGTCATTATCATCATCTTAGTACATTTGAGTTTACAGTGCATTTGGAAAGCATTCAGACCCATTCCTTTTTACACATTTTGTTACGTTACAGCCTTATTCTAAAATTGATAAAATATGTTTGTTCCCCTCATCAGTCTACACACAATACCCCATAAGGACAACGTGAAAACAGGTTTTGAGAATTTTTTGCAAATCTATTAAAAATGTAAAACAGACCCTTTGCTGTAAGACTCGAAATTGAGCTCAAGTGTATTCTGTTTCCATGAATTATCCTTGAGATGTTCCTACAACTTGATTGGAGTCCACCTGTGGTAAATTCAATTGATTGGACATGATTTGGAAAGGCACACATCTGTCTATATTAATCAAATCAAAGTTTATTTGTCACGTGCGCCGAATACAACAGTGAAATGCTTACTTACAGGCTCTAACCAATAGTGCAAAAAAATGTATTAGGCGAACAATAGGTAAGTAAAGAAATAAATACAACAGTAAAAAGACAGTAGCGAGGCTATAGACAGTATAGAGGCTATATACAGTAGCGAGGCTATATACAGTAGCGAGGCTACATAGAGACACCGGTGAGTCAGACTGATTGAGGTAGTATGTACATGTAGATATGGTTAAAGTGACTATGCCTATAAGATGAACAGAGAGTAGCAGTATCGTAAAGAGGGGTTGGCGGGTGGTGGGTGGCGCGACACAATGCAAATAGCCCGGTTAGCCAATGTGTGGGAGCACTGGTTGGTGGGGCCAATTGAAGTAGTATGTACATGAATGTATAGTTAAAGTGACTGTGCATATATGATAAACAAAGAGTAGCAGAAGCGTAGAAGAGGGGTTGGGGGGGGGGTTGATTACCTGTTCATGAGTCTTATGGCTTGGGGGTAAAAAACTGTTGAGAAGCCTTTTTGTCCTAGACTTGGCACTTCTGTACCGCTTGCCATGCGATAGTAGAGAGAACAGTCTATGGCTGGGGTCTTTGACAATTTTTATGGCCTTCCTCTGACACCGCCTGGTGTAGAGGTCCTGGATGGCAGGCAGCTTAGCCCCAGTGATGTACTGGGCCGTACGCACTACCCTCTGTAGTGCCTTGTTGTCGGAGGCCGAGCAATTGCCGTACCAGGCCGTGATGCAACCGGTCACAATGTTCTTGATGTTGTAGCTGTAGAACCTTTTGAGGATCTCAGGACCCATGCCAAATATTTTTAGTCTCCTGAGGGGGAATAGGTTTGTTGTGCCATCTTCACAACTGTCTTGGTGTGTTTGGACCATTCTACTTCGTTGGTGATGTGGACACCAAGGAACTTGAAGCTCTCAACCTGCTCCACTACAGCCCCGTCAATGAGAATGGGTACTCAGTCCTCCGTTTTCTGTAGTCCACAATCATCTCCTTAGTCTTGGTTACGTTGAGGGATCAGTTGTTATTCTGGCACCATCCGGCCAGGCCTCTGATCTCCTCCCTATGGGCTGTCTCGTCGTTGTCGGTGATCAGGCCTACCACTGCAAACGTAATGATGGTGTTGGAGTCATACCTGGCCATGCAGTCGTGGGTGAACAGGGAGAACAGGAGGGGACTGAGCACGCACCCCTGGGGGGCTCCAGTGTTGCGGATCAGTGTGGCAGATGTGTTGCTACCTACCCTCACCACCTGGGGGCGGCCCATTAGGAAGTACAGGATCCAGTTGCAGAGGGAGGTGTTTAGTCCCAGGATCCTTAGCTTAGTGATGAGCTTTGAGGGTACTATGGTGTTGAACGCTGAGCTGTAGTCAATGAATAGCATTCTCACATAAGTGTTAATTTTGTCCATGTAGGAAAGGGCAGTGTGAAGTGCAATAGAGATTACATAATCCGTGGATCTGTTTGGGCGGTATGCAAATTGGAGTGGGTCTAGGGTTTCTGGGATAATGGTGTTGATGTGAGCATTTACCAGCCTTTCAAAGCACTTAATGGCTACAGACGTGAGGTCCCACAGTTGACAGTCGGATATAAGGTCCCACAGTTGACGGTGCATGTCAGAGCAAAAACTAAGCCATGATGTTGAAGGAATTGTCCGTAGAGGTGCCGAGATAGGATTGTGTTGAGGCACAGATCTGGGGAAGGGTACCAAAAAAATTCTGCAACATCTAAGGTCCCCAAGAACACAGTGACCTCCATCATTCTTCAATGGAAGAAGTTTAGACCCACTGAGTCTCTTTCTAGAACTGGCCTCCTGGCCAAATTGAGCAATCTGGGGAGAAGGGCACTATTCAGGGAGGTGACCAAGAAATTAATAATCACTCTGACAGTGCTCCAGACTTTCTCTGTGGAGAATGGAGAACCTTCCAGAAGGCCAACCATCTCTGCAACACTCCACCAATCAGGCTTTTATGGTATAGTGGCCAGACGGAATCCACTCCTCAGTAAAAGGCACATGACCGCCCACTTGGCGTTTGGCACAAGGCACCTAAAGGACTCTCAGACCATGAGAAACAAGATTATCTGGTCTGATGAACCCAAGATTGAACTCTTTGGCCTGAATGCCAAGTGTCACGTCTGGAGGAAACCTGGCACCATCCCTACGGTGAAGCATGGTGGTGGCAGCAGCATGCTGTGGGGCTGTTTTTCAGAGGCAGGGACTGGGTGACTAGTCAGGATCGAGGGAAAGATGAACGGAGTACAGAGATCCTTGATGAAAACCTGCTCCAGAGTGCTAAGGACCTCCGACTGGGGTGAAGGTGGTTGAGAGGATCTGTAAAGAACAATGGGAGAATCTTACAAAATATAGGTGTGCCAAGCTTGTAGCATCATACTCAAGAAGACTCAAGGTTGTAATCGCTGCCAAAGGTGCTTCAACAAAGTACTGAGTAAAGGGTCTGAATACTTATCTAAGTGTGATATTTAAGAATATTTTTATATGAATTAGCAAAAAACTGTTTTTGCTTTGTCATTATCGGGTATTGTGTGTAGATTGAGGAAAATAAGCCATTTTTATGTAACAACATTTGGAAAAAGTCAATGGGTTTGAATACTTTCAAAACGCACTTAATATTATACTTTTTGTTTCTACTTTACACACATACATTTTCATTATGTAGTTCTCAAAACTAGTAGACAAACCAGTTTACATGTCAAATCTATAGGTTTACCAAACATTTAAGTGATTATCAATTAAGAGCAGTCGGATTAAGTAATAGTAAATTGTATTTTAACAAATGAGAAGAGAATCATATTAAAAGTATTGTGAGCATTGTATTGTGATAGCAATTACTTCATATGAACATGTATTGCATGAGTATGTTGTACTTAGTCAATTTAAAATGTGCTTAGAGTTGAAACAACTGCCTTTTTAGTCTGTTTTGTACTGAGAGTTGTGAGAATGTACCACATAACTGTGAAAATTACACTAATGCGTTAAAACAACCGTAAAAGGTTTTGAATGCCTGTTCCACATTTTGTGTTAGACTGAATTTAAAATGGATTAAATTGACATTTGTTGGTCACTGGTCACAATACCCCATAATGTCAAAGTGGAATAATTTTTGTAGAAATTCTTACAAATTAATTTTAAATAAAAAGCTGAAATGTCTTGAGCCAAGTATTCAACCCCTTTGTTATGGTAAGTCTAAATATTTTCAGGAGTAAAAATGTGCTTAACAAGTCACAATTGTCATGTATACTCCTTCTCTGGTGCTCTTGGTCACCAGGCTGCTCATTAATACGCACACCTGTCACCATCGCCTCATCAGACTCACCTGGAGTTCATCACCTTCTTGATTACCTTCCCTATATCTGTCACTCTCTTTAGTTCCTTCCCCATGCGTTTCTGTTCCGTTGTTTCATGTCTGTACTTTGCTCGTGTTTCTTGTTTTAACCGTGTTTGTTTATTTATGAAATTATTCTCTCCTTTTACTTGCTTCCTAACTCTCAGCGTACACGTTACATATAACGCCTCACCTAAGGGGAGCATCAGGGAGGGTTTTCTGTGTTGGTAGGTAAGGTCGGGTCCGGATGCCACTGCAGGAGCAACCAAGGATGCCTCAGCCAGCACTTCAGGTTCACAAGAATTGGTTGGCCGGTCAAGCGTCTGTTGCTGAGTCTACCGAGGATACCTCAGCTAGCTCTTCACACAGAGCTACACATAAACAAATGTACAGTCAACACAATAGAAAAGTCTATGGCCAGTGTGTGCAAATGTAGAAGAATAGGGTGGCAAGGCAATAAATAAGCCATAGAGGTGAAATATTTACAATTTAGCATTAACACTGGAGTGATAGATGTGCAGATGATGATGTGCAAGTAAAGATACTGGGGTGCAAAAGAGCAAGAAGAAAAAACAACAACATGGGGATGAGGTAGTTTGGTGTGCTATTTACAGATTGGCTGTGTACAGGTACAGGGATCGGTAAGCTGCTCTGACAGCTGATGCTTAAAGTTAGAGAGGGAGATATGTCTCCAGCTTTAGTGATTTTTGCCATTCGTTCCAGTCATTGGCAGCAAAGAACTGGAAGGAATGGCAGCCAAAGGAAGTGTTGGCTTTGGGGATGACCAGTGAAATACACCTGCTGGAGCGTGTGCTATGGGTGGGTGATGCTATGGTGACCAGTGAGCTGATATAAGGTGGGGTTTTACGTAGCAAAGACTTATAGAATGACCTGGAGCCAGTGGGTTTGGCGACGAATACGTAGCGAGGGCCAGCCAACGAGAGCATATAGGTCGCAGTGGTGGGTAGTATTATGGGATTTTCGTGACAAAACGGATGGCACTGTGATAGACTACATCCAGTTTGTTGAGTAGAGTGTTGGATGCTATTTTATAAATGATATCGCCGAAGTCAAGGATCGGTAGGATAGTCAGTTATACGAGGGTATGTTTGGCAGCATGAGTGAAGGAGGCTTTGTTGTGAAATAGGAAGCTGATTCAAGATTTAATTTTGGATTGGAGATACTTAATTTGAGTCTGGAAGGAGAGTTTTGAGTCTGGAAGGAAGGAGTTTTGTATGGCATTGAAGATGTATACAGAATGGTGTCGTATGCATAGAGGTGGATCAGAGAAACACCAGCAGCAAGAGTCATCATTGTTATATACAGAGAAAAGAGTCTGCCCGAGAATTGAACCCAGTGGCACCCCATAGAGACTGCCAGAGGTCCGGACAACAGGCCCTCTGATTTGACACACTGAACTCTATTTGAGTAGTTGGTGAACCTGGCGAGGCAGTCATTTGAGAGACCAAGGCTATTGAGTCTGCCGATAAGAATGCGGTGATTGACAGAGTCGAAAGCCTTGGCCAGGTCGATGAAGATGGCTGCACAGTAGTGTCTTTTGTCGATGGCAGTTATGATATCATTTAGGACCTTGAGCGTGACTGAGGTGCACCCGTAACCAGCTCGGAAACCAGATTGCATAGTGGAGAAGGTACGGTGGGATTCGAAATGGTCAGTGATCTGTTTGTTAACTTGGCTTTTGAAGATTTTAGAAAGGCAGGGCAGGATGGATATAGGTCTATAAGTTTGGGTCTAGAGTGTCACCCCCCTGAAGAGGAGGATGACCGCGGCAGCTTTCCAATCTTTGGGGATCTCAGACGATACGAAATAATCTATTATCGTGGATTTATCGGTGGTGACAGTGTTTCCTAGCCTCAGTACAGTGGGCAGTTGGGAGCAGGAGCTCTTATTCTCCATGGACTTTACAGTGTCTCAAAACTTTCTGGAATTAGTGCTACAGGATGCTAATTTCTGTTTGAAAAAGCTAGCCTTAGCTTTCCTAACTGACTGTGTATATTGGCTCCTGACTTCCCTGAAAAGTTGCATATTGCAGGGGCTATTCGATGCTAATGCAGAACTCTACTGGCAGGATGTTTTTGTGCTGGTCAAGAGCAGTTAAGTCTGGAGTGAACCAAGGGCTATATCTGTTCTTAGTTATAAATTTTTTGAATGGGGCATGCTTATTTAAGATGGAGAGGAAATTACTTTTAAAGAGCAATCAGGCATCCTCTACCGACAGGATGAGGTCAATATCCTTCCAGGATACCCGGGCCAGGTTGATTAGAAAGGCCTGCTGGCAGAAGTGTTTTAGGGAGGGTTTGACAGTGATGATGGGTGGTTGTTTGACCGCAGACCCATTACGGATGCAGGCAATGAGGCAATGATTGCTGAGATCCTGGTTGAAGACAGCAGAGGTGTATTTAGAGGGCAGGTTGGTCAGGATCATATCTAAGAGGATGCCCATGGTTATGGATTTAGGGATTACCTGGTAGATTCCTTGATAATTTGTGTGAGATTGAGGGCACCTAGTTTAGATTGTAGGACAGCTGGGGTGTTAAGCATATCCCAGTTTAGGTCACCTAACAGAACAAACTGTGAAGATAGATGGGGGGCAATCAATTCACATATGGTGTCCAGTGCACAGCTGGGGGCTTAGGAGGGTTTATAACAAGTGGCAACGGTGAGAGAGTTGAGGATCTGAGGTCCCATGCCAAATCCTGATGGGGAATATGCTTTGTCGTGCCCTCTTCATGACTGTCTTGGTGTGTTTGGACCATGATAGGTGATGTGGACACCAAGGAGCTTGAAGCTCTCAACCTGCTCCACTACAGCCCCGTCGATGAGAATGGGGCGTGCTCGGTCCTCCTTTTCCTGTAGTCGACAATCACTTAGTTGGGCAGGATATCAAACCTGATAACATGGTTTTTAACCCATTGGATATTAATGAAGCAAATTATAAATATAATGATTGTGATAATGATGTTTGATCCAGATTCAAATTTCTTGACATTTACCAGAAGTAAGTAATTTATTGTTAAGCAATTTATCAACCTGTATAGCAGTTTATCTAATTCCAAGACAAGCTTATTTTCTACCTTTCGTTTGAACGTTCAGTCTTCTTAAAAATCATGACCACCTTGTTCATTATCTGTCTTCTCTCCGTCATGAACTTTCCATTGTTGCCCTTCCAGAAACATGGTTGACAACCATGCTTTATGACATGTCTCTTTATAATGCTGTTCACCACTGTAGAACATCAAGAGTGAGAGGAGTGTCCATTTTTGTTCATCACCTGATTCTGACATTGGTAGTTTCATTGATATCCTTGCATCAACCTTGGATTTGATTAATAATGAAAATACAATTTGTTTTCTATTGGATGATTTCAACAAACATTTTTATAAAGTGAGAATCATATGCCACCTTTATTGATAATATTTTTTACAAATTCTTTGAACAATGTGTCTAATACAGCTATACTTTATACTGACATTTCGGACCACTTTCCAACTTCTCTTTGGCAGCTGGAAATGAACAGATGGGAATGATTAATAGCACATGGAAACCAAACGAGGGTGGTCTATGCTGATAGGTGGGATGGACTGAGAGTGGTTGAGGGGTGGGATTAAAGAGTTTATGTTTGGTAATGTATTATTGTTATGGGACTGATTTATATAAAAGTACTATGTATGTAAAATGTGTATGTAAAATGTATATATAAAGTGTATGTATATGTAGCAGAGAAGCTGTAAAAAATATATATATATATATTTTTTAAGTTGCTGATTTAACAGCATGATCAGTTTTGTCATACAACAAAATGCCACAGATGTTTCAAGTTTTGAGGGATTGTGCAATTGGCATGCTGACTGCAGGAATGTCCACAAGAGCTGTTTCCAGATAATTGAATGCTCATTTCTCTACCATAAGCCGCCTCCAACATAATTTTAGAGAATTTGTCAGTACGTCCAACCGGCCTCACAACCGCAGACCACATGTAACCATGCCAGCCCCGGACATCCACAACCAGCTTCTTCACTTGCAGGATAGTCTGAGACCAACCACCCTGGTCATCTGATGAAACTATGGGTTTGCACAACCGAAGAATTGACGCACAAACTGTCAGAAACTGTCTCAAGGAAGCTCCTCTGCGTGCTCGTCATCCTCACCAGGGTCTTAACCTGACTGCAGTTCAGCTTTGTAACAGACTTCAGAAGGCAAATGCTCACCTTCGATGGCCATAGACACGCTGGAGAAGTGTGCTCTTCACGGATTAATCCTAGTTTCAACTGTACTGGGCAGATGGCAGACAGCGTGTATGGCATCGTGTGGGCGAGCGGTTTTCTGATGTCAACATTGTGAACAGAGAGCCCCATGGTGCGGTGGGGTTATGGAATGGGCAGGCATAAGCTACAGACAGGGAACACAATTGTATCGATGGCAATTTGAATGCACAGAGATACCACAACGAGATCCTGAGGCCCATTGTCGTGCCATTCATCGTGCCATTCGTGCCACCAGGACGTCATGTTTCAGAATGATAATGGCCCCATGTTGCAAGGATCCGTACACAATTCCTGGAAGATGAAATGTCCCAGTTCTTTCATTGGCTGCATACTCACCAGACATGTCATCCATTGAGCATGTTTGGGATGCTCTGGATCGACGTGTAGGACAGCATGTTCCAGTTCCCGCCAATATCCAGCAAATTCGCACAGCCATTGCAGAGGTGTGGGACAACATTCCACAGGGCACAATAAACACCCTGATCAACTCTATGCAAAGGAGATGTTGCGCTGCATGAGGAAAATGGTGGTCACACAAATACTGACTGGTATCTGTGACAGGTATCTGTGACCAACAGATGCATATCTGTATTTCCAGTCATTTTCAGTCGTGTGCAATCATGTGCAATCCATAGCTGAGGTCTGTCCAACGCTGGTCCGACCAAGCTGACTCCACACTCCAAGACTGCTTCCATCACGTGGACTGGGACATGTTTCGTATTGCGTCAGATAACAATATTGACGAATACGCTGATTCGGTGTGCGAGTTCATAAGAACGTGCGTTGAAGATGTCGTTCCCATAGCAACGATTAAAACATTCCCTAACCAGAAACCGTGGATTGATGGCAGCATTCGCGTGAAACTGAAAGCGCGAACCACTGCTTTTAATCAGGGCAAGGTGTCTGGTAACATGACCGAATACAAACAGTGCAGCTATTCCCTCCGCAAGGCTATCAAACAAGCTAAGCGTCAGTACAGAGACAAAGTAGAATCTCAATTCAACGGCTCAGACACAAGAGGCATGTGGCAGGGACTACAGTCAATCACGGACTACAAGAAGAAACCCAGCCCAGTTACGGACCAGGATGTCTTGCTCCCAGGCAGACTAAATAACTTTTTTGCCTGCTTTGAGGACAATACAGTGCCACTGACACGGCCTGCAACGAAAACATGCGGTCTCTCCTTCACTGCAGCCGAGGTGAGTAAGACATTTAAACGTGTTAACCCTCGCAAGGCTGCAGGCCCAGACGGCATCCCCAACCGCATCCTCAGAGCATGCGCAGACCAGCTGGCCGGTGTGTTTATGGACATATTCCATCAATCCCTATACCAGTCTGCTGTTCCCACATGCTTCAAGAGGGCCACCATTGTTCCTGTTCCCAAGAAAGCTAAGGTAACTGAGCTAAACGACTACCGCCCCGTAGCACTCACTTCCGTCATCATGAAGTGCTTTGAGAGACTAGTCAAGGACCATATCACCTCCACCCTACCTGACACCCTAGACCCACTCCAATTTGCTTACCGCCCAAATAGGTCCACAGACGATGCAATCTCAACCACACTGCACACTGCCCTAACCCATCTGGACAAGAGGAATACCTATGGGAGAATGCTGTTCATCAACTACAGCTCGGCATTCAAACCATAGTACCCTCCAAGCTCGTCATCAAGCTCGAGACCCTGGATCTCGACCCGCCCTGTGCAACTGGGTACTGGACTTCCTGACGGGCCGCCCCCAGGTGGTGAGGGTAGGCAACAACATCTCCTCCCCGCTGATCCTCAACACGGGGCCCCACAAGGGTGCGTTCTGAGCCCTCTCCTGTACTCCCTGTTCACCCACGACTGCGTGGCCACGCACGCCTCCAACTCAATCATCAAGTTTGCGGACGACACAACAGTGGTAGGCTTGATTACCAACAACGACGAGACGGCCTACAGGGAGGAGGTGAGGGCCCTCGGAGTGTGGTGTCAGGAAAATAACCTCACACTCAACGTCAACAAAACTAAGGAGATGATTGTGGACTTCAGGAAACAGCAGAGGGAACACCTCCCTATCCACATCGATGGAACAGTAGTGGAGAGGGTAGCAAGTTTTAAGTTCCTCGGCATACACATGACAGACAAACTGAATTGGTCCACTCACACAGACAGCATCGTGAAGAAGGCCTCTTCAACCTCAGGAGGCTGAAGAAATTTGGCTTGTTACCAAAAGCACTCACAAACTTCTACAGATGCACAATCAAGAGCAACCTGGCGGGCTGTATCACCGCCTGGTACGGCAACTGCTCCGCCCTCAACCGTAAGGCTCTCCAGAGGGTAGTGAGGTCTGCACAACGCATCACCGGGGGCAAACTACCTGCCCTCCAGGACACCTACACCACCCGATGTTACAGGAAGGCCATAAAGATCATCAAGGACATCAACCACCCGAGCCACTGCCTGTTCACCCCGCTATCATCCAGAAGGCGAGGTCAGTACAGGTGCATCAAAGCTGGGACCGAGAGACTGAAAAACAGCTTCTATCTCAAGGCCATAAGACTGTTAAACAGCCACCACTAACATTGAGTGGCTGCTGCCAACACACTGACATTGACACTGACTCAACTCCAGCCACTTTAATAATGGGAATTGATGGGAAATTATGTAAATATATCACTAGCCACTTTAAACAATGCTACCTTATATAATGTTACTTACCCTACATTATTCATCTCATATGCATACGTATATACTGTACTCTATATCATCGACTGCATCCTTATGTAATACATGTATCACTAGCCACTTTAACTATGCCACTTTGTTTACATACTCATCTCATATGTATATACTGTACTTGATACCATCTACTGTATCTTGCCTATGCTGCCCTGTACCATCACTCATTCATATATCCTTATGTACATATTCTTTATCCCCTTACACTGTGTATAAGACAGTAGTTTTGGAATTGTTAGTTAGATTACTTGTTGGTTATTACTGCATTGTCGGAACTAGAAGCACAAGCATTTCGCTACACTCGCATTAACATCTGCTAACCATGTGTATATGACAAATACAATTTGATTTGATTTGATTTGATTAGCCTAATGAATTGATTTTAATTCACTGATTTCCTGTAGCTCAGTAAAATCTTAGAAATTGTTGGATGTTGCGTTTGTATTTTTGTTCTGTGTACATTTATGTCTGTGTTAGCATGCCATCTAGAGGCCTTGTCTCAAACTACAGGAAAAAGGGAGAATATAAATGGCATTTTCTTGGTTCCTCTCTTCGCCACCTTCTCAAAAGTTCAGAGGTTCCTCCCATGTGACCTTCTCATCCAATCCCGCCCCCTGACCTTTTCATCCAGTGGGTTTTGAGTAGGCGACAAGGAGAGAAGGATTGAGGAATCAAGGAAATGCAATTGAGATTCTCCCAAACACTACTAGATTGTACATTTCACCACATTTGCACACAACAAACAGTATTCAACAAACAACATTGGGCCTACTTTTAGCCTGTTATTAATGATAACTACTTTAATTTTGGATCTGGTTACAGTTTGCACTCACATCACGTGATCACTGAAATACATCACTACACTTCACTTATATTATCATTCGGCATTTTCAGATAAAGTGCATCATTTACTCACAAATAGTAATAAATCAATTACAATTTGATTTGTAATCTACTGAGCTTTTGATCTGCTATTTAATCCAACCATGAGGGTCTAACTTTCTTCTCACAAACTTTTTCACTACTAGCCAATGTCCGTCGGTAACCTAATAGTATCACTTGATGACATCCTGTATTGAATTTAAGCTCTCTTATTCCTAAAAGGAGCTTACACATCATTAGGTGAGTCACAACAAGAGTCACAACAAGAGTCACAACAGCGCTTTGTGTTCCCTGGGGATTTGATCTGGTTTGTTCTCAATTGTGCAAAGAAACATAAGACTGGACTGGACACATTTCAGACCATTCTGAGAAAATAAGTCAACCTTGTAGGGTGCACCCATTGTGTAATGACAGCAGTCTTTCCACTAGATGGCTCTTACACCAAGTAAAAACATTTATTGTTAATTGAACTCTGACACTTGATGCAATCCTCCCTATCCTCCCAAAAATACATTCATAAACATGTTCAACTTCATAGTTAAATATTTAATTAAAAAGATTAAAGATTTGTTTTTGAATGTGTGCAGACTAGCTTATTCAGATTCTAACCTTGCTAGCATATTCCAACAGGAAACAGAAACAGATGCCAATTGATACAGTATTAACCTTTGTATTGTACATAGTTTATGAGAAAATAATCTAGAATTTTATAAACCAGCAGATCCACCTGTGTATTAGATGTCAACTTCCTGAAGTAGAAAGTTGTTGTTTACATTGCATAGATAAAGTATTACGTAAAGTGAGACTAAAAATAGCTATCTTTCGGAAAATATATCACAACATGGCAAAGCACAATATGTTCCACCCAATTCAGGAAGTGGTTTGCTCAGCAGACTGTCACATGCTATCATCAGTGACGGTTTCATAGTGAAATCGTTCCACAGCCTCTTCTCTAATATTCTTACTGTGGACTTCAGTGGAACTCTGCTCTCCCTTGCACAGTGGACCTCAATGAATGCTTGAATGTGACGTTCATTTTTAAATACAATAAAATGTACAAAAAAAAACAGTTTGTAAGAGAGAACATGTAATGTACTATTTAGTGTCAAGACATATTGCTCATCACTTTGATTGATTTGCCTCCCAAGGCATCTTTGGATGAAAGTTTCTATTTTTCCTTACAAATTAGCCTTTGGGGCCTTGGCCACAACATTACAAGCCATCTTTTGTTTCTTTTGGCAGCACCGACCCTGGAATCCATACACAGATACATATGGGAATACTCTATGTCACTGGAGTGCAGAGCCCCTATCATGGCTGCAGGGCAAAGTGGAGTTCTATGCTGGAGTTGGTACCATTCCTCTCTTGATTTATTGGGCAAAGAGGATGATAAACCAAGAGAGAGGTCAACTTATTAATCGCAAGGAAACAGGAGAAAACATGGTCAATGACCAAACAGAGTGGCTGGAGGGGTGGGCGTGGGAGAGAGCATGCAGGTGCTGTGTGGTGTGGCAGCCATCATTCATCTCTGGGTCAGTTAAGTCTTTATTGTAATGCTCATTTGAACATCTCCCCCCTATTTTCTCTTTCAAATCTTGAGCTCCTCTCATTGGCTTTTACCTAAAAGTATACAAATCTCTGATATATCCTTTCAGTTCAAGACATTCAAAGAAATGGAAAAACAAGTTAAAAACATTACAAAACCATAACCAGGCACTGCGTTTCCCCAGGCGTTCTCATTTGTTGACTTCTATAACTGTAAAAGCCTTGGTTTCATGCATGTTAACATCAGAAGCCTCCTCACTAAGTTTGTTTTACTCACTGCTTTAGCACACTCCGCCAACCCTGATGTCCTTGCCATGTCTGAATCCTGGCTTAGGAAGGCCACCAAAAATTCGGAGATTTCCATCCCCAACTACAACATTTTCCATCAAGATAGAACTGCCAAAGGGGGAGGAGTCGCAATCTACTGCAGAGATAGCCTGCAAAGTTCTGTCATACTTTCCAGGTCCATTCCCAAGCAGTTCGAGCTTCTAATTTTAAAAATGAATCTCTCCAGAAATAAGTCTCTCACTGTTGCCGGCTGTTACAGATCCCCCGCAGCTCCCACCTGTGCCCTGGATACCATATGTGAATTGATTGCCCCCCATCTATCTTCAGAGTTAATTCTGTTAGGTGACCTAAACTGGGATATGCTTAACACCCCAGGCAGTTCTACAATCTAAGATAGATGCCCTCAATCTCACACAAATTATCAAGGAACCCACCAGGTACAACCCTAAATCCGTAACCATGGGCATCCTCATAGATATTTTCCTGACCAACTTGCCCTCCAAATACACCTCTGCTGTTTTCAATCAGGATCTCAGTGATCAATATATGCCATTTATGCCATTGCCTGCATCCACTATGGGTCCGTGGTCAAACAACCACCCCTCATCACTGTCAAACGCTCCCTAAAACACTTCTGCAAGCAGGCCTTTCTAATCGACCTGGCCTGGATATCCTGGAAGGATATTGACCTCATCCCGTCGGTAGAGGATGCCTGGTCGTTCTTTAAAAGTAATTTCCTCACCATCTTAAATAAGCATGCCCCATTTAAAAAATGTAGAACTAAGAACAGATATAGCCCTTGGTTCACTCCAGACCTGACTGCCCTTGACCAGCACAAAAACATCCTGTGGCAGACTGCACTAGCATGGAATAGTCCCCGTGATATGCAACTTTTCAGGGAAGTCAGGAACCAATACACGCAGTCAGTTAGGAAAGCTAAGGCTAGCTTTTTCAAACATAAATTTGCATCCTGTAGCTCTAACTCCAAAATGTTTTGGGACACTGTAAAGTCCATGGAGAATAAAAGCAACTCCTCCCAGCCGCCCACTGCACTGAGGTTAGGAAACACTGTCACCACCGATAAATCCATGATAATCGAAAATTCCAATAAGCATTTCTCTACGGCTGGACATGCTTTCCTCCTGGCTACCCCAACCCCGGCCAACAGCTCCACACCCCCCACAGCGACTTGCCCAAGCCTCCCCAGCTTCTCCTTCCCCCAAATCCAGATAGAAGATGTACTGAAAGAGATGCAAAACCTGGACCTGTAAAAAAAATCAGCTTGGCTAGACAATCTGGACCCTTTCTTTCTACAATTATCCGCCGCCATTGTTGCAACCCCTATTACCAGTCTGTTCAACCTCTCTTTCGTATTGTCCGAGATCCCTAAAGATTGGAAAGTTGCTGTGTTCATCCCCCTCTTCAAAGGGGGTGTCACTCTAGACCCAAACGTTTATAGACCTATATCCATCCTGCCCTGCCTTTCTAAAGTCTTTGAAAGCCAAGTTAACAAACAGACCACGGACAATTTCGAATCCCACCATACCTTATGTATAATACCGTTGTGTTTATTTTTAAATTTTACCTTTATTTAACCAGGCAAGTCAGTTAAGAACATATTCTTATTTTCAATGACGGCCTGGGAACAGTGGGTTAACTGCCAGTTCAGGGGCAGAACGACAGATTTGTACCTTGTCAGCTCGGGGGTTTGAACTCGCAACCTTCCGGTTACTAGTCCAATGCTCTAACCACTAGGCTACGCTGCCGCCCCTGGTTTCCGAGCTGGTCACGGGTGTGCCATCGATAAAAGACAGTTCTGTGCAGCCATCTTCATCAACCTGGCCAAGGCTTTCGACTGTCAATCACAGTATTCTTATCGGCAGACTCAACAGCCTTGGTTTCTCAAATGACTGCCTCACCTGCTTCACTAACTACTTCTTAGATAGAGTTCAGTGTGTCAAATCGGAGGGCCTCTTGTCCGGACCTCTGGCAGTCTCTATGGGAATACCACAGGGTTCAATTCTCAGGCCAACTCTTTTCTCTGTATATATCAACGATTTCGCTCTTGCTACGGGTGATTCCCTGATCCACCTCTATGCAGACAACACCATTTTGTATACATCTAGCCCTTCTTTGGACACTGTGTTAACAAACCTCCAAACGAGCATCAATGCCACACAACACTCCTTCCGTGGCCTACAACTGCTCTTAAATGCTAATAAAACTAAAGGCATGATTTTCAACCGTTCGCTGCCTGCACCTGCCCGCCCGACTAGCATCACTACTCTGGACGGGTCCGATATGTGGACAACTACAAATACCTAGGTTTCTGGCTAGACTGTAAACTCTTCTTCCAGAATCATATGAAACATCTCCAATTCAAAATCAGCTTCGTATTTCGCAACAAAGCCTCTCTCACTCACGCTGCCAAACATACCCTCTGACTATCCTACCGATCCTCGACTTCGGCGATGTCATTTATAAAATAGCCTCCAACACTCTACTCAGCAAACTGGATGCAGTCTAACACAGTGCCATCCGTTTTGTCACCAAAGCCCCATATACCACCCACCACTGCGACCTGTATGCTCTCGTCGGCTAGCCCTCGCTACATACTCGTCGCCAGACGCACTGGCTCCAAGTCATCTATAAGTCTATGCTAGGTAAAGCTCCGCCTTATCTCAGCTCACTGGTCACCATTGCAACACCCTCTCGTAGCACTCACTCCAGCAGGTATATCACACTGGTCATCCCCAACGCCAACTCCTGCTTTGGCTGCCTTTCCTTCCAGTTCTCTGCTGCCCATGACTGGAACGAATTGCAAAAATTGCTGAAGTTGGAGACTTATATCTCCCTCACTAACTTTAAACATCAGCTATCTGAGCAGCTAACCGATCTCTGCAGCTGTACATATCCCATCTGTAAATAGCCCATCCAATCTACCTACCTCATCCCCATAGTGTTTTTATTTACTTTTCTGCTCTTTTGCACACCAGTATTTCTACTTGCATATCATCATCTGCACATCTATCACTCCAGTGTTAATTTGCTAAATTGTAATTACTTCGCTACTATGGCCTATTTATTGCCTTACCTCCTCACGCCATTTGCACACACTGTTTATATACTTTTTCTATTGTGTTATTGACTGTACATTTGTTTATTCCATTTGTAACTCTGTGTTGTTTTTTGTGTCGCACTGCTTTGCTTTATCTTGGCTAGGTCGCAGTTGTAAATGAGAACTTGTTCTCAACTGGCCTACGTGGTTAAATAAAGGTGAAATCAATAAATAATATCCGATGTGAAACATTAAACTATGAGTGCCTGAACTCTTGGTAGTGACCCAGCTAACAAAAATGTTTTCCCTTAAGAGTCGCATTTGGTAATTACTTAACATTTTCATAGGATTGTTCCAGTGATGTGCAAGGACTGTTTCCAAGAGACCATTCCCTTATTGTCAAACAGAACATACCCAGAACTTGGTAACCATGTGTCCAGTTTTCTGAGGGTTAGGAGAATATTCCATCAATGTCACATTTCAAACATACAACGAACATGGTTGTCATGATCTCAGAATATAAGATGTTAATGTTCCAGACACGTTTCATGGGAAAGTTGCAAGAACAAACCCTGCAGGTTTTTGTCTAGTTCCCAGCTTGTTCTGGGACATCCCTAAAGACGTTTTTCGGACGTTGTTCGATGGTTCTCCAAAAAAAGAAAAAGTTTCTTTACACACCACGTCTTGTTACTGTTGCTGAGCCCATTAAGGCCCTGATTGGTGAACCACTGATCCATTCATAGCTCTTTGTATGTTGGCAAGGTCAGGGACATCCACACAACCTTGTAACAACCTTTAAATCAGGGTCACACATAGGGTTTGTTGGTAGTCAAACAAATCTACTTTGAAACAAAAGTATGAAATAACACATATGGAATCATGTAGTAAAATGCTGATTGTTTTCCTGAGAGGAAACTCCTATTTCCTGAGTACTTTATTATTTAGCAATTTGGGTTTCGTCCTGCTTTTATGTATGGTGCTTTAATAAATTCAGTAGTTATAAACCTGAGACTGTCTCCTGCCTCAAGGGTTTTTCTTTTATTTTTACTATTTTTACTATCTACATTATAGAATAATAGTGAAGACATCAAAACGATGAAATAACACATATAGAATCATGTAGTAAGTTTAAAAAAAATGTTAAACAAATTCAAATATATTTAACATTTGAGATTCTTCAAAATAGCCACCCTTTGCCTTGATGACAGCTTTACATACTCTTAGCATTCTCTCAACCAGTTTTACCTGGAATGCTTTTACAACAGTCTTGAAGGAGTTCCCACATATGCTCAGCACTTGTTGGCTACTTTTCCTTCACTCTGCGGTCCTACTCATCCCAAACCATCAGAATTGGGTTGAGGTCAGGATGATTGTGGAGTGCAGGTCCTTTGATGCAGCACTCCATCACTCTCCTTCTTGGTCAAATAGCTCTTACGCAGCCTGGAGGTGTGTCTTTGTTCATTGTCCTGTTGAAAAACAAATTATAGTCCCACTAAGTGCAGGCCAGATAGGATGGCGTATCGCTGCAGAATGCTGTGTTAGCAATGCTGGTTAAGTGTGCCTTGAATTCTAAATACATCACCGACAGTGTCACCAGCAAAGCACCCCCACACCATCACACCTCCTCCTCCATGCTTCACAGTGGGAACCACACATGTAAAGATCATCCGTTCAACTACTCTGCATCTCACAAAGAACCGGCGGTTGGAACCAAAAATCTCAAATTTGGATTCATCAGACAGACTTCCACCTGTCTAATGTCCATTGCTCGTGTTTCTTGTTCCAAGCAAGTCACTTCTTCTTATTGATGTCCTTTAGTAGTTGTTTCTTTGCATCAATTCAACCATGAAGGCCTGATTCACGCAGTCTCCTCTGAACAGTTGATGTTGAGATGTGTCTGTTACTTGAACTCTGTGAAGCAATTATTTGGGCTGCAATCTGAGGTGCAATAAATTGCTGATTTCTGAGGCTGGTAACTTCGAATGAACTTGTCCTCTGTAGCAGAGGTAACTCTGGGTATTCCTTTCCTGTAGCGGTCCTCTTGAGAGCGATTTTCATCAAAGCGCTAGTTTTTGCGACTGCACTTGAAGAAATAAAAAAAATCCAAACCCATCAAGGCCCTGATTGGTGAACCACTGATCCATTCACAGCTCTTTGTCTGCTGGCAAGGTTAGGGACACCCACACACATGAACAGTGCTTTCAACGTACATATTTGACAAACAGGATTACATTGATTATGTTCATTTGAATTCACAACATCTTGTTTCACGGCATTCCGATCTTCCTGCTAAGCCACCATGTCTGTGTCAGTATCTTTAACAGAGCTAAGATTTACTTTGAAGTGCAAATTGTAGCAATACAGGTGAAGTCAATCATTCACACAGATATGGTGGCGTAGTAGGAAGATCGGAATTCGGTGAACTAAGAGGTTGTAAGTTCAAATCCCAAGTGAGGACATGTTGAATAATAATTACTGTATAAATGAAAATGCCCAAGGTAATTGCGTGCCAAATATGCTCTATGTTGAAAGCACCATGTGGGTGTCCCTAACCTTGCCAACAGACAAAGAGCTTGGAATGAATCAGTGATTCACCAATCAGAGACTTGAAGTTCTTGTCAACAGTAACAAAAACAAAACAAATTGGCAGGGACCATAAGGTGATGTCCTAAAAATGTATTTAGGGTATGTCCCTGGTGAAAACTCTGGACCACCTTTACTCCACACACAGAGATGCATACAAAGCTCTCCCCCTCTCCATTTGTTAAAACTGACCATAATTATATCCTCCTGATTCCTGCTTACAAGCAAAAACTAAAGCAGGAAGTACCCGTGACTTGCTCAATACGGAAGTGGTCAGATGCACCCCCACGTGGATGCTACGCTACAGGACTGCTTTGCTAGCACAGACTGGAATATGTTCTGGGATTCATCCAATGGCATTGAGGAGTATACCACCTCAGTCATCGGCTTCATCAATAAGTGCATCAACGACGTCATCCCCACAGGATTACAGGCAACATCCGCATCGAGCTAAAGGCTAGAGCTGCCGCTTTCAAGGAGCGGGTCACTAATCCGGACGCTTATAAGAAATCCCGCTATGCCCTCAGACGAACCATCAAACAAGCAAAGCGTCAATACAGGATTAAGGTTGAATCCTACTACACCGGCTCAGACACTCGTCAGATGTGGCAGGGCTTGAAAACTATTACGGACTACAAAGGGAAACCCAGACGCAAGCTGCCCAGTTACACAAGCCTACCAGACGAGCTAAATACCTTTTATGCTCGCTTCGAGGCAAGCAACACTGAAGCATGCACGAGAGCACCAGCTGTTCTGGATGACTATGTGATAACGATCTCGGTAGTGAGCAAGACTTTTAAACAGGTCAACATTCACAAAGTCGAGTGGCCAGATGGATTACCAGGACGTGTACTCAAAGCATGCGCGGACCAACGGCAAGTGTCTTCACTGACATTTTCAACCTCTCCCTGATTGCGTCTGTAATACCTACATGTTACAAACAGACCACCATAGTCCCTGTGCCCAAGGAAGCGAAGGTAACCTGCCTAAATGATTACCGCCCCGTAGCACTCATGTCTGTAGCCATGGAGTGCTTTGAAAGGTTGGTCATGGCTCACATCAACAGCATCCTCCCGGATACCCTAGACCCACTCCAATTTGTATACTGTCCCAACAGATCCACAGATGACGCAATCTCAATCACACTCCACACTGCCCTTTCCTACCTGGATAAAAGGAACACCTTTGTGAGAATGCTGTTCATTGACTACAGCTCAGCGTTCAACACCATAGTGCCCACGAAGCTCATCTCTAAGCTAAGGACCCTGGGACTAAACACCTGCCACTGCAACTGGATCCTGAACTTCCTGACAGGCCACCCCCAGGTGGTAAGAGTAGGTAACAACACATCTGCATCACTGATCCTCAACACTGGGGCCACTCAGGGGTTTGTACTTAGTCGCCTCCTGTACTGCCTGTTCAATAATGACTGCGTGGCCAAACGCGACTCCAACACCATCATTAAGTTTGCTGATGACACAACAGTGGTAGGCCTGATCACCGACAACGATGAGACAGCCTATAGGGAGGAGGTCAGTGAACTGGCAGTGTGGTTCCAGGACAGCAACCTCTCCCTCTATGTGAGCAAGACAAAGGAGCTGATCGTGGACTACAGGAAAAGACAGGCCGAACAGGCCCCCATTAACATCAACGGGGCTGTAGTGGAGCGGGTCGAGAGTTTCAAGTTCCTGGGTGTCCACATCCCCACCGAACTATCATGGTCCAAACACACACACAGTCATGAAGAGGGCACGACAAAAACCTTTTCCCCCTCAGGAGACTGAAAATATTTGGCATGGGTCCCCAGATCCTCAAAGAGTTCTACAACTGCACCATCGAGAGCATCCTGGCCGGTTGCATCACCACCTGGTATGGCAACTGCTCGGCATCTTACCGTAAGGCGCTACAGAGGGTAATGCGTATGGCCTAGTACATCACCGGGGCAAAGCTTCCTGCAATCCAGGACCTATATTATAGGCGGTGTCAGAGGAAAGCCCATAAAATTGTCAGACTCCAGTCACCCAAGTCATAGACTGTTTTCTCTGCTACCGCATGGCAAGCGATACCGGAGCACCAAGTCTAGGACCAAAAGGCTCCTTAACAGCTTCTATCCCCCAAGCCATAAGACTGCTGAACAATTAATCAAATGGCCACCGGACTATTACATTGACCGCCCCCCATTTGTTTTGTACACTGCTGCTACCTCCTGTTTATAGCCTCATTATTTTTATGTTATTGTGTTACTTTTTATAGTTTTTTACTTTAGTTTATTTGGTAATATTTTATTAACTCTTCTTGAACTTCTCTTTTGGTTAAGGACTTGTAAGTAAGCATTTCACGGTAAAATACTTGATACTTGTATTCAGTGCATGTGACAAATAAAGTTTGATTTGATTTGAGCAAGCCAAACACCTCCAGGGGACTATGGCAGAATGTCCTGTGTTTTAAAGTGGTTGGACAGAGGAATGTTAATGCAACATTCCAATGAAACATGTCTAGAACATCATTTTTATTTTATTTAACGAGAAATGTCAGTTCAAAACAAATTCTTATTTACCTTGGCTGCCTACACTGGACAAATGCTGGGTCAATTGTGTACTGCCCTGTGGGACTCCCACAGCCAGTTGTGATACAGCCTGGATTTGAACCAGGGTGTCTGTAGTGATGCCTCAGGCACTGAAATGCAGTGTCTTAGACTGCTGCGCCACTCGGGAGCAGAAGCTGTGATTGTGAGTTGGGAGTGGAACTCCAGTCTCATTTTCACCTTTTTTAACATTAGATTTACTTAACAAAAGGCAAATCTCAGTAGGTGGTCACGGTAAGTCATGGTATAGCACAAGTGGGTGGTGGGCTTTTCCTCTTTTGTTCTCTATTGCTTCTCTATTGTTCCATAACCAAGGGGGGAGGCCGATGACATCACGGATTACCATCAGACCAACTCCTTGAATGCCCTACTCTTTGAAGTTTGCACTATTTTGCTCAAAACTAATTTTTGTTACCCTTTAGTGTGTACTTTACTGTATTTATCCCTGGGATATCACTTTTCAACAGTAAAAGTAAAAAAATTGAATATTAGATATTCTGAGAACATGGCCACCACGTTCCGGGTAAGTTCTGTTTGACATTAACCTTTTACTGCAGTGGGCTAAATCAGTGTCACACAGAGTCTTTCTTGGTAGTCTTAAACAAATATACTTTGAAACAAAAGTATACACCTCACATACATGGTTATCGGCTTAAAAAAAACAATACACCTGCACTATGTCAGATATAGGATTGAAATGTATTCAATGTTGAGTTTGCATCCTAATACTACACTTTATCTACATTACGGAAGACTGAAATACTGTATAACAAAACCGTTTGACAAAGAAACACTGGATTTTTCCTTTTTTTTAATAATGTTTTTGAATTATGAAATTATTACGAATATTTATAATATTCCACCCATGAGGCCACTCGGCCATTTGACTGCAGGAAAGGGGAATGTTCTCCTAACTCTAACACTTGTGGTCCCTGCTTTTTTGTGTACCCTGTCATCAAATTGTGTACTTACATCATCAATTTCATATGATGTGTTATTTTCTGCCCTTTTTTTGGTTTTGCAATTCTTATGATATGTGTAACGAATCCAATTCGTACTATATGTTACGAATTAGTTGTTAATAAGATCCTAGATCAGTAGAAGTATGCATGAGTTATGTAAATACGAAATGATTATATAAATGAATAAATAAAGGAAAAGATTAGCACCATCTATTGGCTTTTCTCTTCATGGCCTGAAACATAATTCATATCAGATACAATGGAGCATACAGGCAATTCCTCCAATGGCTTTCAGTCCTTCCACATAATATACAACAGACAGAATAGAAGAGCACTCACTGCACAGACAGGATTCTCTTTTACAACAGAGGTCTAGGCATCATAAAATACCACCCAAGGGTGATTCTCTACATAGTTTTCCCTGCCAGGGCTTGAATTAGTTGTCTCTGTGTTTTTGGTGCTTCTCTTTAGAAAGTGAAAAGTATACACAAACAAAAACACAACAGTGCACACATAATTATGCAATAGACAGTTGTCTAACATGTAATGCACATGCTACTTGTGTGTTTCTGTGACTTGGAGCAGGGGGTGGGGAACCTCTAACAGGCAGAGTAATTTTATCACTGAAGTCAAAACAACCAGGTCTGACCCTGATCTGTCTTTGTTAACCAATCACAGGCATTAGAGAGTGACAAGGGGTCGCTGGGGCAGAGATTTATGGTCACTGTGTCATATGTCCAACCCTAGATGACCCGAGAGGGAGGCTTAGAACCTCACTTACTGCGTTATAAATTCAACTTAATAAGAATCTATAGTGACAGCTTTAGCTGAAACTGGGGAGAACATGTTTGAAACCCAGCATGAGAATAGTTCTTAAAAAATAAAACTCAAAAACAACATTGAATGTCATGTGACACCTTGTTTCCAGTGTTTGTGTTTTGAGTTGTGCTCTCTTAGAACCACTTCTCCCAACAATGTTAACTATTTTATTTGTATATATATATATATATATATATACCCCTTTAAAATATATATATATATTTTTTTAAAGAGGTGGATCAGCTTAATATTGCGGAAAGAATATTGGTTCCATCAATGTAATTGTCTGCATCATTTCCAATCCCCCATATATGTTTTGGTAAATATATATATCCATACACACATGCATACATATACACATATATACATACACATAACTATATAGACATACATACTTTTTAAAAGAATATACCTTTATTATTATTCCCCGCAAACCCTACCACCGATCCCCCAATTGGAGTAAACTAATAAACACTTCGGCTTTTACCTTCAATTTATACATCTTATACACATTTGACATACACAGTCTATTTTACAGTAGTTATTTTTGTTTTTGTTTTTAGTCCTTCCCCTATTTCTGATAGATAGTTCTGAACATATATACATTTTACAGACCCCGTATGTTTTACATGGTTTATCTTGCTATTAGTCCCCCCCTTCAGCTCTATTCAACCTCTCCCATCTATCTCTCAACATCATCCATTTTGGATTTCTATTTGCCATATATTTCTCAACTGTGCTGTGATGCTTCACAAACAAATTTAACATTTCTCATAGCTTCTACAGATTGTAAATTAAAAATAAACGTTTTTGCTCAAATAATTATTATATTATTGATTGACTATGGCTTTTCAAATCACCCAGTATTGCTGTCTGCATCGTTAGTTCTAGGCAAATGTTGCGTTTCTTCAGCCATTCCTGGACCTGTGACCAAACACGAGCTACATATGGACAATACCAAAATAAATTATCTAATGACTCTGCCTCCTCACAGCAGAATCTGCAGAGCTGGGAAGATTGTATCCCCATATATATAACATTCTAAAAGTTGCAAGAATTTTGTATAGTAATTTATATAGTAATATTTGTGTCAACCACAGTGGGTCCTAATGTCAAGATATCTCTTATCATTTAGCAGTGGTGTAAAGTACTTAAGTAAAAATACCTAAAAGTATTACTTAAGTAGTTTTTTTATGGTGTATGTACATTACTTTACTGTTGAAATTTTTGACAACTTTTACTTTAACTTTACTACATTCCTAAAGAAGATATTGTGCTTTTTACTACATACATTTCCCCTGACAACCAAAAGTACTTGTTACATTTTGATTGCTTAGCAGGACAGGAAAATAGTCAAATTCACGCACTTCACTGCCTCTGGCTTGGCGAACTCACTAAGCACAAATGCATCTTGTGTATATAATCTCTGAGTGTTTGAGTGTGCCCCTGGCTATCCGTAAATTTAAAAAAGAAAACAAAATGGTGTAGTCTGCTTTGCTTAATATAAGGAATTGTAAGTTATTTATACTTTTACTTTTACTTTTATACTTAAGTATATTTTAGCAATTACATTTACTTTTGATACTTAAGAATATTTAAAACCAAATACTTTTAAACATTTACTCAAGTAGCATTTTACTTGCTGACTTTCACTTTGACTTGAGTAACTTTCTATTAAGGTACCTATACTTTTACTCAAGTATGACAATTGGGTACTTTTTTCACCACTGTCATTTAGAACTAGTAGACCTACTACATTTCACTGTGATTGATGCTATTCCAACCACCTCTTTAATTATTATACACATTCCAGTGGTGTTATATATTACTTTAAAACCAAAACCAGAGGTCTAACATTGTGTCATCTTTACAAATTAGATGGTGATATAATCTGTAAATGACTGATGACCTTAAAATGTCTACTGTTTTAACTTGCCCAAGCTTTAAATCTTATCAGAGTTTGGATGGATGAACCACGGTGACAGTGTAAAAGAGCATCTACTCACATTTGCAACTCTTTTATGTACGTTATTTGCGGGTCACTTGAAGGGTTAAAGTTAGACACCTGTGAGAGCTTAGGCACCTGTAAGAGCTTGTTAGTTACACTAATAACTTGACACACACTGAGTAAACACATAATCTCTGAAAGGGCCAGCCAGGGTACTCTTTCCCTTACCATCACAGAGACAGTTTTCAGTTGACCAGTCCAAAACAAAGTATTGTACTGTGTATTTTCTGAATGTCTCATTTCTGTAGTCCCTTGAATGTGTGGCTAAACTGAGTATTCCTAATTTCAGTTGAACAAATATAAACACTGCACGCCAATCGTCTGGAAGTAACACAACCCATGGATATGTCCTTTTCTGCTCATTGAACAGCTGGTGTAAAGCCTCTCAGTAGGAGGGTTGCCACACTGAGCTGAGTATGGCCCTGCTCCATATATGCCGTCCTGCATTGTCCAGAGCCACAAAGCACACTGACCGGGCTTCACTCGTAGGCTTTCACAGTGGCCTGGGGATGTCACCGCCTTAATGCCTTTGGCCTTTGTGTCTATGGCCTGTTGAGCTAAGCACTGGCCATTGACTACAGACCAGGCACACTTCACCCCCCCTCCTCCCCCATCCTCAACTGAGAGAACAGGCCATCTGCCTTATAGAGGGTACTATACAAGCACAATGACCAAATCAGAGGAACGCACTAATGAGGAAGACTTCAGAGCCATTAAATATTTATCCAGTGTCTCTTTCTTTAAGGGTTAATGCCGTCGGTACAGAGATTGTTTGGTTTAGTTAATTCGTGGGAGGTGAAACTCACCACTTGTTTCCACAGGATTAGTTCCACAGTATTGTAAGGAGACTTTCACTTGGTAAACTATTACCTTTTTACAGACTACTGATTTTAGCCTGATTAGACAGGTCCTTCATTTCCAAACGGTCTCTAACAATTAATGATGGTGTAAACAGGAAAAGTATTTTGACACGATCTGTCATCAGTTCGACAGTGTGCATGCAGCAGACACAAAAACAAGTACACTCACTTCCCAACTAACAATTATAGGGAGAGAGAGAACGTTTTTGTAATGTTACCTGTATGTTCCCCTGGTGTTTGAGTGTCCCGTTTTCCTTAGTTACTATGTTCCCTAGTTACGGGAACATTCTATGTATGTTAGCTAAAAACCGCCTGAGAATTTATTTAGCATGTTTTGCATTTTGAGTTCGGAGAATTTTCACTTAAAAGGTACAACCACTCAAAAACGATATAATGATGATGTGGCAAGTGACAGATATTATCTTGAAAACTTGACTGCTGACATGCAAAACCTTTTGGCACTGTATAAACAGTGGATTAATGAAGAAAATACCAAAACATAGTTGGACACAGGAATGTTTTTGCAACATTCCCATGAAACCTTTCTAGAACATTAATATCTTATATTCTGAGAACATGGCAACCATGTTCTGTGTATGTTAGGTGTGACGTTGATGGATATTCTCCTAACCCTCAGAAAACACGTTCCAATGAAACATTAATATGGAATATTCTGAGAACACGGTAACCATGTTCTGGGTAAGTTCTGTTTGAATGGTCTATTGGAAACATCACTGGAACATTCCTATGAAAACGTTAGGTAATGAACTAATGAGACTCATAAGGGAACATTCTCTCTTGTTGTGGGAACGTTTGTTGTTAGCTGGGTTCGTCTTTCTTGTTCTTCTAGCTCTCACACAAACCAAGATCAGGGAAGTGCAAAGGGGTGGGGTAGATGAGTCTGTGTGATAGTGACTCATCAATCTGTGAGGCCTATTGATTTCACAGCAGCCCCTTCGGCTCTCAGCATCTGGCTCATCTATCAGAGGACACACAACATTCAGCAGACAGACAGAAGTAAAGTTGTGGTGTGATCAGTAATGAGTAAGCAGACAGAGAAGAACAACAAGCCGTGGGACACCACTGTCGTTCGAGGTAACAGCTGCTGACTGTTTAGTAGGAGTTTTGTCAGGAGAGACAGTAAAAAATAGAACAGAGAACAATTTGTGCAAACTGGCTGCTTTTCCATCAGTCCCAAACAAAACTAAAGGTGTAATCGTAATGATACATAAGAAACTCAAAATTACCATCTTGGGTAAAGGCGAAGAATAAGAAGGAAGAATCACTTTCCTTACATGTATCCATAATGGAAAGAAAATGTATGTATATGATCCAAATTCATATGAATTATGAACTAACCGAATTCCATCAGGTTATTGGGACAGGCATACATAAAAAATAATAATAATTACACGCTGGACAAATGTAATAAGATCAACTACAATCCACATGCAACCAAGGCTTTCCAGCATATACTCTGATTACAATCTTATTGATGCTTAGTGAGCACATAATCCTAAAGCAAGAGTACACTTTCTACTAAAACAGGCATAAATCGTTCTCACGAATTGATATCATACTATTATCTACACATCTATTTTCTTTGATCCAAAAAATTGAAATCCCACATATGAGCTTTGTCTGACCACCATGCTTACTACTGCCAACTTCAAATTTCAGAATCCCACCTAAAAGAGCCCCAACAGGGCATTTCAGCATTTCATTATCACAAAATATCATTACTGCAAAATTCTACATTCTGTCATTCAGTCGATGACCCCCGGATTCTATGGGATGCCACCAAAGATTTTATACAAAATAATGCAACTGCATTTGGATATGGGTTGAATAAATCACAATTAAAGAAAATATCGGAATTGGAAATATTGTTAGCTGTGTTAGAGCAAATACTCTTTTTAGACAAGGTAGCTATTACTCTTACCAAAGTCAAGACATGGATTAATTTATTGATAAGACAGAGAACAGAATTTGCCATCCATCGAGTAAGACTCCACCATTACTTCCATGGTAATCTGAACAGAGGAAGCCACCTCGCTGGGAAGCCAAATCTCTCTCAATTAACTCAAAAAGCCATTGGATAGCATGAATAAAGGCAAATCACCTGGATGGGACAGTATTCCTCCTGAGGTCTATTTAAAATGTTGGACTCAATTAGGTCCACTATTGATTGACATTATTAATAGAGCCATTCACAAAGATTAATTTGAGAGAGATGTGAATACAGCACTAATTTCACTTTTATAAAAAAAAAAGAAGATAAAAGGTAAGGATGCCACCCAGTGTTGCCACTGTCGTCCACTATCTTTGATAAACACAGATTTTCCAAAATGTTGTCGTCCTGTCTTGAGACTTACTTGGCAACAGCTCCTTGGCTGTATTATTTCTCATTGCAGAAAAAGCTTTTGATAGGCTTGAATGGTCATTTCTCTGGTCTGTCTTGGAACATGTGGGACTTGGCTCCAATTTTATTTATATGATTAAAGTACTATATGCCAATCCCTCAGACATAGTTATAACAGGCCATATCTGTTATGCTCCGTTCAGAATCACTAGGAGCAGCATACAAGGTTATCCAATTTCACCTCTACTATTCTTGTTATGCGTGGAACCCCTGGCCCAGGCAATTTGTTAATTGAAGGAAATAACACAAATTTCACTGAAATCTACTGATCACTTCATGTCATTATACGCAGAAAATATTTTGCTATATCTAGAAAAATGTTTCTCAATTGCTCCCAAGCTCATTGAAGATCATAGATAAATTCAGCTTCCTCTCAAGTTATGAAATGTATCTAGCCAAATCAGCCCTACTTCCTCTCAAAACCCCAATGGTGGACTCGATCTCTACTTATGGAATCTAGCTTGTTTCCCATTTTAAATATTTGAGAGTAGATATTTCCTTCTTTAGATAAAACCATTGCCAGAAACTTGAACAGAATGCTCAAATCAATTAAACCCGACCTCAGTAGCTGGAATAAAAATCTGAGTTGCTTTACCCGGCATAATATCTATTGTCAAAAAATATATATTGCTATGGCTGAATTTCTGTCATTTAATGCTTCCCATGGCTCCTCCTCCTTCTGGCTATTGGGAAAATATGAATAGTGTGGTTTCAAAATATATATGGCAAGGTAAACAATCCCGGATACAATGAACACATTTACTAAGTGAGAAAGACGTAGGAGGACTATTCGTACCTAACTTTAAATTGTATTTCCATGCACTAGCATTTTGCCCCATCTTAAATCTGTTTAAACATGATTCTTCTGCCCCTGGTTGAGTATAGAGAGAAATATGGTGTCTCCTATTGCCCTGGAAGAGGTGTTCTTCACTGATGTATCCCTTAAACAAAAATGGTGCCGTACTGGATGGCTGCCGTTTTGCAAGCTCCGACCCAACATTGTTATTTTGTCATTATTTTGTTGTTTATTTTTACTTTATTTTCACAAAATGTATCCTCTATTATTTCTTACAACCGACAAGAAATTTTGAACATCAGATTGGCAGCTACTTACCCCAATCCCAGCTTCAGCTTCTGCTCATCTTCCCTGGGCTCTCTCTGTAATTCCAGCCCTATTTTCAGGGCCTCCCCAAGAGGGAACGCTGACATTACAGAGGCAAGGGGGGTGCTGGTGATATTAAGTTGGAGAGAAACCGGTCACCTCTTCCCTCCATTCTACAGTCACTTGAAAATAAGATGGATGACCTCCGATCACGGATTTGCTACCAACAGGACTCTCAAAGCTGCAATATTCTTTGCTTTTCTGAAACATGGCTCTTGGACAGATACTATCCAACTTGATGGATTCTCCATTCACCAGGCGGACAGGAAAGTGATGTCAGGGAAATCAAGGGGGGGGGGGGGTCCTCTACATCAACACCAGCTAGTGTGCTAACTCCAATGAGGTGGAAGGTATAAACTATGAGCTATAAACAAACAAGAAAACCTATATCCAGAGGCTACTTTTCTGGTTTCCGGCTATTTTAATTCCGTGTCACTAAGAGACTTGATGCCCAACTTCCATCAACACGTCTTCAACGCCACTAGGGGCAATAAAGTCCTAGAACACTGCTATTCTACCCACAAGCAAGCATACAAGGCCTTACCTCGTCCGCCTTCCGGCAAATCAGATCATAATTACGTACTCCTGCTTCCTGTTTACAAGCAGAAACGCAAACAGGAAGTACCTGTGACTCGCTTTGTTGAGAAATGGTCACCAGAATCAGAGATTATGCTACAGGACTGCTTTGCTAGCGCTGATTGGAATATGTTCCGAGACTCCATTGATAACATTGAGCTAAGCATCTCCGTCACTGGCTTCATTAGGAAATTCATTGGTGACGTTGCCCCACGGTGAGGGTTCGCTTCCCTGACCAAAAGCCCTGGATTAATACATTGCTACAGGGACTTGCTTCCATTCAGCCACAAGAGCATTAGTGATGTCGGGAACTGATGTTGGGCGATTATGCCTGGCTCGCAGTCGGTGTCCCAATTCAACCCAAAGGTATTCGATGGGGTTGAGGTCAGGGCTCTGTGCAAGCAAGTCAAAATCTTCCACACCAATCTCCACAAAGCATTTCTGTATGGACCTTGCTTTGTGCACGGGAGCATTGTCCTGCTGAAACAGGAGAAGGCCTTCCCCAAACTGTTGCCACAAAGTTGGAAGCACAGAATGGTCTAGAATGTCATTGTATGCTGTAGCGTTAAGATTTCCCTTCACTGGAACTAAGGGGCCTAGCCCAAAGCATGAAAAACAGCCTCAGACCATTACTCTTCCTCCGCCAACCTTTACAGTTGGCACTATTCATTGGTGCATCCGCCAAACACAGATTTGTCCATCGGACTGCCAGATGGGGAAGTGTGATTCATCACTCCGGAGAACTTGTTTCCACTGCTCCAGAGTCAAAATGGCGATATTACACCTGTGTGCGGCTGCTCGGCCATGGTAACCCATTTCATGAAGCTCCCGACTAATAATTATTGTGCTGACATTGCTTTCAGAGGCAGTGTTATTTTATTTAACCCTTATTTTACCAGGTAAGTTGACTGAGAACACATTCTCATTACAGCAACCACCTGGGGAATAGTTACAGGCGAGAGGAAGGGGGATAAATGAGCCAATTGTAAGCTGGGGATGATTAGGTGGCAATGATGGTATGATGGCCAGATTGGGAATTTAGCCAGGATAGCAGGGTTAACACCACTACTCTTACAATAAGTGCCATGGAATCTTTAGTGACTACAGAGAGTCAAGACACCCGTTTAACATCCCATCTGAAAGACGGCACCCTACAAAGGGAAATGCCCACAATCACTGCCCTGGGGAATTGGAATATTGTTTTAGACCAGAGGAAAGAGTGCCTCTTACTGGCCCTCCAACACCACCTCCAGCAGCATCTGGTTTCCCATCCAGGGACTGACCAGGACCAACCCTGCTAAGTTTCAGAAGCAAGCCAGCAGTGGGATGCAGGGTGGTATGCTGCTGCTGATGTTGCAAACGAGGACAGACAATTATTACGCGCTACGTGCTTCAGCACCCGCCGGTCCCGTTCTGTGAGCTTGTGTGTCATACCACTTCACGGCTGAGCCGTTGTTGCTCCTGGACGTTTCCACTTCACAATAACAGCACATACAGTTGACCGGGGAAGCTCTCTCAGGGCAGAAATGTAACAACCTGACTTGTTGGAAAGGTGGCATCCTAACAATGACACAACTGAATAAAAAGTTGGTCACAAAAAAAGAGACTAAACGAAAAGCTGCATGTCTGCACCCATCTTGAGGTATATCTCACTGTGTGTTTATGTGCTTGTTTGGGCCAAGATTAACTGGTGATGCCAACAACATAAACGGGTAGTGATTTGTATATTCTCCCACACAACCATATGTTGAACAGAGCGTCTGTTTGCACCATTTGTTCAAATTGTTGATATTTGAAAAGGATATATGTTCTTTCCTGGATTGGATTTTTTGGGATTATCTCCCTCTGAAATAAAGATAGGCCTTGTGCTTGGATGGAATGAGATATTGCCACACTGATCCTACATTAAACAACTAGAAGAGCATTTTTGCAGCAGTAGAACAAAGGAAATAGTTGTCTGAGACCCAACGTTACAGTATATAACTGATTGCAAGTGTATTCATTTTATAATGTGATTTATTGTATTCATTTTACTCTCAGTTACAAAGGGAATATGCCATCACAATCCCTTTGGAGAGAATGCCCTGAAGTGGCCTGAGATAAATTATGATTTACTAAACAACTTTTCTTTAGCCTATTATGAAAACCTGCCCGTGGGCACGAAAAGTACTTCATTCAATGAATCATGACTAAGAGAATAGCTTGGAAATGGGAGACTGTTGTCTTGAGGGAGAGGCACAGGTGGTGAGTCTGTGGTTGAGTAACTCTTTTTGGACATTGTTAGGCGAGGAAGACTGATGTACTGACTGACACACTGGGGTGTAGGAGGTCACAGAAGAGGACAAAAGCAAGTTATTTGAAATACATAAAAGATCTCCTTTGGATCATAATCACAATAATTGAATAACGTCTAAGGACTACCTGATATGCACTGAGAATCTCCCCTAAGACACAGAAGACAGTTCTGATATATACAATTAAATAACACAAAAATATTATTTATCCTTTAATTAAATAGGAAAGTCAGTTAAGAACCTTAAGAACCAATTCTTATTTACGATGACAGCCTAGTGGGGAACAGTGGGTTAACTGCCTTGTTCAGGGGTAGACGGACAGAGTTTTACCATGTCAGCTCAGGGAGACGATCCAGCAACCTTTCGGTTACTGGCCCAACGCTCTAACCACTAGGGTACCTGTCACCCCATATATCTTTAAGTCACCTAATATTGTCAGATACATATGAAACCATATGGAAATATCCCAAGGGAGCGTACTACTCCTGATAATTCAATTAGTCTATAGACACACGTGCCTCAGTACCAGATATAAGCAACTAGCTCGTGAACAGACATCATCCTGCAAGACAATACCCTGCAGATTGATCCTAACTAGCCCCTGAAGCAATGGGGCTCCATGATGGAACAGACATTGATTTGATTTGAAGGAAGAATGAAAGCCGACGTCTGTGCCCTCTGTTGGAGAGGTGAACAATGATTGAATGATGAGTGTCCAGAGGTTTCACTGCAGTACTGTAAGTTGGCAGGCAGCCTGTTCTGAACAATCACCTTTGCTACAAATAAGTGTGAAATATAAAGGAATCTCTGCTTCATGAACATGGCTATAACTACATATGTACAATTTCTCTGCGATTACTGTCCAATCAGGACCCATTTGGATCATTGTGCTTAAAACAGGCACACAAATGTTTTTACATTATGTTGTGATACAAGATATTTCCACTATGGGAATGACACAGGTGTATAGCGTATGTGATAGCTGCAGTATATTAATGTATTATAAAACAACCAAATATACCAGGCTTATCTTGATACAGGACCGGAGTAAACACATGACCACTGTAGACAAAGATAACTGAAGGACCCAACTCTTACAGCAATGTAGATGCAGCTGATAACCGAGAGTGTCTGCTGCTGACACTTGATAAGCCTGTGGTCTGCCTTAGATGCCAATAGCCCAAAACAAATATCAAAGTGTCCAGGTCCTTGGCAGATGACAATCAGTCAATACAGTATCAATTTATACGTGGCTGCTAACAAGCTCTGTAAAATCCTTGATTATCTCAAGGTTGGAAGATAGATAAAAGATCATTTCATTCTTGCCGTTAAGCTCAGGAGTCTTATGAGAGAGTTCAACCAACATCTCTACAGAGACATATGGGACATTTCCAGACAGTCCTATTTTCTTTCTCAAAATACCTGCGCGTCACATCTAATGAGTAAAAACAGATTTACTTCAGAAATAAATTTCACACAGATATTGCCAATATAACTGAGCTGAGTTTTCCACAAATTGCACCTCATGAAACAATTAACCAACCAAAGAAGAAGCTCTGACACATTAAAGGGCTATGTTTGTGTTCCATAAAAAGACATGTTGATGTTCAATGAGCAGTAAACCATCATTTACCTCCTGTTTTAAATGGCCTAACTTACCCCTATTAAATCATCAACAAGGTAGACAGGACACTGGTCAATGAGCAGTGAAACCAAATGTATTATTTACACCAGATCTATATTTAGTCAAAAACAATCCTCGAAGGATTCAGGGGAGCAAGAAAGGAAAATAAACCCTCCATATCAGCAAAGGGATCTTAAGTATTTAGCAAGAAAATATTTCTATTGTGCCTCAAACTTTGGGAAAATAAACCAAAAGCCAGCAGATTACAAAGCCCTCGGGCCCAGAGTGAGATCCTTTAGGATCTGTCCACAGAGACTACAGAAGGAGGAAACTATACCACTGGGGGAGGGAGTGTTGTTTACTTTGCTTAAAAACCCACCATTTGTATTATTCCCAAGGGAAACTACCTTAATCTTCAAAAAAAGTGTTGTATCATCCCACTGTGCACTTCTGCTAGTTTGAGATCTAAAGAGGACGCCTAAAATCAACTGTCGCATTCACATCAAAAATGTTTTTGTGAAATAATGAACATTACCAATAATCAGTCTGAGGAACTGCTTTTGTTCCTACTCAAACACAAACCCCAGCTGGCAACCGATTCCTACTGGCTCCTTGGGAGCACCAGACGACTGAACGCACTATAATTAGGAGTACAGTTTCACTTGGGGGCTCATAATTATTGCTCACTTCCTGTGAAAGAGAGCAGAAACAATTAACAATTAACACCAATTAATAATGAAGATATGAATGTGCTCAATAGTGAGCCTTATCCGCATGTTGATGTCTCACTGAGTGCTAATGCAGGGGATTTGAATTAAGTCTGGATTAACAGCAGGTTTATGACTTGATCTCCTCAGACTGTCTATAAACCTTATCTACTGTCATCTGGACTATTGTTCCTCTTATCTAAGTAGATCAGGGCAGTGCTGACCTGCCTATACATTGGATGGGGCCTTCCCTCTCTCCTAAAAGCTACCCGGGCCATATGGATATCTCAGACCAGTGAAAGCTTGAAGGGCAGCCTGTGGTGATCCCTTTCGTTGCCTTCTGTCACAAATAGGTGCTGCAAAGAGCTCTCCTGCTGCCCATGGAAAAAGGAGCACTGAAGGAGAATCACTCAGACTGATGGGGAGCTATTGAATTATATGCTAAATCACCTGTCCTTCATTGAACATTGAAGCAGAAAACAGTTATCTTCTAGAGCAGTGGTTCTCAATCCTGGTCCTGGGGACCCAGAGGGGTGCACATTTTTGTTTTTTCTCTAGCACCACAAACCTGATTCAAATCATCCGTTTTTAATTTGAATCAGCTGTGTAGGGCTAGGGCAGAAACAAAAATGTGCAGCCCCAGGACCAGGTTTGAGAATCAGTGTTCTAGACAAAAATAACTAAATTATAATTATTTTATAAACCACTGAAATTAATATTTACATAGAGAGGGATAGGCCTAAATGCAGAATTATTTGAACTGCATGGTCTATTTTTGTAATATCAACTGTAGTATTTGAGATCTCACAAAAGAAGACTGGGTGTTGGTTAAGGCTATTGCACACCGCAAACCACAGTTTAGCCGTTAGGAACAAAGGAAAGGGAACCCGTGTTGCATTTATCATGGACACACATGAAAAACACCCTTCCCTTATAAAACATAGCACTACATTTCTCAACCACTGCTGTGGCTTATACTTGGGCTCCAAGCCAATTGGATATACACTTCCCCAACAGCCTCACCGGAAGTGCCACCTATTTCAATTTTATTGGCTCATGCCTTTTTTCAAACTTCTACTACTCAGTGAACCCATGTCCTGTCACACAGTGGCAGGATTTGTGTCAACAAGGTTTAGTTAATTAGAATCCATTAGCTACAACACATGCAGCAGCTACTCTTACTAGGGTCCACACAAAACGTACAAATACATGACAAAGTACAGAACAGTAATAGACAAGAACAACATACAATATGTCACAAAATTCAATAAAATTTAAAAAAAGACTTAGATATACAAAAGACAGCAAGAAACAACAAAAATACTATTTACACAGTATTCATATACACATATTCGTATTCTTGTATACAGTACAGTTAAATTAGATATTTAGAAAGAGGAGTGGTACTGTGATACAATATATTTTTTATTTGTTTTTTTAAACTAAACTTGCTTTTTGCCTGAGTAACCTCTGGTGGCAGAGCATTCCACAAGGGCTTGGCTCTATACAGAACTGATAGATGTAGAGGTAGGTAGAGGAAGAGATGTTCTGAAAACCTACCACTTCCTGTTTGACCCCACCTTTACAGAGGAAGTTGTGTTTGCTGACTTTATACAAGCCTCTTTATATTTCTGTATGAGAAGCGCTAAATGACCGCGTATAAGCATGACGTGAAGGATGGACACAGTCATCACTTGAACTTTCACTGCCAGATCTGATGTAGGCACCTGCTATCACAGCAAAATGCAGTAATGCAGTCCTTTTCAACAATGAGTTACGCCGACTGCGTTAGTTTATTTCCAGTGAGCTCTTTCACCAATATGTTGCATATTACTGATTTGTAGATTTAAACAATGAATCAGAGGCCGTCTTTGATTTGAAGTAGACTGTCAACTCTGTGACAGGAACCATGCTAAACATCAGCTAAGAGCCTGTCTGGCTGTTCCTTGGCCAGCAGCAACAACGAGCTGGCTTGTAAGAATTATATACTGTTAGACAGGTCTCACCCTAAACAGGTGGTGAAACCAAAACCTCTTTTTGTTCAGACAAGTTTGGGTGCGTTCCTCCTGTCACAAATAGGCTATTGTTCATAAAACAGCAGAATACGGCAGAATACATTTTTTTTTTCTAAAGAGAATCTGCTCTATTGATAAAACAGAACTTCACATGCAGAGTCTGTGATGTAGCTGTAAACAACCCCCCAGCTCTAACCACACATATGCATCTCCCCACCGGAGACCGGGGTTCTTCTATCCTCATCCTCCCACTATTTCTCCCACCTGCCCGTGTCTCACCCTCTTGTTTCACAACTGTCTGAAACATTCCAATTCATACCTAAGGTTTAAGTTGTTGTTTTTCTTCAACAGAACTTCAGAAATAAGTGATGTTTCTGACAGACAGGTGGTTCATATACTGCAAAGGCCCTGCTGACCAGCATATTGTGACCAATGATGTCAGTGGAGGAGCTTTCCTAAAGTCAATACAGTCACCCCACACCCAAGTAGGACGTTTCTGAAGGTGCCTTCCTCAGATAAGGACAACCTTTGTCCTTAAAGCGGGTCTATTGTTTACATTTTTAGGGCTTTCTATAAACACAAGCATTCAAACATGCATTCCGGAAGCTTTCTGAACAAAAAAAATTCTACACAAGAAGAATGTAATCTTTAAGATATTTCAAAGTGCCAATTACATTTTTTTGCTGGCACCCTCCTACATGAATTCCGATTAACTTCAGCTACTTGGAGCTATGTAAAGCCAAACATGTTTGTTTTTATGACTAATTGTCTACATCACCACTGTTCATATGGGTGAGGTGTCACCTACTCAGGTGTCAGGTTCTATTCACCCCATCTCTCTTTACAAGGAGACAAACGTTTGCACAAAAGCACAGGGAGCAGGCCAAAACAAGCACGAGGAGATCTCTCATCCCTACTACCTCCTACTAGATGGCAAACAGCTTCCCCCTCCCCCAAGACTCCACAGACCATGAAGAACAGTAGTACCCCGATAAAATCATTTTAGATACTGGAGTTGTACATTCCAATAGGAATACTGAGAATGCCTTAATGTTCAGACATGTTGAAACGAACAACAAAATAAACCAGAGTCTTTAACAGATGTTGTACGTTGGTAAATCAACCTATCGGCAAAGAGAACACGAATAAACAGAGAGAGGAAAGCTCTGTAAGCTCTGTATTCCTAATGTTTCAGTATAGGAATCGAATGGGTATGTACTTGCATTCAAGACAAATATCCATAGAAGTACCATATTGCGTAATTAATCAAAACACTTTTATTGAAGACCCACCCATTTAAATATGCTGCAACCAGTTGGCATTCCTTACAGACAGATGAAAAGCATATTTCAAAAACTCCTTATTTTTGGGGGAAACCCAAAAGTCAACAACAAAAAGGTGTACCTCCTTTTCTATGTGGTAACAAAAATGGTGAAGGTGATATTGGAGTGCTTCAATCGTGATGAAAATGTTCTCTGCTAACTTGCTGTGGGCCATGGATGAGTTGTGACTGGAAAACAACCATTGTTGACTCAACCTCTACAAGACTCTGCTTATTTTTCTCTTTATCTTCCCTGCATTCTTACTTCATTTTAATACCCATTCTTGACTGAAGAGCCCTCTTACGGCTGTTCACACTTCTGATTTGCATTGTAAGTAGCTCATAGGTATTTTGTATTCTGATTTCCGAATGCTATCTACAAGCTCCTGCAGCTTACATTGGGGTTTGCAGACCTGCAGACTTTTTCCGCAGTCTTTTGGAAGAGAAAAACATTAGAGATTGTGCAAAAAAGAAAAGTGCACGCCAATAGAAAACAACAAAGAGAGTGAAAATATCAACTACATTTCTATTTTTTAAATGATCTAAACATACATTATATCTCTCAATCTAGCATTAGGGTCTCTAAAACCAAAGTGGTTTGATTTACATTCAAGAGTCACTAGAAACAATGTGGGCAAGAATAATGTATTTCACAGTCATTTCTGTGTTGTCCCATGCATGGTGGAGTATCTACTAAAACACGAGTGTACATAAAATGCAATGAATAGTTGGGTAAACATTTGTACTGGAGGCACAAAACATGTTTGTAATGGTCTTCTTTACCTTCTGTGAGCCCTAGAACAAGGTTTTCAAGTCTGCATTCACTTCCCCCCCGAAGGAGGACTCTGACAAACTGTCAAATTCACTATTTCTTTTCTGACGGTATGCTTTCGCAATAAAAAATCTCTGCAATCTCTATTCATCATTGCGTGTGGCGTGAAGTGGTTTTAGAGTGTGGGGTTTTATGTAGGAAGACACCCCTTCTACATTTAATCCATCAGCACTTCTTCAACCACAGATTTCGATTTCAAAGGGACAGAAAACAACTGTTTGCCAGTGGCTAGCTTTGATAAGAGCAGGGCATCCTTTCCCATACATTGGGCATTCTCCCTCTCTCTCCGGCCCCTCTCCTCAGGAGTCCGGGACCTGCAGAAAACAGAGTTGAACCAAAGTGCAAAAAAATATATTAGAAGGGTTCCTAATAAAACTGCTTCCTCTTCTCCTCCTATCCACATCAACTGGTGGTCTCCACTCTGCACTATGTATAGTATCTGATGTGATTAGTGTGGTGCATAAAAACACTTGCTTTTACAACCCACATACATTGAACTGGTGAAGTGGATGGAGTCGTTCAATAAATCAGTCATATCAGATTTCAAAGAGGATAACTTTGCATGCTATACTCACCTATTTGGTTACAGAGTGACCATTTTCTTCACTAAAGTTCATAGTGACCTGCCCCCTTGTCATCACCCAACCCTTGCTGGGGATTACTTCAACTGAAATAAGAGATGGTGAGAGTACTTTGGTTGAAAAAAGGGCGAGAAGAACAGAGTTCAGGGTTATGATCTGTCTTGGGAATGAGTACATAAGGGAGAGAGGGATATTTCAAACCCGTTGGGTCAATCAGCACCTGAAAAGTGTAGACACAACAGTAGCCTATTTAGAAAGTGACAACCTGTGGAAAGAGCCGCGGCTGGGTTTGGGGAAAAACTGTTATCAGACAAATCACATCACAGCAAATACCTGACAGCACTCCAAATCAATGTTGAGAGGAGCATCGTTGATTTATTGTGAGAAAAATACATAGCTGCACCGTGCACGGAGATTCCAAACCCAATTTACGCGTCATTCAAAATCATGCGTAGAATCGGTCCAATGTAAAATACGGGCTAATTAGTTTTCTCATAGTCTATGCATTTAGGGGGCGTCGGCCACTTCTTTGGTAACCCTAAAAACTACATGGTGTCACACGCCACCAAGGGCTCCGCCTGTGGGAGGAGCGCAAGGGGGTATTGCAAGGGGAGTAGGCTATTTAGGCGCATTCAAATCTTCAGGTCACCAAAGTTGCTCATACACTGCACCCGCAGAGAAACAGTGCTCTCTTTCAGTCACGATGTCTTCTTATTACGAGGTGAGTTTACCATTTCAGTCATTCAAAAACGTAGCTAATACTCTCTATAGATGTAATATAGGGATAGGGCTATAGATCGTTTTCCTGTAGAATCAATTAGACAATGTTTCTCAGATTATATCATCAATAATTGACCGCTATTTTTGTGTGTATTTAATTTTCTCCAAGTGAATAATGGAAGTTTCTCAAATATAGCAGATGTAGCCCATACATTATATTTTCACAAACAGCAAATTATTCGATTTAATAGACTTATTATAAACTATTATACATTCACACTTTCTCCCCCTTTTTTTTGCAGACCATCATTTTTTACAACGACAACAGCTCGGAAGAATCAGGGGATTATGACTTGGGCTATGAGGAGCCGTGCAACAGAGTCAGTGGTGATGATTTTCAAAGGATCTTCTTACCGACAGTTTACGGAATAATATTCCTGTTAGGAATCGTCGGGAATGGACTGGTATTGATAGTGATGGGCTACCAGAAAAAGGTCCAAACGAAGACTGATAAATACAGGCTGCATCTCTCGGTGGCCGACCTCCTATTCGTCCTCACTCTACCTTTCTGGGCGGTGGATGCGGCCAGCAGTTGGTACTTTGGCGGTTTCCTCTGTACCACTGTGCATGTGATCTACACCATCAACCTGTATAGCAGCGTCCTCATTCTGGCCTTTATCAGTATGGACAGGTACCTGGCAGTGGTGCATGCCACCAATAGTCAAACCACCAGGACGTTTCTTGCAGACAGAGTGATCTATGTAGCTGTATGGCTACCTGCTGTGATTCTCACCTTGCCTGACATAGTGTTTGCCACAGCTCAGAATAGAGTCTCCAGAACCATCTGTCAACGCATCTACCCCCAGGAAACTAGCTTCTATTGGATGGCGGGGTTCCGTTTCCAGCACATTCTGGTAGGCTTTGTCCTTCCCGGGTTGGTCATCCTCACCTGCTACTGCATCATCATCGCCAAGCTGTCCCAGGGGTCCAAGGGTCAGGTGTTGAAGAGAAAGGCTCTCAAGACCACTGTCATCCTCGTCCTGTGCTTCTTCAGCTGCTGGCTGCCATACTGTGTGGGGATCTTCGTGGACACCCTGATGTTGCTCAATGTGATCTCCCATAGCTGTGCCCTGGAGCAGAGTCTGCAGACTTGGATCTCAATCACAGAGGCTCTGGCATACTTTCACTGTTGTCTCAACCCTATCCTTTATGCGTTCCTGGGTGTTAAATTTAAGAAATCTGCCCGGAATGCACTGACTGTCAGCAGTAGATCAAGTCATAAGATACTGACAAAAAAGAGAGGACCCATTTCATCTGTGTCTACTGAATCTGAGTCTTCAGGTGCCCTGTCCAGTTAACAGTCACCAACCAATGACTTTTAACCTTCAGGTTAAAACTAAGCTATATTTTCAGGGACAAACTACATTTTGTACAGTTTTTAAAGATTTGTCTATTTGTAGTTGCCACTTGAGTTTTCGTTCTCCCTAAATCAAATTGTTGTATGTAAATAGACGATTTAAATCTACAGGCAGAGCCTGGTGGCCATTGACTTGTCAAATGTATATATTACTCCTGCTACATTTCCTTGCAGATCATTATAAAGGATGCATTGTTCTAGCAATATGATGGGACATGCAATTCTTCTTCATACCTGCTATGGGATACTATCTGTTTTCTTCTAAAGATCTGTACATAGTTGTTTGCCTTTGTGTTCGCACTTAAGTTGTGCGATAAGAAGTTACTATTTATTGCTGTCGCTCATGCTGAACGTTTTTTTATTCTTTTTTTAAATTTTGTTATTAAGTGTTTGTATCATTTCAAAGTCATTGCATTTTTGTGTGTTCTCAAATGTTCTAAAATAAAAAGAAAATGAGAAAGGACATGTGATGGCTGTGTGGTGTTGATTTCTTCCCCAAAAAATGTTCTTCCAAGTGGGTGACTGATGTCCCCTGGGGGGCAAAGGAGAGGTGTGAGTAGAGGGGGGAGGTGTGTCAGGTCTCCAACACAAATGCCTCCACCTTCTCTGACTGAGGAGGACTGAGAGCCTTGTAATTGCAAGGGCATCTGTGCACTTTAACATCTTAATCATCCGCGGCAATACAAAAGCTCTGAGGTTGAGTCAAAATGAGCACCCATATGGCTTCCGCTGGAGTAAGAGAATAATGGGTGTTTAGTTTAGTTTGCCTACAATGTTTTCATAAGACCGACTGCACCCCTCCCCCAATAATGTACCGAGCGCGTAATGGCCCAGTGTGTTTCAACTCAATGATGTCATTTTTAAACTATCTGAGTTTATGATTAGAGATGCTGAACGACGTCCACCAACCAATCCCAGATTGGTGCTTTGTTGATGTTGACAAACAAAGATTGAGATTAATAATAGACTTTTTGAAATCTAAAGGCTAAAGTAAAATTGGGATAGTAATACAATAAGGGAACACACTGATTATGTATGCCCATAGAATTTGAAACAAATAAGCAGACAGACATGTTAATCATTCCTAAGCCATTGGTGAATGTATTCATTTGAAATGATGAAAGGCTGATGATCAAGTTGGAGACTGGAGGCAGCCACAACAAAGGATGCCATGGCGAATGAAGTAGCTGTATGGCTTCACTGCATTATGGTGTTCACAGTCATTTCACCAGAGTCCAAATAGGAGGCATTACCATATCTTTACATTAAAAAGGTATCAAGTACCCCCATCAGTCCCAGAAGCTTATTTTTTTGTCTAGGTTTTTATAGTCTGCTCACAATAAAACAGGATGCAATGAGAAGTGCTTTTTCATTTGTTAATGTGTTGGAATGGTCCACCTATTAGCATGAGAGTTCAGCTGCCTGAATGAGCTGAATGGAGAATTGCGCCATTCACACTATTGAGTTCAGATGTGCTCACCACTTTTGCTTCTTAACCTTCACCTGGAAACCTCTATATCAGTGGTTCCCAAACTGTGGGGCAAGGGGTGGACCCCCCCCCCCATAACAAAATAAATATACATATTTTTTAAAGGAACTCAGTCTGGCTTTAAACTTACTCTTGAAAATTGTAATAGTGGAATGCACAAAGTGCAATTTCGAAATTGGGTAGTTCACCTTGTCATGTTAGCCATTGCATACCTTAGAGAGATATTTATAACTTGTCAGAAATGTCCAGATCAACTAGCCCATGTCAGCTAATGTTTTTATATTTAGGATTTTTAGCCCATATCGCTGTAATTAATTTGTTACTTAAATAACATATCAATTCACATTAGACGTGGCAAAATGTAGAGAATTGCAGGAAATAAGCTTTAAACCTGCAAAATTCTCTCCACCAACAAAAGGGGTGTGAACAGTTTGTGTCATGAACAGTGTTTCCCAATGCTGGAAGGGGGCCCCGAGTTAAAAAGTTTAGGAACCCCTGCTCTATATGACAGATGGGAGGCTTCCAGACTACTTTAGAGGACACCCCAACTTCATGCCATCATACAAAGCTTGTCACTGATCAAGCACTTCTGTTCATGCACCATCTAAACATTTTGGTGGTGGAATATCAATTCCTTTGATATGTGATCGAAAATGTATTGTATTGAAATGACATAGAAATTATTTGCTTATTTTGTCAGAAGATCAATTCAGTTTTAATGTGACCATCACGATCATCACTATCCTCTAATTTAGACAGAACAATTTAGCTGTACCTTGATTACAACACAAATCAATGACTTGAAATTCAAATATTTTTGGTTTTAAGGTAAACATTTGACAAAATACTTTGAGTCAACATTTGGATAGGATGCTTTGCCCTTTTGAGGGGTTAAAGGCTGAAGCTGTTGACATGCACAGGATATTGTGTCTGAAACTGGGTTCATTATCAATATGCATTCAACTGTTGATGGGTTCCAATCGATGGACATACTGAATAAAAATCCATTCCATTGCAAGATTTTATCCTTAGCTATGGTGAAACTTGTGGGATGACATTATTGGGGAATAGCAAGACCACCTTCATATTAACCTTATGGAAGTGTCACATAGTGTTGTGAGTTGGGGGCTTTGGTAAAACAAACAGACAAGGTACCTCTGGGGCGTTAGCCTATTATTAACGGTTACATTGTTTTAGTTGGGAAGTAACCAGCAGGAAGACTGTTTCCTGCATCAGGAGCTCCTGTGGCCAACAGCCTGTGAAAATACTCATGCTTCCCCAGCAGGGGTGTCAAAGTAATTTAGTTGCCGAGGCCATTAATGTAAAAGAAAATGTCAGCGGGGTCACACACTGGGGAAAAACAACACTGTGTAAATCTGTGTATCGGACCTGGGTCAAACACATAAACTACTTGATACTAATTTATTTCAAATACTTGAGCTGTACCTGATTTAATATGACTGGTACAAAAGATGTGTTCGCTAACAATGTCATGAAGACAATGCGCACCTTCAATGGGGCAAAAGTCTGTATGTTGTTGTGATTCTGGTTGGCCAGATAGCTTCCAACAATGACAAAAAATGCAATGTAGGGGATCTTAAGTGAGTGGTGTCAGATAGTTTAATCTTGTTTTTGACATCATGTCTTGTTTCGAGGTGTTTTGACTGAATTCATGTCAATGCTAATATGGCTAAAGTTTGATAGCTAGCTAACTAATAAATGTAGTGATGTATTTGAGAGACAACAAGTGCTCATTGTGCAAATGTATTTGTTTTCAAAAAACATTGGAGATTAAATATATCCTACATGACAATTGCGCATGGTGATCTTAGGCTTGTGTGCGGCTAATCGGCCATGTAAACCCATTTCATGAAGCTCCCTACTAAACAGTTGTTGTGCAGACATTGCTTCTAGAGGCAGTTTGGAACTTGGTAGTGTGTTGCAACCGATGACAACCGATGACAGAATATCTTTACGCACTAACACTACGCGCTTCGTACCGCTTTGCTTTATCTTGGCCAGGTCGCAGTTGTAAATGAGAACTTGTTCTTAACTGGCTTACCTGGTTAAATAAAGGTGGGGGAAAAAAAGAAAAAAAAAACTCAGTGGTCTCGTTCTGTGAGCTTGTGTGGCCTACTACTTAGTGGCTGAGCTGTTGTTGCTGCTCCTAGAATTTTCCAGTTAACCGGGGCAGATCTGGCAGGGCATAAATTCTACTGTCAATGTTTGTCTACAGAGATTGCATGGCCGTGTGCTCCATTTTATACACCTGTCAGCAACGGGTGTGGCTGAAATAGCCAAATCCAAAAAATTGAAGGGGTGTCCACATACTTTTGTATATATAGTTTGGATCACATGTTCAAATCAAATCAAATTGTATTGGTCACATACACATATTTAGCAGATGTTTGTGTTCCTAGGTCCAACAGTGCAGTAGCATCTAACAATTTACAACAATACACACAAATCTAAAAGTAAAATAATGAAGAAAAATATCAATATTAGAACGAGCAATGGCGGAGTGACATTGACTAAAATACAGTAGAATAGAATACAGCATAGTCAGAAGTTTACATACACTTATGTTGGAGTCATTAAAACTTGTTTTTCAACTACTCCACAAATTTCTTGTTAACAAACTATAGTTTTGGCAAGTCGGTTAGAACATCTACTTTGTGCATGACACAAGTAATTTCCGGTCCGGTTCATTCTTGGGAGCAATTTCCAAACACCTGAAGGTACCACGTTTATCTGTGCAAACAATAGTACGCAAGTATAAACACCATGGGACCACGCAGCCATCGTAACGCTCAGGAAGAAGACACGTTCTGTCTCCTAAAGATGAACGTACTTTGGTGCGGAAAGTGCAAATAAATCCCAGAACAACAGTAAAGGACCTTCTGAAGATGGAGGAAACAGGTACAAAAGTATCCATATCCATAGTAAAACGAGTCTTATATCGACATAACCCGAAAGGCTGCTCAGCAAGGAAGAAGCCACTGCTCCAAAACTGCACATGTGGACAAAGATCATACTTTTTGGAGAAATGTCCTCTGGTCTGATGAAACAAAAATAGAACTGTTTGGCATAATGACCATTGCTATGTTTGGAGGAAAAAAGGGGGCGCCATCCTATATAATACAGCCTGGATTCAAACTAGGGTATTTGTGGTGACGTTTGAGGTGCTTTTGAAAGCAAAAGTTGAATTGAAAACATTATTGGCATTGTTGAATTCGATTTTCATAATGGCAAGCTAGGATGGTTTGCTTAGCTAAACTAGAAATGATGTTTGTTTGGTTACCATGGCAACTATTGTAGCTCTCTAGTAAACTTGGTAGCTACTTCAATTGATCTTGTACACATCACAGACAAACTGAAATGGTCCACTCACACAGACAGTGTGGTGAAGGAGGCTAAAGAAATGTGGCTTGTCACCCAAAACCCTGACAAACTTTTACAGATGCAGAGTCGAGACGCAAGACGCAATGCATCACCGGGGGCAAACTACCTGCCCTCCAGGACACCTACAGCACCTGATGCCACAGGAAAGCCAAAAAGATCATCAAGGACATCAACCACCCGAGCCACTGCCTGTTCACACCGCTACCATCCAGAAGGCAAGGTCAGTACAGGTGCATCAAAGCTGGGACCGAGAGACTGAAAAACAGCTTCTATCTCAAGGCCATCACACTGCTAAACAGCAATCACTGGCCACTGTAATAAATGGATCACTAGTCACTTTATACAATGCACTCTAAATAATTCCACTTTAATCATGTTTACATATCTTACATTACTCATATAACATGTATACATTGTATTTTATACCATCTATTGCACCTTGCCTATGCTGCTTGGCCATCGCTCATCCATATACTTACATGTACATATTTACTGCACTAATTACATTGGTAAACCAGTTTATAATAGCAATAAGGCCCCTCAGGGGTTCGTGGTATTTGACCAATATACCACGGTTAAGGGCTGTATCCAGGTACTCTGTGTTGAGTCGTGCATAAGAACAGCTCTTAGCCATGGTATATTTGTCATATACCACACCCCCCCTGGCCTTATTGCTTAAATATACCACAAGTATGACAAAACATTTATTTGTATTAATATAATTATGTTGTTAAGCAGTTTATAATAGCATGGTGGGTGTTTATGGTGTATTGTCAATATACCATGGCTAAGGGCTGTATCCAGGCACTCCATGTTGCGTTGTGCGTAAGAACAGCCCTTAGGCGTGGTATATTGACATTTTTATATGACCTACAGCCATTGAATTCTACCATGCATATATACTGTGTGTTATATGGAAATAATGCACGCTTCAGAATGACCTTCAAGGCAATCAGAAACAACTATTCAACAATGCCATGGTATAACGTTCATTAAAATATGTAAATCATTGTTATTTAAATATGTTGGTAACAGTTTTAAAAAAGCAATAAGGCATGCGAGGCATTGGTTGACTGGCCCTCACTGGTAAATGGGTTGACTGCTCTGGCGCGACAATGCCATTTACCTGGGACTGTATTTATGATACAGCACTGCCTCTTGTGCCTTATTGCTTAAATAAAAAGTGTGAACATCCATATTATCGATCTTGAATTATTATTATTAAAAAAAAGAGAGATTTCCACAGCTCTGGCGGAACTATTGTTCTTTGCCACAGTTTCTACCCGGATTGAGTGAAACTCCTTTCCTTTGCATCAGGTCCTTCTACGACCACCAATGCATGTGAGCAGATGATGTGGTGACTCTGTCAGAGAATAATAGTCAAGAAACGTTTGATATCTAGCCACCTTAACTTCCCAAAATAACCATAAGTGTCATGACTAAAGACGCTGTCCAAGGGTAAGAGAAAATGATCAGCGTTCTCATTTCTCAATGTTTTAACGTTAATTGCTAACGTTAGCATCTGGCTTGCTAATGCAGGTGATTTCTAAACCAATTGAATTGATCAGTTTTCTACCAATAAATAAACGGACGTTAGTTTGCTGGCTAGGTAATTGCAAACATGTAACTGGCCATTTTTGCATAGAAAAAGTCAAGCATAGCAGCTACAGTTAAAGTGTGACAGCTAGCTAACATTAGCAACTAACGACAGTGAACTAACTTGTTAATAGGAGCTAGCTAGCATTAGCAAGCTAATCATGCATGCGAATGTCTTCTGACCGTGCCATCATGCACCAAATCAAGTTTTGTCACATAGACGTGTTTAGCAGATGTTATTGCTGGTGTAGCGAAATGCTTGTGTTTCTAGCTTCAACAGTGTCATATCTAACAAGTAATATCTAACAATTTCACAATAATACACACAAATCTAAAGTAAGGGAATGGAATTAAGAATATATAAATATTTGGATGAGCAATGTCAGAGCGGCATAGACTAAGATACAGTAGAATATGATAGAATACAGTATATAAATTAAGCAAAAAAAGAAACGTCCTCAATATCAACTGTGTTTATTTTCAGCAAACTTAACATGTAAATATTTGTATGAACATAAGATTCAACAACTGAGACATAAGCTGAACAAGTTCCACAGACATGTGACTAACATAAATGCAATAATGTGTCCCTGAACAAAGGGGGGGTCAAAAGTAACAGTCAGTATCTGGTGTGGCCACCAGCTGCATTAAGTACTGCTGTGCATCTCCTCCTCATGGACTGCACCAGATTTGCCAGTTGCTGTGAGATACTCCACTCTTCCACCAAGGCACCTGCAAGTTCCTGGACATTTCTTGGGGGAATGGCCCTCACCCTCCGATCCAACAGGTCCCTGACGTGCTCAATGGGGTTGAGATCCGGACTCTTCGCTGGCCATGGAAGAACTCTGACATTCCTGTCTTGCAGGAAATCACACACAGAATGAGCAGTACGGCTGGTGGCATTGTCATGCTGGAGTGTCATGTCAGGATGAGCCTGTAGGAAGGGTACCACATGAGGGAGGAGGATGTCTTCCCTGTAACGCACAGTGTTGAGATTGCCTGCAATTACAACAAGCGCAGTCCAATGATGCTGTGACACACCGACCCAGACCATGACGGTCCCTCCACCTCCAAATCGAGAGTACAGGCCCCGGTGTAATTCTCATTCCTTCGACGATAAACGTGGATCCGACCATCACCCCTGGTGAGACAAAACCGCGAATAGTCAGTGAAGAGCACTTTCTGCCAGTCCTATCTGGTACAGCGACTGTGGGTTTGTGCCCATTGGCAACGTTGTTGCCGGTGATGTCTGGTGAGGACCTGCCTTACAACAGGCCTACGAGCCCTCAGTCCAGCCTCTCTCATCCTATTGCGGACAGTCTAAGCACTGATGGAGGGATTGTGCGTTCCTGGTGTGACTCGGGCAGTTGTTGTTGCCATCCTGTACCTGTCCCGCAGGTGTTGTTACACGTGGTCTGTCACTGTGAGGACAATTCTGCCTCCCTGTAGGGCTGTCTTAGAGTGTGCAAAGCTGTCATCAAGGCAAAGGGTGGCTACTTTGAAGAATCTCAAATTTAATTTGATTTGTTTAACACTTTTTTGGTTACTACATGATTTGAAAATAGTACAAATAAAGAAAAACCCTTGAATGAGTAGGTGTGTTCAAACTTTTGAGTGGTACTGTATATATTTGCATCTACTGTGCATTAAACAACTACAATTGGCGGGGTTAAATGTAATGAAGACCATGCTCACGGCAGGTGTAGGCTAGTCCAGAAGTGATTTGACAGCAGAAGTCCCAAAAAGTGGAAACACTGTAATAATGAGTGAAAGTTAGCCTAGGCCTATGTGTACAGTAGCCTAGGCCTATTCATTAAAGTTAAGAATGAGTATTGTGCCTAATGAATCAGTTAATGTCATTTTACTTTAACTTATTCAATTATTTGGTTTCTGTTAATGATTAGTACTTTATTCGTCTGTGCATGATGGCACCCGTTAACATATTTAGACTGACTCCCTGAGTCTTCCATTTGGAGGAATATGTCATCTGTGAAGCTAGATGGCATTAACTGTATTGCAGCCTGGTCAGGGGTCCTACCACCAATTTCCTCCTCTCCTCATTGTGTTTTAATGCCACTGGATATGTAGATGGGTGTGAATGTGCTTAATTCCCCTCACTCATCCTGGCTATATTGTCTATTGACATACTCGCATGGTTCCCAGGGGTTGCTATGATCGTATTACAGAATTGAAGGATTTGCCACATAATTCAATGTCAGGAATTTTGAGTTTGGGTGAAAGATTGCCTAGTGGTCATTTCCATGTTCAAGACCCCATGAGCACCAATTTGAAGTTTATAGGAGCATATCCATTTTGGTATTAAATGAATGCTAAGAGTCTATATTTTGGGGAAATTAAGGCATAGTTATGTCTTTCAACCATTTTTCTATCCTAAAAAAGATTAATAAAGCAAAGCTTTGATATCTGGTCACACAGATGGAAAAGGGTTCTGAAAAACATCTACTAGAAAAAGTCTTAAGGTATTAGAAAGTACATCAAAACACAATAATGTTGAAGTAAAAGCCGGAAGTTATTTCTCTTCGTTGGTTTAGGAATTATTGCCTAGTCATTCTGTTACCAACAGAATGAGAAGACACTTTCTCTACCCCATTAGGAGGGAGGATTATGAAAGTTCACAGAAGTAACAAGTACAGGTAGACCTACCAATTAGTTAAATTGTATCAGTAAAAACTTTGTTCATGAATTATTAAAGCCCCCAAGCATTCTATTTTTAAATCCTCACTGTATATCGAATAAATCAATGTGTGTTTATTTAATGAAAAATAATTCCAAAAGATATAGTTTGAATCATTTATTTCCCTGAGCCTCCTTTGTCCATTGAAATGCTCAGTCTGATTGTGTGGGATATGAAAGAAATGTAAAGATATTTAAATACAAAGCTCTGATTGGTTGATAGGGTGGTCTAGAGCCCAGTCCCTTACCCGTAGGAACAGTCATTGGTCTATTATAATCAGATCACATTGTGGCCAAAAGTTCCATCTCACCTGAACAGGCTGAAATTCCAGGCATTTATTTAAAACAGCCCTTACACAAAAATGGCATTATCGTAATTTTCACAATATCAGTATTATTTTGATCCCATAGTGTGTATATAAAAATAAAAAAAACTGCACTGCCCCTTCAAATGATTCAAACTCATCACCCTGTTACCAAATCCGTAGTGACCGAATAATCTGTAACAAAATGACTACAATTTAATTGGCCACAATGGGAAATCATAGTAGTTACAAACCACAGTTGGAGTAGAGCACAGTAAATAAAAGTTGAGTATAGTGCATTACAGTAGAGCCCACATAAGTAGAGTACAGTATAATGTAATGTACTCTAATGATGGGGGTGAAAAATCACTACAATTACATATTTTTTTCTTTTTTTGCTACTGTAGGTAGCGTCAGCTAGCGCTAGATGGCTATACCTGCGACAAAACGCAGATATTTTTCATCCTATAGCTTGTTCTTCATCTTTTTAATTGTGAGCCAACATGTTTTTAGCACTTTTTTTTATCCCCTGATTTATTATGTTTTGTCATTCTCTCTCTTGTCTCTCTGCAGCAGACATACACTTAGTATACCAAACAAGAACAAGATGGTGCCGACAGATATGGCAGCTCTGCTTCTAGCTTCTAAGCAACTTTGCTGTGTATTGTTTTTTTGTGCGTGAGTCAAAAATACTTCTTATTCCAGGAGGACCATGAGCTGTTGCTTTCGATAAGGTGTCTGATTCATCATTTTCACTTCGACTAGAAGTAGAGGAGGGACTTTTGTCAGAGGTTGCTTGTTGTGAGCGCTGAGGGAACTTTATGTACTTGGCCAGATGATTCTGCATCTTTGTTGTATTCCTCACATTTGTTTTGGCACAGTATTTGCAAATGTACAAAACTTTTCCTTCTACATTACTGAGGTGAAATGTCTCCACACATCAGATGGTGCCCGTAACATTTTCCTGTTAAAACCAAATACAATTCCATGTATAGATAAATAGTTAAGCATTTAGATTAAACAACTCCTTTGTAAGACAAATGTTTTAAAATGAAATATGTATGGAAACAGGTGAATTAACACTCCTCAGTGAGCAGGCTCAAGCAAGCTCAAACCCACATGGTAGCAAAAACGGTCCTTCTGTAGCTCAGTTGGTAGAGCATGGCGCTTGTAACGCCAGGGTAGTGGGTTCGATTCCCGGGACCACCCATACGTAGAATGTATGCACACATGACTGTAAGTCGCTTTGGATAAAAGTGTCTGCTAAATGGCATATAAAAACGAACCAGCAGAAATTGTTAACAAGTTGATTTAAACACACTTTGCTGTAGGCTACTATTTACTAGTTAACTTCTTGACGCACCCATCCCGTTAGTGGGATCATTTTCATCAACATCCGCTGAATTGCACAGCGACAGATTAAAATGAAATTACAAAAAATATTAAATTTTCAGGAAATCACAAGTGCACTATAGCAAAACACTGCTTAGCTTGTTGTTAATCGACCTGGCGTGTCAGATTTCAATAAAACTTTTTGGCGAAAGCATAACAAGCGTTTATCTAAGAACATCTCTCAGTAGACAAAATATTACAAACAGCTAGCAACCAAGTAGATTGTTCACGATCAGAAAAACAATACATTAAATTGCTTACCTTTGATGATCTTCGGCTGTTTGCACTCACGAGACTCCCAGTTACACAATAAATGTTCCTTTTGTTCTGTAAAGATGATTTTTATTTCCAAAATACCTCCATTTGTTTGGCGCGTTATGTTCAGAAATCCACAGGCTCGAGCGGTCACGACATCGCAGATGAAAATTCCAAATAGTATCCGTAAAGTGTGTAGAAAGGCGAGCGTGAGAAAATGGCTGTTGCGCATGAAAAACTCTGCTGGCATCCAGCCATCCACTGATGCGATGGGTTCTTTCTCGCTCATTTTTTCAAAATAAAAGCCTGAAACTATGCCTAAAGACTGTTCACAGCTTGATGAAGCCATAGGAAAAGGAATCTGGTTGATATCCCTTTAAATGGAGGCAAGGCATCCAATGGAACAGAGAGCTTTCAGGAAAAACAGCATTTCCTTGATGGATTTTCCTCAGGTTTTCGCCTGCAATATCAGTTCTGTTATACTCACAGACAATATTTTGACAGTTTTTGGAAACGTTAGAGTGTTTTCTATCCTAATCTGACAATTATATGCATATTCTAGTTTCTAGGCCTGAGAAATAGGCAGTTTCAAATGGGTATGTTTTTTAGCCAATAACGAAAATACTGCCCCCTACACTCAAGAAGTTAACAAAAAAACAATGTTTGTCATATACAATATATTCCCCCCACCCAGTATTGTAATCAAAACTTACCAGAAAGCGTGTAGTCATTGGCTCAGACAGTGTAATACTGTGGGCTCAATTGAATCTCATTAGTTTGCAAGATCTTGAGAATCAGCTGTACATGTGATGGAAGAATGTACTGTGATGGAAGAATGTACTGTGCATGCAGTGGGTTGCAATTCCATTGAATTTGGTATAGTTTAACCAAAATATGCTACAAGACCTAGGATTGCCTTGTGTATCCCACAAAAAAAGGTTCACTGTTTTAAGCTAACCTTTTTGATGAATTTAAGCAAAATTCCCCAAATTCCCGTGCTTAACTTCCCATGAAAGACACATTTCGGAAATTTACCAGAAAGTTTACGACCCTTTGCAACCCTAATGCTGGCCCATGTTGCCTCCACTGCTGCCCACAGTTGTGTCAAGTTGACTGGAGGTCCTTTGGGTGGTGGACCATTCTTGATACACACAGGAAACTGTTGAGCTTGAAAAACAGCGTTGATGTTTTTGACACAAACCGGTGCACCTGGCACGTACTACCATACCCTGTTCAAAAGCACTTAAATCTTTTGTCTTGCCCATTCACCCTCTGGATGGCACACACACACAATCCATGTTCAAGGCTTAAAAATACTTCTTTAACTTGTCTCCTCCCCTTCATCTACATTTTGAAGTGAATTTATCATGTGACCTCAATAACTTTTAAGGCACACCTGTTGATTGAAATTCATTCCAGGTGACTACCTCATGAAGTTGGTTGAGAGAATGCCGAGAGTGTGCAAAAAGTTGTCATCAAGGTAAAGGGTGGCTATTTGAAGAATCTCAAATATAAAATATATTTTGATTTATTTAACACTTTTTTTGGAATACAACATGATTCCATATTTGTTATTTCATAGTTTTGATGTCTTCACTATTATGCTACAATGTAGAAAATAGTAAAAATAAAGGAGAACCCTTGAATGAGTAGGTGTTCTAAAACCTTTGACCGGTAGTGTATATTTTAAAGTGAAAAAAGCTATTAAGATTTCCTTTGCGAAAGAAAACAAGTTGACCGGGAATTGTTAAAAAATACTGGTAGGTGCTTCATGTCGTTCTTTTAAAATCATGTGCACAACGTCATCTAATGCTGTTGTGAATGTTGTTTTATATTGCTATTTATATCACCGTTCTCCCTCGATCAGTGTTATTTCCTGTAGACCATTTACTGTCTGAGTACAATGAAACCTCTTGACTATCACAGGTTGTGTATTAGAAGAATACCTCCTGTCTTGCGACACCTAACTGGTTAGTAATATTATTACCATGTTCTGTGTCCTAGAGATAAACATACTTTGGCGCGAAAAGTGCAAATCAATCCCAGAACAACAACAAAGGACCCTGTGAAGATGCTGGAGGGAACGGGTACAAAAGTATCTCTAGCCACAGTAAAACAGAAGCCACTGCTCCAAAACTGCCATAAAAAAGCCAGACTACGGTTTGCAAATGTCCTCTGGTCTGATGAATCAAAAATAGAACTGTTTGGCCATAATGACCATTGTTATGTTTGGTGGAAATAGGGGAAGCTTGCAAGCCGAAGAACACCATCCCAACCGTGGAGCATGGGGGTGGCAGCATCGTGTTGTGGGGGTGCTTTGCTGCAGGAGGGACTGGTGCACTTCACAAGATAGATGGCATCATAAGGGAGGAAAAGTATGGATATATTGAAGCAACATCTCAAGACATCAGTTAGGAAATTAAAGCTTGGTCGCAAATTGTTTTTCCAAATGGACAATGAACCCAAGCATACTTCCAAAGATGTTGCAAAATGGCTTAAGGACAACAAAGTCAAGGTATTGGAGTGGCCCTCACAAAGCCCTGACCTCAATCCTATAGATAATTTGTGGGCAGAACTGAAAAAACGTGTGTGAGCATGGAGGCCTACAAACCTGACTCGGTTACACCAGCTCTGTCAGGAGGAATGGGCCAAAATTCACCCAACTTATTGTGGGAAGCTTGTGGAAGGCTACCTGAAACTTTTGACCCAAGTTAAACAATTTAAAGGCAATGCTACCAAATACTAATTGAGTGTATGTAAACTTCTGATCCACTGGGAATGTGATGAAAGAAATACACACTGAAATAAATCATTCTCTACTATTATTCTGACATTTCATGTTCTTAAAATAAAGTGGTGATCCTAACTGACCTAAGACGGGCAATTTTTACTAGGATTAAATGTCAGGAATTGTGGAAAATTGAGTATAAATGTATTTGGCTAAGGTGTATGTAAACTTCCAACTTCAACTGTAGGCTTGATACCCTTGTAGTCCTTAATCCCATTGACCAAGAATTTGAAGCAACCTATTAGTTCCCTAATAGTTGTGTCCATTGTTAGGTTGATGAGCCATGTTGCTGTCCAGGCTATGTCGTCAGCAATTAATGTCCACATCCTTATTTGTCTTCACAGTAGACTGATTGTATTCTGTCCAGCTCCCCTTGAGTTATTGAATTGTCAGCATAACACATTGTTTGCAAATAAAGGCACCACTAGTTATCCAGATGAATGCTATCATAACACGGTTATCCGTATCTACTATTCATTTCGAGGGCTTTTCTCCTTTTGAGGGGATTAGAGAGGAATAGTAAACGCATTGTTCTACTCCCCAGCTCATACCTGCTTTGTGTTTATCCATCTAATCTCACTGTGTGACAGTGTAAACACCTTTCCCCGCTCCATCCCAGAGTTCACATGCTAACTGCTGTGTTTGAAAGCATGTGAAAACAATAGGATTAAAGGTAGACAAACTTAAAAGCCTGTCACTGGGACAGCAAGCCAGAGGTGGTGATGGCTTGAATTAACTGGTCAAAAACTTCCTACAGGAAGCTGGAAAAATAGACCTAGGAAGTGGACTTAAATGTTTTGCGTTCTGCACTTCCTGTTGCAGAGCCGCGGAGGAGGCGGACCAGGCCCAGTCGAAGAAAGGCCTGAAGAAACAGCAGAAGGAAGCAGAGAAAGCGGCGAAGAAAGCTGAGAAGCAGGCCAAGCTGGTCAGTGGGTTTTATCTGCCTCTCTGCCCCTCACAGCTGTTGACGTGACGTGCGGAGGGCACAATCGGGCAAGGGAGGGGGGTTCCATTGTTTATCAGTTATATTTGTCATAATATCAGTCCACTAGCTGTTTCCAATACAAGGCCCTTTATCAGGATTCATCAGGATGTCCCGTTGCATTAACTAACTGTTTTGCCTCTATTGTTTTCAGGCTGCTGACACACAAAGCACAGATGAAGATGTAAATATCCTGGAGGAACAATTCACTTTTTCAGTTTTCAGATGTTACTTATTGATTTACACCTTTTCTATATGGTGAAATGTTAAATGAATATTACATTTTATGCACCTCTGATGATTCCTTTAATGCTATTGGATTTAAATGCTTAGCAGATTATTTGTTATTTGTGCAGGACTTTGCCAAGGATCGGTACGGTGTCCCCCAGATGGTCCAGTCCCAGCAGAAACTGGGTCAGTACAGTCAGCAACTTCCTCCTCCTCTTTGTTTTTCAAAACAAACATATTATATACAGAGGATATCTCCATTTCAACAACCATGTTTACTACTACTTGTTAAGTAATATAGACAACGTGATTATATCTGAGTGACTCAGGGACATGGCGTCAGTAGTGGCAGTAGTAGAGACGGCCTGTGGACATCAAAGATGATTGTGGTGACTAATAGCCTGCCATTGCTCCCAGATAAACGTGAAAGAAACTGGGTCGTCCACCTGTCTGCCTACTCTTTCAGCTCCAATGGCAGAGAACAAAGTTTGTTTCTCACCTGCATGCCTGTCCTCGGGGATGAGGAACGATAGAGACAGCCAGCCTGCCTTTCATGTGGGTGGAATCAGGTTCAGCCAAATGGGCGGCTCACAGCCGTCGGGGCGCATGAGGCCGCTCTCTGTCTCAACTAGCTGATCGTAATAACGTTAAGCATGCCTCAGAGTGACACGGCAAAGCCGAGTCCATTTGTCATAAGGCACAGAGAATGGGGCGACTTCTATGCAGTGTTTCATATTTATGACTTTTGTTCTCCTCGTAATATGAGTGTGTGTGGGGGGAAGGGGATATATGGTCTTTTAAGTTGTATTGAAAGCTGCTCTTTTCTGCCTTGTGAGCCAGACAGGGTGTTGGTGCGTGTCCAGAAGCTGACACCTGAGAAGGCTGACCAGCTGATCTGGGTGCGTGCCAGGATTCACACCAGCAGAGCTAAAGGTGAGATTCTCCATCTTTGTCCAGTTTTATAACACACTTCCTCAGGCCACAGCCATGTTTCTTATCAGTAGTGGGAAAAGTACCCAATTCTCATACTTAATTAAAAGTATAGATACCTTAATAGAAAGCTACTCGAAGTAAAAGTCAGCCAGTAAAATACTACTTGAGTAAAAGTCTAAAAGTATTTGGTTTTAAATATACGAAAGTATCAAAAGTAAATGTAATTGCTAAAATATACCCAAGTAAAAGTATATATCATTTAACATTCCTTATATTAAGCAAAGCAGACCGCATCATTTTCTTGTTTTTAAAATGTACGTATAGCCAGGCGTACACTCCAACACTCAGACATTATTTATAAAAGATGCATTTGTGTGTTTGAGTCCGCCAGCCCAGAGGCAGTAGGGATGACCAAGTGTTATCTTGATAAGTGTGTGAATTTGACCATTTCCTGTCCTGATATGCATTCAAAATGTAACAAGTGCTTTTGGTTGTCAGGGAAAATGTATGGAGTAAAAAGTACAATATTTTCTTTAAGAATGTAGTGAAGTAAAAGTAAAAGTTGTCAATAATATAAGTAAAGTATAGATACTTAAAAAAGTACTTTAAAGTATTTTTACTTAAGTACCTTACACCACTGCTTCCAATCTAAATGGCTCTGTAACTGAACCTTAGGGTTTACCAAACAGATCATCAACTGTCCTTGTGCCAAATATCAGGGCCTAAAATGAACTATTTGGTTCACCAGTCACTGTAGCAGGAAGATCAAAAATCTTCCAGTCACTCAGATCTTTAACCAACAAAAATATTTATTTGCCATAAATTACATTCAAAAACACAAAACAGATGACCATGCTTTCTATTGTTTCTGAAACAAGAAATGTATTCGTAAGAAGTAATGTGGTATATTGCTCAATTTAATTTCAGTTTTTGTTACTGGAGTCTTTTAACCAAAAAGTTCAGCTGCCCCTTTAAGGGCGTGCAGTTACCGTGGTAACGGGTCCACTCGAGTCATTGTGTGTTTGAGATTTGAGTTCTGACTAGGGCGTCTCTTCGCTATCAGTTGAAGCAGCAGACTCAAACTAACGTTGAAAAACAACCAAGCTTGTGAACAAACAATGTACATTTTCAATGCGTTGGGCCAGTAATCGATAGGTCACTCGTTCGAATCACCGAGCCGACGAGGTGAAAAATCTGTCGATGTGCCCTTGAGCAAGACATTTTAACCCTAATTGCTCCTGTAAGTCGCTCTGGATAAGAGCATCTGCTAAATTAGTTAAATGTAAATAGCCAAGAAACACGAGGACAAAGTTTCACTTTGTAAACTTTCAAGTAAATTAGACCAACTTTTATGCCTGTGTGCAGCGCCTCCAAAAATGAATCTATCAGCATTTCACTCAGTTCGCACAGCTTTCCTGCCAAGCAGTGTTACTTTGCGAGGTGGGTTATAGGATTCCTATTTCTTTGTGCGTTTAGCAGCTATGAAACAGAACAGCAGAAAAACTTTGAGAACGGCTACTGCAGCTTTTTTCTAACCCTGACTTCCACATACTTGACTTTGACCATTGTTATTCTCAAATATAACGCTCACACTGTGGAGCCCTGCAAGTTGACCACCCGCCAACGTGGCTGGTGAAATAGACATTATTTTCAGTCAACTCTCCTCAGGTTGGCAAATGTGGTCAACAGCTACTAGAAATGTACACAATTTAGGAAAATAACTGCATGGTACCAGAATGGAGTTTTTCACCTTATTTGCAACCCGGGTGGTGAGGGACCTAGGGGATGGGGGTCGCAGAGTGCAAAGTTTTATATAACTCGCAGAGTTACCGGTCATGTCAGGAAATCTGTCATTTGAAATAAATTCATTAGGCCCTAATGGATTTCCCAAGACTGGGAATACAGATTTGCATCTGTTGGTCACGGATACCTTAAAAAAAAAAAAAGGTAGAGGTGTGGATCAGAAAAAACAGTCAGTATCTGGTGTGACCACCCTTGGCCTCATGCTGCGCGACACATCTCCTTCGCATAGAGTTGATCAGGCTGTTGACATGGGGCAGTGCACTATTATGCTGAAACATGAGGTGATGGCGGCGGATGAATGGCACGACAATGGGCCTCAGGATCTCGTCACAGTGTCTTTGTGCATTCAAATTGCCATCGATAAAATGCAATTCTGTTCATTGTCGGTAGCTTATGCCTGCCATACCATAACCCCAGCACTACCATGGGACTCTGTTCACAACGTTGACATCTGCAAACAGCTCGCCCACACAATGCCATACACGCTGTCTGCCATCTGCCCCGTACAGTTGAAACCGGGATTCATCCATGAAAAACACACTTCTGCAGCATGCCAGTGGCCATCGAAGGTGAACATCTTCCCACTGAAGTCGGTTACAACTCCAAACTGCTGTCAGGTCAAGACCCTGGTGAGGACGACAAGCGCGCAGTAGAGCTTCACTGAGACAGTTTCTGACAGTTTGTGCAGACATTCTCCAGTTGTTTAAACCCACAGTTTCATCAAATGTCCGGATGGCTGGTCTCAGACGAACCGCAGGTGTAGAAGCCGGATGTGGAGGTACTGGGCTGGTGTGGTACTCGTGGTCTGCTGTTGTGAGGCCAGTTGGACATACTGCCAAATTCTCTAAAATGACATTGGAGGTGGCTTATGGTAGAGAAATAAACATTAAATTATCTGGCAACAGCTCTGGTGGACATTCCTGCAATCAGCATGCATATTACACCGCCCTTTAAAACTTGAGACATCTGTGGCGTGTTGTGTGACAAAACTGCACATTTTAGAGCGGCCTTTTATTGCCCCCCAGCATAAGGTGCACCTGTGTAATGAATGATCATGCTGTTTAATCAGCTTCTTGATACGTCACACCTGTCAGGTGGATGGATTATCTTGGCAGAGGAGAAAAGCTCACTAACAGGGATGTAAACAAATTTGTGCAAAACATTTTAGAGAAATAAGCTTTTTGTGCATATGGAACACTTCTGGTATCTTTTATTTCAGCTCATGAAACTTGGGATCAACACTTTACATGTTATGTTTATATTTTTGTTCAGTACAGATTCCTCTGTAGGTATTACACAGGCACATGCAAGTTCCTTTTTGAAAAGTTTGAAAACTCAGACCAAAGCTCAGTTATTTAAATGGCACCACAAACTTGGATTACATGTAGTCATTTTCCGAGGTTGTCTGAGTTTGAGGCTATAATACAATGAACTCAGTGAGCCTTGCCGTAGTCGGATCCCATCCAGAATGATTCGAAACATCGAGCACGTACACATCTGTGATAACAATATGCTAATCAATAAACCATCATATTGTGATGATCTCGTGGCGGCTTCCTTCCAGGAAAACCCCTCCATTCATTCAACTCTACAGTGAAGGATGTCCTTGAGAGCAGAATAACATCCTGATTTACACTGGGATGAAGTGAATGTTTTTTTTGTAATCGGCCCTCCTCCAGTCAATGAACAGAGGAAACCACATCAAAGCACTTGGGTGGTCTCTGATATTGGCATGATAGTTTACCTTGGTCTCAAGGTGTGTGGTTTGGGAATTGGCTCTCGACCCCCCCCCCCACCCCCCCCTTACACTTTCTTTAAAGGGTCGTCCGTTCACTGCTCTCTGACCGTTACCTGGAAATGCATTGAAAATGTTTTTGTTTTTTTGGGGGCGAGAGGTGGTATCTAAAGCAGGTATGACCTCTGCCATGTTGGCCTGAGATAGTGACCTGGCATTGTGTAGAACCATGGCTCCTTTTTTGACACGTGCATTAGGAGTTGCTATACCCAATTAGATGTACCCAGCTGATGTCTATTGTGTTGTTGTGGTCATTATAGGGAAGCAGTGCTTCTTGGTCCTGCGTCAGCAGCAGTTTAACGTGCAGGCCCTAGTCGCCGTGGGGGAGCGTGCCAGCAAGCAGATGGTGAAGTTTGCCGCCAAGTGAGTACAAGACTGCATTTCCTGGTGGCCCCGACAAACAATGGTGGGAAAAGCTGGATCCTAATGGGCTCCCGATTCATTTTCACACATTCTGAAAGAATTGTTAATTTTTCCGCTCCCGACAAAAGGGTCCACTTTTTCAGATGGGATACAGTACACAAGTGTTTAATGGAGCCGTTCCTGCCCAGATAAGAGTAGATACAATATATACAGTACATCAAAGTTGAAGAGGTTGTTTAGAGCCTAAGCATCATTAGTCATTCTGGGGTCAGAGTCAAATTAGTCCATTACTGGAGCTTTTTATGAAAAGCATAACAATAAGAGGATACTGTACTTTTCCATACCAAGCATGTGACATGTTCTCATCTCTTTCAGTTGACTTGATTGCACCTGACAGTAATGAATGACTCTTAACACTCGTTACAAACTATGAAGTGTAAACGGGAGGACGAGATAGGTCAAACGCCACTTGTTTTGTGATCAGTAAATCAGTCCAATAAGCTTGGAATGTGGAAACAAACGTCAAAACATTAACTTTACTGGAGACACCTTGGAGACAATGTCACGTTGGCTAGCAAAGAGATTTGTGGTGGCTAATTAACGGTAAATAAGTGAATTGTTTAAAGTTAGACCCACGTTTAGCCAGCAAAAATTATTAACAATTAACAATCACTCCTACACTCTTATTCTAGCTACAATAGCGCTGCTTTGCCAATAACATGTCTCCAAAAATGGCAGTGTCTCCAGTTGTTTACATGTAGCGATTGTGACGCACCTTCCATGCGTATTTGGGGCGGCAGGTAGCCTAGTGGTTAGAGCGTTGGACTAGTAACCGAAAGGTTGCCGGATTGTATCCCCTAGCTGACAAGGTACAAATCTGCCGTTCTGCCCCTGAACAAGGCAGTTTACCCACTGTTCCTAGGTCGTCATTGAAAATAAGAATTAGTTATTAACTGACTTGCCTAGTTAAATAAAGGTAATAAAAATGAATTCCACTTAATGTCACATGTTTGCCAGACCCCAGAAAAGCTCTTACCAGGTCTCAGCCACTTGTTGGTTTCCTGCTGAACTAGGTCTATGTCAGGCTTAGACTGGTAAGGAAGGAAACTGACCACAAATAAAGGCCACACAAGTTATTTAGGCCAAGGCTCAAGTCACACTGGTCCACCTCATTGACGGAAACCTCTGACCAGCCTTGTAAGTTGTATCAGAGTGGTTTGACCACTCTGTTTCCTCTCAACCTTTTGTGTGTAGTGATACAATCTGAAGGTTGCTTCAGAGCTGGCTCGTATTCATTAGTGCAGGCCGAAGCAAAACTCTTTGCAACCGAGAACAAAAACATGCGTTTCTTATTGGACAAATTTAGCAAGACCCCTGTTTTGGCCCATTTGCTTTCGCTTGGTTCCTAGTGAATACGACCCTGGTTTTTACTTCTTTAAGGACATTAATGCTCTGGCTTGATCTTGTCTATCAGATTGTGTGTTTCATAGAAATCCTGTGGTGCGATTCCTCAAATAATTTGGTTCCTTTTTCCTTTGCTTGTGTAATGTCATGTGGTTTGATGTGGCAGTTGATTGTATTGCACTTATTGCATGCAACCACTTACCCCATGGATGGCTCCTTCCCAAATAGCACTCTGTTCCCTGCATAATGTACTACTTTTGACCGCTCTGATCAAAAGTAGTGCACTATATAGGGAATAGGGTGCCATTTGGGATACTACCCATTTGATCCATGACTAAGCATCAGTCACAAACCAGCTTCTATCAAAGCACACTCAGCATCTATCAAAGCACACACTTGGCCCTAACAAGTTGTTCAAATCAAGCCTCTTAATGTTCTATGTTCCTTGAATTCTATGGACGCTTAGTAAGCTTTGCATTACAGGAGTCCTTTCATATTCATCAAGGTTGATTGAGGTTAGTGGTGATATATAGAGAAGAGCTTGCAACACCTGTCACATATAGTATTTAAACTTCCCCATACAGAGTTAAATTAGGGTTAGGGTATCCTCTGCGTCCCGGTCAACAATTTCCTCTACGTGTCTCGTTTTACTTTCTCTTACTAGAGCACGTTAAACAATGCATTGAAAGGTTTCACATATCTTTATAATATATAGTCTGTTGTTCGCTAAGACTATAGTAAGTAGCCATGTCTGAGCCAGAGCGGTCCATAGGATCTCCTTTTTCTGTATTGTGAAGGCAGCTTGATGTACAAGTACAGCCCGTGGACAAGACACTAGTCCGGTCAATCAAAAGCCTTACTTGTATGACTCATTAGTTGATGGGCAGTGTTTATTGTCCCCGGGCAGGCTGGTAGGATGTTTGAGGGAGGAGGTTATTAATGTGGGCTTTATTTGTCTAGCTGATCCTCGTAGTGGATGTCTGTGACTGAGGCAGCTGCAGAGGACTGACTGGGATCACCATTCACCACTGTCCTGTCTCTTGTTACTGCTTTTTAATGAGAAGAGGTGAAGGATTACACTGGGCTTGTTCCATCTGGCCCCATGCTATGTGACAATTGGTATTGATAGCTCATCATATTTCTATAAGGCTCTGTTGGATCTAGAACATTGAGAAAGGACAGCGGTGGCCTGTTCCGGTGTTCTCTCAACATGTCTTTTAGATAGTTGATTAACCTCTGACTTATTGTTGTGTGGCCACTGGTGTTTTACTGTAGTTCATATTGGTGTCTCATTATGTTTAAAACATTTTTTTTACACGTTCTCCCAATAGACTGATTCAATCAAAATATATCTGTCAATATGGTCATATCGAAACCATCCAAACAATGTGATCCTGTGACATTTTACCTCAGGAAGAGTAGTCAGTGTTATGATTTGTTTTATTATTTTTTTTTTAAAATCTCAGTCCCCCCCCACACACACACAAACACAATTTTCTCAGCTTTTGAAACACTTCTGTGACTGTTTGAACTTCAATCAGGGTTTTGAATGGAAACTTTCAGTTCTCAGCTAGCCTCCCACTTGTTTGACTCCAATTGAACTGTGTAGACTTCTAAGCGCTGTGCTTCTCATCCCCCCCGCCTGTAGCATCAACAAGGAGAGCATCGTGGACGTGGAGGCGATGGTGAGGAAAGTGGAGCAGAAGATCGAGAGCTGCACTCAGCAGGATGTGGAGCTGCACATTGAGAGGGTAGGGCTGTCTGATGCTCCGCCTGACCACACCCACAGTCCAACAGACTTACTGTGACGAAGGGAAAGCCATTGACTCTCATTATTAATCAGAGAAACTACTGGTTAAAAGATAACTGTATGAGACTTGATTTGCTTTCTGATTTTGGAATTGTGGTACTTTCCTTTCCACTCAGCAGTTAAACTTGGAAAGTACCATGAATGTAGAGGTACTCTAACTGTAAATCTATTTGAACCAACATCTCCCTTCTAAAAAAAATAAATAAAACTAAATCACCTTCCCCCCTGTCTCAGATTTTTGTGATCAGCCAGGCCGAGCCTCGCCTGCCCCTGCAGCTGGAGGATTGTGTGAGGCCGGATGGAGAGGGGGATGAGGTGAGGATGAGGGCCAGGCCTCCTGGGCCTCCCGCAGGCAGCCCTTTGTAGCTGATCAAATGTCAAACTCATTGCATTCAGAGATGATCCTCTCTTCTAATGCTGTTCCAGTTCAAACACAGACACTGGATGAAAAATGCATGACTTGGTCCCCACACTCAATGCCTGTGGCTGTTGTTTTGGAGTTGTGTTGGTCCTATACTGCCATGTTCTCGGTCGGTGTCTGTCTCAAGGGTCGCCTCTCTCTAGTGTGGTTCAGTTCAGAGACAGCTGAAGGGTGTCGGTGTTTATGCCATAAGCAAAACCCAGCTGCAGATGCGGCCCAGGTGTTGTCTGTCCGTCACTAAGTTACAGCACCTGCCGTTGGGGAGGAGACTCTGGGCTGGGCCTGTCTGTTCTGTCTGTCAGTTACAGCACCTGCCGTTGGGGAGGGCTGGCTCTGTGTCTCCCTGTCTGAGCAGGATGTGTGAACTGTGTTCAAAGGCTGTTTTAACCCCACGTGAGTTCCAGGAAGCCTGACAATCTTGGGCATCGTGTTCTAATATTTAGGAGCTTCTGTGCTCTTTTAATCTTTTATATGATTGGAATTGGTTGTATTCAAACAGTTCATTGGTGATTGCATTGTCTGTGTATCTGTTGGGGCGGTATGTAAATTGTAGTGGATCTAAGGTGTTGGGTAAGATCTAGGTAATATCGTCCCTAAATAGCCTCTCAAAGCACTTCATGATTACAGAAGTGAGTGCTCCGGGGCAAAAGTAATTTACTTCAGTTACCTACTCTTTTCTAGGGTACAGGGACGATGTCGGACATCTTAAAGCCAGTGGGGATAACAGACTGGGACAGTGAGAGATTGAATATGTCCGTAAACACTCCAGCCAGCTGGTCTATGCATGCTCTGAGGACGCGGCATGGGATGCCGTCTGGGCTGGCAGCCTTGCAAGGGTTAAATGTCTTATTCACGTCGGCCACGTAGATTGGGAGCACACAGTCCTCAAGAGTGGCAGGGGACCACGTCGGTGGCTTTGTTGTTTTCCTTGAAATGGGTGAAGGTGTTTCGTAGGGTTGGGCGCTATCCAGATTTTCATATCGTCATACCGTCCTCCTCACATACCGGGATTTACGGTATTACCGGCTTAGTACATAAGGGGTCGCCAAAAACGCAACAGCCCATTGGGTGTCTATTTCCTGAATGCTAACAAAATTAGCACATGTAATAGCGAATTTCCATGGAGCTCAAACTAAAATAAACAAAATGCTAAAACAGGCAATCCAGCTTATAAAGTTACACATATGTAGGTAGGGTCTAACGAGTTTGGTCATATACAAGTGAATGTGAACGAGAGACATTGTGCTAATGAACAAATTCTTGACACATGCTTGTCTGAAGGAAGAACAGTACAGTGTACACGCTTTGTCTGTGTGGCGTATGGGGTCGTTAGGGCAACGGGCCTGCCGGCTCTGCTCGGAGAAGAGGGGGGAGGAGCAGACAGGCCGAGAACAGAGAGGAGAAAAAAACAAGCAGTGGCAGCTGTACAGATAACTCGTCCAATGGGCTTGGACTTCTCAAACACGGTAGAAAGTGAACACTATATAATGCCCCGTCACCTTATTTATTCAGCCACTTGCTTCAACTTAGAGGTCGTGTCAACGCAGAATTCTGTGTTTTTTTCCACACAGGAAAAACAAAATATAAAACGCAGATATAAAGTGCTTCTTGTCATTTCTGCTCGGCATCAGACTCATTTTGGCCTTCTGTTGCACTTCTCCACTCAGATGAGAATTTACAAACGGGCATTCGGTCAGCAGACAGCGCTCTGACTGATGTGTAGCTACTTTTTTCTGTATATTGTGTATGTATCCAGTGTATCCAACCTACTTTTTTCTGGTAAGATTAAAGATGAACTTTAAGCAAAACAGTGGAAATGTATTGAGTAGGGTACTTACTGGGCAGAGGCCGTCATGATATTTCTAATGTTTATCATATAAAGAATGTAGCATTGTGCCCTACATTCTTTATATGATAAACATTAGAAATATGATGGCCATGCATGTGGCTGCCAGCCAAATACTGTGGCTTACGGTAACAAACACCACAACCACGCCGATCCTCAACACGGGAGCCCCACAAGGGTGTGCGCTCAGCCCCCTCCTATACTCCCTGTTCACCCATGACTGTGTGGCCACACACGTCTCCAGCCTCAATCATCAAGCTTGCTGACTACACAACAGTGGTTGGGGTGATTACCAACAACGATGAGACAGCCTACAGGGAGGAGGTGAGTGCCTTGGTGAAGTGGTGCCAGGAAAATAATCTCTCCCTTCACGTCAACAAAACGAAGGAGCTGATCGTGGACTACAGGAGTCAGCAGAGAGTGCACGTCCCATCCACAAGCTTCAAGTTCCTCGTTGTTCACGTCACTGTGGACCTGAAATGGTCCCTTCACATAAGTGTGGTGAAGGCGCAACACCGCCTCTTCAACCTCAGGAGGCTGAACAAATTTGACTTGTTCCCTAAAACCCTCACCAACTCCTACAAATGCACCATTGAGAGCATCCTGTCGGGCTGCATAACTCCCCAGTACAGCAATTGCACCGTCTGCAACCGCAGGGCTCTCCAGAGGGTGGTGCGGTCTGCCCAGCTCACCATCATACGGCACACTGCCTGCCCTCCAGGACAACTTCTGCACCCGGTGTCACAGGAAGGTCAAGAAGATCATCAAGGACCTCAGCCACCGGAGTCATGGCCTGTTTACCCCACTACCATCTAGAAGGCGGCAACAGTACAGGTGCTTCAAAGCTGGGACCGAGAGACTGATTAACAGCTTCCATCCCCAGGCCATCAGACTTTTAAACAGCCACCACATGACGACCTCTGCCCAGTACCCTACTCTGCTCCTTAGTCACTGTCAATAGCCGGCTACCACCGGATACTCTATCCTGCACCTTAGAGACTGCTGCTCCATGACCATAGTCGTGAACACTGGTCACTTTAATAATGTTTACATACTATTTGTATATTTACTGCTGCACTACATTTTATTATAATATATATATTTTTATATTGTGTTCTATCCTGTTCAATTTTTAAACCTTATAGACCTGCTTTGTTTAAAAACATACAGACATAGATATACACTGAGTGTACAAAACATTAAGAACACTTTTTCTTTCTAAGATGTAGACTGAACAGGTGAATCCAGGGTGCGCAACTCAGTATTTGGAAGGTGTTCCTAATGTTTGGTACACTCAGTGTACTGTATGACACACAACATTTGATACATTTTGAATATCACACCGTAGGCACAGTTTTCACACTTAGCTTGTTCCGATGTTCTTCAGATGTGTTAAATACTTCAGTGTTTTGTAATGTGGTGAAATGATTGTTGTGTGTCTCCTCAGGACGGAAGAGCGACGGTCAACCAGGACACCAGACTGGACAACCGAGTCATTGATCTCAGAGTAAGTTCTACACTATCACTCATAAGCCAGTGTTACCTTCTTCGATGACAAATTAATTACACAAAAACGAAACATAATGAGTTTTTTTTTTTTTGAAGACATTACATTTGTATCAACAGATATTGTAATGATGAGATGCCATTTGTGACAGAATCATATGTCCCTTTTCGCAGGAAGGCACTGAGTTAGCCTGCTTGTAGAGTGCAGTATAGAACTGCAGGGATTCGGGAAGGAAAGGGTTGCTAGAGGTCTCATTGTTGTGCCCTGTTCTGAGGCGCCCACACTGATGTGGCAGCAGCAGGAAAACAGCTTTAGCGCTCGCCTCAGACTGGCTTTGTCACAACACCTGCTTCTACACAATGTCTCTTTGAGCTCATGGACTTGGGCCTGTTATCACAACCACACTTAAATGAACAGTAAACCCATAAAGCGGTTTTCACACAGACCCCAAACCCGGCTCAACAATCAAGGGTCAAAAGTAATGAAACAGCTCCTAACACACCAGGCTCGGGTTTTCCAAGTTGTTGTGAAAATGGAAGGATTAGTTCCCAGAATTTTCTGAGAAATAGATATACTAGCTAGACATTTTTGCTGAAAATAAATTGCTGCACTCTAATGAAAGACAATAGCAGTAAGTCACAATCTGAGTGGTGGCATGTGACCAAAACCACAAGCCATGGCCCGTTAGACACTTGTTTTGAGAGCTTGAATGTCAACGAGAGTGACGCACTGAGCTATTTTGCTCTCACTCTCTTTTATACCCTCCACCCTGGTGTGAGGATGTCGAAAGAGAAGTGATCTATGATGACACCACAGCCCCGCCCATCTGCTCACAGTGGAGGTGTTTTACACAGGAAATCCTTGAGTTATGTAAATACTTTTGATATGTCAGTTCCTACTCAGGCTATCATAGCAGTTGGTTGGCTCGCCGGGTATGGTATTTGTCTAGTGTTTTTTTCTAGGGTTCTTCAGAAGTGTTTTTATTCATCAGAGCAGTAGTTATTTTCTGACCTCTGTCAACTATACATATAATCCATGAGCTGGGGCGGGGGGGTTCATGGACTAAAATATCAGTTGACCATTTCTAACAGGGCCCTGAACTAAAGTCTGACTGGCCCAGAGTCATTGTCTGACAATAGGATAGTCACACAGAAAACTCCCGTTCAGGACTTTGGGAAAGTCTAGAAGATAGAAATGTGAGCCTTTTTTCAATCAGGAGGTTCATCAAAGTGCCTGACCCTGGCTTTATGTAGATGCATGAAGCCAGATAGAACTGGTTGAATAAATCCTTACTAATAACACCAGTCATATTAAGAAATGAGTCAACTTAGAACTAAGAAAGAACACACCTATTCACAATGCTGTTTGTAGCCCAACGGTCATAGGGTTGGGGGTGTTTTAACGGTTCCTCTGCTCTTTCCCAGACGTTCTGTGTAATACCCAGCTCATTGACGTGCCTCATCACGAGTTGTTTTGATGATTGGGTTATTTTCTATGCAACTAAGTTTACCTCTGTATACAACCAGATTGCTCAAAGCTGATTTTATATGTGACTATATGTTTGTATGTGAATAGAGAATTTCAGATGAACTTGTTTGCTAATGTTAGGTTTTAAAAAGAGAACAAAGCTTTATATCTCATGTTTATTTTCTAAAGGCTTACATTAGTGTGAAATGCACCCTACTCTAACTTGAATCAACGGCAAAAAGTACAATTGAAAAAGTAAAATAAAAAGGTAAAATTGAGTGTTCCATTATGAAATAGGCCAAGCCTTACTATTTCCACTCCCTTTAATGAAATGAAAGGTGTCGAGACTGTATGAGGCAAGATGTGACTCAAAGCAGTGTTATTGACTCATCTTTGGCATTGTGTAATAAATACCTCTGTTGACTCTTGTTGTTTCTGCTTGTTGCTCCTCTGGTAGACAACAACCAGCCAGGCCATCTTCCGCCTGCAGTCGGGAGTTTGCCAGCTCTTTAGAGACACCCTGACCAACAAGGGCTTTGTGGAGATCCAGACCCCCAAAATCATATCAGGTACCACCAACGTGCCACTGTGTCTCAGACTGGACATTATTTGTCAATTAAAAGTTTAAAGGCCAACAATATTGGCCTTTATTTTTTTTATTTTACCTTTATTTAACCAGGCAAGTCAGTTAAGAACACATTCTTATTTTCAATGACGGCCTGGGAACAGTGGGTTAACTGCCTGTTCAGGGGCAGAACGACAGATTTGTACCTTGTCAGCTCGGGGGTTTGACGCTCGTCCAACGCTCTAACCACTAGGCTACGCTGCCACCCCAAGTCAAGTAGATTCCTACTTGACTTGTATTATTTACAGGTAGTAGGGAAGACAAGGTACTTTTCCACTATTTTGTCTGCAAATTGCAAACTGTCTCAAGGATACATGCTCTTTCATGTTCAGATGGGTTTGGGTAATGGAAGGTGGGGAGTAGAGTGTGAGCAGTGTAGAAATTCAAGCTCAAAAGGCCATTCATTCCTCTTGCTGATAGGGTCTCTAGTTCACATACCCTTGAGATAATTCACAGTAGGATTACTGTCTACCAGTTACCTTGTGGAGCAGTGCCAGCTCGACTTTGTCTGGTCATTCGTGCTCTTATTGATGAGCTAAACTGCACTTCACAAGTGTGAGCACATAATGAGTGAGCGTGTGTCATATTTTGTAGCTATAGAAATAAGCTTTAAACCAACGTAAGACATAAGTGTTGTTTACTGCTGTACATTCCACCACATCACAACATGTACTACCTCGTGTAGTGTACTGAGCTGGGGTGTAACAAGTGTTCCTTTCACTTCCTCAACTGTAGGAGCCAATGAAATAAGCCCAGCCTGGCATTGACACATTTAAAATTGCCGCCTTTTTAGGTGCAAGCAGCTGTGTATCAACAGTGTTTACTACTCAAATAAAAAACGTATTTTCCTCTGCCAACACCCATCACACGTACACTGTACAAAATGTACTCTGTGACCACCCTTCTGTAAAGGACAACACCTTTGTCAAATATGGCTCATACGTAAGTTAGAGACATGCTCCAGAAATGTGGCGCCTACTAAGTTTTTTTTTTTTTTAAACGTCCTGCTTTGGGCTGGATGTGTCAATGTTAGTGCTTTTTGAGGTTCATTCGGTTACAGTTAGATTCCACAAAAAATAACCACGGGTTTCGGTTTCAATCTTCTTCTTTCTTTACATTAAATACAAGTTTTAAAAAATCTAAAATGAAGGTTAGTGCCCATTACTGCTTATTACTTATTAACCATAATTTATTCACATTACTTAATTTTATTTGATGACTTTATTATTTAATTCCTAGTCATCGTCTCCTCTATAGAGCTGCTTCCTATGCTGTCTGACAAAATCACAATTTTAGAAGTTCTTAAAAGTAAACAAGGCATGCTTTTATGACTACTGAATACCAACTATCAATCACTTATATCAGGTATTTTCGGGTAGCGAAGCAAGTTGTCTTCCTACACTGTTCTTATTATAGCTCAATACAGACCGCACAAGTAGGCAAACGCACAATGGATTATGGTCATTGTTGTTACCACCTTTTCTGCCTTAAACTATGTAGAATATTGGCCTGTTGGAAACTACAACTCCCTACTACATATCACAGTTTAGGCTTGATCTGATTTATCTCTACAGAAACTGCACATTGAGCTCACAGAAAGAAAAAAAACATAATGGAATTCAAATAATTGTACCGAAGTCGGTAAATGAGTTTAAAAACCAAAAAAATATAAACATTTTAGAGAGTGAGAGAGCAATGAAGTGGGGCACATATCTGCTGTAATACGCATTTTCCGGGGACCACTTTTGGACCTGGCCGCTACTTTTAGAACTACTAGCTAAAAGTAATGTAGAATCTCTTTTAAAGGTTAATAATTGGAATCAAAATCGAATCAAATTGTATTTCTCACATGCTTCGTAAACAGCAGATGTAGATTAACAGTGAAATGCTTACATTGTTAGGAAATTGAATTGTCACAAAGGTTAGTTCAAAAATATTATTTTGGGTCATGTGTTGCTTCTCTTCTGGGATAGTTTGACTCAAAGGTATCTTTCTCCTCTCTAGCTGCCAGTGAGGGTGGCGCGAACGTCTTCACTGTGTCCTACTTCAAAACCAGCGCCTACCTGGCCCAGTCTCCCCAGCTCTACAAGCAGATGTGTATCTGTGCTGACTTTGACAAGGTGTTTTGTGTGGGACCAGGTGAGTCAATATCTAGGGCAGAACCTGTGGTCTAGCTGTAATGCTTCCCGCCAGGCACATATACTTTATACCCCCCACCCCCAGAGACAAGGGTTCCATCCTCGCGTCCCCCCTTACTTCTGTGTTCCTGCTTGACCGTCTCTCCCCTTTTCTTTCAAGCCATCTGAATAAAGTGTCAACTATAAAAAGATATATATTGAAAAGACAACATCTCTAAGCCCTTCACCTAACCCCTTTTCACTCCCCAATGAACACTATCCAATAATGGGAATGAATGAAACTGTTGTGTTGAATACATCAGTCGCTAGTTATGTAGTCAACAAACAAACACTATTCAGGAAAAGTGACCTACACAATATTAAACCTGGGCGGATTACCACATATACACAGATTATTTCATGCATATTTAGATGGTGTTGTGACTGCGCACATGTTGAGCCATAGGAAACATTTATCTCACTGGCTTGTGCTTGGTTGCATAATGTCCCCAGTCTCTTCTCTGTGAGGTAGCTCAACAGGGACATCACCTGGCCAGATCCACACATAACCAGGGGAGTAATGACTTCTCCCCCCACTGCAGTCTCGTATGTCTGGTCAATGTGCCCTGGTCGAAATAGTGCACTATAAAGGGAGTAGGGTGCCATTTGAGACGCTGCCGCCGATGTCTAGTATACCTCTGAGGTGATGGATCTAATCCTCTTAGTGAAATACAATGGCGCTGATACTAACTGAAGATGTTCTCCGTTCCAGTGTTCAGAGCAGAAGACTCCAACACCCATCGTCATCTGACAGAGTTTGTAGGTCTGGATATTGAGTTGGCGTTCAACTACCACTACCACGAAGTGATCGAGTCCATCACCGACACCATGGTGCAGATCTTCAAAGGGCTCAGAGAAAAGTAAGATGTTGATGCACTTCTAACCCATATTTGCAAGCAAAGTGAATGAGTACGGTTGAATCTTTAGAGGGCCCGTTACAGGGCTATAACTGGAACACATGGATGATGCCCTATAGAAAGTACACCGCTGAAAGGGCACGGCATCGATGTGTATGTTCGCTCGCTTGTTTGTTTATGTGTGTGTATGTTGTCCAGGTTCCAGACTGAGATCCAGACGGTGGGGAAGCAGTACTCCAGTGAGCCCTTCAGGTTCCTGGAGCCCACTCTGAGGCTAGAGTACACGGAGGGCGTGGCCATGCTCCGGGAGGCCGGGGTGGACATGGGAGACGAGGAGGACCTCAGGTCCGTGGCGGGTCAAGAGTTTGCAGCAGTGTTACGTTTACGCATGTTGTTGATAACACCTTCAAGTAAAGTTCAAATAAAGACGGCTTTGTTTTTAAGTCGGGAACTGATGTTTTTCTTGTTTATCTTTTAATTGATCTAAAGTCAATTGTTTAACATTTTTCACAGCACTCCAAATGAGAAGTTGCTCGGTCGTCTGGTGAAAGAAAAGGTATGTTATCATGCCATTGACTTCTCGGGGTGACAACACATGTAGTTATATTACTCTCTGTATCTACAGGTAGCTGCCCAAATATTGGAAACACTTGAGTAAACAAGGGATACAAAGTGTATTGAAAGCAGGTGCTTCCACACAGGTGTGGTTTCGGAGTTAATCATGTATAAAATGCTGGGTAGGCCATTATTTTGGCTACCATGGCTATGCCCCCATAGGATAACGAATCACAGGGCACGAGTGGTCACTTAATGGTTTGATGAGCATGAAAATGATGTAAAGCATATGCCCTGGCTGTCTCAGTCACCAGATCTCAACACAATTGAACACTTATGGGAGATTCTGGAGCGGCGCCAGAGATAGCATTTCCCACCACCAGCAAAACACCAAATTATGGAAATTATTTTGTAAGAATGGCATTACATCCCTTCAATCGAGCTCCAGACACTTGTGGAATCCATGCCGGCTCGTGGTTTCCCTATGCCCTATTAAGACACGAAAGTTGGTGTTTCCTTTATTTTTGGCAGTTACCTGTAGGTACACATGCAGGTCATATCTAGCTGTAAAGCGGACTAACTCATCTCTGTTTCCTTTCTGTTAGTATGACACTGACTTCTATGTGCTGGACAAGTACCCCCTGGCTGTGAGGCCCTTCTACACCATGCCTGACCCCAATGACAAAGTATGCGCGTCACTAAACACGCACACAACACATGCTCATGACACCATTGTGGCATTCACTGAACTTGTTATACGACTTATGTTTCCTCCTCAGAAATACTCCAACTCCTACGACATGTTCATGAGAGGAGAGGAGATCCTCTCTGGCGCTCAGAGGATCCACGATGCCCAGCTGCTTACTGAGAGGGCCATTCACCACAACATTGGTAATTAGACAACTCTGCCTTGTTATTCAAAGCGGCAATATTTGTCACTCAATAAATCATGCTTCCTTCCCTCCTCTCAAGCGATTGCTAGAGAATAAGCATATTTTTACTATGTTACAAATACACTGGTGGCTGGTGCTGATATGTAAAGTGTTGATGCAGATCTGGAGAAGATCAAGTCCTACATCGACTCTTTCCGTTACGGAGCTCCCCCACACGGAGGTGGTGGCATTGGTAAGACATTAAATACTTATTCTAAACCCATACCCTCTCAATATGAAATCCAATGTAAATATATGCTAAATATACTCATGGTAAATATAGTCATTATGAAAAACATTGTAAAGGTACTCTAAATATGCTCATCGTTAGTGTACTGTGACGGTGACGGTGACGGTGAGTTCTCTCCCTCAGGGCTGGAAAGAGTCTGCATGCTCTACCTGGGTCTTCACAATGTCCGCCAGGTCTCCATGTTCCCCCGTGACCCCAAACGCTTGACCCCCTGAACGGCCATCGCCACTGGAGACAGATGCAGGACATGGGGAATCTATATTCATCTGCAAAACACCAGACAGAGTTGAGAAATTAGTGCCACGACACTGAAGTGCTACTGCGATTAACAAATAGAGAATCAAGCCAGGGTACTACTACGGTCAACAGTATTCAGTAATAGAAAATGACACATGAAGAAATAGATTAATAATATAAGGGAGAAAGAGTCTTAATACAGAAGTGGAATATGATTAAGGGATGTGTTGGCTTAGGCTCACCTATGCATTACTTACCTTGTGTTGTATCTCTTAACACTTTTCTATGGGGTTGATCAACTTTGATACCAGTCTTTGTCACACTACAGAGGTATGACTAATAAATAATCATGGTCTGCTGACATTTGTTGTAATTGTTTGATGTTTTTAAAGTAAAAAGTATTAAGAACTTGAAAAGCACATTTAATTTCTTTACGTTCTTTTTATGGGAGAAACAACCCCTATCGTATTCAACACATTCTTTGCTATAGAGAATGTGCTTGCTTTTCTCTACTGATTCATTCGGGCGTTTTTATCAATACAAGCCTGGTTACTTGAGAAACAATGTAGAAGTCTTTTGATTACCTGTGGGGACGGCTGATGTCATGTTTGAAACATATTTCAGGGTTCATTATACTTTTTATAATTGGTGGACATGATAAAGCTCCCTTTGTCAGGAAAAGCACCATGGTGAAATGGCACCTGAAAGGAATAGTGTCTGAAATCAACTCAAGGGAAGAACTCATCAGTAGGCTCATAATTGGAAAAGTCCCTATACTGATAAGCTGTATATGAGAACATGCTTTTTTTCATTACACCCCCCCCCCTCTATTCCATCCTAAATCAGTTAGGTTGGTGATTGGGTTGTAATTAAGTCCCCATGGAATAATTGCTTTTTCACAGACCGAACTGCAGAACTACAGAGACCTTTTGATATGTACTTGTCTCGATTAAGGAGGGGTTCTGAAATGTATATCTCAAGGAAAGTTCATCCCTTTCTACAGTGTATCACATTCAATTTCTAAGAGAAGCGATGTTAGAATATACTGTCATTTGTAATATAGTATCAATGGATGCATACAAGCACACAGTTTATTGAGCTATTTTAACATTTAATCTATTGACAATTCATATTTAATTATGTTTTAAATGTGTACTGTTTCAGGAGAAAAGGCAACGTAAGGACATTTTTTGACAAAAATACTTAGGTCAAGTCATAGGTCATTCAGACAAGCTTGTTGCATTCATAACATCCATTAGTGGGAATAATAAATATACTGTGGTATATATTTAATCTTAATTGAAATTGTGCAGCACTCTCATAAGGTTACCATGTTAACGGCGTCAAAAGACAAAGACATTTTTTGTTTTGTTTTGGAGCAGTGACAGATTGGGCGAATAAATACAATAGAAGGATGATCCACACCAGGTCAAACGTCATCCCCCTGCCTTTGTTCTGTGGAAGCGCCAACTAGTTGCAAGAGGAAAATAAAGATCTGGACGATGTCAACATAAAGTGAAAGTGCTCCAAAAAACACTCATCTGGGATGACGGAAAGCTCACGTTTTCCGAGGAGTAGCTAGGTGCTAAACATTTCAAGAAATGGTTCATTCCATACAGGTTGGTTCAAGAGAAATGTACATTTCTCCAGTTCCCTCTGAAATACTGAGGGTTTTCAATGAACTCACCAGTGTGTAAACGACAGCTCCGATTGCAACATATAGCACGTGAAGCCGTGGGACCTGCGAGTGGAAGAAAACACAGGACCTTCTGTACTGTATGTATAGGCCTACATTTATCAGATACAAGACATGACCAGAAGTATGTGGTATAGGGCGGCGCACAATTGGCCCAGCGTCATCCGTGTTTGGCCGGTGTAGGCCGTCATTGTAAATAAGAACTTGTTAACTGACTTGCCTACCGGTAGTTAAATAAAAATAGCTCATTACAAAATCATGGGCATTAATATGGAGTTTGTCCCCCTTTTGCTGCTTAACAGCCTCCACTCTTCTGGGAAGGCTTTTCACTAGATGTTGAGACATTGCTGCGGGGACTTAATTCCATTAAGCTACAAGAGCATTAGTGAGGTTGGGGACTGATGTTGGGTGATAGGCCTGGCTCGCTGTCGGCGTTCCAATTCATACCGAAGATATTCGATGGGGTTGGGGTCAAGGCTCTGTGCAGGCCAGTCAAGTTCTTACACACCGATCTCAACAAACCATTTCTGTATGGACTTTAATTTGTACACAGGGGCATTGTCATGCTAAAACAGGAAAAGGCCTTCCCCAAACTGTTGCCACAAAGTTGGAAGCACAGAAGGATCTAGAATGTCATAGTATGCATTAAGATTTCCCATCACTGGAACTAAGGGGCCTAGGCCGAACCACAAAAATCAGTTGGCACCATGCATATGGGTAGGTAGCGTTCTCCTGGCATCCACCAAACCCAGATTCGTTAGTCGGACTGCCAGATGGTGAAGCGCGATTCATCACTCCAGGGAATGCATTTCCACTGTTCCATAGTCCAATGGCGGTGAGCTTTACACCACTCCATCCGACGCTTATCATTGCACATGGTGATCTTAGGCGTGTGTGCTACTGCTCGGCCATGGAAACCCATTTCATGGAGCTCCCGACAAACAGTACGTTGCTTCCAGAGGCCGTTTGGAACTTGGTAGTGAGTTTTGCAACCGAGGACAGATGATGTTTACACGCTTCAGCACTTGGCAGTCTTTTTCTTTGAGCTTGTGTGGCCTACCACTTCACGGCTGAGCCGTTATTGCACCTAGACGTTTCCATTTCACATTAACAGCCCTTACAGTTGACCGGGGTAGCTCTAGCAGGGCAGAAATGTATTGAACTTACCTGTTGGAAAGGTGGCATCCTATGACGGTGCCACATTGAAAATCACTGAGCTCTTCAGTATGGCCATTCTGTCAATATTTGTCTATGGAGATTGCATGGACGTGTGCTCAATTTTATACACCTGTCAGCAACGGGTGTGGCTGAAAAAGCCAAATCCACTCATTTTAAGGGGTGTCCACCTACTTTCGTATATATAGTGTACTTACAAATAGAGATACGCCCTACTATTGAAGTGCATTTGATGTGAAAAAGATGCAAGCATATTATTATTTCAGCTTTTTTTTCAATAGTTCAACATTTGACTACACCGAGGCACTTACATACGTGAAGGATAGTACTATGGAGGTGATTATCCCAGTAACTAAGACTACGATGGCAAGAATACCTAAAAGTCCCCCCTCCCACAAGATGTAAAATCCACCTGCCGTAAGCATAGACATAGCTACATGTTATTCACATCATTGGTCATAAGACAATCAATAAGGTCCAATTGTTGGAATGTTTCATAAAATGGCACATGAATGGACTATGAACTCTAACTTCATATACAGTGGGGAGAACAAGTATTTGATACACTGCCAATTTTGCAGGTTTTCTTACTTACAAAGCATGTAGAGGTCTGTAATGTTTATTATAGGTACACTTCAACTGCGAGAGACGGAATCTAAAACAAAAATCCAGAATATTACATTGTATGATTTTTAAGTAATTAATTAGCACAACAGTTGATGTTGAGTTGTGTCTGTTATTTGAACTCTGTGAAGAATCTATTTGACCTGGTAACTCTAATGAACTTACCCAAAGTTCTTGATTGACTGACCTTCATGTCTTAAAGTAATGATGGACTGTCATTTCTCTTTGCTTATCTGATAAGTTCTTGCCATAATATGGACTCGGTCTTTTACCAAATAAATATCTTCTACCGAAGCATGACCTTCATCCACATACCATTTTTATGTTCCATCAACATCCCACCAAACATACACAGAACATGATTGCCATTTTCTCAGAATATAAGATAAGAATGTTCTAGATACGTTTCATGGGAACGTTGCAAGAACATTCCTGTGTGTCAGTCATCAGGACCTTTCCAGGCGGTCCCAAAGAAATAGAATGTTCTTGCAACGTTCCCATGAAACATGTCTAGAACATTAATATGAGGCCTGAGTCCAGGACATCCCTAGCGGAGACCCAGCACCTGGGTAAGGTCTGTTTCACATTAAGGGAATGGTCTGTTAGAAACATTCCTTGTACATCACTGGAACATTCCTATGAAAATGTTAGGTACTAACATAAGGAGACTCTTAATAAAGGAACTATCAGGTCTCAGGTAAGACCCAAGTGCAGACCGTGTTCAAGTAACAGGTCAAGGCAGAAAGGGGTCGATAATCCAGAGTAGTGGGGCCAAGGTACAGGACGGCAGGCAGATCCAGGGTCAGGCAGAAGTCGCTAATCCAGAGTAGGGGCACAGGACGGCAGGCAGGCTCAGAGTCAGGACAAGCAAGGGTCAAAACCAAGAGGACGAGAAAAAGAGAGACTGGGAAAAAGCAGCTGAGACAAAACGCTGGTTGACTTGAACAAACAAGACGAACTGGCAACAGGCAAATAGAAAACACATGTATAAGTACCCAGGGGATAATGGGGAAGATGGGCGACACCTAGAGAAGGGTGGAGACAAGGGTGTGTGAACCAAGTCTGGGTTTAACGTTCTCCTTTCCAAGCTTAAAAGGATAAACATTCACATGTAAAACAATGTGCCAGAAAATATAGAATACATTGGCCATTCTGTCAATCCAGCATGACTTCTGCCCTGTTCAAAACAACTGGAAACTCGGAACTGGGAAATCTCAGACCTCAGTTAGTTCAAGACAACTGGGAACTGACTGGGAAAATATGTTTTGAACGGTCATCCAACTCGGAATTCCAACTCGGGAACTCTAGCCTCTTCATAGACCTCCGACCTGAAGATCACTGACATTATGATTCAACCTTGTTTTTCCCCCGAGTTCCCAGTTGTCTTAAAAGCACCATAAATCCAGAGAATCCCAGACTTTGATGATAAAGTTTGATGACAAAATTTGTCCACAAAAAGGATCGCCATGCCACCTTCCTGTTCAAGTGAGCACAGCACAACAAGGTGAGTATGAATAAATTATTAAATAAATTATGTAATATGCCTGGGAGAGATGCATACTGTAGCTACGAAAGTAATAATAGGTGTATGTTGTGTAGTAAGCTGTTAGTAGCCCATGTGTCTCACCTTAATAATTTGTTCTCTTGCCCCCTTATAACTTAGCCTACTGTTCTGACATGGTGGTGCACATGTAGCCTATAGCCTGTTTTAGAGAAATGTCATCATTGAATATTGTAAGAACTTTCATTGTCTGCTTATATGCCCTCTTTATTTATCATATGGTTTTGACTTGCTGTACAAGGAGAATACTGTAAGAATGGTCCATGTCCTGAATTTGGTCACTGTACATTTCAAAAGTGCTGAATAAATTGTTTTATTGACCAAGTCTTATGCCATAGTTAGTACATCTCAATTGTCAGTAGAAACCACATTTGTTTAAGCAAGTCAGCCATATCCACATTTTTTTTTTTAAGGCTGAAAGAACTGTTTTGCTGCCAGACAAGACTTAGCTGAAAAGGAAGTTCTGCTGTTGGGACAGCTTTATGCAGGCCTTAACAGTTTGTGGGCGCCGTTTGTCACCGTTATAGTGCAATTAGTGCATTGTTTAGTGTTGTGTTTTGGAATGGCTTTGATGGGGAATTTATCCCACCAAGATGTACATGCTAAAATCGCCACTGTCTACATAAAATGTAAAAAAATACTGCATAGGAACGTGATGCAAGGCGGCCATCTCTGTCGGCGCCAGAAAGATCTCTTGAAATTGAGCTCAGGTGCATCCTGTTTCCATTGATCATCCTTGAGATGTTTCTACAACTTCATTGGAGTTCACCTATGGAAAATCTTACATTTGGGAAACAGTCAAGCGGTCTGAATACTTTCCACTGTATCAAGAGAACATGTTTTATTTATTTTATTGATTTATTTCACCTTTATTTAACCAGTCAAGTCAGTTAAGAACGCATTCTTATTTTCAATGACAGCCTGGGAACAGCTCGGGGGTTTGAACTCGCAACCTTCCGGTTACTAGTCCAATGCTCTAACCACTAGGCTACGCTGCCGCCCAAATCTTTGGGAATCTCAGACGACATGAAAGAGAGGTTGAACAGGCTAGTAATAGGGGTGGCAACAATTTCGGCAGATAATTTTAGAAAGAAAGGGTCCAGATTGTCTAGCCCGGCTGATTTGTAGGGGTCCAGATTTTGCAGCTCTTTCAGAACATCAGCTGAACGGATTTGGGAGAAGGAGAAATGGGGAAGGCTTGGGCGAGTTGCTGTGGGGGGTGCAGTGCTGTTGACCGGGGTAGGAGTAGCCAGGTGGAAAGCATGGCCAGCCATAGAAAAATGCTTATTGAAATTCTCAATTATGGTGGATTTATCAGTGGTGACAGTGTTTCCTATCTTCAGTGCAGTGGGCAGCTGGGAGGAGGTGTTCTTATTCTCCATGGACTTTACAGTGTCCCAGAACTTTTTTGAGTTAGTGTTGCAGGAAGCAAATTTCTGCTTGAAAAAGCTAGCCTTGGCTTTTCTAACTGCCTGTGTATAATGGTTTCTAGCTTCCCTGAACAGCTGCATATCACGGGGGCTGTTCGATGCTAATGCAGAACGCCATAGGATGTTTTTGTGTTGGTTAAGGGCAGTCAGGTCTGGGGAGAACCAAGGGCTATATCTGTTCCTGGTTCTAAATTTCTTGAATGGGGCATGTTTATTTAAGATGGTTAGGAAGGCATTTTTTTTAAATATCCAGGCATCCTCTACTGACGGGATGAGATCAATATCCTTCCAGGATACCCCGGCCAGGTCGATTAGAAAGGCCTGCTCACTGAAATGTTTCAGGGAGCGTTTTACAGTGATGAGTGGATGTCGTTTGACCGCTGATCCATTACGGATGCAGGCAATGAGGCAGTGATCGCTGAGATCTTGGTTGAAGACAGCATAGGTGTATTTAGAGGGAAAGTTGGTTAGGATGATATCTATGAGGGTGCCCGTGTTTAAGGCTTTGGGGAGGTACCTGGTAGGTTAATTGATAATTTGTGTGAGATTGAGGGCATCAAGTTTAGATTGTAGGATGGCTGGGGTGTTAAACATGTTCCAGTTTAGGTCGCCTAGCAGCACGAGCTCTGAAGATAGATGGGGGGCAATCAGTTCACATATGGTGTCCAGAGCACAGCTGGGGGCAGAGGGTGGTCTATAGCAGGCGGCAACGGTGAGAGACTTGTTTTTAGAGAGGTGGATTTTTAAAAGTAAAAGTTCAAATTGTTTGGGTACAGACCTGGATAGTAGGACAGAACTCTGCAGGCTATCTTTGCAGTAGATTGCAACACCGCCCCCTTTGGCAGTTCTATCTTGTCTGAAAATATTGTAGTTTGGAATTAAAATGTCAGAATTCTTGGTGGTCTTCCTAAGCCCTTAGCCATGGTATATTGGCCTTATATCATAAACCCCGAGGTGCCTTATTGCTATTATAAACTGGTTACTAATGTAATTAGAGCTGTAAAAATAAATGTTTTGTCATACCAGTGGGATACGGTCTGATATACCACGACTGTCAGCCAATCAGCATTTTCAGGGCTTGAACCACCCAGTTTATAATACATTTAAAAAATGTACCAAATTGGCTGATCTATGAAGGTCAAGAACCATTTTTGTTTGTGAGTTCTTTGCCTTTCACCATGGTGAAGGATGACATTGGGAGAATCTCAATTGTGTACTCCTCGCATCCTCCCTTTTTTTAAAACCCATTGGATAGGAAGCCGATTCTAGATGTGATTTTGGATTAGAGATGTTTAATATGAGTCTGGAAGGAGAGTTTACAGTCTAGCCAGACACCTAGGTATTTGTAGTTGTCCACATATCCTAAGCCAGGATTCAGACACATCCCAGGTCATCCCTACTGCCTCTGATCTGGCGGACTCACGAAACACATGCTTTGTTTGTAAATGATGTCTGAGTGTTGGAGTGTGCCCCTGGCTTTCCCTAAATAAAAAATAAAAATGGTGCCGTCTGTTTTGCTTAACATAAGGAATTGGAAACAATTAACACACATATTTTAGAAATTACATTTACTTCTGATACTTAAGTATATTTAAAACCAAATATTTGAAGACTTTTAATCAAGTAGTATTTTACCGGGTTACTTTTACTTGAGTAATTTTCTTTTAACCAGAAGGCTAAGGGCTGTGTCCAGGCAGTCTGTTGTGTTGTGCATAAGAACAGCCATTAGCTGTGGTATATTGGCCATAGACCACAACTCCTTGGGCCTTGTTGCTTAAATATACCACTTACCGCTATTAGGGCAATAATGAAGAAGTTTAAAACCACTGGAACAGTGGTAAACTTGCCTGGTAGAGGACGCAAGTGTATCTTGTCCCCAAACACAGTGAGGAAGATGTTTCCAGAGGCCAAGAAAAATCTAAGGGTCACAGTTGGAGAATTACAGAACTTGGTCGCATCTTGGGGTCATCAAGTCTCCAAATCTACAAGTAGACACCACCTCCATGAAAATAGTCTCTTTGGAAGGCTTGCCAGAAAAAAGCCTATTGAGAGCAACCAACAAATGTTAACGCCTGGAGTTTTCTAAAAGGCATTGGCACTTGAATAATGGTGGTATGATCAAATAGATATGTTAGTTCTTACCGGTAAGCAGAGAGGAAGTTGGTCTACCAAAGACCCACGTTTGGAAAGTCTGTTTAATAATTTGATCCTTTAGATATTTTGTTTCAAATTCCGCCCATCATAATGACCAACCACCATGCCCACCGGCACAGTGAGTTGAAATGGAATTAAATTTAACTTCTGGCTTCCCATGGACTGTTTTCGTGCAACCAAATACACTAGTGTTGCTTCAATTGTATGTAAATGCACCCGCGTTGTTAAAAACACCTAAGGTCAACGACATCATGGACCTTATCAGGGGAGATTGGGGTAAATTGAGTCATAGGGGTAAGTTGAGCTGCTCTTGTTTCGAGGAAACCATACACAAAATGCATAATTTAACCAAATATTTAATAAGAGGTCATTTCATGGAGTCTGTGAAGGAAGAAATCACGTGGAAAAAGTGGTGAGCAAGTTATGTCCAAAAACTGCATTTTCACCAAGTCAAAATAATTTATTGTGAAAGGTTTTGTTGGGGTAGGTTGCTTGTTCCTTGTCAATCATTGGCTTATTGGTGAAATTGGCAATCAGACAATATCTTCTTTAAGTAAATCAATCAAACCTTTATTAATGAAATTGCAGACAGAAGTTGACAATGGAAACACAGCACACATGTTTCAGAGTAAGAGTTCTGCAAAATAAAAAAGGTCAAAGTTGCTTTAATATACTTGCAGTCAACCCCTAGTGATGTAACTGCCTAAGTCAACACATTCTACTCATGAGACCAAACCCATGCATATATCCAGTTATACAAACCTAAAGGAGAAAACAATAGTCCTGTGTTTTCTAAGGGCTCTGCAGTAATTTTCCAATCACGTGTGGCTTACAGTGGTATGTCTGACTTGTCTCATATCTATTTACTCCCCTGTAGGGGTCTTTGTCTATGTATCTCTTTTAGCCTTGAGGTGCTTTCTCACAGACACCCTGTTTTGACTGCAATGGCTCACACATCTGCTCAGACCGTTTCTTAAGAAGCAGAGACTAGAAAAGAACTGTGGAACACTATTAAACCTTATGATGCATATATTGCTCATCTGTGGTCCAGGACCCTATACATGTAGTGGGGGGGAGGGTCTTATAGCCATTCCCCTTCTATTAATACAACATAAGCATAATCAATTATTATAATACATCAATCATTTGGTGCAGCCCCTATCATGACACCGAGGTGACCCCATCAGTTTCATGATGCTTGTATCTAATATCTAAACCAAATAGTCCATGAGCCAGACCCCCAAAATTGGACCGTCGGGCTCACTTGGGCCAACGATTTTGCAAAGTGATTTGTTTGAAAGTCTATGTCCTGAGAGTTGGTAAATGTGTGATAGCAGTGCAGCAATGGTAGCTTTCTGTGTTATCACTCTTTCTTTCATCCCTTCATCCCATTCATTTTCAGAATGTTCTGGTCAACAGAACATTGTCGTTTGACCTCTAGGGTGCATATCAGAATTACCAGTTTGACAAGTGGTTCTGAAAGGCCATGAAATTACCTTTCAAATGACCAATAAAATAACTAACTTTGTAAAGCACCAGCTACCACTGTTAGTTTAAAAAAATCCCCCATATTGTGCCATTGAGCATTGACATTAGAATGTTGGAAGTTTAGCCATTGAATTCCATGTATTGGGGCAGCTATGTTTTTGGATTGTAACTTTGGTGATAGAGGCACCAAATTGCACACACACAGCAAGAACAGGGCTTTGAAAAGATGTGTAGATACAGGGCCATCACACAACTTATACATTAACCCCACAGAAGCCTTTTTTCAAAATGGCCATCAAACAACTCAATGAGGTCTTTGGGACAATTTCGCATGACCATACCTGTATGAAATATAATTGTAGACTGCCCAAATAAACGTCTTCTCATTGTCAAATGCGTTTATTTTCAGCAAACTTAACATGTGTAAATATTTGTATGAACATAACAATATTCAACAACTGAGACATAAACTGAACAAGGTCCACACACATGTGACTAACAGAATTTGAATAATGTGTCCCTAAACAAAGGGAGGGGTCAAAATCAAAAGTAACAATATCTGGTGTGACCACCAGCTGCATTAAGTACTGCAGTGCATCTTCTCCTCATGGACTGCACCAGATTTACCAGTTCTTGCTGTGAGATGTTACCTCACTCTTCCACCAAGGCATCTGCAAGTTCCCGGGCCGCATAGGCGATGGGTCGTCCCCGCTTTCTTCTTCGGCCGGCTCGTATATTTTTCCTCAACTCGTGCCCCCATAGGGCCGCGAACAGCGGACAATCCCGTCCCACTAGGAGAGGTACCGGCAACTCTAGTACTGCACCCACCATCATCTGGCAGCTCCCTGGTGGCGTCACGAGGTTGGTCCATATGTTTGGATACTGCTTTGTGTCACCGTGAACACAGGAATTGGACATCTTCCTACCCCCTTCGGTGTCCTGGTTGAGCAGGCTCGTGGTTACGAGCGTAACCATACTTCCGGAGTCTAACATCGCTTCCGTGTCGTGTCCGTCAACCTTCACCGGGACCATAGGTGCAGTTGATTTGTGGTGCGCCCAACAGGAGGTGACATAGTTTACAGCGTGACCCACCTCACGTCCGGGGCTAGCTGATGGCAATGACTCCTCTCAAGCCGGGCAATTCCAGGCAATTTGCCCTCGGGCGCCACACTCAAAACACTTCCTTTGGTCTCCATCTACCTGGGGTCGTCGGTGGCGGGTCGGCCCTACCCCAGCCGTCTCTCCACGGGTTTGTGGTCCTTTGGCACTGCCAAAGTTTGGGGGATACAGCGGTGGGGCTGTCCTTCCATCCCCTTGAAATGGTCGCCGACTCATTCCGGCTCCGCAGTTTTCTGATGCGTCTCCACTGCTTCCAGGAGGCCCTCCAAGGTCTGGGGTGTGCATAGACCCGCTGCCCTCTTCATGTCGCTCATCTGGGCTCGCGGGGATTCATCGGGTACGAACCTCCAGTCGTGGAACCGTTGAGCCCGATGGGCCAGGCTGTACCCATATCGGTTGAGTATCTCCCGTTTGAGTCCGCCGTAGTTATCTGCCTGTTCGTTGTTCAGGTCCCAATACAGATTTTGGGCGTTCCCAGAGAGGAGGCCAGCAGACTAGCCCACTTTGGCCTTGGCCATCCTTCCCGTAGCGCTGTCCGTTCAAACGTACAGAGGTATGTTTCGATGTCATCGTCTTCCGTTAGCTTGATTAAAAACTGGTTGGGATGTGATCCAGGAGACGCTCCTCCTTGCAGCTTCTTGATTTCCTCAACGAGGCGGGCGTTTTGCTGTCACTGTTCCTCCAGCGTTCGTTCCTGAACTGCCTGTTGTGCTTGTTGGGCCCGGACGAACTGAGCTATCAACTCGTCCATGCTGATGCTGTGTAAACGTCAACCCTGATTTAACCACTTTATCAGAATGCCCGCATTCTCCACCACTTGTGGCAGACCAGGGGGTTTGGTCAAGATGTTTACACAGATCCGACACGGACAGAGTATGATTAGCTCGGTTTCAATGGTGTTTATTTAAATAATACATAAAAAAGAAAAGGATAGGTCTCCCCCATGAGACCCTCTCCGGGATACCGTCTTCTGGGCTCCGGATCTGGCTGTATCCTATTGGGCTCAAAAACTGAACTCCCTGCACATACCTCTGCAACCGCCCTCAACTATACGGGAGTCCTTTCTTCCCCCGCTCTCCCTTGTGTTACTGCCCTTCTGGCAGCTTTATGGGCCTTGCACAGCTGGTGAGCAATCAGCCCTTGATTACTCACAAGCTCCCAATCAGCCCCAATTAGAGACCTGGCACGTCCAGCAGATGGAGCCATCGCCTCGTGATGTATACTCCATCTCTCACCAGGCCTCAATGAGTCTCCCCCTGGTGGCTGACCTGCTGTACGCCACAATATATACAGTTGAAGTCGGAAGTTTACATACGCCTTAGCCAAATACATTTCAACTCAGTTTTTCACAATTCCTGACATTTAATCCTAGTAAAAAATCCCTATTTTAGGCCAGTTAGGATCACCACTTTATTTTAAGAATGAAATGTCAGAATAATAGTAGAGAGAATGATTTATTTCAGCTTATATTTTTCTTTCATCACATTCCCAGTGGGTCAGAAGTTTACATACACTCAATTAGTATTTGGTACCATTGCTATTAAATTGCCTTTAAACTTGGGTCAAACGTTTCGGGTAGCCTTCCACAAGCTTACCACAATAAGTTGGGTGAATTTTGGCCCATTCCTCCTGACAGAGGTGGTGTAACTGAGTCAGGTTTGAAGGCCTCCTCGCTCACACACGCTTTTTCAGTTCTGCCCACACATTTTCTATAGGATTGAGGTCAGAGATTTGTGATGGCCACTCCAATACCTTGACTTTGTTGTTCTTAAGCCATTTTGCCACAACTTTGGAAGTATGCTTGGGGTCATTGTCCATTTGGAAGTCCCATTTGCGACCAAGCTTTAACTTCCTGACTTATGTGTTGAGATGTTGTTTCAATATATCCACATCATTTTCCTCCATCATGATGCCATCTATTTTGTGAAGTGCACCAGTCCCTCCTGCAGCAAAGCACACCCACAACATGATGCTGCCACCCCTGTGCTTCACGGTTGGGATGGTGTACTTCAGCTTGGAAGCCTCCCCCTTTTTCCTCCAAACATAACAATGGTCATTATGGCCAAACAACAAACTTTTTGTTTCATCAGACCAGAGGACATTTCTCCAAAAAGTATGATCTCTGTCCCCATGTGCAGTTGCAAACCGTAGTCTGGCTTTTTTTATGGCGGTTTTGGAGAAGTGGCTTCTTCCTTGCTGAGTGGCCTTTCAGGTTATTTTGATTTAGGACTCGTTTAACTGTGGATATAGATACTTTTGTACCTGTTTCCTCCAGCATCTTCACAAGGTCCTCTGCTGTTGTTCTGGGATTGATTTGTACTTTTCGCACCAAAGTACATTCATCGCTAAGAGACAGAACACGTCTCCCTCCGGTGTGACGGCTGCGTTGTCCCATGGTGTTTATACTTGCGTACTATTATTTGTACAGATGAACGTGGTACCTTCAGGCATTTGGAAATTGCTCCCAAGGATGAACCAGACTTGTGAAGGTCTACACTTGTGGAGGTCTTGGCTGATTTCTTTTGATTTTCCCATGATGTCAAGGAAAGAGGCACTGAGTTTGAAGGTTGGCCTTGAAATACATCCATGGGTACACCTCCAATTGACTCAAATGATGTCAATTAGCCTATCAGAAGCTTCTAAAGCCATGACATCCTTTTCTGGAATCAACTTTGTGTATGTAAACTTCTGATTTACTGGAATTGTGATTCCAGTGAATTATAAGTGAAATAATCTGCCTGTAAACAATTGTTGGAAAAATGAGTATGTCATGCACAAAGTTAGATGACCTAACTGACTTGCCAAAACTATAGTTTGTTATTAACACGAATTTTGTTGAGTGGTTGAGAAACAAGTTTTAATGACTCCAACCTAAGTATATGTCAACTTCCAACTTCAACTGTATAAACACTACCGTTCAGAAGTTGGGGGTCACTTAGAAATGTCCTGGCTTTGGAAGAAAAGCAATTTTATTTCAAAATAACATCAAATAATCAGAAATATAGTGTAGACATTGTTAATGTTGTAAATGACTATTGTAGCTGGAAACGGCAGATTTTTTAAATGGATATGGATATCTACATAGGCGTACAGATGCCCATTATCAGCAACCATCAGTCCTGTGTTCCAATTGCACATTGTGTAAACAAATCCAAGTTCATCATTTTAAAAGGCTAATTGATCATTAGAAAACCCTTTTGCAAATTATGTTAGCACAGCTGAAAACTGTTGTTCTGATTAAAGAAGCAATAAAACTGGCTTTCTTTAGACTAGTTGAGTATCTGGAGCATCAGCATTTGTGGGTTCGATTACAGAAGCAAAATGGCCAGAAACAAAGAATTTTCTTCTGAAACTCACCAGTCTATTCTTGTTCTGAGAAAGGAAGGCTATTCTATGTGAGAAATTGCCAAGAAACTGAAGATCTGGTGCAACGCCTCTTCGCTGTTGAAGTTGAGACGGGTGTTTGTACGAGATCACAGCGTTTTTTGAAATATGCTTTTCTTTAAAAAACTAGGACATTTCTAAGTGACCCCAAGCTTTTGAAAGGTAGTGTGTGTGTATACACATATTTACAGTGATGTAGAATACAAAACCAAATGACCCAGGTGTACCAGATATACAGTATGAAGATCTTAAATTGTTAACAGAATTATGGTAAGAATGTGCCCAAAAATGTCAGTTTATCCAAAAACCTGGTTGCCTCTGTCAGAAGGCTTAAACTGGCCCGCAAGTGAATCTTCCAGCAAGAAAATGACCCCTAAGCACACATGAAAATCCACAAAGAAATGGTTTAGTTAAGAAAGTAAACATTTCGCAATGGCCATCTCATTCTCCTGACTTGTACCCCATTAAAAACCTGTGGTTTGAATTGAAGAGGGCAGTCATTAAGCGCAGACCAAAGGATATCAAGGATCTGGAAATATTCTGTATCGAGGAATGGTCTAAGATCTGTCCCAATATGTTCTCCAATCTCAGTCTCAGTGCACACAGTATTGAAAACAGGGGTGCCAATAATTATGACACTTCGTTTTTGGCTACTTTTTCCATTTTATTTGAGATGTGTAATTTTGTTTAATTCCATTGAATCATTAATAGAGAAAAATATAATCCCACTTGTTAGAAAATGACAGTTTACTACTGGTATTTGGTTTTTTGTTGATCTTTATCATAGGTGCCAAACATTTTGGAGGTGACTTTTTGCATTGTCGTTAACTAAACATACGCAGTACTGACATCCTGAAATGTCATCATCTTATTATGCTGCTGCACCCTAGTGGTTAATCCTTTTGTTCTTGTGAAGGGTAGGGAAATGGGTAGATAGAGTACTTTACATGTGCTGATTTATTCAAATTCAAGTCATATATGACACGGAGTTAAGAATAGCAGCAGATCCAACCTCATGCTTACTGCTGCTCTAAGCATGTCTCTCTAATTGCACATTTTGAGTGCTGAAGAGGCCTAACTTCTCCAAAGAGACTCATATCTAATTTTTTGATTATTGCAGAGTATGGTGTTCCATCCGTTTGATACAAACACTATCTGTGGTTTTGCATATGTTATAGTTAACGTGGAAAAGATGTGCTTTAGAAACCACTTGGGAGATCATTTTACTGCAGGTTACATTTTAATGAGCAAATAAGAAAGTAAACTCCTCTGTTATTGTATCTGTTTATGTATAGTTCTCTTTTATTGAAGTTCATGATCTTCTTTGACCTTAGGCAGTTTTCATGCATAAATATGATGTGAAACAACAGGTATCAGTGTGAAGCAGGTGTTTGACCCGGGTTTGAACTGACTTTGAGACATGAAGGAATACTAGTAGTGGGAAGAAGAGAATGTGATGAGCAGGATACATTCATGTAATACCCCCCATTAAAGTTTTACAATCAAATATAATTCATGTCACAACTAGCAGAATATAACATCACAGCATTCATCCACTCATTATTTGACATGCCTTTGATATACAAAGGTATACAAAACACCACTTCCCACAATCCTCCGTTTTACGCGATGACGTTTTAAGCAAAAACAAACAAACAGGAAGAAGACAAAGTCAGGATTTGATCCAGATTACTAGTAGACAGCTAACGTTAGCTACAACAAATTCAAGATGCTGAAATCTGTGATTCTCATTGGAGGCCCACAGAAAGGTGAGTGTTAAGTAAATTACTAAATTCATGCATGTTAATTCCTCCAGTTCTGTTATCTAGAGCCACATATCTAGCTAGCTGTTAGCTAGCCTGGCTCTGAAGGGCTAGTTTAGGGGTGTATTCGTTACGACAATTCTGTTACAAAACTTTTTGCAAAAGAAACCGTTTATTCCAAACGCTGTTGAGTTCCGTTTGGTTCATAAACGGAAGTTGAAGTGAAGTCGTGTCTCTCTTCATAAAAAATAAGCGGACTTTACCGCATAGCCGAATCGATAGGTGCTTGTGCCAAACACTTCGCAGACTATTACAGATTTGAATGGCAACGCGTGGAAACCATACAATTAAAATGAACGACAATGTACGTTTAAGAAAACCGCTTCTCCGTCACGTTGAAGAGCGTTTGGAGCAAAACGTTTTGCAAGATAATCTGCATAATGAATACACCCTAGTTGTAGGCTAATGAATGACGTGGCGTGAACATGGAAACCCTCAGGTGCAGTTTGCCATATCTAAGAATTTTTTTCCGATGAGCGTTGTCGAAAAAGGGCTGACAGCTAGCTGTCAATATAGCCTGGCATAGACATTCTGTGCTAGATACTTGAATTGTCACATTGCACAAGTTGGGGCTTTCAACACTAGACCAAAATAGAACAGAAAATAATAGAATAGGGGTGCTTTCAACTCCATATAATATAATCTAGGATAGTATAGCTTCTTTAATTTTCCCAAGGTATCTTCTAATTATTTCCAGAAAGATCTGGCGTGCTGATCGAGGATAGACAGGTCATCAAAATGTAATTATGATCAACTGAGCAGGTGACTTTTGCCCTACTTGTCATACAGGTACACGGTTTCGACCATTGTCCTTTGAGGTCCCGAAACCCTTGTTTCCAGTGGCTGGTGTGCCCATGCTTCAGCATCACGTTGAAGAATGTGCCAAGGTAGGTTAGCACTGACAAAAATAATAAATGTCCCTCTCTTCATCATTGGTAGAAAGAAACATGGTTTGCATTTTTCCCATAGGTGCCAAATATGAAGGAGATTTTGCTAATAGGCTTTTACCAGCCAAATGAAGAACTTACCAGATTCATGTCTAGCGCACAGCAGGAATTCAAAATCTCAATCAGGTAAAGGAGAGGATCATAGTAATTTTGTGTCAACGTTGTCATAATAAGACAAAGCCTAGAACACATGGATGGACAGTAGTCTAATTGATGAACTTGTTGAAAATATGTAGGTATTTGCAGGAGTATGCTGCTTTGGGCACTGGAGGCGGAATCTACCATTTCAGAGATCAGATTCTATCTGGTGGCCCTGAGGCGTTCTTCATTATGAATGCTGACGTGTGCTCTGAGTTTCCTCTACCAGAGATGCTCAACTTCCAGAAGGAACACGGAGAGTCTAGCAGTTTCGTCATCCTGGGGACAACTGTGAGGAGACATCCATGATTTCTATGGCTTAGGCCTTCAACAATACAGGGAAAAGTTGGGAATATGCTTGATGGAGACAATGGGATATCATTATTTGTCTCTCACTTGTTTTATTTTACTTTATTTTGCAGGCAAACAGAAAGCAGTCCATGAACTATGGCTGTATCGTGGAAAACCAGCAAACGAATGAGGTGATGCAGTACATTTTAGTCACGCTTCTATATTTACAATTATTACTTGACCCAGAAAGTATTTGTCTTGCTCTTATTTCAGGTTTTACATTATGTGGAGAAGCCGAGCACTTTTGTGAGTGACATCATCAACTGTGGAATCTACCTGTTTACCCCGGAGATCTTCCAACACATTGGGGCAGTCTTCCAGAAGAACCAGCAGGACATGCTGTTGTGAGTGGGAGGGGTCCCTCAGGGACCCTATCGTGTGAGATCCTAGGATCTCTATGCATGGGAGTGGTGCATGCAAATTTGATAATTTCCTATCATTGTTTCTCCTCATTTGTCTTTTTCCCTTTTCCCTTTCCTGCCATCATTCTGTTTCCCGTCCCCATCACCAGATATCCATACGAGGGGTAAGTCGGTACAACTAGGCCACTGCACAGTGTGGTTTTAGAGTAGAGATACGCATTAGTCAAATATGTCACACAAAAATATCTATCTAAAAAGCGTATCTCTTCATTGAGTCACAATACTAGCACATGGGGTGATACATCACTCTCAAAGGTGTGTTTTTGGAAGGTTCCACACACTCACTTATCTTTTGATGTGCACATCATCATCATTTGTCAAGATTGAAGGAGTTGGCATACACAATTATACAATTGTTAGTAGTAAATCGCACAATCAGATATTTAACTATCAAATTTGGACCCATTCAAAGGGATTGTTGTGACATTGACCTTGATATAAGAATATTTTTGGACTTCCTTGAGTATGTGTTCCATTACTCAAGTCAACCATGTTGCCTCTGATCCCTCTTTTGTCAAATGACTTTTGCTTTCACAGTCCATTTTAATACTACTGTGCTTTATCAACTTTTAACAATCCCCACTGTATCCTTGGGCACTTGGTGAATCAATGACTCTTTTTGACAACTCTTCTTGGTGACTTTGGTGCTGTTAATGACCCATCTAAAGTCTTTCAAACTTTCTTGTGACCTTCAAGCTGTTTTGCATCGCCTGGTGCTCTGGGTGGAGGTATCACTTTAAAACCAATTGAATGGTCTAAAATGTGGCTACCGGATGATGCAAAACAAACGCACCCAGAGATAAATGTTAAGAGCATGGTCTCATAGATTGGTATCTTCCTCACAGAGACGAGCAGACCAACGGCTGGCATCGGGCTGAGGCCATTCGGTTAGAACAGGACATCTTCACAGCCCTGGCTGGGCAGGGCAAGCTCTATGTCTACAAAACACCTGCCATCTGGAGCCAAATCAAATCTGCAGGGTGAGTAGGTCGTCTCAATCTGTGAATAATGTGTGTGGTCAGTGGGACCTGAAGATGTTGGAGTAGGATACTCAACCATCTTCTGAATCTGTAATAGGAATTTACAGGTGAACAAAAAGGAGACCAGTCATAGGTAAAGGTAATATGCCGGATAGATGATTTTATTAGGAGTTGCAACAAGCACAGGAAAATGTCTAACTGGCCTTCTTTGAGCAGGCTCTTATCTTAATCAGAAATCACCAAATGTTCTGTAAACCCCAGCCCGAGAGGCTTGCAAGAGCTAAAAACCAGAAGGCAGTGACTTTGTCAGTGGCTACAGAACAATACAGTGTTCACCGAATGGCATCAATACAATACGACCGTACATAATGTGTCTTTTGTCCTTGTACCTCTAGTCTGGCGGCAATCACTATCAACAGATATGACAATATCTGTTGATAGTGTATAGCGCTGTCTTAGGCGTCTCACAGTACAGACATTGCAATTTATTGCCCTGGCCACATCTGCAGTCCTCATGCCTGCTTGCAGCATGCCTAAGGCACGTTCACGCAGATGAGCAGGGACCCGTGGCATTTTTATTTTGTGTTTTTCAGAGTCTGTAGAAAGGCCTCTTTAGTGTCCTAAGTTTTCATAACTGTGACCTTAATTGCCGACCGTCTGTAAGCTGTTTGTGTCTTAACGACCGTTCCACAGGTGCATGTTCATTAATTGTCTATGGTTGATTGAACAAGCATGGAAAACTGTGTATAAACCCTTTACAATGAAGATCTGTGAAGTCATTTGGATTTTTATGAATTATCTTAGAAAGACAGGGTCCTGAAAAGGGGACTTTTCTTTTTTTTTGCTGAGTTTATTAACTTTAGTCATCTTACATTTCCCCATTTTACAATTTTCTTTTTGTAAATAAAAAATTACAGGTCTGCAATATACGCCAGTCGCTTGTACCTCAACCAGTACCATAAAACCCACCCTGAAAGACTGGCTACAAACAAGGAAGGAGGGCCTAGAATAAGTGGTAGGTTATAGTACATTACTTACCTTTTGTTACTTTTTTGAATTTTTTGGTTGTCTTTACATGTGTATTTATACCAATTATTATAATTTTTTTTCAGGAAATGTTTACATTCACCCAACAGCCAATATTGATCCTACTGCGGTGGTAAGTGCTTATCCTTGCTCTTACTACTTACCTACATACAGTACCATTCAAAAGTTTGAAAATATAGAAATGTTGTTTTCTTTGAAAACATACATGAAATTAGTTGCAAAATGAATAGGAAATATAGTCTAGACATTGACAAGGTTATAAATATTGATTTTTAATTTAAATAAATAATAATTGTGTCCTTCAAACTTTGCTTTCGTCAAAGAATCCTCCATTTGCAGCAATTACAGCCTTGCAGACCTTTGGCGTTCTAGTTGTCAATTTGTTGAGATAATCTGAAGAGATTTCACCCCATGCTTCCTGAAGCACCTCCCACAAATTGTATTGGCTTGATGGGCACTTCTTACGTACCATACGGACAAGCTGCTCCCACAACAGCTTAATAGGGTTGATCCAGTGACTGTGCTGGCCACTATAGACCGAATAACAGCTGACTGCTTTTTCTCTAAATAATTATTGCATAGTTTAGTGCTGTGCTTTGGGTGATTGTTCTGTTGTAGGAGGAAATAGGCTCCAATTAAGTGCCGTCCACAGGGTATGGCATGGTGTTGCAAAATGGAGTGATAGCCTTCTTCAAGATCCCTTTTACCCTGTACAAATCTCACACTTTACCACCATCAAAGCACCCCCAGACCATCACATTGCATCCACCATGCTTGACAGATCATTTATTTTTTTTCTGCATCTCACGAATGTTGTTCTTTGTGATCCGAACACCTCAAACTTAGATCCGTCTGTCCATAACACTTTTTTCCAATCTTCCTCTGTCCAGTGTCTGTTATATTGCCCATCTTAATGTTTTATTTTTATTGGCCAGTCTGAGATATGTCTTTTTCTTTGCAACTTTGCCTAGAAGGCCAGCATCCCGGAGTCGTCTCTTCACTGTTGACGTTGAGACTGGTGTTTTGCGGGTACTATTTAATGAAGCTGCCAGTTGAGGACTTGTGAGATGTCTGTTTCTCAAACTAGACACTTTAATATACTTGTCATCTTGCGCAGTTGTGCACCAGGGCCTCCCACTCTTTATATTCTGGTTAGTGCCAGTTTGCGCTGTTCAGTGAAGGGAGTAGTACACAGCGAGATCTTCAGTTTCTTGGCAATTTCTTGCATGGAATAGCCTTCATTTCTCAGAACAAGAATAGACTCATGAGTTTCAGAAGAAAGGTCCTTGTTTCTGGCCATTTTGAACCTGTAATCGAACCCACAAATGCTGATGCTCCAGATACTCAACTAGTCTAAAGAAAGCCGGTTGTATTGCTTCTTTAATCAGAACAACAGTTTTCAGCTGTGCTAACATAATTGCAAAAGGGTTTTCTTGGATTAGCTAACACAATGTGCCATTGGAACACAGGAGTGATGGTTGCTGACAATGGGCTTCTGTACTCCTATGTAGATATTCCATTAAAATCTGCCTTTTTCAGCTACAATAGTAATTTACAACATTAAAAATGTCTACACTGTATTTCTGATCAATTTGATGTTATTTTAATGGACAGAAAATGTGCTTTTCTTTCAAAACTTTTGAACGGTGGTGTATATACTATACAATTCAACTCCTCAACAGTCAAAGACACTACATGCTACAACAACAAAAAGACTATAAATGATACCTAATAAAACATCTAAATAAATCTCTTTCTATAGTTGGGTCCCAACGTCTCCATAGGCACAGGTGTGACCATCGGGGCTGGGGTGCGAGTGAGGGAGTCCATTATTCTCCATGGGGCTACTCTACAGGCAAGCAGTTCCTATTGGCCTACCTTAACATTATGGCAAATTTTTGTTTGAAAAATTGGCCAGTTCCTCAGTCAAAAAAATAAATGCTGAAATGGCTGTTCTTCTCTTGATCATAGCACACAGATCATGTTTTTATTATGTCCACTTGTTTAAAGCAGGATTGATAATTGACACTGACCTAATTCCATTTTCATATGGTTCTTTTAGGATCACAGTTGTGTGTTGAACTGTATAGTGGGATGGGACAGCACCATCGGCAAATGGGCCAGAGTTGAAGGAACTCCCAGTGACCCCAATCCAAATGACCCCTATGCCAAAATAGATAGTGAAACACTCTTCAGAGATGGAGAACTCACACCATCAATCACCATTCTTGGTAAGTTGCCTATAACTTATAACATTGAGTTGAGCTGGACTGGTTACACCTCCACCATAGTTGCTGAAAAGGAAATATCTGAGCCAGCACAGTGCATTTCAGGGCAGTGGTGTGAAAAGGGTATTGGATTCATGTTGATTTTTGGAGCATGTCACCATGACAATGTTTTAATATTGCTATTTTTTTCAGGTTGTAATGTAACTATCCCGGCCGAGGTAATCATACTCAACTCAATTGTTCTGCCATACAAAGACCTCAACCGGAGCTTCAAAAACCAAATTATATTGTAGTTAATTTTCTGTGTGCGCTGTTCATTTAGTGTCAAACCAAATTAAGGATTTTAGCTTGAAGAACAATGCCACTGCCTCTGGGTTATTGTACATAAGATAAATATATAAAAAGGAGATGACACATATTTAGGTGTTTGGAAAGTTCTAGATTTGATATTGTGTATCCCCCCCCCTTTTATGCATTAACTGATGTTAGCGTCTTTTTAGATGCTTTGGGAGTCTGATGATGAGCGTTGGTTGGTTTGATTTACTTCGACACGTCTGAATGTCATCCCACCACTTTTATGAAACATACGTTTCATAAAATGTATTTTAACTGTTACATTTCTGCACTAGCCCTATAATGAGCTCTGTATGATGGATTCACTACCATGTAAGGGAAATTATAAAATAATGGTCATATTTTGGCATGGGGTTGCTGGCATTACTTACTTTAGGTGGTGGTGCTAAGTTTTTGTTACTCAGAAATTGCGTCCTGAAAATGTAAACTAATCAGCTGCAGACTTTTATAGGATTGCGAAATAAAAGGAATTGGTTACAAACTGTTTAATTATGAGTGATAATATGGGGGCCTTTCAACATGAGTGCTTTGATTTTTAAAACGTGACCATTTTAATTGCAAGAGTTATTCTGACATTCTTCTCTGAAATACATTGTTGACCGTCTCATGTTTCTTTTGATTAAAGGGGCAATCTGCAAAAGTCCAAAAATGGATGTACCAATCGCCGTTTTCCACTTTTAAATAGCAATCAAAAAATGTTTGCTTGAAATTTGAACATAACAGGTGACCTGGAGATTCTGGCCTTCGATTCTGTACTTTGTTATTTGTGACAATCATAATGGGATATAGTTAACCATCATTAAATGTTGTTCCTGCGTGACTCATTTTGAAATGGAATGATTTTGGCTTTAATCAATCACTTATGGTTCAGCCTGAGTTTGTACCTTTTTTTAATTACCAAAAGTGTTTTTTTGTAACAAAATTGCAACCATCAGTTCCAATTTTAAGAAAAAAAACATAGGTTCTCACGATCATGCAGAAATGTTTCATAATTGAATAAACTCTATCACAGCTACCCAATTATGTTCGTCATGCATTAGTGCTGAGAGTTCCTCAAATGTACACTGCCCTATCATACTCCATTTTACAATACTTAACATTTCATATAATATTTAAAAATGTTTACACAGATATGTAGTCAAATGTAAAGTGCTTTTATTTTCCCAAGAACATACCAACGTTATTCGTTCCACTGAACTATCCACACAAAACTAATCCAATTTAAAGAAGTCAGGAAACCACAATGATATCAGTTGAGGGACGTAAATAACTTTAACCGTGTCAGTCTTTGCCTTGCTACTGCAAAAAAGCCGATTCTAACAAGGACAATGAGAAAAGGTAGCGAATTATCATATGCCATCTGCAAAACTATTTTGACAAATTTCAAAAGTGTTAAAAGATTTCAAAAACTATTTTAATTAAATAAAAGTGGTCTTACGTGTTGAAGGCATTCTTCATTCTGCCCTTTAGGGAACCATGGGTAGGAGTCTTAGGGTACATACACAGCTCAGGGGAAGTCGGCGGGTTAAATAGACAATCTGAAGAGATGGTAGATACGTGTTGGAGGCACCATGAGGATTCAGCTTTTGTCCTAATCCAGCATCGTGTACATTAAAACGGACACTCACCCCGGTTACATTTGGGCAAGGGCTGTTGAGGAGTCAATGACGGTGGAGTTTCTCAATAGCACACAGCTGAGTGTTGGTGTCAGGTTGTTTGTTTGCCCTCTGTCTATGCTGTGGCTGACATCGGCATCGATCACTGATATAACCTGGTTCTACACCATGAGGTGGCGTTTCCAGTTCTCAGCAGGGAACGACAGCATTCGGCCTGTGATCTGAGAGAGATGATGAAATCGACAGTAACCTGGTTCACAAATGCATGCAATATGTGTAATGCCTCTGCATCTACATGGGTAGCATTGCATAAATGTTACAGCACTGAAAGGACCAGATCAATGGAAATACTCAATGTGACACTTGATATTTATTTATTTTAAATACTGAAACACTGTGAAATAGTGAAGATCACAATTGCATGAAATTTATACACAAGACAGTGCCCACATTTTGGCTTTGTGTTTGTTTCTCTCAAGGGTCGTGGGGAAAGGCTCTGCCATTCCATGTCCCATAATGGTTGGTCCAAACATCCTAGACAAATTGTTCTGTTCTGGTCCCATTTGACATAAGGGGCTCTGCAGGACTCTACAGTGGGCAATAAACTTATTAAGAAGACATTAACCTCTTATTGAATATAAACTTCCTGTTTACTCTTGCAATAACCTGCATCTGAGTGGTCCAATTTTGCTCAATTTCCTGACAAGTTATGGGATTCATCATTTATGGAACTGTAAGTTGAGGAAATAGTACCTTCTCGGGGAGAAAAAAATAATAATCACTCTAAAGACACAGGGAGGTATCCCATCACCCTTGGGTGTTACCTCGGCAGATACAGCATGAGGAAAACCAGTGTGTCACTGTTAGGCTTTGGCAGATCTGCTATGGCCTGGTAAATGATTGCTGCGCTGTTGTCGTCATCTGTAATCTCTGTAAGCGATACACAACCCATCAGTGAGGCCCTTAGGACAAAGAACAGCAGAGAAAAATGCTGTGACATACAATAACGTTATACCTCAAAATAATCTACACTCCCTCTGGCAATTATCTCTTTGTTGATTCACTCACTCCATTATGACTCAGAAGGCCTCTAGAGATACATTATAGTTCTTTGTAGCATTAGTCGTTTCGTGGATGGCAAATGCCCTGGGCTCCTTCAGACATCTCAATGCAATTTACAAAAGGGTTGGTGTTATGTCCTGAAGTCAATCTGCTTTTAGGCAGAGAGCGAGAGAGACTGATTTAAATGGGCTCATTCCCAGCATGCCACAAATTACCACTTACTCTTCACTCAAGACCATATATACGATTGAAATTAATATGCTGGAAGTAGACAAACTGGGCTGGGAGAAATATTGAGTGTTGATATTTTTATAGTCATCAGGGAGTTTTACAGTTATCAGGGAGTCATATTACAACAAGGAAATAACCATCTGCCCTGAATGGATGAGGTTAAGTGTAAACATTCTCCAGCGCTTGATACCTAAAGGTTTGCGAGGTGATTTTGAGATGCTCATTACAAATCCATCCATGAGCATTACTGCCAAATGCATTGCATCAATCATTATATTCATGTAGATTACATAGTTTAGATACTTTAGTGTGGCTTCAAACCATAGGCCAAATCACTTTGCGTGCAACACTCAGAAATCCTGCTTCACACACTCAGGGGGAATCCTAACTTCCACTCAACTCAAATGTTCAAGCTAAAGTGAAAATTCTACTTAAGTGGAAGTTTATAAACAGCCATAGGGTAATTGATTATCATTAAACAGGGTTAGGGTCAATTCTGAGTTCGAAGGTGGAACCTAAACGTGCATTTCCTCTCTAGGACAGGAAATTATGTTAAAATAGTGGCGGCAAATTCCTCTGTGGAGGGGGTTCCTTTAATTACAATTCCATTTTTGAATTGGTCACACGCCAAGAAATTACCCTGTGACTGTTCATTGTGTTGGGCAAAGCATAACTTCCACTTTAGTATTATTTTCACTTTATAGTCATGCATTTTGACGTCATTGGGAGACGAACTGAGAATTTGAATTAAGTGGAAGTTAGGACTCGACACTGAGTGTGTAAAGCAGGATTTCTGAGTGTTGCACTCAAACATTTACAGTGATTTGGCCTCTGGTTTGAAGCCGCACGATTGATGCAGTGTATTTGGCAGTAACGCTCATGGATGGATTTTTAATGAGCATCTCAAAATCGCCTCGCAAAACCTTAGGTACCAAGTGTTGGAGAATGCGTTAACCTGACCCATTTAGGGTAGATGGTTATTGATGTAATATTTGACAACTCCCTGATGACTGTGAAACGAAATTCAAAAGGCATATTTATTCTACACATCATCAGTCTTTATTTGTTGTATGCTTTGCAATAATAAGTGGCCTATCCTTTTGTCAACTGAATGAGACTTTCATGTTTGAGGTGTAGCCAATTCTGTGAGGTGTAGCCAATTCAAATTCATTGTTTGAATGTAATTAAATTCAGTCATTCCGAATTGAACCCAACCCTGTCATTAAAAGTGATCACATACCACAGGCCTCCATTAAGGTTCTATGCAGCCTGAAGGTGATGAGAGACTCCTTCAGTTTCCTCAGGAAATGATGTGTATGTCATCCACTCTGGGCATGCTGCTTCACCATACGCTCACCCCCAGGAACACGTTAAATGCCTTTCTGCAACAACAGAGGGAGGAGGAAGTCAAACATGCTGATAACTAGTCAAATATAAATGTGTCTGAATAGAAACTATTCCAGATTGAGAATAATATTGCTCCTCCAATCCTCTTTCTCAATTTCATTCATGCACTGAACAATTATCTGAGGGATCCTAAGCTGGGTAGGTGGGGCAAAGCTCTCTAACGTGTCCTGCAAATGAATTAGAAATGCTTATTTTTAACAAACAGAACAAAGCAAGGTTGGAACTTTTGGGAATATTGAGTTGAGGTACTTCAGATCCATGAGCTCCACATGAGGCAGAGACAGAGTAGTTCAGACACTTCTGTTTACATTCGGGATGAGCTACCACAAAGCAGTCCCTGGACTTCATGGCCATCTATCCGAACTGGATCCTCTTCCGACATGGCTCACACGTTTCTGGACTAATCAACTGAATAGAGCCCAGATGGTTAAAATATAATAATATATGCCATTTAGCGGACGCTTTTATCCAAAGCGACTTACAGTCATGTGTGCATACATTCTACGTATGGGTGGTCCCGGGAATCAAACCCACTACCCTGGCGTTACAAGCGCCATGCTCTACCAACTGAGCTACAGAAGGACCAAAGTTCTATACATATTCTAAATAGTACTAACAATTTCTATTCAAGCGTCACTGTGTACAGTTGAAGTTTGAAGTTTACATACACTTAGGTTGGGAGTCATTAAAACTTGTTTTTCAACCACTCCACAAATTTCTTGTTAACAAACTATAATTTTGGCAAGTCGGTTAGAACATCTACTTTGTGCATGACACAAGTATGTTTTACAACAATTGTTTACAGACAGATTATTTCACTTATAATTCACTGTATCACAATTCCAGTGGGTCAGAAGTTTACATACACTAAGTTGACTGTGCCTTTAAACAGCTTGGAAAATTCCAGAAAATTATGTCATGGCTTTAGAAGCTTCTGATAGGCTAATTGACAACATTTGAGTCAATTGGAGGTGTACCTTCAAAATCAGTGCCTCTTTGCTTGACATCATGAGAAAATCAACCAGACCTCCACATGTCTGGTTAATTCTTGGGAGCAATTTCCAAACGCCTGCATGTACCATGTTCATCTGTACAAACAATAATACGTAAGTACAAACACCATGGGACCACGCATCCATCATACCGCTCAGGAAGAAGACGCATTCTGTCTCCTAGAGATGAACGTACTTTGGTGCGAAAAGTGCAAATCATGAGGGGAAAATTATGTGGATATATTGAAGCAACATCTCAGGAAGTTAAAGCTTGGTCTCAAATGGGTCTTCCAAATGGACAATGACCACAAGCATACTTCCAAAGTTGTGGCAAAATTGCTTAAGAACAACAAAGTCACGGTATTAGAGTGGCCATCACAAAGCCCTGACCTCAATCCTATAGAAAATTTGTGGGCAGAACTGAAAAAGCATGTGTGAGCAAGGAGGCCTACAAACCTGACTCAGTTACACCAGCTCTGTCAGGAGGAATGGGCCAGAATTCACCCAACTTATTGTGGGAAGCTTGTGGAAGGCTACCCGAAACGTTTGACCCAAGTGAAACAATTTAAAGGCAATGCTATAATACTAATATGTAAACTTCTGACCCACTGGGTATGTGATGAAAGAAATAAAAGCTGAAATAAATCAACATTTCACACAGGGAATTTTTACTAGGATTAAATGTCAGCAATTGTGAAAGCCAAATACATTTAAACTCAGGTTAAGGTGTATGTAAACTTCCGACTTCAACTGTAGTTTAACTTAAGAAGATGATATCAATGAGACAGTTCTGTTTCAGACAGGAAGTAGTGTCTCAAAGTGGGAGGGAAGACCCGTTTGAGTCTGGGCTCTGTGGTGGTGGTCATTTCCATCTCTGCTATGGTGTCGAGCTCCACGGTGGTTTCAGGGTCATCAGTGGTTTCATCATTGTGAGTCAAGAACATTGACCATTTTATTGCATGGGAATTGGGGAAAAACAGCTTGAGCCACAGGGATTGAGTTAGGTAGGCTTTATTGTCCTTTCCAAATGCTCTTGCCGGAAAGTCTCTGGGTTTGTGACGGTTGCTTTCACAATCGTAGTCTCAACTTTCTGAATAAAAGTATGAAACACTTGCCATTTTCAAGATTAATGAGTGGGCCTACTCATATTGAATGAACTCACACAGTGCTGAGTAGTCTTTGCTCCCTCAGAGTGAAGTGATCTCTACAGTGCATGTGGGAGGAGAATAAATGTGACAAGGCAGTCAGAAAGGCTACATCCCAGATGATACCATATTCCTTCCTGCACTAAAAGTAGTAAAAAAAGAAATGAAATAAAACTTGTTTTATTGTCACATACACCAGATAGGTGCAGTGAAATGTGTTGTTTTACATGGTCAACCTTAGTAGTAAATAGTAGGAAATTAGGGTTAACTGCCTTGCTCAAGGGCACCTTGAAGGCTCAGGTATTCGAACCAGTGACCTTTCGGCTACTGGCCCAATGTTCTAACCGCTAGGCTACCTGCCACCTCTACACTGATTGAAGTGGATTTAAAAAGGTGACACCAATAAGGGATCATAGCTTTCACCTGGATTCAGCTAGTCAGTCTGTGTCATGGAAAGAGCAGGCGTCTTTAATGTTTTGTACACCCAGTGTATATACACTACCTGACCAAAAGTATGTGGACACCTGCTCATTGAACATCTAATTTCAAAATCATGGGCATTAATATGGAGTTGCCCCCCCCTTTGCTGCTATTACAGCCTCCATTATTCTGTTAAGGCTTTCCACTAGATGTTGTAACATTGCTATGGGGACTTGCTTACATTCAGCCACAAGAGCAGTATTTACGTTGGACACTGAAGTTGTGCGATTAGACCTAGCTCGCAGTTGGAGTTCAAATTCATCCAAAAGGTGTTCGATGGGGTTGAGGTCAGGGCTCTGCAGGCCAGTCAAGTTCTTCCACACGGATCTCAACAAACCATTTCTGTTTGGACATCGCTTTGTGCACGGGGGCATTGTCATGTTGAAACAGGAAAGGGCCGTCCCCAAACTGTTGCCACAAAGTTGGAAGTACCGAATCGTCAAGAATGTCATTGTATGCTGTAGTGTTAAGATTTTTCTTCACTGGAACTTAGGGGCCTAGACCGAATCATGAAAAACAGAATGCACTATGCATTCGGGCAGGTGGCATTCTCCTGGCATCCGCCAAACTCAGATTCGTCTGTCGGACTGCCAAATGGTGAAGCGTGATTAATCACTTCAGAGAACACGTTTCCACTGCTCCAGAGTCCAATGGGGGAGAGCTTTACACAACTCCAGGCGACGCTTGGCATTGCGCATGGTGATCTTAGGCTTGTGTGTGGCTGCTCGGCCATGGAAACCCATTTCATGAAGCTCCCGACGAACAGTTATTGTGCTGACATGGCTTCCAGAGGCATTTTGAAACTCGGAAGTGAGTGTTGCAACCGAGGACAGACGATTTTTACGCGCTACATGCTTGACGGTCCAGTTCCGTGAGCTTGTGTGGCCTCCCACTTCTCAACTGTGCCATTGTTGCTCCTAGACGTTTCCACTTCACAATAACAGCACTTACAGTTGAGTGGGGCACTGACTTGTTGGAAAGGTGGCATCCTATGACGGTAACGCGTTGAAAGTCACTGAGCTCTTCAGTAAGGCCATTCTACGGCCAATGTTTGGCTATGGAGATTGCATGGCTGTGTCCTCTTTTATACACCTGTCAGCAATGGGTGTGGCTGAAATAGCTGAATCTACTCATTTAAAGGGGTGTCCATGTAACAGTATACTTTTAAACCGTCCCCTCGCGCGAACCAGGGACCCTCTGCACACATCAACAACAGTCATCCACGAAGCATCGTTACCCATCGCTCCACAAGAGCCGCGGCCCTTGCAGAGCAAGGGGAAATACTACTTCAAGGTCTCAGAGCAAGTGACGTAACCGATTGAAACGCTATTTAGCGCACACCGCTAACTAAGCTAGCCGTTTCACATCCGTTACATCCACATACTTTTGTATATATAGTGTAGTTAACTATATAGGGAATAGGGTGCCATTTGGGAAGCACATTGTGAATGGTCCTGTGCTATTTCCACCTGAGCAGACGGGTGTGCTGCTCTGTGCACTGAGAGGATGACGCTGAGCAGAGGGCCTGATGAATACGGCAGCTAGTAGGAAGTGACAACACACTAGGCCCAACTACAGGGACACAATGGCCATGAACACATCAGATGATTCCGCATTAATGTTTTGGTAACTGTAACACTAGACAAATCATGGTGTATATTAAGGGTTCTCTGTTAATTGATTATCCAGTAAGGTTATTTCTATCCCACACAATGTCTAATGATTTATTGTCAAAGACCTAACGACTGGCTGATCAAATGAATCTATATGTTTGAACTAAAAATAAACTCATGTTTTTTGTGCCAAGGGCTTAAGATAGACTGGCTGAACCAAGTAACTGTCTCCCTGGTAAAAAGGCCTTAGTTCCACTCCAGGTGGTTCAAATAACATTCAGAAAACTGGACTGCTTTTGCATTGTGAAGGCCAATACTTATTAGTAAAAGATTTAGTGTAAAACCAGAAGCATCAATTTTGAAACAAAGGACAAAGAATCGATTTTCAACTTGAACAATTCAGTTAATCGTTTTTATGTGGTCGAAACTGAAACCCCAGTGAATTGTTTTCTAATTATTAAAGTTAACCAATCCATAGACCTCCATGTTGCAGCCTTGTTTTTATGAAAAGTATGGGTCAAATCCACATTATGCCTCTGCTTACCTTTTCCACTCGTCTTCCCCCAAGGTGATCTTCTGAGCGACCACCTACTCTTCCTGTCTTTCCAGTGGCAGCACCTGCATTTGGTGTCATGGAAGATAGCTTGGAATGCCCAAAAGTGCAGAACATGGGTCAAAGATCTATCAAAATGAATCATAACTTAAACCTCAAGAGGTCCACACCATAGGCTGGTGGGAGGATGGATTGGTAACAAAACACATCAAACATATGGAAACAACATTTGACTCCGTTCCATTAAATCCATTCCAGACATTACAATGAGCCCATCCTCCTATAGCTCCTCCCACTAGCCTCCTCTGGTCCACACTTACCCTTTTTTCTCTTGCCCTCGACTTAAGTGGTTTACCACTGTTATATCCAGGACCTGTACACATTGAAACACTACGTGAAAGAGTGATACACGGACCATCCACAAGCCACAAGCTTTTACACTGTCATATAAGGGTACATATGAAATAATTTAATCTTGGTTTAAATGTGGATTTTCAGTGATAAAGTGTCATCATCAGTTCTATCATAACTAATATCAGAGTGAGACGGGAATGAAGACTCGTCAATGACAGATAATCGAATGAGAAATCAATAGAAACAAAACCCAAATTAATAAAGTATGAGGTCATTTAAAAAATAACTGGGATATGACTATACTTGTAGTAGCCTATTGTTTGCTCTTGTGTTGGGTGACATTGGCTCCCCTGTGGTTGAAGTTGGCCAGCATAGATCTCTGCTCATCATTCAGGCATGCATTGGACTTCCTGTCGTGAACCAGTATATCACGCATCAGTTGCAATTGTCGCTGCTGTGTGGATATACAGTACATTCTGAAAATATTCAGACCCCTTCACTTTTTCCTAATTTTTGTTAAGTTACAGCCTTATTCTAAAAGTGATTAAAAAAATGAAAAGAATCTCATCAATCTACACACAATACCCCATAATGACAAAGCAAAAACAGGTTTTTAGAAATGTTTGCACATTTATGAATAATAAAAAACAGAAATACCTTATTTGCATAAGTATTCTGACCCTTTGCTATGAGACTCGAAATTGAGCTCAGGTGCATCCTGTTTCCATGGATCATCCTTGAGATGTTTCTACAACTTGATTGGAGTCCACCTGTGGCAAATTCAATTGGTTGGACATGATTTGGAAAGGCATACACCTGTCTATATAAGGTCCCAGAGTTGACAGTCAACGTCAGAGCAAAAACCAAGCCACGAGGTCAAAGGAAATGTCTGTAGAGCTCCAAGACAGGATTGGGTCGAGGCACAAATCTGGGAAAGGGTACCAAAAAATGTCTGCAGCATTGAAGGTCCCCAAGAACACAGTGGCCTCCATCATTCTTAAATGGAAAATGTTTGGAAGCACCAAGACTCTTCCTAGAGCTGGCCGCCCGGCCAAACAGAGCAATTGGGGGAGAAGGGCCTTGGTCAGGGAGGTGACCAAGAACCCGATGGTCACTCTGATGGAGCTCCAGAGTTCCTCTGTGGAGATGGGAGAACCTTCCAGAAGGACAAACATCTCTGCAGCACTCCACCAATCAGGCCTCTGGTAGAGTTTCCAAATGGAAGCCACTCCTCAGTAAAAGGCACATGACAGCCCACTTGGAGTTTGCCAAAAGTCACCTAAAGGACTTTCAGACCTAGAAAACAAGATTTTCTGGCCTGAATGCCAAGTGTCACAACTGAAGGAAACCTGCCACCATCCCTACAGTGAAGCATGGTGCTGGCAGCATCATACTGTGTGGATGTTTTTCAGCGGCAGGGGCTTGCAGACTAGTCAGGATTGAGGGAAAGATGAGCGGGGCAAAGTACAGAGAGTTCCTTGATGAAAACCTGCTCCAGAACACTCCGGACCTCAGACTGGGGCGACGGTTCACCTTCCAACAGGACATAGCCAGAGCCGGACTTGAACCCAATCAAACATCTCTGAAGATACCTGAAAATAGCTGTGCAGCGACGCTCCCCATCCAACCTGACAGATCTTGAGAGGATCTGCAGAGAAGAATGAGAGAATCTGCCCAAATACATTTGTACCAGGCTTGTAGCGTCATACCCAAGAAGACAGTGCTGTAATCACTGACAAATGTGCTTCAACAAAGTACTGAGTAAATGTGATATTTGCTTTGTCATTATAGGATATTGTGTGTTGATTGATGAGGAAAAAAACTATTTAATACATTTTAGAATAAGGCTGTAAGTTAACAATGTGGGAAAAGTAAAGGGGTCTGAATACCTTCCGAATGTACTGTATGACATTTAAGGTAAAAGTTGATCCCATCTTACAGACTGCAGAAAGTACAACATTAACCAAATAAACCATGCATTTATTGATCAACAAACTGTAAGTGGCTTCAGTTTATGAGAAGCATGTTGGGAAGTTCGAGCTGATGGTGCTAATAACAATCGGACACGTACCATGATAATGACCTAATGATAATGAATTCTTGACCTCAAAGTCTAAATCATGAGCTCCAACAGGACAGCCTAACAAAGTCAAAGGGATCCATACCAAGTGCTGAAAGTCTGCTTCGGGCTTATAGCGCTTCTTAATCTCCACATTGACCTGGTTGCGACATTTTTTCAGTTTAACCTCCAGGGCAGCCTGGGCTATGTCTGACTTCACCATCAGCTGCTTGTGTCTCTTCAGCTCCAGCTCTGCAGGTAGCCATTTCCTCTTGGTGGCATCATAGTTTTTCACTACTTCAATGAATTCTGTCATGAAAAGAAAAGACCAAAGTGACAAGGTTTGTGTTAGACATCATTCTATGTTCCAAATGTGTATAATGATAGAACAAAAAAAGAGAATATGCCATGACATGAAATGTGTACATGTGAATTGCAAGATTTGACCATAACATCTCACAACCATTCACACATGAACATGTCTTTTGGTTTGACGCATTAGAATGGAATACGTCTTGAAATGTGTCTCAAGTGACAACATGTCTGAAGTCATACCATTCAACATTTTGTCTTGTCACATCTTTTTAGGGGCTGTAATGTTCTGAACTGAACAAAAGCTAAATGGCATAGTGTAGTAGTGTGCCAACATTTAAATCCTGTAGCCTACACACAAAAATGAATTTGACTGGGCATTCACTTATCTACAAGTCCCAGGATAATGTTGCATTCGTATCCAAGTGGGAGGTGGGAATTTACCAGTAGTGAAGTCGTAAATAATGCTTTGATATATTCAAGTGCTTTGAACTCATTGCGAAACACTGATTGGCCAACAAGCTGCGTAAACCATAAACTAAATGTACAGCTATCAAGCTTGTAAACAAATGATTGTTATTATCAAAAAATTAGGGGTTCAACAAGGGTCCTTCTAAGATCCTCAACGTTTTTTGAAGAAGCTTAGGGTTCTTAGTACTGAAAATTGCCCCCAAAAGTTTCTTCCAAGAACCCCATAGGAGGTGGGGGTTCATAATAATGAACACTGACAACTAAAGTATTGTGCTATTATTGTGTGTATTATTATTAATAATAATAATATGAGGTAAACTCCCAGCAGAGCCCCATGTCCAATATATGTTGTTCTCCGTATCCGTAGCCAGAATGATTTTGCAGTGCATGGTGATCTAACAGGTTTCCTGTTATATTCATCAGAGGTGTAGGGAGGATGAAAAAAATGTAATTATACAGATGACTAACAAAACAATAATAGCATTATTATTATTATTAATAATAATAATAATAGGGGAGGAGGGTTGTTCAAAAATTAACGCCAAAATGTTATTCAAAAGGTTCTTCGAGGATTCATTTAAAGGGGTTCTTTGAGGAACTTATAGGGGTTCCCCCACAGTTTCAAGTTGAAGAACCCCTAAAGGATACTCCAGGAACCTTTTATTTTTAGAGTGCATATTAATAGATTGCTTTTGATAAATAATGTTTTGCTGTTGCATTTAACTGTCGAAAATGCTTTTATCAAGGTAATTTCCTTGGTAGGTGACGTCAGAGGTCAGCATGTGGGAGAAATATGAGCTCCGGATGATAGACAAGTTTTCTCACTAGTTCCTACCAGTTGGAGGGCCGTTCAGAGTTCCTTTTCCCAGTCCTATATGTGGTAAATTCCCCACTTCCCACTTGGTTGCAAACGCAGCATTAGCTTATGGAAAGTTAAACATCAGGGGTGTATTCACTAGGAACCAAACAGAACCAAACAGAAGCTATTAGAACTAAATGAGGAGGGGCCTACCTGAATGTGTCCAATAGAAACGCTTGTTCTCACTGATGATAGAAAAGAATGCATCTAAGTAAATTAATTCTCAATTCAGAGAAGCATAGGGCAATGGCCTAAAAACAAACAATAGCTCTACATCCTACCTTTTAGGTAGGAAGCACGCTGTCAAATGAGCATGCTTTAGGGCAGTGGTTCCCAACCAAGGGTACTAGGACCCCTGGGGGTACTTGGCCTATCCACAGAGGGTACTTGAGAAGACTCATGAGACCATAGACCTACTGGTAAAATACACATGGGGGGAAATTTAGCAATACTCTGGGCAAAATTCAGTCGGTGGTACAGTAACCAAAAAAAGGTTGGGAACCACTGCTTTAGAAAACCAATAAGAGGGTACAATTAATCTTGCCTGGGTGCCTTTGTAGGCGTGTTTTGCACAGCTCTGTCCAAGTTGGCTCAAAACAATCGTTAAGTAATAAAGCATGTGTGGTAATTAATAGGATTCTGTTTTTTTACCATGCAAAAGTGCTTGCTTTTGATAAAAACACTTCATATGTCTTCCCAATGAAAACTGGTTAGAAAATTCAAACATTTTTATTTATTTATAGAATATATATGTTTTATGTTTCTGGCCCGTCCCTATGCCCATCCCTAACACTGGGACAATCCAAGATGCACCTGAACAAGTGGCATCTTTACATCGTTACCTGGCAACACACTATCACAACTACTTTTACAACTACCATTTTTAGCACCTGTAATTCGTCATGGATGATTTTATAGTTACGTTTGATTTGTTTTATCCACTAACGTTTAAAGAATGGTGTCAACAAGAAGAGGAGGATATTGAAGATATTAAACAAGAAGAAAACGTGGACCAGCAACCTGAGCCCAGCGTTAATGTTATACATGCGGAAAGCAGTGTTAGTGAATGTAACATCACGTTTAGTTGAAAAATGGATAGTTTGAGAAACAATCTAGATGTTTTATGCCGGTAACCGTTGTATGAAAGCATTAATACATAAGAGGCCATGTGCTATGACTTTAAAAAAAATCATGGCTGTGTGTTCCACACCACTCGGTTCGCTTCCTGGTTATGACCGCATCACATCCATGATAAACATGGCATAACTGCTTAAATAATCAATAGCCTACTTTTCACTTGTTTCCAATATCGATGGCTAACAAATAAAACACTTCCACAAATGTGGATATAATATCACATTAACATTTGACGAATAAATATTAGGAATTCACCATTCAACATACAACGTTATAACTACAAAGCGCACGCCCTTGCTGCTGGATATTATCGAAGTGACCATAAATATGCTTGTAGTTAAAACGCTGCAACAAACATTTACGAACGGTTGGTGCCGGAAAACTCTTTCCCAGTGCGTAGGTTTCCACTAAATAACACAGCCACAAAGTCAAACTTCATGAAAACCAACATTTTATTTTTGGTCTTAATTTAAGGTTAGCATTGGGGTTATGGTTTAAAATCAAATTTTAAGAGAAATTGAAGAAATATGCGGGGTTTATGACTGACTGGTAACTAGTGACGTCCAAGTGGGTATCTAGCCCAAAGGCCGGCAGATGGCGAGATTGAATCATGTAAAATGGCAGACTCAATATCGCCACCTGCCGGCTTTTGGGCTCGTGCGTAATTGTTAAATGAAACCATTATCCCAAAAGACTCAATCTATGACGATATCCTCCAATTTAAAAAAAAAAAGAAAAGTTACTTTTTTTTGTTGGTATTCACATTCGTTTTTATTTGTAGTCATTGACCCCGTGTTCCTCATTTTGCCACGTGTAGCTGGAAAACAGTATTTATTGCAATGGCTAGCTTGCCTATGATTTTAATAACCTGTATTTTTCAATGTGTTGTCGTGGTACTTGGCATTTCAGGGAAAACCCACCAGTTATTAGCAGACCCAGAACTGTCAGCTCGCATTGTACCACGAGGTCTGGAAGCTAGGCCAGTCAGCTCTGCGTTAACAGTAGGATATTTATTAGCCTACAAGCACTTCTTATGGAGATGAACAAACATCTATTGCAGTATTTAATAGCCTTGTTGGGATTGAAACGTTAACTTCGCAAACATCTTACTCTCCCCGCCTCCAAATCAGGTAAGGGTTAATTAAATATGCAGGCTACGTTGTTTTTGTTTACTATATGATTTATGTCATAATGTGCATTATTGCAGTGCAATAAAATATGGGGTCCAGTGTTCAATTATGTAGGTTGGCTGTGAACCTGTAAACCTACTCAGTAGGCCGAGTCTAAGGTTAATTTTGTGAGGTTTTTAGTCCTTTCTTCCATATCCATAGTACTGGCAGTACATTTCCAGATACAGAGGGGTCACACCAGCGTAGCAGTCTATTCCTGAATTGTAAATTGGCCTAATGCAGGGCTATAATTCCTTTGGTGGATGTTCTCATGAGCAGATGTTAATGTATGCTGCTTTAATGCATGCACACCATCATTCTTAAGAAGGAATGCCATTAGTTTGATTGCAGAATGTAACGCTGTCACTTATTTATAGGAGATGGTAGTGTTATTATTTGCATCATTTCCATAAGAACATCATTTTAAACACTCTCTACATTTTAAGATTAAACCATCGTAGGAACTTGGTGTCCTCGGAGATGTATTTTTCTTCTTTGCTGGCAGCAGCTGTCAGACAGCCCCTATATGATAAGTGTTATATTGATGCCGTGTCAAACTATAGTTATCTTCACTAACAAATCTCAGCTACCCTGCTCTGATTGAGCACAAAGGGTATGTTCAAAATCCCTTAATGTTTTTCAACAAGAAGCAACGCTTTTGAGGTTCTACACCTTGGCGCCTGGATAACACGTTTAGCAAAGTGACCATGATATTTTCCCTATAACCTGACTGTTCATACGCCTACATCTCCTGCAGAAAAATATGAAATGTTTCCGTCTACGTCACCCTAAAAACATGTTGTACAAGCCTTGTGAGAAAGGCCTTGTGGTCCTTCTGTAGCTCAGTTGGTAGAGCATGGCGCTTGTAACGCCAGGGTAGTGGGTTCGATTCCCGGGACCACCCATACGTAGAATGTATGCACACATGACTGTAAGTCGCTTTGGATAAAAGCGTCTGCTAAATGGCATATATTATTATATTATGATTAAAGGCAAACTGGGAGAGCCTTATTGTTTTAAGACTTTGAAATAGTTGCAAACCCCAGACAAATGTATAACATTATACTGTACTATTTTGATAAATTGGAACTGGGATAGACTGTTGTTGACCCAGTTAGGCTACTTCTATAGCCTTTGTATTGATTGCATGAAATATCTTGGGTGATGACATAATAGTCATTGACTGTGCAATTTACAGGCTATGAAATCATTTTCTACATTGTTTCTTGATTCTCAACATTGGCATACAAAACCAAATCAAACCAATCTGATGTTTCAATCTCTAGAAAGTTGCCAGAGCAGGGCTTATTGTTTGATTAATAATGCAGCCTTAATTGTGCTCTTTTTGTTTTATCATTTCCCTCAGATGGCGTTTGCATAGCTCCATACATGTGCATACTGATCCTGTAGATCCATACATGTGCATACTGATCCTGTAGTTCCATACATGTGCATACTGATCTTGTAGCTCCATACATGTGGTATACTGATCCTGTAGCTCCATACATGGGCATACTGATCTTGTAGCTCCATACATGTGCATACTGATCTTGTAGCTCCATACATGTGCATACTGATCCTGTAGCGCCATACACGTGCATACTGATCCTGTAGCTCCATACATGTGCATACTGATCCTGTAGCTCCATACATGTGCATACTGACCCTGTAGCTCCATACATGTGGTATACTGACCCTGTAGCTCCATACATGTGCATACTGACCCTGTAGCTCCATACATGTGGTATACTGACCCTGTAGCTCCATACATGTGCATACTGATCCTGTAGCTCCATACATGTGGTATACTGACCCTGTAGCTCCATACATGTGCATACTGACCCTGTAGCTCCATACATGTGGTATACTGACCCTGTAGCTCCATACATGTGCATACTGATCCTGTAGCTCCATACATGTGCATACTGATCCTGTAGCTCCATACATGTGCATACCGATTCTGTAGCTTCATTCATGTGCATACTGATCCTGTAGCTCCATTTATGTGCATACTGATCCTGTAGCGCCGAGGCGATGTGGGATATTGTTTTTTCGCCCAGTAGAGGACACTGTGGTAGGCCTATTCATTCTAGGGATGTCAGTACCTTGTTTTAGTGTGTGGTTGTGTGGTCTCAGTGATTAGGATAATGTTTGTGCAAACCTTTTGTCGTGTTTGTTTGACGTTACACGACTCACAATAAAAAATGACCTGTTTGCTGGTATCAAAGGCCCCCATTTTTGGAATTACTCTATTACACAAACTGTAGTTAGCGGGCTCTGAATCAGTTAAATTTAGAGCCCCAAATTCTGATGTGATATGAGACCCTTGAGTATAAGTCAGATCTCAAGCCTCCCTGTTTGGTTAGTTCTAAATTTGAGATACAGGTGTGCCTTCAGCATTTGTTCATTTTGAGCTAATCTCAGACATTGTTTGAACACTTTATTAGTTTCAACAGAATGTTTTGCCAACCCATTCTAGCTGTTTATATTGATTTTGGATGATTGACTTTAAGTCAATAACACCATTTATTAGACGGATTAGAAAGCCTCTTTGAGACATTTGTAGAGATTTTACCTAGGAATTAAAGTTTACCACCAGCTAGGTTTCCATCCAATTGGCGACAGATTTTCACGAGAATATTCTAAAGTCTGCATCGAAAAATATGTGCATTTTCCCACCAGATGTGTTTCCATCAACACGACTTTTAATGTTGAAAGACAGTGACCCAGTTCTACGTATTTTATTGGTTTGTGACTCACTGACACCGCCCCCGGTTAGAGGGGAATAAAGGAGCCCAAGAGTTAACACACACAGGAACTTTAATCACACACAGGAGAAGATGAACATGGGTATGTTTTCTGTGTCTCATGCACATATATACACCCACACTCACAGACTGGAATAACACCGTACCTGGCAATATTTACTCCCTTGGAGAGTGTGGGGCAGGCTGGCTAGCCAATCAGGACCTGGAGAGACTGCATGGCTAGAGCGTGCACAGGGGTGAGACACATGGCCTTTGTCCGATTGGCTGAAGCTATGAGCTGCAGGAGATATCGATCTCTCACATGAGGGGGAGATTTTTATTTATTTATTTTATTTAACCTTTATTTAACTAGGCAAGTCAGTTAAGAACAAATTCTTATTTTCAATGAAATGGTGAGGATGGGTGAGAGTCAGACAGCATGACTCCAGAAAGCAAATAAACAAATGCTCACACAAACAGTGACATAGTGTCCATTAGCGCTCTCGGCAGGGGGATTGTGTATCCATTGCATTTTCAACTCTTAAGGATGGTTTTGTCACAAACTGTTGCGATAAATGGCATACTTGCCCAATCTGGTTTTGGCGCATGCTCTGTAGACAAGTTTGCTGATACAGTGGACAGGCTTGGTTATATGATGGATAAAACCAAGATCCTCTTTTTTAATAAAAGAAAAGTAAATAATCCCAAGCATGGATCATGTCCCCAGCATCATTCAAATGATAGCCAACCTTCTATCTATTGGACATTTGGTTGAAGCTTATCATCTTGCACTTAAACACCATAAGTTATGAAATAACTTATGTAGTTCATCATAACTTATTCTATCTGACTAAGAACTCGACATGCTTTTCCATGTCGTGGTAATAGTAGGCTACAACATCTCGTGACTCCCAAGTTTACTGCATTATTATGTTCTTTCTATCATTATTTGCTCATAAATGTGTTTCCACTGTCGCATAATCTACTTCACCAACAAACTAAATATACCTCCTTGTCTAACTTATTTTGTTTTGTCGACATTGGGAAGTTCTAACGACAACTTTTATCTGCATGAAATGTTTGGATGGAAACCTGGTTACTGTAACACTTACAAAATAATAAGGATTGGCTAGTCTCCCTCATATCACTAATGTACCAATCATTTTAAAATAAGAAAAGTACATTGGTGAGAACTAATGGAAAAACACTTTATTGATATGGCCTATGCCTAGCAAAAGTGCATTTGTAAATGTTTTTGAATATTCAACACAAGGCTGAGTAGATTTTTATGAACATTTTCAAAAAGGTACTGTAGAAGATGTACATTTTTACTTTCTGTGATGCAAATAGGAACACTACATCTGGGAGAAAGATAATGTTGGCTTAATCTTGTAGGTGAGTCCCCACTCGCACTCCGACATTGCCAACCCATTCTAGCTGTCTATTTGAAACGAGCATAGACTAGAGGTATTTTAATGAATCCTTTGTATAAAGCAATTTCTCATTTCTTTCTCTTTTACCCACCACTATTTCTCTATCTTTGCTTCCTCTCTCACATACTTCTATTCTCTTTGTGCCCCTCTCTCTCTCCACCCGTTGCATATAATTCCAGTGTGATTTTTAGAAATGGAGTGATTCTCTCTCTAAATGAAATGCTCTCCCCGTGCCCTGTTGATAAAAATGTTATTCTGATCGGGGGTGTTGTGTTGAATGCTAAATCTTATTCTCCGGAGTGTATTCCTATTTGCATTGTTTTGAAAACCCTTAAAATAATCAGTTGGCGATAAGACATTCGATTCATTTGGTACGTTCATTTGGAGAAAACATGCATTCATTTATGAAAGCCATCATTTGTGGTTTAAATTGACATTGCAAATGATTGTCCTCGGATTAACACACGTTATTGCTGTTAATGTTTGTAGAGAAAATAGTTTTTGCTCCATCATAAGCATACCATTTAAAGCTCTTACGGGATTTTGTTTTCTATTATATTATGAGTTCCACCATTGTTGATTGGTTTCTTTCAAATTGAGGAATTGGACTTCAGGGAGATGCTATAAGTAAGTATAATAAACTATTCACAGGTTAAACTTACTTGAAATTACCACAAGATATAGCCCTGTGTTAAGCAACCATGTTTACAGTCTTTTGGTAGTCACATGTTCACATGCATATTTTAAAGATGATTTTAGTAATGAGGCTCCATTCTGTTTCTCGCCTCAGTGATTAAACAGTCTTGACCACCTCCCTTCTCACGCTGGGTCCTCATAATTCATTTAAACTGTTGTCCCATCCAGTCTAAACCACACAGTCTAAATAAAAGGAAGAACATGGCCCTAAGAGAGTCTAGTGTTATGAAGCATTCAGGCTGGACATTAACACAATCTCAACCATCTGTAATCAAATGATACCTTCAGTATATACATTTCTGCTATATTGTTTGTTTCAGCCAGTAGCTATCAGTGGCAATGCACTTCAATAAACAAGAGTATTTTGTAAAAATGTCTGGTTAGGCAAGACAACTGATGCAAGTTGAGTAGTGTTCGGCTGAGATATTTAGGCCTATGTCTTAAAGCAGTGGTTCCCAAACGTTTTATATTCCTGTACCCCATCAAACTTTCAACCTCCAGCTGCGTACCCTTTCTAGCACCAGGGTCAGCGCACTCTCAAATGTTATTTTTTGCCATCATTGTAAGCCTGCCACACACACACTATACATTTATTAAACATAAGAATGAGTGTGAGTTTTTGTCACAACCTGGCTCGAGGGAAGTGACAAAGAGCTCTTATAGGACCAGGGCACAAATAATAATATAATGAGAATCAATAATTTTGCTCTTTATTTAACCATCTTACATATAAAACCTTATTTGTTCATTTGAAAATGGTGAATAACTCACCACAGGTTAATGAGAAGGTTGTGCTTGAAAGGATGCACGTAACTCTGCAATGTGGCGTTGTATTGGAGAGAGTCTCAGTCTTAAATCATTTTCCACACACAGTCTGTGCCTGTATTTAGTTTCCATGCTAGTGAGGGCCGAGAATCCACTTTCACATAGGTACGTGGTTGCAAAGGGCATCAGTGTCTTAACAGCGCGATTTGCCAAGGAGGCATACTCTGAGCGCAGGCCAATCCAGAAATTTGACAGTGGGCTTCTGATTAAATTAAATTTCTACAAAACTGCTTGTTGCAATTTCGATGAGGCTCTCTTGTTCAAATATCGGTAAGTGGACTGGAGGCAGGGCATGAAAGGGATAACGAATGCAGTTGTTTGTTGTCATTCGTTTCGGGAAAGTACCTGCATAATTAAGCTTGTCTCTCAATAAAAAAAAAACGTGTCAATACTAAGGCCCTTGATAACCAGTGCACTTCTGTATGTTGTAAAAGCGTTACATGGCCGTTGCCCATATCATTGCATATCGCAGAAGATACACGAGAGTTCAGGGGCCTTGCATTAACAAAGTTAACCATTTTCACTGTAGTGTCCAAAGCATCTTTCAAGGTGTCAGGCATTCCCTTGGCAGCAAGAGCCTCTTTGTGAATGCAGCTACGTTTGGCTACATACGGACCGTTAGTGGAATTCCCGCAAGAGAGTAATGATTAATGTGTTTGGATGTTAATTATTTGACTAAGCTACCTGTATTTGACATTGTGTTATTTCGCTGAATACTGGATGGTTTAATTTTATTTTTGGCAGTGAAACGACGCTACTCAGGCGAGAAAAAAACCTCACCCAAATATATAGCCCTGTTGGAAAATATAAATGGACTGTTTGGAAATGGGAATAAATTATTATTATTATGTACATGTATAGAAAAAAAAGTGAATCACATTTTTATTTGGCGTACCCCCGACGGCATTGCCCTGTTTTGGAATACCTGTCTTAAAGGGTTTGTTCGGGACTTTGTCTGTGAAGCCCTTTGTCTACTTCGCTACAGTCGGATGAACTCGTGGATACCATTTTTATGTCTGCGTGCAGTTTGAAGGAAGTTGCCAATTATTGTAAGCGCAATTGTTAACTAGCGTCAGTTCAAAGACTAAATTTCTAGCTGTTCCTTTAGTCTTCGTCATTGTGCTGATGCTAGTTAGCATTGGTTTGCGAAACTACCTCTAACTTCATTCATGCTGGACACAGACATACAAATGGTATCAAGTTCATCTGACTCTGGGTAAGGGCTTCATTGCCAAAATCACAAACTATTCCTTTATGCAAGGATGTTATCCAAAAATAATTGAGCAAAGACACTGGGGTCTTGGGCATGGATATTAACCCTAAATGATTTGGCCATTGGAAAAAGTTGCTTTTAGGTGGTTGATTCTGAAGTTTTCTGCTTAAAAGTCTTGCCTTCTTCTGTCAATCTTGAGTGGTGGCCATTCCAGTGTCGACATCAAATCCCTCAAATGGAATGATACCATTTGCTAAGTACACCACTCTGCTAAGTACAGAACTTTAATTTAGTGGTGTACTTTGCTTAAAGGGTAGTAGTAGTTCTGAAAGTAGCGCTCACAAGCCTAAAGTGGTCCCTGAAAATTGTGTACTAAGTCATACATGTGTGGCATGTCATTTCTCTCTCTCGCTCTCTGCTGTGGGTGCATCGTGTTCATCTTGCTAGCTGTCAATCATATGGCGAGGGACTGAAGCTCTTTGGTTGAACTTGAATTGCTAGGGGCTGGCCCACGTGGGGGGGAATAGTGCAACACAGCTTCTACAAAAACAGTTGCTTTCAAACTAGCGATTTTGTGGCAAATTGAGGTAACAGTAATTCTGCTCATAGATTATGCATGTATGAACTACACATTGACACAACCAGCCTAAAGCGGAAGATAAAGAAAATAAACTTAGTAGTCGCCAAAATTCCAGAGCATGTCTAACACTGCTGGACCTTTGAGCGTTGATTTTAGTGTGTAGTATTTATCTGTGGTGCTTTTATGAAGGCAGTGTGTGTAATAAACAAGGGATGCATGGCACCCCCAAATCTTCTGGGAGCCATTATCAGCATTGCTGATGCAGGAAATAGATTGCATGTGAAATATAATACCCTTGAATAATTAATTCAATGGGTTTTAAATGAACCGACTGCACCCAGGGGAGGTGGAGCAGGTAAGTTTACAAGTGCCGTTTTAAAAAGCTGTCTGAGACTTGGGGATGGTCGATAAGAAGGAAAAGGAGAGAGATTAAAGCATATCTTAAGTGTAGAAGGCACGCTAAACATTGGTTTGTTGACAGTGAACTCGGACGAAAACAAGAGTGTTTGATTTGAGTATGTTCAGCATACAGCATTTCAGTTCGCTGCAGTGGTCAGGTGGTGAAATTAAGTGATGACCAGTCAGTTTACGAATGACATTTGGGAATGACATGTTTCAGACAGACCTGGGTTCAAATACTATTCCAAATATTTTATCGGTGGTTGATTGAGCTTGCCTGGCTTAATAGAACCACTAGAATATTCGACACAGTTGCAAACCCTGCCCATCTGGCACTCCAGGCAGACTCTGCAAACACTTAAGTATTTGAAAGATTTCAAGTAGTATTTAAACCCAGGTCTGGACTCAAAACACTGAACGGCATATTGATTGTTGAAACAGTTGTTGAGGTGTGTTTCTGTGTTAGTTGGGCCAATAAAAGCTGCCTATTCACTAGTCTGTGGCTAAGCAATGCATGAACTAATGGGCTTTGTATAGATGGAAAGTGTGTTGACAGAGGATGTTCTGTGTAATGCTTTAATGTATTCTAAAGAATCTTGAAAATGTCAACTTTGAACACAAACCATGTCTCGTCTTGTACTCTACCCATTTCAAATGGTTTCCTCCACTGGCTGGTTCCAGTGAGTAAAATATGTCTATGTACAAATGTCTCTATATTAACTTTTGGTTGCCATTCCTGTTCTAGGTATTTGTGACCCGTTTTAGGAAACTAGGTGTATGTCGCGGGTAACTACTTCACAGGAGGGCCATTTCAACATAAACGTAAAAAAAAAAATCTAAATGCGTTTTTTGGCAGAAATGCCTTCTCGAACATGTGAAGTTTCATGTGCCTTAATAACAAACTTGTATGCGATCTGTAAATACAAATAAAATAGTTAAATTACGGGCCTAGTTGGTTTAGCCTAAGAAAAAGTCAGCAACCTTCCTGCTAGCCATGATTGGCTGAGATAATGAGTATGCTGGACATGCCGAGAGAGGAGTTTGGATTGGTCTGCCATATAGCACGCTTCTGTTTTATTTGAGCTGGTTAGTATGTCTAGGCAATCCTGTCTAACACAGCTGTATTGTGTATTAAAACTGCACAAATGTTGCGCTTTCTGAAAGACTGAGGTTTGAAATCAGTGGAATTTGTGTATGATAGCTTCTGGATTACATCTTCAAACTAAGGGCAACCATGGCATCTGACAGGAGACACATCCAACCATGAATGATGTATACGGGTAAAATAGCTACATTATCAGATATGACATGTTTCTAATTTTAACAGAAAGAGCCATTTACTTTATTAGCTAGCTAACATTTAACCTGGTTGGTTAGCTACCTGCAGATTCATGCAGGGTAGTATTGTCATGAGTTGTGATTATGGTTCATTGTTTACCTAGACGTTACGTGTATGACATTATTATTCGTATCTCAGAGCTATTTGCTTAGCTAGTGTAACGGATGTGAAACGGCTAGCTAGTTAGCGGTGGTGCGCGCTAAATAGCGTCAATCGGTGACGTCACTTGCTATGTAGTGGTTCCGCTTGCTCTGCAAGGGCCGTGGCTTTTGTGGAGCGATGGGTAACGATGCTTCGTGGGTGTCAGTTGTTGATGTGTGCAGAGGGTCCCTGGTTCACGCCCGGGTATGGGCGAGGGGACGGTCTAAAGTTATACTGTTACACTAGCTATAGCCTAATGTTAGCTAGCTAACATTGAACCTGATTGGTTAACTACCTGCAGATTTATTCAGGGTAATAACGTCGTGAGTTGTTATTATGGTTCATTGTTTACCTAGCTAACATTAGCTGGCTGGCTTGCTAGCTAACGTTACATGTATGACCTTATTATTCGTATCTCATAGCTATTTGCATGGCTAGCTACAGCTTAATTTTAGCTAGCTAACATTGAACCTGGTTGGTTAGCTACCTGCAGATTCATGCAGGGTAGTAACGTCATGAGTTGTGATTATGGTTCATTGTTTACCTAGGTAGCTACATGTCTTAACAAAAGACTACTATGCAAGTAAACATTTTCGGTGCGTTCGTAAATTCAGTCTGGCCATTTACTCCGATCTCAGAGCACTCTCACCTGAGTGTGCCAGAGAGTGCAGAATAACTGCTGAATTTACGAATGCTCCACACCCGTTAAATATGTCAGTAAACTCATCGGCCAGAACGTCCACTGTGCGCTCTGAACACGAAGCGCTGTGAATTTACAAACTGACAATCTGACAACACAGTTGCAGTCACCAACACCCTGGATAACATAACAGCCTAACCAGCTCTGCTAGGGCGAGTAATGTTCAGTGAGCTGTTCTCTCCTCACTTAGATGTCTGGAAGTAGCTAGCAGGTTGGCTTGGGTGCATGACTGCTGCTGTTAGTACATTCGGATCAACCTTTAAAGAGATGGGTGGGGCTAAAGCTTATGAGGGTGTTTGCGATGCTGAATGGGTGTATACAAAGACGGGCTCTCCAATAGTTGTACCAAAACATTCAAAGGCCATTTTGTCAAAAGTGAGTTTACAAGTTTATCAACTTTCAAAGCAAAATTACTTTCCCGTTGTTCCTCAACTGTAGTGTATTATATACCATTTTGTAGGTCTAAGTCTCTACTGAGCCTCTATATCCAATATCGAAAAACACTGTTTCAAATTTCGCTACATAAGATCGATTTGAGCCTGTTGGTCACATTTAATTAAATGACGCTAGCATAGGCTTCTACATAAGCATTCAGAGATATGTGGCATTAGTGAAACTAAGTGTACAAATGTAGTTTTCTTATTTCATGTGACTTAAAACCACATTACAATTTGTTCTTGAATCAGCAAGCATGTTGAACTAGTGACTGGCTTTTAATACAATCCTTGGCACCCGAACCCTTGTTAATTGTATGGACATTTTGCTGCAACTGCTCACTTAGTAAGACTGTCAAATTACTTTGAGCAGCATCCATCAGCTCCCATTAGACATGTTTAGTTGTATTTATTACATTCTCTTCATCCAAGATGTTTCTCCTGAGTGCAACCATAATTTTCCTGTGAAAACAGGACCCATATGAATTCTGAGTGAATAGGGAGGGAAGGATGTACAGAAAACAATGAATTCAGGAATGGACTAAATGTAAACCAGACTGAATGGAGGGCTCTTCTTTCTACACCCATTTTAAACCTAATGTCAGGTTGAGTTGTATGCATCTTTGTTGGATGTTGAATGAAGACACAAGTGGAAGTGTGTATTAGTGACTTCTGAGGATAGCATCCAGCCAGGCTGTGTGTATTATATGAGTGTTTGTTCATTGATCAGAAACTAGTGAACATTGTGTGATTCATAATGGATATCAGAAGTATGCACATGCATCTGAATACGGTATCTTATACAAGACTGGTATTCATGCACATTTCCTGTGTAGTATACTATACTGTAATGAGGACATCGGAGTAATAAGCTTACATGTAAATGGTTGTGGTTTCTATTTAGTTAAAATTGGTAATTTGAAGTTCATGCTCATGATGTAGAGCTGTGGACACGGCACAACATTAGACTGCAGGATGTTGTTTATTTTAGTTTTGGGCAACTTTCCAAATAAGATGAGCTCCTGAAAATGTTTGTTCTCCCTTGGTTGAGCTCACAAGACCACTTGCATTAGATTGCATAACTTAAGGTGCTGTCAGGCCAAGCGGTTGGGGATTTTTTCTTGATATAATTCACAAATAATGGCGATATTCCAAGTGGCTGAATGCCCGCAAAGTCATTTTGTTCAGAGTTGGAGCTCCAAGGACTGTTTATTGGTGTCTTGGCTGATAAGGTAAGAAGGGAACATTTATTACATGCCAGAGGCCAATGTTGTTAGATTGTGGTTCATTGTTCAAAATGGCTCTCAAATGCTTTTTTAAATGACCAAATAGGCCTATAGGACAGTACCCCCAGTCTTCGGCTAGCATTTCAAACATCCAATAGTCTAGATCTATAGATTGACATTTAATTCAATACTATACTATCTCTTGTTTATTATATGTGTCAGGCATATGTGTATAGGTGGCAGGGAAGTCAGGCGCAGGAGAGTCAAACGGAGTGTAAAATGGAGTCTTTTAATAATGTCCTAGTAACATGCTCCATAACACTAAACAGGAAAAGAACATAAACAAAATATGGGTACGAAGACCCGACGCGCACCTATACAATAAACATCACTACACTGACAATAAACAATCTCCGACAAAGACATGAGGGGAAACAGAGGGTTAAATACACAACAGGTAATGAATGGTATTGAAAACAGGTGTGTGGGAAGACAAGACAAAACCAATGGAAAATGAAAAAAGGATCAATGATGGCTAGAAGACCGGTGACGTCAAACGCCGAGCACCGCCCGAACAAGGAGAGGCAACGACTTCGGTAGAAGTCGTGACAATATGCCAGTGTTTACAGTAAACTCGTGTTTACTGTTTACACACTAACCCTCAAAGAATACAATTTCTGAGCCCTCATCATATTATTTATTTTCAAGATAGTAAGTTAACACTCCTTGGTTAGTGTGCAGACTCTTGATTGGTGGAAGGTAAGTTATTTGCATAGTACTGCTGATGGCACCTTTAAAATCGTTTCTGAAGGGTATTGCGTTTAATTGCCCTTTTGAACACTAAATAAGACCTTGGGAAACATTAAACTTCGACTTATTACACAGTCTTGTGAATAAATACTCTATTGTTTTACATTTGTCTGCACTCAGTCAAACGGCGAAAGGAATTTAAGTATGGGGAAAAAATATATATATAATTTTGTTAACACAGTAGCCAGACATGGAAATATTAATTAGTTGTGATTCATAATTTATGGAAGCTAATTACACAAAGTACATGGTTTTTAGGCTTATCTGGGAGGATAAGGAGTAGAGAAATCCAGATATTTCTGCTCGGCCTATTTAGGGTAATTTGGATTATTATGAGAGAACATCAGCAAATTGACTCAGATGAAAAAATCATTATCAGTCTCTAAAGCTCAGTTGGTAGAGCATGGCGCTTGTAACGCCAGGGTAGTGGGTTCGATCCCCGGGACCACCCATACGTAGAATGTATGCACACATGACTGTAAGTCGCTTTGGATAAAAGCGTCTGCTAAATGGCATATATTATTATTATTATATAATGAAAATGTCAGTGTAGCCTGTGATTTAATTGTAAGCACAATGTAGCAATTTTAAACAAACACGGTAAGGAGATTACAGCCAACAATCACAATTTATTCTATACATTTGTGTGTCAAATGTCACAGCACAATTTAAACAGTGAATATCACAGGAATGACTACAGCTCTTATAGAAAAGAATCCGGTAAACCTGTCCGTGTCTCTTCTGCTTGAGGCAGATATGTCCTTAAATAACCCTGTTAGACCGTGTGCATTATTTATTCAATTGATTTATTCCCTAATGTGCATTTTATTTTTTGGTTCGAACGTTTGGGATCTGGAATGATGAACTCACTTGAGTGAATATGTTCCAGAGGCCATTACTGTGTTGATGATGATGATGATGATAAAAGTCCTCAAAGAATGAAAGTGGTGAGGCGGTCCAGACATTAGAATGTCTTTAAAGGGGAATTTCACCCTGGGGGATTATGGGCTTGTTTTCATCATGTCTGAGGCATTTGATGGCGGGGTGAGATCTAAAAATGTATGTAGTACTGCTTTGTGGAATTTCGTGAAGGCTCTATGTTATACTGATCACACTATACATTTTTGTGGGTGTAGATACAGTGAGGGAAAAAAGTATTTGATCCCCTGCTGATTTTGTACGTTTGCCCACGGACAAAGAAATTATCAGTCTATAATTTTAATGGTAGGTTTATTTGAACATTGAGAGACAGAATAACAACAACAAAATCCAGAAAAACGCATGTCAAAAATGTTATAAATTGATTTGCAATTTGACCCCTCTGCAAAACATGATTTACTACTTGGTGGCAAAACCCTCGTTGGCATTCACAGAGGTCAGACGTTTCTTGTAGTTGGCCACCAGGTTTGCACACATCTCAGGAGGGATCCCACTCCTCTTTGCAGATCTTCTCCAAGTCATTAAGGTTTCGATGCTGACGTTTGGCAACTCGAACCTTCAGTTCCCGCCACAGATTTTCTATGGGATTAAGGTCTGGAGACTGGCTAGGCCACTCCAGGACCTTAATGTGATTCTTCTTGAGCCACTCCTTTGTTGCCTTGGCTGTGTGTTTTGGTCATTGTCGTGCTGGAATACCCATCCACGACCCATTTTCAATGCCCTAGCTGAGGGAAGGAGGTTCTCACCCAAGATTTGAAGGTACATGGCCCCGTCCATCGTCCTTTGATGTGATGAAGTTGTCCTGTCCCCTTAACAGAAAAACACCCCCAAAGCATACTGTTTTCACCTCCATGTTTGATGGTGGGGATGGTGTTTTTGGGGTCACAGGCAGCATTCCCCCTCCTCCAAACATGGCGAGTTGAGTTGATGCCAAAGAACTCAATTTTGGTCTCATCTGACCACAACACTTTCACCCAGTTGTCCTCTGAATCATTCAGATGTTCATTGGCAAACTTCAGACGGGCATGTATACAGTGCCTTGCGAAAGTATTCGGCCCCCTTGAACTTTGCAACCTTTTGCCATATTTCAGTCTTCAAACATAAAGATATAAAACTGTATTTTTTGTGAAGAATCAACAACAAGTGGGACACAATCATGAAGTGGAACGACATTTATTGGATATTTCAAACTTTTTTAACAAATCAAAAACTGAAAAACTGCGCGTGCAAAATTATTCAGCCCCTTTACTTTCATTGCAGCAAACTCTCTCCAGAAGTTCAGTGAGGATCTCTGAATGATCCAATGTTGACCTAAATGACTAATGATGATAAATACAATCCATCTGTGTGTAATCAAGTCTCTGTATAAATGCACCTGCACTGTGATAGTCTCAGAGGTCAGTTAAAAGCGCAGAGAGCATCATGAAGAACAAGGAACACACCAGGCAGGTCCGAGATACTGTTGTGAAGAAGTTTAAAGCTGGATTTGGATACAAAAATATTTCCCAAGCTTTAAACATCCCAAGGAGCACTGTGCAAGCGATAATATTGAAATGGAAGGAGTATCAGACCACTGCAAATCTACCAAGACCTGGCCATCCCTCTAAACTTTCAGCTCATTCAAGGAGAAGACTGATCAGAGATGCAGCCAAGAGGCCCATGATCACTCTGGATGAACTGCAGAGATCTACAGCTGAGGTGGGAGACTCTGTCCATATGACAACAATCAGTCGTATATTGTACAAATCTGGCCTTTATGGAAGAGTGGCAAGAAGAAAGCCATTTCTTAAAGATATCCATAAAAAGTGTCGTTTAAAGTTTGCCACAAGCCACCTAGGAGACACACCAAACATGTGGAAGAAGGTGCTCTGGTCAGATGAAACCAAAATTGAACTTTTTGGCAACAATGCAAAACACTATGTTTGGCGTAAAAGCAACACAGCTCAGAACACACCATCCCCACTGTCAAACATGGTGGTGGCAGCATCATGGTTTGGGCCTGCTTTTCTTCAGCAGGGACAGGGAAGATGGTTAAAATTGATGGGAAGATGGATGGAGCCAAATACAGGACCATTCTGGAAGAAAACCTGATGGAGTCTGCAAAAGACCTGAGACTGGGACGGAGATTTGTCTTCCAACAAGACATTGATCCAAAACATAAAGCAAAATCTACAATGGAATGGTTCAAAAATAAACATATCCAGGTGTTAGAATGGCCAAGTCAAAGTCCAGACCTGAATCCAATCGAGAATCTGTGGAAAGAACTGAAAACTGCTGTTCACAAATGCTCTCCATCCAACCTCACTGAGCTTGAGCTGTTTTGCAAGGAGGAATGGGAAAAAAATTCAGTCTCTCGATGTGCAAAACTGATAGAGACATACCCCAAGCGACTTACAGCTGTAATCGCAGCAAAAGGTGGCGCTACAAAGTATTAACTTAAGGGGGCTGAATAATTTTGCACGCCCAATTTTTCAGTTTTTGATTTGTTAAAAAAGTTTGAAATATTCAATAAATGTCGTTCCACTTCATGATTGTGTCCCACTTGTTGTTGATTCTTCACAGAAAAATACAGTTTTATATCTTTATGTTTGAAGCCTGAAATGTGGCAAAAGGTCGCAAAGTTCAAGGGGGGCGAATACTTTCGCAAGGCACTGTATGTGCTTTCTTGAGCAGGGGGACCTTGCGGGCGCTGCAGGATTTCAGTTCTTCACGGCGTAGTGTGTTACCAATTGTTTTCGTGTAACATCAGCAACTGTAAATACATTTGAGTAGCTAGCTATGTAACATAATTGATGAAGGCTAACATTGGTTATTATTATGACCGTGTATGTCACACCCTGATCTGTTTCACCTGTCGTTGTTATTGTCTCCACCCCCTCCAGGTGTCACCCATCTAACCTATTATCCCCTGTGTTTTTATAACTGTGTTGTCTGTTGCCAGTTCGTCTTATTTGTTCAAGTCAACCAGCGTTTTGTGTCTCAGCTCCTGCTTTTTCCAGTCTCTCTTTTCTCACCCTCCTGGTTTTGACCCTTGCCTGTCCTGACTCCAAACCTGCCTGTCTGGCGACTCTGCCTGACCCTGAGCCTGCCTGCCGACCTGTACCTTTGCCCCCCTCTGGATTACTGACCCCTGCCTGCCTTGACCTGTCTGTTGCCTGCCCCTGTTGGTATATTAAACTATTGTTTATTCGACGTGGTCTGCATCTGGATCTTACCTTCATACCTGATAGTGTATGCATTTCAATCTCATCAAATTATAGCCATGACGGAAGAGAGGATTCCAAGCAGATGTAAATAACAAGTATCACATATCCAGCAAGCTAGCTAAATTTACTGTTGTAAATCTCTAAAACTGAAGCTGGTTTTACTATACAAATGCCTACGCATGCCTGATACTGTCTGCCTCATTTCTACGGTCTGGTCACTGTGCAAAAGTTGAGGGTTATGCCATATTTATTTTTATTGGCCTAGATATTGTTGGAAATGTAATATCTGTGCCTGTTCACATGCATGTTCAACTAGTCTACCCTAATGTTGACGTTATGCTGGCACGGTTCAACAGTTGTTCAAACTGTATAATAGAGTATACAGTGGTTCCTCCTTTAAAAGTTGTGAGTTTACACCGCGGCACTTAGAGGTACCCAGCATCATGGCTTCATTGCTCCAGACCACCGCAAGGGGGAGTTAGAGCACTCATTATGTATTTGGGTCCCAAGGTTTTTATATGACCAAACATATCGAGTGGTTCCAATGACGAATTTGATGCGAAGAAAATGGAAGAAATGGAAGAAAATGTAAGTAGTTATAACATCATAATGAGTCAAGCAAAAAATGTACAATTGAGAGGAATGATAGTTAATGTAGAGAAAGTGTTTGTGCAGATTTTTTTTTTGTCATAAAGTACATTTACGAAAATCGCTATTTTGCGAGTTAGCTGACTAGCTAACATTAGCCAGCTAGCTAGCTAGTGTTATGACATGAGTAGTAATTTGTCATTTGTGTTGTTAATGTTTTAGGGACTCCTGAGAACCAGCAAACCAGGCTGTCGTCTTGTGGAGGTAAAGAATCTAGCTAGCTAAAGCATTTACTGCAAATTGAATGTACAATTGTGTTTGCCTTGCTTATATTTGCCATGTAATACAGCTGAAGTAACATAGCTAGCAAACATTTTTTTTTCTTATTGTGTAGTGGAGGATAAAAATAACTGTATGCCTATGGATGTGTAGCTAGCTACAATACAGTATGTAGCCGATCTGTGTATGGACCCTCAAACTTTTGGTATACATAGGTTCTGAAATACTATCTAGGAACCTATCCCTGTCCGAGTCTGTAATACCAACATGATTTAAGCTGACCACCATAGTGCCTGTGCCCAAGAACACCAAGGTGACCTGCCTACATGACTACCGAGCACTCACATATGTAGCCATGAAGTGGCTGGTCATGGCACACATCAACACCAACATCCCAGAAACCCAAGACCCACTCCAATTTGCATACCGCCCCAACAGATCCACAGATGATGCCGTCTTTATTGCACTCCACACTGCCCTTTCCCACCTGGACAAAAGGAAAACCTATGTGAGAATGCTATTCATAGACTACAGCTCAGCGTTCAACACCATAGTGCCCTCAAAGCTCATAAATAAGCTAAGGACCCTGGGACTAAATACCTCCCTCTGCAACTTGATCCTGGACTTCCTGACGGGCCGCCCCCCAGGTGGTAAGGGTAGGTAACAACGCATCCACCACGCTGATCGGTAACACAGGGGCCCCTCAGGGGTGTGTGCTCAGCCCCCTCCTGTACACCCTGTTTACTCATAACTGCATGGCTAGGCCCGACTCCAATACCATCATTAAGTTTGCCGATGATACAACAGTGGTAGGCCTGATCACAGACAACAACGAGACAGCCTACAGGGAGGAGGTCAGAGACCAGGACAACAACCTCTTCCTCAACATGATTAAGACAAAGGAGATGATTGTGGACTACAGGAAAAAGAGGACCGAGCACGCCCCCATTCTCATCGACAGGGCTGCAGTGGAGCAGGTTGAGAGCTTCAAGTTTCTTGGTGTCCACATCACTAACAAACTAACATGGTCCAAGCACACCATGACAGTTGTGAAGCGGGCACTACTAAACCTATTCCCCCTCAGGAGACTGAAAAGATTTGGCATGGGTCCTGAGATCCTCAAAAGGTTCTACAGCTGCAGCATCGAGAGCATGGTTGGTTGCTGGTTGCATCACTGGCTGGTATGGCAACTGCTCTGCCTCCGACCGCAAGGCACTACAGAGGGTAGTGTGTACGGCCCAGTACATCACTGGGCCAAGCTTCCTGCCATCCAGGACCTCTATACCAGGCAGTGTCAGAGGAAGGCCCTAAAATTGTCAAAGACTGTAGCCACCCTAGTCATAGACTGTCCTCTCTACTACCACACGGCAAGCTGTACCGGACTGCCAAGTCTAGGTCCAAGAGGCTTCTAAACAGCTTCTACCCCCAAGCGATAAGCCTCCTGAACATCTAGTAAAACGGCTACCCACTTATTCACTTAATTAATTAACTCTACCTACATGTACATACTACCTCAACTAACCTGTGCCACCGCACATTGACTCTGTACTGACACCCCCCTGTAAATAGTTATTTTTTACTTCTCCTCTTGAATTACTTCTTACTTTTATCTATTATTCTTATCCATATTTTTTTAACTGCACTGTAGGCTAGGGACTCATAAGTAAGCATTTCACTGTAAGGTCTAAGGCCTGTTGTATTCGGCGCATGTGACTAATACAATTTGATTTGATTTGAACCTCAGCTATCATAGTTGTTGCATCGATTTTAAGTCTCAATGGCAATAATGAAGCCAATGGATTGAGTAGAATATAATAACTTTATTGTACGAAGGATGCAAGTACTGTAGTTATTACCACTAATGAGATCCCCACATTGTAGCTTGTACATTGAATATATTCACTGATGATGTACTCTTCCTTGGCAAATAAAGGTGCGGTTCATGTATGAATCTCTGTGAGACATTCTTTTTCAGTCATATCCAATACCAGGTGTATCAAACTCCATTATTTGAATGATGCTGTGTCTGCATGTATGTATTACAATTATACACTTCAACAGTGTTTACCACTCCTGCTCCTGGGACATCAATGATTACACATTGTAACTATGCAATGGACTAGAAACATTATTTAAGTTAAGGCTGATTTGTAATTCATATAGTTGAAGTCGGAAGTTTACATACACCTTAGCCAAATACATTTAAACTCAGTTTTTCACAATTCCTGACATTTAATCAGAGTAAGAATTTCCTGTCTTAGGTCAGTTAGGAACACCTCTTTTATTTTAAGAATGTGAAATGTCAGAATAATAGTAGAGAGAATTACTTATTTCCGTGTGTATTTCTTTCATCACATTCCCAGTGGTTCAGAAGTTTACATACACTCAGTTAGTATTTGGTAGCATTGCCTTTAAATTGTTTAACTTGGTTCAAACAGTTTAGGTAGCCTTCCACAAGCTTCCCACAATAGAATTGAGGTCAGGGCTTTGTGATGGTCCATTTGGAAGACCCATCAATTAGCCAATCAAAAGCTTCTAAACATATGACATAATTTTCTGGAATTCTCCAAGCTGTTTAAATGCACATTCAACTTAGTGTATGTAAACTTCTGACCCACTGGAATTGTGAAACAGTGGAATAATCTGTTTGTCAACAATTGTTGGAAAGATTACTTGTGTCATGCACAAAGTAGATGTCCTAACCGACTTGCCAAAACTATAGTTTGTTAAAACTTCTTATGGCTGCCGTCCCGTTAACGGGATAATTGTCATCAACAACCGCTGAATTGCATAGCGCCACATTCAAATAATATTACTAAAAATATTTATATTCATAAAATCACAAGTGCAATATATAATAAAGATTATTTTTATATCCAAAATACCTTTTGGTATTTGTTTGGCGCGTTATGTTCAGAAATCCACAGGAAAGAGCGGTCACGACAATACAGACAAATTCCAAATAGTATCCGTAATGTCCACAGAAACATGTCAAATGTTTTTTATAATCAATCCTCAGGTTGTTTTTAAAATATATAATCGATAATATAATCAACCGCAACTGTCTTTTTCAGTCGGAGAGGGAAAGGCAATGACTGCCCAAATTCTGTTACTCATACAAAACGCTGCTGGCACCCGGCCATATAATGACGCAATGTTATCTTTCTCGCTCATTTTTCAAAATAAAAGCCTGACACTTATGTCTAAAGACTTGACACCTTGAGGAAGCGATAGGAAAAGGAATCTGGTTGATATCCCTTTAAATGGAGCAAAGGCAGGCTATGGAACATGGAATTTTCAAAATAGAAGCCACTTCCTGGTTTAATTTTCCTCAGGGTTTTGCCTGCAATATCAGTTCTGTTATACTCACAGACAATATTTTGACCGTTTTGGACACTTTAGAGTGTTTTCTATCCAATACTAATAATAATATGCATATATTAGCAACTGAGACTGAGGAGCAGGCCGTTTAGTTTGGGCAACTTATTCATCCAAGCTACTCAATACTGCCCCCCAGCCATAAGAAGTTAACAAGAAATTTGTGGAGTGGTTGAAAAACAAGATTTAATGACTCCAAACCTAAGTGTATGTAAACTTCCGACTTCAACTGTATATACAGAAATACACCTATGCATATCTAACACCATTAATCTGCATCTGAGGACACAGGTTAGGTGTAGTATTCCAATGAGATACTTAATTTCAACCAGTGGAGAATGTGAAAAGCTTTATTGAAAGTTCATTATCCAGGTGTTATAAATACATAATACATGCATTATAAATATTATAATTGTAAAATTATATCATAAATACAAGTTCAATCTGTACTTCAATGCACATATGGTGTGCATTATAAAAAAATAGGAAGAAGAGGTCGGGAGAGAGGTGTAGAAGACAGAAAAGGAAAGTGGTGAAACAGCGGAGCAGTATTCTCTCAGTTCATCAAAATTACATAGTGTCTCTTGCGGTGTCTCCTAACCTTTGGGCAGACTGGGAGCCCAAGTCTGGTTATCTTAAGAGCAGGTGAGGTGTCGATGATGGGACATCAAAACATACCTGGAGACGAGAGACAGATGGATAGAGCGAGGGCATTTTTAAGATTTTTTAAAATTTGATTCTAACACGGTCAGTCATCATAATCATCAGGAGGTGAAATGCAAAACTGACCTTGGATCATTAACTCGGGGACTACTACATGTCTATCTGGATTTCAACGTAAAGCATCTCTTTAATAATACTTCCTGTATAATATCCCTTATAACAAATCATGATAACATTGAATAGACACATACATGTGCATGTGACAATAGCAGGATCATATCAAGGATAGCGTCAGAAATTAATACATAAATACCACTTGAAGCTTGATGATGACTTGATCATTTGAATCAGCTGTGTAGTGCTAAGGCAAAAACAAAAATGTGCACCCCTTTGTGTCCCCAGGACCAGGACTGAGAGCCGCTGCTCTTCATTGGGACCTCTTGTGACTAGCAATCCCGGATCCGGGAGCGTAATCATTGACTCAAACGAATTAACATAACGCAGCGGACATAAATAACCCGAGAAAATGTTCCTATTCATGAAAATCACAAATTAAATATATTGAGACACAGCTTAGCCTTTTGTTAATCACACTGTCACCTCAGATTTTCAAAATATGCGTTACAGCCAATGCTAGACAAGCATTTGTGTAAGTTTATCATGGCATAATGCTATGCTAGGCTCTGCTGGCAGCATGCAACATTTTCACGAAAATAAGAAAAGCAATCAAATTAAATCATTTACCTTTGAAGAACTTCGGATGTTTTCACTCGAGACTCCCAGTTAGATAGCAAATGTTCCTTTTTTCCAAAAAGATGATTTTTGTAGGCGAAATAGCTCCCGTTTGTTCATCATGCTTGGCTGAGGAATCGACCGGAAAATGCTATCACGACAATGCCAAACTTTTTTCCAAATTAGCTCCATAATATCGACAAACATGGCAAACGCTGTTTAGAATTCATCCCCAAGGTGTTTTTAACATATATATTCGATAATATATCCGTCTAGGCAATTGGTTTCTCATAAGAAGCGATTGGAAAAATGGCTACCTCAGTATTTTACGCAAGATTTTCTGCGGGAGACATCAGGTGACCACTTGCTAAATGTGGTCGCTTACAAAAAATTATTCAACAGAAATGCGTAAAAAGATGTCACAATGCTGTAGACACCTTGGGTAATACGTAGAAAACGTAAGCTCATTCGTAGCTCATTCACAGCCATATAAGGAGTCATTGGCATGAGGCGGTTTTAAAAAATGCGGCACATCCTGATTGGATTTGTATCTGGGTTTCGCCTGTAGCATCAGTTCTGTTGCACTCACAGACAATAGCTGTCAATTATATGCATAGTCGAGCATCTTTTCGTGACAAAATATCCCATTTAAAACGGGAACGTTTTTCATCCAAAAATTAAAATATCGCTCCCTAGTCGTAAATGGTTAATCTGCAGACAGGTTTTCACAGCTCTCTGTATCTGAGTACAGAAAACCTCACAAGAAATAGACTACACAAAAGTACCTGCTTTATCCAGAATAGCCTACTCTCTCACTTTGACAGCTGGCCCTGCTATCCTTTCACCCTCCTCCAAAATATACAAATGTTTGCCATTATTAAGAGTGGCACTGGGGCTAAAACAATATCCTACATAGTGTGGGAGGGTTGCACCTAAAAAGACTGGAGACTCATAACTAATCAAAGAGCATGCATGTATATGTCCTGACCAAAAGATGAGGAGTCAGTGGTAGGGTTCACTTGACGTTGCAGTACAGCAAGATTCTCAGTAGACAGGGGGCATGCGATGTCAGGAACAATGACCCCATTGTCAGTGTTTCCAGATTCCAGATTATCCTCCTGATAAAGCAGGTCCTCCACCTTCTGATTCTGGAACGCTCAAACAAAACAAATCTGTATTAGTGATGATACATTTGGCAGCAACAGGGGCTTGGTAGTCCAGTGAAAATGGCTGAGTGTTTATGTGGTGTAAACCTTAAAATTAGCAGCTGACATCTTAAGTTTTTTTTAAATTAATGCATCTGAGACAGGTTCCATGTACAACAAGACAGGCAGAGACGAAGAGAGAAAAAGAACACAGAACAGTTTAATTACCTCTGGTTATGGACACTTTTGCCAGCAATAAAGCTTCCACGGCCTGTTCCTCGGACAGTGAACCTCTGGCAATATCTACATTTCCGACCCCTTGATCAGCTTGCTCACTGAAAGTAAAGAAAATAACTTATTTTTTGTAGATATGAAATCAATAACTGAGATATGACCATTAAATCTAAAGCAGCAGATGTCATTTTCAGGATACGTCAATAAAGCACAGAAATCTTAACACCAGACTGGTATTGTGGTTGTTCATTAGGTGATGGAATATGCATACAAAATAACATACTTACCTTCCTTGAAAATCCATCTGTACCACCAAAGATTACAATGTTGTATCTTGAAAAAAAGCATTGGAATTAAAAGTGAAATGTTTAACCTATTAACCTGCTTCATTATTTATGTTTTACCAGTTGATGAAGAACAACTCCAATTTCATACATATTTCATTGATAATTTGTCTATGAATATGTAAGAATAAAAAAGTTGAAGTAACTTAGATTTGATGGACACATCTTAGTACCTTATCAATATATGATTTGTATCAATGTGGACGAGAAACAAGGGAGCAAGAACAGAGTATTTTTGCCGAGCAATGCAAAGAAGCTGGATCATTCTGGCAATGATACCTGCACCATCTACATGCTGCAAAGACTCCCTAACTCTCGCAATTGTAGACGATGGCCCATTGCTTGGAGACTTCCTTTGACCATTCTAAAGCCCCCATGGGGCATCCTTGCCTTAATGGCCCTGACTTTCTGGTTTAACTCTTCATCTGACGTATCAGAATAGCATTCCCTGACAGACATATTGTGTTCTTTCATCCTTCTGTAAAAAAAAGCTAACCGTTACACTGTCATGAAATATGATTATATATCGACTACGAAACAAATGGGACATGGCCTGCGTATGAGTTGCCATGAAAGAAAGTAAGATGAATTCAACTGAAAATGGCGAGAACAGGCGTTCGTAGCTAAACGTTTTTGGTTAGTTTGAGAATAATAATTGCATGATTTATAATTCTACAGTATGCATGTATCTATGTAATATAGTAGAATGTTAGCTCCTATGATTCAGTCTCGGTTTATAACTACTAGCTATGTAGAAGTTGGACGGAAGAACACCCAGTGCTGCTTACCTGAGTTGCTATCATCACACAGTCCTTCTTTGTAGGTGTTTGCTATGACTTCCTTTGTTTTGGAAAGAAAGGCTGACACTCAAAAAATTGCCAAAATGGAGGGTGGTTGATAGCAAAATTAAATGGAAGTTTTGTTTTCAAATAATATTTTGGGGGAATAAAATGCATAAAGTTTTACACTCTATTACAAAATATTCGATTTTGTACTGTGAAGCCTCGTTTTTGCGTTCAGAACAATTATTTTTGATGGAAAATAAAAAACGTTTCACTCTAGACAAAAAGACATCCATTTGCTGCAAGTTGGGGAGGGGGGGCTAATAGCTGAACTATAGACTATTCAACCTTTACTAAAGAATAGTCTAATACCGAGCTAGGTGTGAAAACCACCCGTCCTATCACAGACCAGATTTTCCCTAACGACCAAGGGGGAGGGAAGTTGGAGCACTCATTATGCTTTTGGGGCCCAATGCACTACTGTGTTTCTAACTGACAATGAATGGGCAATATAAACCAAATAATAAACTGATAATTGTGCACAACTTCAAATGAAACCAGCAGGGAGAAGGTTTCGAACCCTCAACCTTCTTGTCCAGCGTGCTATCGACTGTGCACCAAAAGCATGCTCAAGTCGCAGAGTCGATAGAGCGCGTCCTGGCGGTAGCTTGCTACTCAATGTCATAAAGTAATGACTTTTCAAATAAGGTACCTTACACGTTATGTTGGCCGACAATCTGTTAGCTACGCTGTTCTTACGAACCACATAGCATATCATTACAGCAGTATGTAACGGTATGTTAGCTATCTACCTAACTTTAGTAGTTATACATCAAACTTGACAGTATATTAACTATAGGATATCTAACTACCCTACGTTTATTGACTTGATTATTCCCATCATTCTTAGCTTAGCTAAATGGTATAGTCGTTGTACGTTCTCAATGGATACACCTGTTGAATATGTCAGTAAACGTCAGCAAAAAAGCTTAATTAAATTGTTTCCAGCGGCACAGTTAGTCACCAACACTCTGGTTAACACGAAAACTGTTAGAGCGAGTGAAATGGTCAGAGCGGTCTCATTTGTGTCCGGAAGTAGCTAGTAAGCTAGCCAACATTAGCGTGGGTGCTTGACTGCCGTTGTAAGGCCAGAACGCTCGAATCAATCCTACTGCTTGGCCTGAACGGTCTGAATTTACCCAGAGGGTTTTTCATGGAATAGAAACACCATAATATTAATCAAATTAATTAAGCAAGTACCAGTCAAAAGTTTGGACACACCTACTCATTGCAGGACTTTTCTATACTTTACTATTTTCTACATTGTAGATTAATAGTGAAGACATCACAAATATGGAATAACACGTATGGAATCCGTTGAGAACAAATTCTTATTTACAAGGACAGCCTACTCCTTCCTCCACATCGGGGAATTGGACCCCGGTCTCCCACCTGCGTACAATATGGAAGACTATCAAATGATTCTCAAAGATACCCTCTGGTGGTCAAACTAGCAATAACTTGCATTAACAGGAAAAATGGCTGACAATTAAAATATTTGAGATTCTACAAATAGCCACCCTTGATGACAGCTTTGCATACTCTTGGCATTCTTATTGGCATTCTCTCAACCAGCTTCACCTGGAATGCTTTCCCAACAGTTTTGAAGGAGTTCCCACATATGCTGAGCACGTGTTGGCTGCTTCTCTTTCTCTCTGCTGTCTGACTCATCCCAAACCGTCTTAATTTGGTTGAGGTCGGGGGATTGTGGAGGCCAGGTCATCTGATGCAGCACTCCATCACTCTCCTTCTTGGTCAAATAGCCCTTACACCACCTGCAGGTGTGTTTGGTCATTGTCCTGTTGAAAAACAAATCATAGTCCAACTAAGCCCAAACCAGATAGGATGGCGTATCGCTGCAGAATGCTGTGGTAGCCAAGCTGGTCAAGTGTGCCTTGAATTCTAAATAAATCAAAGACAGTGTCACCAGCAAAGCACCCCCACACCATAACACCTCCTTCTCAATGCGTTACATTGGGAAATACACGCGCGGAGATCATCCGTTCACCTACACCGCGTCTCACAAAGACACAGTGGTTGGAACCAGAAATCTCCGATTTGGACTCCAGACCAAAGGACAAATTCCCACCGGTCTAATGTCCATTGCCTGTGTTTCTTGGCCCAAGAGAGTGTATTCTTATTGGTGTCCTTTAATAATGGTTTCTTTGCAGCAATTCCACCTTGAAGGCCTGATTCACACAGTGTCCTTCTGAACAGTTGATGTTGAGATGTGTCTGTTACTTGAACTCTGTGAAGCATTTATTTGGGCTGCAATTTCTGAGGCTGTTAACTCTAATGAATTTACCCCCTGCTGCAGAGGTGACTCTGGGTCTCCCATTCCTGTGGTGGTCCTCATAAGAGCAAGTTTTATCATAGCACTTGATCGTTTTTGCGACTGCACTTGAAGAAACTTTCCAAGTCCTTGACATTTTAAATATTGACTGAACTTCATATCTTAAAGTAATGATGGACTGTTGTTTCTCTTTGCTTATTTGAGCTGTTCTTGCCATAATATGGACTTGCTCTTTTACCAAATCTTCTGTATACCCACCCCCTACCTTGTCACAACACAACTGATTGGTTCACACGCATTAAGAAGGAAAGAAATGCCAAAAATTAACTTTTAAGTAGGCACGCCTGTTAATTGAAATGCATTACATGCATTACCTCATGAAGCTGGTTGAGAGAATGCCAAGAGTGTGCAAAGCTGTCATCAAGACAGAGTGGGTATTTGAAGAATCTCAAATATATTTTGTTTTGTTTAACACTTTTTGGTTACTACATGATTCCATGTGTTTTGATGTCTTCACTATTGTTCTACAATAGTACAAATAAAGATAAACCCTTGAATGAGTAGGTGTTCTGAAACGTTTGACCTTTAGTGTATATATTTTTTGTCTTAAAGAAAATACTGTGTGATGCCTGGCCTTCTTCCTGTAGTGGATTCTAGATACAGAAACAGAATTCCTTGCCTGCGTATGTCATTGGAGCAGAACTGTATCCCGTGTATCCTTCGAGGGATTAGACATTATGCTGGAATTCAGATTGCAGATGACTCATGAGGAGCTGAATGGCAGTTTGATCATGACAACACTCCGCCCACAGCTTTACAAGTACTCTCTGAACATACTATATGTTTATTATTTGAAGTGCAATTTCATCATTCCCATCATCTGCTGAACACCAGTTCTCTTAGTTACAGATCGTTACACCAGATTTAACTAAATACTTTTGGTATCCATTACTGGGATTTACACTGTTTTGTGTGGAGAACCTACCTTAGCGAGGCCACCTTCATCCTCGAAAATGTCCTTGTTCAGTTGCTGGGGGAAGTTGGAATTTATAAAATGCTCTTTGAAACAATCCAACAATGTGTTCCTCCATCGTGTCTATTTCAAGTCTTTTCACTCATTGATCGAGACAGGTTTGTCTTCGTGACATGCAGCACTATGGGGTGGACACCCATCTGTCTCGATCAATGAGGGAATTCTTGAAATAGACAATTATTTGGTTAAATCACATTATGCGGTGTAACAATCTGTAGCTACAGTTCTCTGCACTTGTGTCTCTACACCTGAGACACATTCGGACAGTGAACAACACTGTTCATACTTGTTTTTAAGTTACTTTTACCATATACACATTTTGAATACCCAGTTATCTTGAGTTAGCTTTAAATAGTGTACACTCTCCTGTGTTTTAGAATTTGACAAATAGCCAAAGAACTTTTGTTTATCTGAATGTCTAGCATCTGCTTGATGCTACAGCGCCCTGTACAGCTTATATAAATATATTATGTAAATCTGTAAGTGCAGACATATTTCAAAGACTGATAGAAAATATCCATATTTATTTTATGGTGGTTCTAAATTAGGGCTCTGCAACCCTGTTCCTGGAGAGCTACCATCCTGCAAGGTTTTCACTCCAACCCTAATCTAGCACATGTGATTCTAATAATTAGCTGGTTAATTATCTGGGGTTTGGTGCGAAAACCTACTGGAGGGTAGCTCTTCAGGAACAAGTTTGGAGACCCCTGTTATAACACAGGGGGTTTGTTGCACCTTAATTGGGGAGGACGGGCTCGTGGTGATGGCTGGAATTTAATTAATGGAATGGTATAGCATATATTAAATACGGTGAAGGTAGGAAACAACATCTCCACTTCGCTGACCCTCAACACTGGGGCCCCAGAAGGGTGCGTGCTCAGCCCCCTCCTGTACTCCCTGTTCACCCATGACTGCGTGGCCATGCACGCCTCCAACTCATTCATCAAGTTTGCAGACGACACAACAGCAGTGGGCTTAATTACCAACAACGACGAGACAACCTACAGGGAGGAGGTGGGGGAACTTGGAGTGTGGTGTCAGGAAAACAACCTCTCACTCAACGTCAACAAAACAAAGGAGATGATCGTGGACTTCAGGAAACAGCTGAGGGAGCACCCCCCTATCCACATCGAAGGGGCAGCAGTGGAGAAGGTGGAAAGTTAAGTTCCTTGGCGTACACATCACAGACAAACTGAAATGGTCGACCCCCACAGACAGTGTGGGGAAGAAGGCGCAACAGCGCCTCTTCAACCTCAGGAGGCTGAAGAAATGTGGCTTGTCACCCAAAACCCTGACAAACTTTTACAGATGCACAATCGAGAGCATCCTGTCGGGCTGTATCAAAGCCTCGTACAGCAACTGCACCGCCCTCAACCGCAAGGCTCTCCAGAGGGTGGTGCGATCTGCACAATGCATCATCAGGGGCAAACTACCTGCCCTCCATTACACCTACAGCACCTGATGTCACAGGAAGGCCAAAAAGATCATCAAGGACAAGAACCAACCAACCTAGTGCCTGTTCACAGCGCTTACCATCCAGAAGGTGAGGGCAGTACAGGTGCCTCAAAGCTGGGACCAAGAGACTGAAAAACAGCTTCTATCTCAAGGCCTTCAGACGGCTAAACAGAAATCACTAACTCAAAGAGGATGCTGCCTACATTAAGACCCAATCACTGGCCACTTTAATAAATGGATCACTAGTCACTTTAAACAATGGCACTTTAAATAATGCCAATTCAATAATGTTTACATATCTTACATTACTCATGTCATATGTATATACTGTATTTTATACCATCTATTGCACCTTGCCTATGCTGCTCGGTCATCGCTCACCCATATAGTTATATGTACATATTCTCATGCACCCCTTTATTATTGTGTGTATTAGGTAGTTGTTGGGGAATTGTTAGATAACTTGTTAGATATTACTGCACTGTCAGAACTAGAATCCCAAGATTTCGCTACACCCGCATTAACATCTGCTAACCATGTGTATGTGACCAATAAAAGTTGATTTGATTTTGTTTCCATGTGTTTGATGCCATTCCATTTGCGCCGTTACGGACATTATTATGAGCAGTCCTCCCCTCAGCAGCCTCCTGTGTGTTCTACATAGTCTTATGCCGAGTCACACTGGATGCATTTATACAGGCAGCCAAATTCTGACAGTTTTTACACTAATTGGTCTTAATCACATCTGATTGTTTTCAGAACTGATCGTTCAGTAAATGCAGCCATAGTTCTTTATTCGGCTTAGGTGCACTGGCAATGGTGGGCTGGGGAAGCTGAGACTCTTTGTGCTTATGGCGTTGGGCTTGTACTGTCTGTGGTGAACGGCCAGCTGGATAAGACTTTGACGAAAGGGGTGTAAGGGCCTCTTAACCACCAACTGTTTGGTGGTTAACCACCAACTCTTAACCACCAATCCTATTGCAGAAGATTTTCTGGTACTGCACGACTCTTGGAAAGACATGGTTGTGGTGTTAGAATTTACTACTTTTTGTGGAAGGGACGTAGGGCAACATGCCTTTGTTGGTAAAGGTATTAACTGAATGGAACCGGCTAGCGTGTTGTTAAGGACAATGAGGGGACATTTGGAGCTGCTTTTGAGAGGAAAACAAATCAGTCAACAACGTGACTGGGCCGGGGGAGCTAAAGAAGGTGTGAAAAGTCTTAGGAAGGCAGTTCTTACATAGTATGAATTGTTGTTTAAGGGAGATTGAGGAGAAATAGCACCTCCATTGCTCTCATACACAACAATACATTTACTGTATAAGCACAACCAAAACCCCCTTCATCATCTCAAATTACTGTCTGTAAACCTTCTCAGCCCATTGACTTTGACAGATCATTCTTGTCAATAGTAGCCCTTTGCAGGATCATTTTGTAGAACTGTTTTTGTATTGTGTTTTGACTCATTATGATTGTCATATATTATAGCTTATTATTATTTCATTATGCTTGTGTCATGACATTGATGATTATAGCTCACTTCCTGTAAAATACATCGGCCTGCATGAATGGGTACTTTGGGTAAAGGAAGTTGTGGCTTTGACTTGTAAACATTGTTGTGCAAATCTCTCTTTACCCACCATCAACAACAGGGACGCAAACAAGTCACCTTTCGGTGAAATTCACCATTTTGGATCCAAAATAGGGGACCTACGTGATTTGTGTAGATCCGATGAGAAAAGTTTGGGCGGGGGGGCTTTGGATCACTACTGGCTGTATGCGAACAAGTGAAGCGAGTTGGAGCAATACTAGCTGTATCCAAGGCCTGAGCCAGTATTGCTCCAATCGTTCACATAACAGAATGCAGCACTCGACTGAGGAGAGAAGATACAACCAATGGGCCAGTTACAACATGGAACGGCAGTTTACCAGCTACAGCAACGCGTCCCCTGAACGATAACGAAGAGGTAGGTGAGAAGCCTACTTCATGAGCTGTAACTGAAAAACAACTGGCAGTTGGAAAGTTTGAGGTGAGGGAGAAAGTGTGGTGGAAAAAGTATTGCTACAGTAGCTGGATCGAATTCTCCGTTAGCTAGCCAGAGAAATGAGCAACATTAGCCAACTTAACTGATCAAATAATTAATATGGTGTGAAAATTAGCTGACTAATAAGGTCAGACAGGTAGAGCTAAGGAAGAGCTAACGTTAGTAATCAAACCATTCGCTATAGTATTAACTGGAATACGACTAACATTTACTTGCCTTCCTCAAGTTTCCTTGCTGTTCCTCAAATTATAACACATTCCTCAAGTTGCTTACTGGACCCTGGCAATCTGTGTGAAATGTTAACAAGTTAAAGAACTAATTAGAGTACTATCTGTGAACTAATGTTTCCCCTCTACAGTATGTGGTTCATTTTCAGAATAAGAGATTAAGGTGAATATGAGACGTTACTTGTTAAACAAGTGGATTCAGGGATCAAGTGTAGCTGGAGCTGGGCCTGGCTTATGCTGGATGCCACTATAGAGTTGAAAGGAACACCACACACGTTCCCTCTCTCACTTTTTCAATACAGTGGATAAAAAGGGGTATGCCAGATATACTCTCTGCCTGAAAGAGATCAATTATGCCAACAAAGGGTATCATGCTCTGCTGGCACATTGTAGAATAGAAGTCCACAGGCAGAAAGTGTACAATGTAATAATGTGCTGTGTAGCCCAAATATACTGTTTTTGTTGGGTTGAATTTAACAGTAACATGTGAGGGGGGATTAAGGTTTTTACTCAGTGAACGTTATTTTTGCACACATGTAGCCTTCCTTGTGCACTTGATCGACGTCTACTATAGTGGCCACTATAATAGAGCAAAATAGAATACCTGTGTGTTTTATTATATATATATATTTTTCCCAAGAGCAATATTTAGATGTGTGTGGTCACAAGCATTCTATTATAAAGGTGGTTATGGCTAACTGCAATATTAATGTATTGTTTTTTTCTCAAGACTTGAGTGTCATTTGCAGTAAAGTCTAGGCAACAAATAACATTGAATTGCTTTCTTTACATGTTTTTAAGCTGTGAGTTAGGTTCACATTAACCACTTTTTATTTTACACACAGAGACTGATCATGTAGATCATATTATTTGTTGTATAATTAGTTAAAATCTGCATTTCCCCTTAGCAGGGATTTGTTTTCATGTTTCAGTGCAAAAAAAAGGTGTCCCATTTTTGGGTCCTCACCAGTTTGAATCCCTCCAACAAACAGCAACATCAATACTTATTTTCCACCATAATTTGCAAATAAATTCATTATAAATCCTACAATGTAATTTTCTGGATTTTCCCCCCTCATTTTGTCTGTCATAGTTGAAGTGTACCTATGATGAAAATTACAGGTCTCTCTCATCTTTTTAAGTGAGAGAACTTGCACAATTGGTGACTGACTAAATACTTTTTTGCTTCACTTCGAATGAATCAACATTGAATTAGTTAGTCCTCTTAGTAAGTAGGCTATTATTACTAAAGCATCATTTCAGGTGAATTAAAAAGTCCACACCAGAGGTGGCCAACCCTGAGCCACTCTGATCTACTGGATGAGTCGACTTCTATTCCAGTCCAGCAATAATACACATTATCATTTCATTAGGCTTGATAAGTTGAATCAGGTGTGTTAGTGCTGGGCTGGAACAGAAGCCTGCACACCCAGCATACCTCCTGGAGAAGGATTTGCCTGCTAAAGTTGTGATAAGTTTGTAGCCTACTTTGTGTGTGACTTTTAACTGTATTGTTGTATGCAACATTTGCTGACATTAGTATACATACAACCCATGGCATACAAGAATGTGCCAGCAGTCTCTTGGACCATTCACTGGGACCTCTTCATCTGTAGACAAGCTTTCACAGGTCTCCATATCTGAGGATAGATATGACAAGGATATGCCTGACTATTATCTCTCTGTCTTCATAGTTTTTCTCTAGGGACTAAAACTGGAGAATACTTTCAATACTCATGGAGCATGAGTTTTTAATTTACAATGATACATAGGCCTACATCAAGATAACTAGCTGATGATATTTCACTTAGCTGCAGTGCATTCGGAAAGTATTCAGACCCCTTGACTTTTTCCACATTGTTACGTTACAGCCATATTCTGAAATTGACTAAATCGTTCCCACCCCCCCTCAATCTACTTACAATACCCCGTAATGACAAAGCAAAAACAGGTTTTTAGATTTTTAATCTCAAGGATGATCAATGGAAACAGGATGCACCAGAGCTCAATTTTGAGTTTCATAGCAAAGGGTCTGACTACTTATGTAAATAAGGAATTTCATTTTTTCATTTTTAATACATTTGCAAAAATTCAAAAAAACTGTTTTTGCTTTGTCATTATAGGGTATTGCATGTAGATTGGTGTGGATTTGTATTTAATTAATTTTAGAATAAGGCTGTAATGTAACAAAATGTGGAAAAGAAGGAGTCTGAATACTTTCCGAATGCACTGTAAAAAAAAAAATAATAATAATAATAAATAAAATAAAAAATATATATTTTTTTATATATATTTTCCTTTGATTATTTTCCCCTAACCCTACCACCCTTCCCCTAATTGGAGTAAACTAATGGACAACAACACTTAGGGTTCTACTTCCAGTTTATTTATACTATATTCATTTTACAATAGTTAACTTTTTGTTTGTTTTTAGTCCCATCCTTCAGCTACCCTCAACACCTCCCATCTATCATTGAACACCATCCAGTTTTGATCCTTCACACCCGCTTAAACTTTAGCCCCACCCATCTCTTTAAGGATTCACATGTGAGGCTATGTACTAAACAACCAAGGATTTCATGACTAAAGTCTGGCTTATACTACGGGTGTGTTTTTAAATTGAATCTGGAGTGTCAGAGTGTGCTCTGGGCATTCGTAAACTCAGAGCGTTGTCAGATTGGCTGTTCGTAAGTACAGAGCATTTAGCTCTCGGAGCATTCAGAGCACACACTGGATGCTCTGGCCGAAAAGTATGGTTGATCTGAGCGTTCTGACCTAATAACAGCAGTCAAGCACCCAAGCTAACTGGCTAATGTTGGCTAGCTTGCTAGCTACTTCCAGACACAAAGGAGAGAACAGCTCACCCTGACCCTTTTACTTGCCCTAGCAGAGCTGTTTAGGCTGTTTTGATGTCATCCCGAGTGTTGGTGACTGCAACTGTGCTGCTGGCAACAATTTAATTCTGTTTTTTTGCCAACGTTTACTGACACCGGCCATATCAAATAAAATGTTATTGGTCACATACACATGGTAAGCAGATGTTATTGTGAGTGTAGCGAAATGCTTCTGCTTCTAGTTCAGACAGTGCAGCAATATCTAACATGTGTTGGCAGTTGATGTTACTCTTCAATAACACAGACCCCAAAGCAAATCAGAGGGAGAAAAATAGGTTTATTCAAAAATAATAGATGTTATGTTTAGAGGTAAATGTGTATTCTTCCCTGTCCTCGGTGTTTCTCTCCACAGAACAAACACAGGATGTAATTTATTACCCAACCCTAGTCTGTGGTTGACCAATTAGAATTCCTAATAAAACTGGGCCAATGGCCAAATAACAAGTATCCTGTTTCAGGCTCAATGTACAGACAAATTCCTCCTATGTCTCTAACCCACTGATAATTAATTCCCTATTACAGAAAAACACTATTTCCATTGATCGTTAATTCCCTCTTGACCTTCAGTCCTCTGAGTTAATTGGATTTTTACTAATTATCTTTGAAAGACAGGGTCCTGAAAAAGAGACGTTTCTTTTTTTGTTTATATAGGCAAAGGGTGGCTAATTTGAACAACCTCAAATATACAATATATTTTGATTTGTTTAACACTTTTTTGGTTACTACATGATTCCATATGTTTTATTTCATTGTTTTGATGTCTTCACTATTATTATGCAATGTAGAAAATAGTAAACATAAAAACCCTGGAATTTTTTATTTTTTATTTCACCTTTATTTAACCAGGTAGGCAAGTTGAGAACAAGTTCTCATTTATAATTGCGACCTGGCCAAGATAAAGCAAAGCAGTTCGACACATACAACAACACAGAGTTACACATGGAGTAAAACAAACATACAGTCAATAATACAGTAGAAAAATAAGTCTATATATGATGTGAGCAAATGAGGTGAGATATGGGAGGTAAAGGCAAAAAAAAGGCCATGGTGGCGAAGTAAATACAATATAGCAAGTAAAACACTGGAATGGTAGATTTGCAGTGGAAGAATGTGTGAAGTAGAAATAATGGGGTGCAAAGGAGCAAAATAAATAAATACAGTAGGGGAAGAGGTAGTTGTTTGGGCTAAATTATAGATGGGCTCTAACAGCTGGTGCTTAAAGCTAGTGATTTCCAGTTTCAGAGATTTTTGTAGTTCGTTCCAGTCATTGGCAGCAGAGAACTGGAAGGAGAGGCGACCAAAGAAAGAATTGGTTTTGGGAGTGACCAGAGAGATATACCTGCTGGAGCGCGTGCTACAGGTGGGTGCTGCTATGATGACCAGCGAGGTGAGATAAGGGGGGACTTTACCTAGCAGGGTCTTGTAGATGACCTGGAGCCAGTGGGTTTGGCAACGAGTATGAAGTGAGGGCCAGCCAACGAGAGCGTACAGGTCGCATATGGGGCATATGGGGCTTTGGTGACAAAACAGATGGCACTGTGATAGACTGCGTCCAATTTATTGAGTAGGGTATTGGAGGCTATTTTGTAAATGACATCGCCGAAGTCGAGGATTGGTAGGATGGTCAGTTTTACGAGGGTATATTTGGCAGCATGAGTGAAGGATGCTTTGTTGCAAAATAGGAAGCCAATTCTAGATTTAACTTTGGATCTGGAAGGAGAGTTTACAGTCTAACCAGACACTTAGGTATTTGTAGTTGTCCACATATTCTAAGTCAGAACCGCCCAGAGTAGTGATGATGTATGGGTGGGCAGGTGCAGGCAGCGATCGGTTAAAGAGCATGCATTTGGTTGTACTTGTATTTAAGAGCAGTTGGAGGTCACGGAAGGACAGTTGTAAGGCATCGAAGCTCGTCTGGAGGGCTGTTAACACAGTGTCCAAAGAAGGGCCAGAAATATACAGAATGGTGTCTGCGTAGAGGTGGATCAGAGACTCACCAGCAGCAAGCGCGACATCATTGATGTATACAGAGAAGAGAGTCGGCCCAAGAATTGAATCCTGTGGCACCCCCATAGAGACTGCCAGAGGCCCGGACAACAGGCCCTCTGATTTGACACACTGACCTCTATCAGAGATGTAGTTGGAATGAGTAGGTGTGTCCAAACCTTTGACTGATACTATAGTTACTTGCATAGTGGAGTATTTTGTTTAGACAATGAACCATAATCCCAACTCATAATGTTACTACCCTGCATGTTTAACTTCTAACTTCTAATGGCGCTCCTCTGAAGTAGTGATGCATGACATACGCATAGTTTCCTGAAATTTGTGACTAATAATTTAAATTGAAAAACTGTTTTGAACAAGGCATGGAATCGGTAGATCGAAAATCTCTTCCCCGGAAAGTTGCTCTTGGATTTATTATTGGGTGCAGTTGGAGCTGCGCCAAAGGAGATGGTGGTCCTTTATCAGGCAGTACAGTATCTTGTCTGTCTGCCAGTGGTACGTGGATACTGGAAGGTAGGCTAAGAGGTTTGTGAGGTAGAGATTGTTAAGCGGAGAGGACATGCAGTGTCTTGATGTATTATGATTGATGTCGGCAGGACATCACACTCCCTATCGTGAGATGTCTCACAGGGGTTGGGGGTTGTTTGGGTGGAAGCCAGAGCCCACTTCTTTGTATAACAGGAAATCATTGGCCATGAAGAGAAGGATGGCAAACACTAAAATATCTATGTTTAAATAACCATACAGTTACACAATCTATAACTTTTTAGTCTTCATTTAATGCACTGTAAGTCCCTCTGGATAAGAGCATCTGCCAAATTACAACCATTTTAAATGCATTTATATAGAGTGTTTTTCATTGAATATGTTTTGTTGTGTAATACTCAATTGGAACAAGAACCATATAAACTGTAGGCCTAAAACTGTTTTCCTCAAGATTGCTCAACCATGCTTTCAAACTACTACTGTTTTTGAATGCTTTCACGCAAATGTGTCTGGGTTGGTGGTCTGGTGTTTGGGAGCTTGGGCCAGTGGCCGATAGTTTGCTGGTTCAGGAATATTTGCAGAGGTTTTTCAGAAGAACCTCTCTCCATGGTCTACTAGATACAGTCAACCGTGGCTCGTCCAGCATCAGGCGATGCCTCTGGCTTTCTCGAGGTCACTCTGTTTCTTCCTCTACCTCTTCATCTGTGCAAGCACCTACTACTTCCAGCTCAATCTTATCACCAAACTTGACAAAGAGCTCAACAGGGATACTTCCCTGCCATAACCTTCTGCATTTTAAATCCACCCAGACTGTTTGTGCTGACTGAATGCGATGTGGAGAATATTGGGAAGATGTGGTCTTTTTCTGGTGAACATGAAACAAACTTGCCTGACATGGTGGATGAAGCGAACCTAAAGAATCTCAAAGACCTGTTTTCCATGACCTTAGAGCGCTACCTGTGCAGGTTTGACTGGACAGAGCTGTATGACCGAGCCTCACACCGCCCCTGGGACATGGTGAAGTCATGTCGCTTTCAGAAAGCCCACTGCATGGTCGAAGACTGAGTCAGTGAGTCATTTTTCCTTCTGCCTTTTAACTTAATCCTTCCAGTGGAGGCCTGCATGGTGTATGGAAGATAACAATTAACTTAGAAATATGCATACAGGCCTCCGCCTATTGATGAATCAGAAATGTTCGAATTGACCAGGGCCCAGTTTCCCATAAAGCATCTTAAGGCTAAGTTCATTGTTAGAACCTTTATAGGAGCATCGTTAAATCTGTGAGCAGTTTCCCAAAACCATCATTACTGAAGTTGCACTTGATTAATGCTCACTATTTAGCGACTGCCTCAGAGCACTCGTAGAACAGCTAAGTGCATCGTTGGATGCGTTTCCCCTACCGTGTCAATTTATACGCAGAAGATCTCCACTAACCATAGAATCAAGATGTCTCTCTGTTACCTCCAATAACTTCACAACGAAGTTGACTCACATTCAAAGACATTGGCATCTTTGTAATTGTTACAAACAAGCAAAGGATGAAAATATTTTTTTAATTAAGTGCATTATTATTGGCTAAGCAGCCACCTCAATATTTGCAGCCGTAGGTGATAACTCTCTCGGAGCTGATATGTTGTCAGTATTGTGGAATAATTCTAATGTTAAGGTAACATTTGAATGGAGAAAGCTGATCTGAGAGCAGTGCTGCCTTTCTTTAGATCATATCAGCATCGAATCATGCCTCGACGACTCATTTAGCGAACGTTCTCTGCGTGGTGTTTTTGGAAATGCATGTTACATCTTTGACTGTTGAAGGAAAGATGCATCGTAATCATAATTTCCATCGCTATTGGAAGACCAGCCCCAGTTCTCTGTTGTAAGAAAGTGATGTCATAGTGAAAGAACAATGTAGTGATGTATGGCTACACCAATATGACATTTTTGGCCGATATCCAATATTTTCCTTGCCAAAAAAATGATACCAATAACCGATATTACATTTTTTTGCGGCCTTTTAAGCATTCTCGTACAATTAGTTAACACACACACACGGAGGCAGTGGTCCAAGGCACTGCATCTCAGTGCAGGAGGCGTCACTACAGTCCATGGTTCGAATCCAGGCTGTATCACATCCGGCTGTGATTGGGAGTCCCATAGGGCAGCGCACACTTGGCCCAGCGCTGTCCGGGTTTGGCCGGGGTAGGCCGTCATTGTAAATAAGAATTTGTTCTTAATAAGTTGACTTGCCTAGTTAAATAAAGGTTGCACACACCACACTGACCAAAAAGTTATTTAGTTGGCATTGACGTATGTCCCCATTACCAGTAAAACATAATCAAAACCTATTTATTTCACTTACTTGCTGTGCTGTTTCGTGGTTCATTTGTTCAGTCGTTTCATTCTCAACCAGGATTTCATCATACATGTCAAGCAGTGAAGTTTCAGTGCTGTCTGTCCATGGCCTCTGCGCACTGTCACTGTGGGGCTGATATCGCTGGTCCAAATGTCAGTCGTGAAGCTAATAGCAGTGACGCTATTACTGTGTAACTCTGGTAGGGCAACAACATTTTACGTGGCATCATTACGTTATGTACAAAGATGTTCTCATCTATCTGTGTTATATAGGTATGCACATCAGCTTTGACATCGGTTTTGCACATCGGCGTTAATCTAGACATCGGGCTGATACCGATGTTGCCATTTTTAGCTAATATCGTCCGATTCCGAAATGTTCAACAATATATCGTGCATCCCTAATAATAATACCTTTTTGAATAAGCTGTCTGCTAAATCTTGCTTTTTGCCCATAAAGGCACTAACTAGACATCAAAGCTTGAAATATATTCTGTTTGAAGTTCCGTTTTCTACTTTGGCATTTCCAAAGCAGTTCATATCATTTTGAGACCACCTGTCTTATACTCCTGAGTGCACATGAATCCTGAAATAAGGGCTAAAGGAGGCTGTTGGTGAGACTGTTGCAGATGGGAAAGTCTTTCATGTTCAGTTTCACCACCTGATACGAGTAGTACTCAGTATAAGCCTTTTCCACATACCATACTGCACTTATACACATCATACACCAAAGTATTAACCCACAGTCGGCCAATAAAGTAATTCATTGGACTGCTATATAAAGAACAGTAGATGCTAGAAACAGGTGGCTCAGATCATGCAAGAAGTACTCATATTGCACTGAACTTTTGCCTTAATCTGACATCTCAGTGTATGGGTAGGGAGGATTATTCTGTAGTGATATAGTACCAGTCAAAAGTTTGGACACACCTACTCATTCCAGGGTTTTTCTTTATCAAAATATATTTTAGATTGTGAGATTGTTCAAAGTAACCACCCTTTGCCTTGATGACAGCTTTGCACACTCTTGGCATTGGTGTGGCAGGTAGCCTAGTGGTTAGAAAGTTGGGCCAGTAACCGAAAGGTTGCCGGGTCAAATCCCCGAACTGACAAGATACAAATCTGTAGTTCTGCCCTGCAACAAGGCAGTTAACCCACTGTTTCCCATTAGGCTGTCATTTTAAATAAGAATTTGTTCTTAACCTGCCTAGTTAATTAAATAAAAAGTTAATCTTAACCAGCTTCATGCATTTCAATTAACAGGTGTGTATTGTTAATTTGTGGAATTCTTTTCCCTTCTTTATGCGTTTGATTCAACCAGTTGTGTTGTGACATGGTAGGGGTTGTATACAGTAGATAGCCTCATTTGGCAAAAGATCAAGTCCATATTATGGCAACAACAGCTCAAATAAGCAAAGAGAAACAACAGTCCATCATTACTTTAAGACATGAAGGTCAGTCAATACGGAATATTTCAAGTACTTTGAAAGTTTCTTCCAAGTGCAGTCTCAAAAACCATCAAGCATTATGATGAAACGGGCTCTCATGAGGACCACCACAGGAAAGGAACACCCAGAGTTACCTCTGCTGCAGAGAGTATAAGTTCATTAGAGTTACCAGCCTCAGAAATTGCTGCTCAAATAAATGCTTCACCGAGTTCAATTAACAGACAAATCTCAACATCAGCTGTTCAGAGGAGACTGCGTGAATCAGGCCTTCATGGTTGAATTGCTGCAAAGTAACCACTACTAAAGGACTCCAAAAGCAGAAGAGACTTGCTTGGGCAAAGAAACACAATGGACATTAGACCGTTGGAAAACTGTCCTTTGGTCTGATGAGTCCAAATTTTAGATTTTTGGTAACAACCATCGTGTCTTTGTGAGATGCAGAGTAGATTAACAGATGATCTCCTCATGTGTGGTTCCCACCATGAAGCAGGAGGTGTGATGGTGCTTTGCTGGTGACACTGTCAGTGATGTATTTAGAACACTTAACCAGCATGGCTGCCACAGCATTCTGAAGCGATACGCCATCCCATCTGGTTTGCGCTTAGTGGGACTATCATTTGTTTTTCAACATGACCCAACACCTCCAGGATGTGTAAGGGCTATTTTTTTCACCCGGTTTTCTCCCCAATTTTATGGTATCCAATTAGTAGTTACAGTCTTGTCTCATCGCTGCAACTCCCGTACGGACTCGGGAGAGGCGAAGGTCGAGAGCCATGCATCCGAAACACAACCCAACCAAGCCGCACTGCTTATTGACACAATGCCCACTTAACCCAGAAGCCAGACGCACCAATGCACCTGGCAACCGTGTCAGCGTGCACTGTGCCCGGCCCCCCACAGGAGTCGCTAATGCACGATGGGACAAGGACATCGCTGCTGGCCAACCCCTCCCCTAACCCGGACAACGCTGGGTCAATTGTGCGCCGCCCCATTGGTTTTCCGGTCGGCTGTAACAGAGCCTGGACTCGAACCCAGAATCTCTAGTGGCAAAGCTAGCACTGCGATGCAATGCCTTAGACCACTGCGCCACTCGGAAGGCCATGTAAGGGCTATTAGACCAAGAAAGAGAGTGATGGAGTGCTGCATCAGGTGACCTGACCTCCACAGTCACCCGACCTCAACCCAATTGAGATGGTTTGGATTAATTGGACCGCAGAGTGAAGGAAAAGCAGCCAACAAGTGCTCAGCATATGTGGGAACTCCTTCAAGACTGTTAGAAAAACATTCTAGGTGAGGCTGGTTAAGAAAACGCCAAGAGTGCAAGCTGTTCTCGTGACGTTGGCCTGGGGGATAGGTTTATGACCGTCATAAATACCTCTTCCCCCCTTTTCTCTTCTCTATCCTACTGAGGTTACATTTTAAAAAACAACAACTGGTTAACATAGAGATTCTGGGAATATCAGTATGTGTGGGGAAATAAACTATATTGTGGTAATCCGAACAATTGAACATATGCAGTGGTACTTAATGAATATGATGTCAGTTCGGTTCTCATCTGAGACATTCTCATCAATGATAAGATGACAAACTCCACAGTGGAAAGTCTATACATCAGAGTTATCAGATTCACATGGAATTGTTGTTCAATTTAAATGTTTGAATATGAAATTATTTGTGATGGGATGAAATGTGATTTTAGCGTCTAAAATGTGAGATTTGGATTTTCATAAGATAGGGTTGCTCAATCAGTGGCCCTCCCCTGTGAAGGGACAAAGGCTATAAAACTTTTCAAACACACCCTCCTCTTCCTTCCTATATGAGCTCTTGACTACAACATAACTATCTGTTCCGCGAATGTGACGATGACGATCCCATGTCAGAATGGTTCAGGAAAAAACTACAGAACGAAGCCAACATCAGCATGAGCTTTGATTGCGAATGGTATGAACTTTGAACTCTTATTCACGACAGAAGTGATACCTCCAAGCTGTTGAGTTAGCGAACGCAGCTGCAAACGCAGGTTAGGAAGGAACAGACAGAGTATCCCGTCTACCACACAACGATGTTACCACAATGTACCCAATTTACCAGCAGAGACATTCTTCAAAGGACAGAGGACTCGGTTTGGCAACACGGCCTTCCACCTACCACCAACCTACTGAAGCGCAGATAAGCGCAAATATTTGTTGCATTTTCCTTTTCCAAAAGGGCGGTAATTTAGAATGCATAAGATACTGTATTTACGATAGCACAGCTTCTTCCCTTTGTTCCCCCAGTCTCCCGCTCTTTTACTCAAACCCCGCCCCTTTTCCTTTGTGTAACAAGCTGTCATATCTGTTCCGCCCGCTAGGGACATTTCCTATGACGTAAAGAATTATCCAGGTATAATTCATTCTTTGTATATGTTATTCTGTGTGATTAGTTAGGTATTTAGTAAATAAATAATTAAACCCAATTTTGTATTGCTGATTCAACTTGTTAGCCAGGATTCTTGCAGATAACCAAGAATTTACAACTTTCAGAATATGAGACTGAAGTAAGATGACGATTAATGTTGACTGCTATTGATGTAAAATATTACTAACTCTTTAAGAGTTTATTCGGAAGATAACAGCTCTATAAATATTATTTTGTGGTGCCCGACTCTCTAGTTAATTACATTTACATGATTAGCTCAATCAGGTGATATTAATTACGGAGAAATAATTGTATAGAATAGCATGTCATAGCAATTAATCTGGCATAGCCAAAGACACGACACTGTCATCAAGGCTAAGGGTGGCTACTTTGAAGAATCTCAAATATAACTTATATTCCGATTTTGTTTAACACTTTTTTTGGTTTCTACATTATTCCATATGTGTTATTTCCTAGTGTCGATGTCTTCACTATTATTCTATGATGTAGAAAATAGTAAAAATAATTTAAAACCCTTGAATGAGTAGGTGTTCCCAAAATATTTGATTGGTACTGTATATGCAATATCTCTATTTGACTAGAAATCTAAGAGTATCAAAGCAGATTAACTCTCCTCTTGGTGTAAACAACCTCCCCATTCTCTTTCCATCTCCATAGCAGCGACTGACAAGGCATTAAGTTGTGAAGACTTTCTTTCACTCTAGTGTTTGGGGTTTAATTAAAACGCTGCTAACCCAGGAGAGGGTGAGGAGGAGAGGGTGAGGTATCTTCAGAAAAGATGAGGTTCTACCTAAATCATATTAATGAATGCCATACAGTACCTTAGACAAACTGCACTGGGAGGAATATGAAACATTTGAAGAGAGACATTGTGGCCTGTAGACGAGTAATTGTTCTCTAAATGCAGCGTTCATCAAGCAAGTCTTATTGACTTATGGAAATCATTCGGTCTCTCACATGTAAACACACCCTCAGAAATACCTTGCGCACCTACTCACGATTTGTAATTTGCTGGTGTACGTGATTAGACTTTGAGACTTTTTATATCCTCATAGGTCAACAATATTTTAACAGGATCCCTTGCAGTTGGTATTGGCCTATTCTGACTTGCTAGCTAATATTGTTAGGTAAGTTGTATTGCCGATGTGGAGAGAAGACTAAGATTATACCCATTTTAGAAGTTTGGTGTGTTGATTTGTCTATCACAGTGGCTTCAACACCTGCATTGCTTGCTGTTTGGGGTTTTAGGCTGAGTTTCTGTACACAGCGCTTTGAGATATCAGCTGATGTACGAAGGGCTATATAAATAAATTTGATTAGAAAAATAAAAATACATTTGATTTGATTTACCCTGCTATTACTGATGATCAGATCAATGCAGTCTTACAATGGGAAAACAAACCAGAGGTGGCCTCAGCACTGAGATTGACTGCTCAATATTGATGTCATGTCACATTGCACCAGGGTTATCTCCATTTCCATGAGTCCTTTTAGAGGTCTGAAATTAAAGATTATGTACCAGTTTGGAAGCTAAACAACATTAATAAACACATTCATGAACACTTTTTATCCTTTTGCTTTTGGCACAGACCACAAAAGATGACATTTCCTGTCAAGAAAATTAAAAATTTCCCCAAAATTTCCCAGACATTCACAAGCAGAAATACATTTACATTGTTTGTGTAATGAAGAAGATACAAGGCTAATGTCTTTGTACGCGACTAGCAGTGTTTTAAGTTTTAGGACAAATGTATTGCTTGTTTGGCTTTAGCAGTGGTAAATAGGAGTGTAATGAACAAATCCAAGATGTTGTCATGCAGGGGAACATTCCCATTTCCAGCTCAGCGGGTATCCATGGCAACCCTAATTCTGCAGGTACAGCCAGATCACTGGTGGTAATTGCTTCAAACGGATGCATACTTTTACTAAATTGACTTTTATCAAAACCTTGAGCCGTACTAATCTTCTGTTTTGTCGCCATTAGTCGGACTCTGCAAAGTCATCCTGATTTATTGCGGCGTCTGGAGGCAGGCTCCAGACATCATGTTTTGAAAACGGACCTGTGAATGTCATTTCATCCCTTCTATCAGAAAGAAAATAGCTAACTGCATCTGAGGTTTTGCTGTTGGTTTAGCGGTTATGAAGGGCCTGTTGGTCATTTAGATCACTTTAGGTTAGATCACATCGTTCCCTTTCCAATAGAAAGTACAGTAAATCGCTGAAAGTTAAAGTTGCATTGATGTCAAGTTGGATGTGGATCGACATGGACAATGGACATTAACTATGCCAGCCCTGATTTTCTAACAAGCAAAGAAGGTTATTAGAAGCTTTGCAACATTGTCTTGTATTTCTTAAAATATTCCCACAACGCTTTCAGAATATTTCAAGAATCTCAAAAGTATAATTAATTGGCATATTATAGTTTTTTGTTTGTTCTAGAAAATATACAAACTTTTGGTCACAGACATGGACTTTTTGGTCCAGAACATGCTATTGCAGAACACATGGTTCTTTGGCCAAGACTGGTTGAGAACACTTGCATAAGACCCATTACTAATAGAACATACATAGTTGAGAAGCTTTGAGTTTTGGGCTGGTGGCTTAGTGTTTGTGAAAGATGCCTCCTACCCTGCTTTCTACCTCTTCAAAGAGATTCGGAATCGTCAGATTATCTACAGTGCCTATAGAAAGTCTACACCCTCTTTCAAAGTGTTCACCTTTTGTTGCCTTATAGTCTGGAATTAAAATGCATTGCTTTTTCCCCATTTGGTCTTCATATCCATTTTTTCTTCAGATTTTTCACACCCCTTGTAATAGCAATCCTAAATTAACTCAGGTGTAACCAATCACCTTCATAATCACACACCAAGTTAATTGGCCTCCAGCTGTGTTAAACTGTAGTTATTCACATTATTTCAGGATAAATTCAGCAGTTCCTATTGGTTCCCTCTGCTCGGGAGGGAATTGCAAAGCAGACACTCAACCAAGGAGCTTTCAAAAGAACCCAAAGTTGTGGAAAAGCACTGGTCAGGGGATAGGTATGAAAAAAAAAATCAAAGGCCTTGAATATCCCTTGGAGCACGGTTAAGACGATTATTAAGAAGCACAAGGTGCATGGCACCGCCAAGACCATGCCTAGATCAGCCATCCCTCCAAACTGGGTGGCCGAGCAAGTAGGAGACTGATCAGAGGCTACCAAGAGTCTAATAGCAACTTTGAAAGAACTGCAGGCCTTTATGGCCAAGACTGGTCGGTGTGTATGTGATAACAATATCCCAAGCACTTCACATCTGGCATGAATGGAAGCCATTACTCAAAGCTCAATGCCCATCTTGAATCCGTTTGAAGTATGCAAAAAAAAAAACACTTGGGAGATTCTGTAGCCATGTGGGAAAAAGTTGTGGTCTGACGAAACTAAAATTGAACTTTTTTGCCTATATGCAAAGCGTTACGTTTGGAGCAAACACAGCACATCACCCAAAGATCACCATTGCTACTGTGAAGCATGTAAAGCCAGTAAGATGCTCTCAATGGTGCAGCTATAAAACATTTTGAGGATCTGAAGGCCCATGCCAAATCTTTACAGCCTTCTGAGGGAGTTTGGGATGATGACGTTGATGTGAGCCAGCTTTTCAAAGGATTTCATGGCTACAGAAGTGAGTGCTACGGTGTGATAGTAATTTAGACAGCTTAATTTGGTGTTCTTGCGCACTGGAACTATGGTGGTCTGCTTGAAACATAGGTATTACAGACGGTCAGGGAGAGGTTGAAGATGTCAGTAAAGACACTTGCCGGCGCATGCTCGGAGTACGTCTGGCCTTGCGGCCTTGTTTTTTAAAGTTTTTTTTAAACCTCTTTTTCTCCCCAATTTCGTGGTATCCAATTGTTTAGTAGCTACTATCTTGTCTCATCGCTACAACTCCCGTACGGGCTCGGGAGAGACGAAGGTTGAAAGTCATGCATCCTCCGATACACAACCCAACCAAGCCCTGCGGCCTTTGTAATGTTAACCTTTTTAAAGGTCTTACATCGGCTATGGAGAGCGTGATCACACAGTTGTCAGGAACAGCTGGTGCTTTCATGCATGGTTCAGTATTGCTTGCCTCTAAGCTAGCATAGAAGGCACTTTGGTCATCACTGGGCAGCTAGCAGCTGGGTTTCCCCTTTGTGATCTGTGATAGTTTGCAACCCTGCCACATCCAACAAGCGTCAGAGCCGGCATAGTAGGGATTCAATCTTAGTCCTGTATTGATGCTTTGCTTGTTTGATGGCTGGTCAGAGGTCGTAGCAGTATTTTTTGTAAGTGTTCTGATTCAGTGTCCCGCTCCTTGAAAGCAGCAGCTCTGGCATTTAGCTGAGTGTGGATGTTGCCTGTAATCCATGGCTTCTGGTTTAGATATGTACCTATGGTCACTCATTGGACTACTTCTATATTGTGCGTCACTGTTACTTCCTGTTCGAGTTATTGCCTGTAAGCAGGATTCAGGAGAATAGAGGTATGGTCAGATTTTAGAAACGGATGGTGATATAGAGTTTTGTCGCCTCTAGATGCACAGGTGACATGCTGGTAGAAATGAGGTTAGACGGATTTCAGTTTGTCTGCATTAAAGTTCACCTGCCACTAGGAGCACCGCCTCTGGCTGAGCATTTTCTTGTTTGCTTATGGCCCTATACAGCTCATTGAGTGCGTTCTTAGTGCCAGCATCGTGTTGTGGTGGTAAATAGACAGCTACAAAACATTTAGATTAAAACTTTTGCTAAATAGTAGGTCTACAGCTTATTAAAAGGTATTCTAACTCCGGCGAGCAGAACCTCAAGACTTGAAGGTGCACTATGCAGAAATCGCTCCGCCATTTCCTGGTTGCTAAAATTCTAATAGTTTGCCTAATTTGTGACAAAACAAGCAAGTATAGTCTAGAGAATCGTCGTACCATCTAAACTCTTGTGAAATATATTTTACATAATAAAAAAATATTGTATTTTTAGCTGTTTGAAGCTGGTGTACAAAAGCAAGAGACGCAAAAGCTAAACTAAAGAACGGGAAGCATAGAAATAGCGCACATAGAACAGATGTGGGGGGCTGCCATAGTCGACGTCCAAGTTTTTGGTGCCCAGGGAACAGTGGGTTAACTACCTTGCTCAGGGGCAGAACGGCAGATTTTTAACTTGTCAGCTTGGGGATTTAATCAAGCAACCTTTCGGTTACTGGCCCAATGCTCTAACCACTAGGCTACCTGCCGCCCCGGAGCAAGATGGTGCCAACAGAGAGGGTCACCTCGCTTCTAGTCCTTATGAAAATATGGAGTATTTTGTTTTTTTAATGTATTATTTCTTACATTGTTAGCCCAGGAAATCTGAAGACTTATTACATACAGCCGGAAAGAACTATAGGATATCAGAGCGACGTCAACTTACCAGCACCAGGAATACGACTTTCTCGAAGCGGATCCTTTGTTCGAACCACCCAAGGTATTCAAACTAATTCCAGAGGCCGACCCAAAACAATGTCGCCGCAGAAGAGGGAGACGGAGCAGCCTTCTGGTCAGACTTCAGAGGCACGCACACCACTCACCGCTTCCGAGTATATTACTCTCTAATTTCCAGTCTCTAGATAACAAGAGTAGATGAAATTAGGGCAAGGGTTGCTTTCCAGAGAGACATCCGGGATTGTAATATACTCGGTTTCACGGAAACATGGCTCTCTTGGGACATGCTGTCAGAGTCGGTACAGCCACCGGGATTCTTTGTGCGTCACGTAGGGTTGCCAACTGTCCCGTATTAGCAGGGGTGTCCCTTATATTGGGCTACATTGGTTTGTCCCATACGTGATCTCCCTTGTCCCATATATACATCCAATCACAGTATAGTGTAAACGCGCCAATTCCTGCAAAGTAATTTCTGTTGTTGTTCGGTCGGTTTGGCATATCAAGGAAATATGGATAACCTGCAAAAAAGAAAAGACTGTGCAGCTACAACTAACAATGGGAAGCAAAAAATACATGGGTTAACCAGAAGGGAACTAGGGTTCCAATTTTGGAACACCCCCCCCCACGTTCAGCTGGAAGGTGGCGCATGGAACGCAAAAATATTCCTAAAAATATTTAATCTCCACACATTAACAAGTCCAATGGCTCAAATGAAATAAATATGTGCAATGTTTTCGCCGTAAAACATTTTAGAAGTAGTTTTACGGCGAAAACATTGCACATATTTATGTCAAACCACCACCGAAGACACGGCTAATTTGCATAGCCAAGTTGAAAAAATATGCAATCAACAAACGCAGGATTAAAAGAAAAATAATGCACTAACCTTTTGAAATCTTCATCAGATGGCAGTAATATAACATGTTACACAGTACATTTGTTTTTTTTCAATAATATGCTATATATATCCATAAATCTCTGTTTACAATGATGCATCGTTCAAAAAAATGCTACTCAAATGTCCTGAGAAATGACGATAGCTCCGTCAGATAACGTCAGCTAACAAGGAATACACATCATAAACTTTGACTAAATATGCATGTTCTACATATATATAGTTAGATACACTTCTTCTGAATGCAATCGCTGTGTTACATTTATTTTTAACGTTACAGGTTTCGTTCACTAGGCTATACTATGAGTCGGCGCTCAAAAAGTAGCATTATGGCTCCTCTATCTTGGAGTCCACATAAACCCAAATTTACCACATAAATATTCCCTTACCTTTGCTGTTCTTCCATCAGAAGACCTGGAAGGAATTATACTTACCAAAAACAGCGTTTAGTTTTGCAGTCTGTGTCTTTCGGTTCTCAAACACGACACATTTCGGTTGAAATGTAGCCAAAAGTCAAGTGGATGCGCACCAAAACTTCTAACTTACATATTATATGTCGATTAAACTTGTCAAACTAACTTCATAATCAAGCTTTAACATGTTATAAAGGTGTACAGCAATCGTGAGGACGAACAGAAACGCATGCATTGTATAATCGATCTTGGAAAAAAGACAGGACCTGAGCAGAGCGCGCATAAAAGTGACCTGTTTTTTCGTGTGACCGAAAGGTTTCGGCCAGACAAAACTCTCGTGAGCGTGCGATTCTCACAATGAGAAGCCCCATTGAAAGCTGAGATCGCGCTGAAGACAGAGAGACTGTTCCCAGACCTGTAACTGCTTGGGCAGGCGATGGGGGCGATGACGTCAAAGTTGGGCCAACTTTTATGATGACAAGAGAGAGTTTGGGAGAATGACTGCCCTGAGAGTTCTGCTTTACATACAGACATAATTTAAACGGTTTTAGAAGCTTTAGAGTGTTTTCTATTCAATAATATGTTTTATTTGCATATATTAGCAACTTTTGACAAAAAAAAATTATGTTTACTATGGGCACGTAATTACTCCAGCGGGGGCAGTAGACAGCCCTATCCCGATTATAGCTGTCAGTGGTGACTCGACGAAAGCTTTCTGTACTTTATGCTGTCAGGAATTCTCAATTGGCCATGGAGGGGAGAGTGACCAAACTCAGCATGCATCCACAGAAATGCACAAGAAGGCCACGCTAGCTAAAGGTGCTAGCAATATCGGCGCATTCTTCGTGACGTCTACTGCGGAAAAGGATTATCTGCCTCCTACGGAATGTGAGCCCGTGTATTTATCAGTTGCCAGTGATGCCTCAAACAAGGGAAATAGAAAAAAAATTCCAGTGTGCGTGAGATATTTCTCTGTGTCTGATGGAGTGCAGTGCAAGTTACTTGACGTTTATGAAGACAGTGCTGAAACTGCAAATGACATACACCAATCGGAATCCACGCTTCAAGATTGTTTTGATCACGTGGACTGGGACATGTTCTGGGTAGCCCCTAACCAGAAACCGAGGATAGACGGCGGCATTTGCGCAAAACTGAAAGCGCGAACCACCACATTTAACCATGGAAAGATGACCGGAAATATGGCAGAATGCGAACAGTGTAGTTATTCCCTCCGCAAGGCAATCAACAAGCAAAATGTCAGTATAGGGAAAAAGTGGTCGCAATTCAATGGCTCAGATACGAGACGTATGTGGCAGGGTCTACAGAAAATCACGGACTACAAAAAGAAAATCAGCAACGTCACGGACAGTGGCGTCTTGCTTCCAGACAAACTAAACACCTTCTTTGCTTGCTTTGAGGATAACACAGTGCCACCATTGTGGCCCGCTACCAAGGACTGTGGGCTCTCCTTCTCCGTGGCCGACGTGAGTAAGACATTAAACGTGTTAACCCTCGCAAGGCTGCCAGCCCAGACGACATTCCTGTCCTCAGAGCATGTACAGACTAGCTGGTTGTTGTGTTTACGGACATATTCAATCTCTCCCTATCTCTCCCAGTCTGCTGTCCCCACATGCTTCAAGATGACCACCATTGGTCCTGTACCCAAGAAGGCAAAGGTAACTGACTATCGCCCCGTAGCACTCACTTCTGTCATTATGAAGTGCTTTGAGAGACTAGTCAAGGATCATCTAACCTCTACCTTACCTGTCACACTAGACCCACTGCAATTTTCATACCGCCCCAATAGGTCCATAGACGATGCAATCTTCATCACACTGCACACTGCCCTTTCCCATCTGGACAAGAGGAATACCTATGTACAAATGCTGTTCATTGACTACAGCTCAGCATTCAACACCATAGTACCCTTCAAGCTCATCATTAAGCTTGAGGCCCTGGGTCTGAACCCCGCCCCTTGCGATTGGGTCTAGGACTTCCTGACGGGCCGCCCCCAGGTGGTGAATGTAGGAAACAACATCTCCACTTTGCTGATCCTCAACACTGGAGCACCACAAGGGTGTGTGCTCAGCCCCCTCCTGTACTCCATGTTCACCCATGACTGCGTGGCCATGCACATCTCCAACTCAATCATCAAGTTTGCAGACAACACAACAGTAGTAGGCTTGATCAGGTTGTAGTTAATATAGTATTTATGGGACTATTTCTCTCTATACCATTTGTATTTCATATACCTTTGACTATTGGATGTTCTTATAGGCATTATAGTATTGCCAGTGTAACAGTATAGCTTCCGTCCCTCTCCTCGCCCCTACCTGGGCTCGAACCAGGAACACATCGACAACAGCCACACTCGAAGCAGCTTTACCCATCGCTCCACAAAAGCCGCGGAGTATAATTGGAGATTAGAATAACTACTCCAAGTCTCAGAGCGAGTGATGTTTGAAACGCTATTAGCGCACAACCAGCTAACTAGCCAGCCATTTCACATCGGTTACACCAGCCATTAGGCTGATAGACTTGAAGTCATAAACAGTGCTGTGCTTGCGAAGAGCTGCTGGCAAAACGCACGAAAGTGCTGTTTGAATGAATGCTTATGAGCCTGCTGCTTTTTACCATCGCTCAGTCAGACTGCTCTATCAAATCATAGACTTAATTATAACATAATAACACACAGAAATTCGAGCCTTTGGTCATTAATATGGTCGAATCCGGAAACTATAATTTCGAAAACAAAACGTTTATTTCAGTGAAATATGGAACCGTTAGGTATTTTATCTAATGGGTGGCATCTCTAAGTCTAAATATTCTTGTTACATTGCACAACCTTCAATGTTATGTCATATTTACGTAAAATGAGCCAGGCCCAAACTCTTGCATATACCCTGACTCTGCGTGCAATGAACGCAAGAGAACTGACACAATTTCACCTGGTTAATATTGCCTGCTAACCTGGATTTCTTTTAGCTAAATATGCAGGTTTAAAAATATATACTTCTGTGTATTGATCTTAAGAAAGGCATTGGTGTTTATTGGTAGGTACAGTCTTCCAAAGATTGTGCTTTTTTTTGCATTGATTATATGCAACGCAGGACACGCTAGATAAACGAGTAATATCATCAACCATGTGTAGTTTTAACTAGTGATTATGATTGGTTTTTACAAGTTTAATGCTAGCTAGCAACTTACCTTGGCTTCTACCTGCCTTCGCGTAACAGGCAGGCTCCTCGTGGAGTGCAATGAGAGGCAGGTGGTTAGAGCGTTGGACTAGTTAACTGTAAGGTCGCAAGATTGGTTCCCCAAGCTGACACGGTCAAAATCTGTCATTCTGCTCCTGAACAAGGCAGTTAACCCACCGTTCCTAGGCCGTCATTGAAAATAAGAATGTGTTCTTAACTGACTTGCCTAGTTAAATAAAGGTATAATTTTTTTTAATAACAAAAAAAAATCGGCACCCAAAATTAATCAGCCATTCCGATTAATCCGCCGACCTCTAGTGGACATACCTTCAAATAATTGGATTTGGCTATTTCAAGCTACATCTTTTGCTGAGAGGTGTACAGTGCCTTGCGAAAGTATTCGGTATTAATGATCTTGAACTTTGCGACATTTTGCCACATTTCAGGCTTCAAACATAAAGATATAAAACTGTATTTTTTTTGTGAAGAAACAACAACAAGTGGGACACAATCATGAAGTGGAACGACATTTATTGGATATTTCAAACTTTTTTTTAACGAATTAAAAACTGAAAAATTGGGCGTGCAAAATTATTCAGCCCCCTTAAGTTAATACTTTGTAGCGTCACCTTTTGCTGCGATTACAGCTGTAAGTCGCTTGGGGTATGTCTCTATCAGTTTTGCACATCGAGAGACTGACATTTTTTCCCATTCCTCCTTACAAAACAGCTCGAGCTCAGTGAGGTTGGATGGAGAGCATTTGTGAACAGTAGTTTTCAGTTCTTTCCACAGATTATCGATTGGATTCAGGTCTGGACTTTGACTTGGCCATTCTAACACCTGGATATGTTTATTTTTGAACCATTCCATTGTAGATTTTGCTTTATGTTTTGGATCATTGTCTTGTTGGAAGACAAATCCCAGTCTCAGGTCTTTTGCAGACTCCATCCATCATTCTTCCAGAATGGTCCTGTATTTGGCTCCATCCATCTTCCCATCAATTTTAACCATCTTCCCTGTCCCTGCTGAAGAAAAGCAGGCCCAAACCATGATGCTGCCACCACCATGTTTGACAGTGGGGTTGGTGTGTTCAGGGTGTTGCTTTTACGCCAAACATAACGTTTTGCATTGTTGCCAAAAAGTTCAATTTTGGTTTCATCTGACCAGAGCACCTTCTTCCACATGTTTGGTGTGTCTCCCAGGTGGCTTGTGGCAAACTTTAAACAACACTTTTTATGGATATCTTTAAGAAATGGCTTTCTTCTTGCCACTCATCCATAAAGGCAAGATTTGTGCAATATACGCCTGAGTGTTGTCCTATGGACAGAGTCTCCCACCTCAGCTGTAGATCTCTGCAGTTCATCCAGAGTGATCATGGGCCTCTTGGTCTTCTCCTTGTATGAGCTGAAAGTTTAGAAGGACGGCCAGTTCTTGGTAGATTTGTAGTGGTCTGATACTCCTTCCATTTCAATATTATCACTTGCACAGTGCTCATTGGGATGTTTAAAGCTTGGGAATTTTTTTGTATCCAAATCCGGCTTTAAACTTCTTCACAACAGTATCTCGGACCTGCCTGGTGTGTTCCTTGTTCTTCATGATGCTCTCTGCGCTTTTAACGGACCTCTGAGACTATCACAGTTCAGGTGCATTTATACGGAGACTTGATTACACACAGGTGGATTGTATTTATCATCATTAGTCATTTAGGTCAACATTGGATCATTCAGAGATCCTCACTGAACTTCTGGAGAGAGTTTGCTGCACTGAAAGTAAAGGGGCTGAATAATTTTGCACGCCCAATTTTTTAGTTTTTGATTTGTTAAAAAAGTTTGAAATATCCAATAAATGTCGCTCCACTTCATGATTGTGTCCCACTTGTTGTTGATTCTTCAAAAAAAATACAGTTTTACATCTTTGTTTGAAGCCTGAAATGTGGCAAAAGGTCGCAAAGTTCAAGGGGGCCGAATACTTTCGCAAGGCACTGTATACATCCATGCAATTGCCATAGACAAACATTGGCAGTAGAATGGCCTTACTGAACAGCTCGGTTACTTTCAACGTGGCACAGTCATAGGATGACATCTTTCTAACAGGTCAGTTCGTCAAATTTCTGCCCTGCTAGAGCTGCCCCAGTCAACTATAAGTGCTGTTATTGTAATGTGGAAATGTGGCAACAACGGTTCAGCCGCAAAGTGGTAGGCCACACAAGCTCACAGAAAAGGACTGCCAAGTGCTTTCCTCGGTTGCAACACTCACTGCCGAGTTCTAAACGGCCTCTAGAAGCAACGTCAGCACAAGAACTGTTTGTCTGGAGCTTCATGAAATGGCATGGCTGAGCAGCCGCTCACAAGCCTGGAGTGGTGTAAAGATCGCCACCATTGGACTCTGGAGCAGTGAAAACGTGTTCTCTGGAGTGATGAATCACGCTTCACCATTTGGCAGTCCGACAGACAAATCTGGGTTTGGCGGATGCCAGGAGAACGCTACCTGTCTGAATGCATAATGCCAACGGTAAAGTTTGGTGGAGGAGGAATAATGATCTGTGGCTGTTTTTCATGGTTCAGGCATGACCCCTTAGTTCCAGTGAAGGGAAATCTTAACGCTCCAGCAATTACAATTACATTCTGGACGATTCTGTGCCCCCAACTTTGTGGCAACAGTTTGGGAAAGGCCCTTACCTGTTTCAGCATGAAAATGTCCCCATGCTCAAAGCGTGGACCTATACAGAAATGGTTTGTCAAGATCGGTGTGGAAGAACTTGTCTAGACTGCACAGAGCCCTGACCTCAATCCCATCGAGCACCTTTGGTATGAATTGGAACACCAACTGCGAGCCAGGCCTAATTGCCCAACATTTGTTCAACCTTCCCAAGTTCTCTCACGTCACCCCGCTCCTCCGCTCTCTCCACTGGCTTCCAGTTGAAGCTCGCATCAGCTACAAGACCATGGTGCTTGCCTACGGAGCTGTGAGGGGAACGGCACCTCAGTACCTCCAGGCTCTGATCAGGCCCTACACCCAAACAAGGGCACTGCGTTCATCCACCTCTGGCCTGCTCGCCTCCCTACCACTGAGGAAGTACAGTTCCCGCTCAGCCCAGTCAAAACTGTTCGCTGCTCTGGCCCCCCAATGGTGGAACAAACTCCCTCACGACGCCAGGACAGCGGAGTCAATCACCACCTTCCGGAGACACCTGAAACCCCACCTCTTTAAGGAATACCTAGGATAGGATAAAGTAATCCTTCTCACTCACCCCCCCCCCTTAAAAGATTTAGATGCACTATTGTAAAGTGGCTGTTCCACTGGATGTCATAAGGTGAATGCACCAATTTGTAAGTCGCTCTGGGTAAGAGCGTCTGCTAAATTACTTAAATGTAATGTAAATGTAAATCTGTGCCCGACCTTACTAATGCACATGGCTGAATGGAAGCAAGTCCACGCAGCAATGTTCCAATATCTAGTGGAAAGCCTTCCCAGAAGAGTGGAGGCTGTTATAGCAGCAAAGGGGGGAGCAACTCCATATTAATGCCCATGATTTTGCAGGTGTCCACATACTTTTGGTCATGTAGTGCATATTATCCATGTCCTTGTTCAGCAACAACTCAGAGAAACATAGGATATTACAGGTCTTAAGGTCCCGTTGAGAGGATAGTCTCTAACAGTTTGTTCCCTAGTTTGTTCCCTAGTAATTGTAGGTTCTCCTATAGAACGGAGGGCAGAGGCGGCGTATTTACTCACCGAAGTAGTTTTGTAAGGCTGCCCACACGTCGGCCTCTTCCACGGTCTCTTCTTTTTCCGAGTCTCTGGGAATAGGGTTTGGTCTGGGGAGAGCAGTATATCCTGCGCCGCTGACTCGTTGGAAGTAGAAATCATCATCCAAATCGAGGTGGGTGATCGCTGTTCTTATGTCCAGAATCAGAAACATGTAAAAAAATTAAATTATAGATGGTAATCCCAACCCAGTTGTATTTGCTGCCAAAGGAGCTTCCACTTAAGGGATAATCATTGAGGGGCTATGAATTTAATGGAAAATAATGAACGACGTGGAAGGCGTGTTCCACGACGTGCTAGCGGATTGGAAGTGACCTTCCACGGAGTTGCATTATTTTCCAGAGAATGCATAGAGCCCCGAGTTGATTATCCCTTTTATACCATGGCTATAATTTAACACATTTGTTGCTAGAAAGGTGTTCATTTGCAGGTAGATCGATATGTGTTCAACATCCACTGAAGTAGCTAGCAAATTTACTAGATAACTACAGTAGTGGCCTTGGTAACACTGTGTTACATTGTGCCTAAGAACAGCCCTTAGCCGTGGTATTTTGACCATATACCACACCCCCTCGGGCCTTATTGCCTAATTAACTCGGGGGTGGAGACTTAACCAATTATGACATTTCAGTTTGGTATTTTTCATATAATTTTTCACAATAAAAAGTGTGGAGTATGGTGTAAATAAGTGGGGGGGAATCCTTATTTAATTGCATGAAACTCTTGAGACAACAAAATGTGAAAAAAGTTAAATGGGGTGTAGACATTTTCTATACGTGCTGCATGTGTTCCGTAAGCATGAGGGACAAGGCATCCACGTCCAGTTTTGTAGTCTGTGTGATTACTTTTCCCCAGCTCACATTTCATGATTTTTTCCATTCCTCAGTCTTTGCTTTCCTATAAAGAGCCTATTTGATTACATGCATTTTGTGCATCATCACATTTAAACTGCAATCTCAAAAATAAAAGAAGTTGTTGGCACACTGGCAAGCAATAAACTATTTGTTTTCTTTCTACAGAGGACACTTGCCTGTCCATGCCCCTCACATGATAGTGACAAAGTGTTTCATTAGTTGATTTGATATGCTTCTCTCCCATTAGGTGTCATTAATGTTATTCGAGGGGCATGTTTCCACTGAGGCCACATGCTTATTATATACCCCCAACCAACCGATTGGTTTGCTCTCGGGGAAAAAATGGTCAAACCCTGGTCTGTGATCATTAACAAAACCATCATATTATTTCTCTGTTTGTCCCACAAGCACCATTAAGGTGAGGGCCCTACCTTAATTTGCCTAGCTTTTTTTTCTTAATCTTTAGCTATCACCCTAAGCTGTTTGCTAACCAGAGGAGTTGAGGGGATTCAATTTGCTGAAATGACTCGCTAATAGTGATGAGCTGTGTTTTGGCATGATGATGTTTTCCAGAGCTTGTTTACAGAGCAAGGTGATCTGGCCCCACCCGTCTGCAACCCACCCCAGAGTGAGTGTGTGTGTGGGGTGCTGATCACAGAGAGCCAGCCTGGCAGGCTTAATGGAGCCAGATGTACTGTACCAAGGTCTCCCTAAGGACCTGCAGCTCTCAGGCCTGCCTCTGGAAATCCACAGTCCAGAGAGACCCCAGCTATCTTTAAATCACATTTAGGGAAAAGCAGTTCATGTGTTTCTAAGAAGACATGCAGTCATGAATTGAACCAAGTGGTTAGGCTCGAAGATGAGAGTAGAATATCCCACATAGCAAGTCAACAGGACCAGGTTGGAGCGTTCTCAGGACCAGGCATCAAGTGGCCAAGAACTCAAAGAACTGGCCATCCTTAGCATTAGGGGTATGTTAGGGTCACAATTATCATGGCTTCTAGTACTCTGAAGGATATTTTGGGTGGATAAAGATTCAGCCCCCTGATTTATCCCCAAATGAGCTCCTCATGGATTGTTGTCTCCATTGTTTGTTACTAATTAGCACCCATTTTCAAACCTCTGGTTGCATCCAGGTCATTTTTGGGGGATCAAAAAGGGGTTTAGGTGGTGAGCGTGGCAATGTGTGTGGCAAATTATTACTAACCCAAACACAGTGGGGAACAATGGTCCTTCTACGGAAGGGCCTTCTAGGGCTAAGGATTTATAAATAATGATTATAATAATAATGACAATTATATTCTTTTCACTGATGTTCTGATTTAATCTCTTCAGGATTAACACTGACGAGAAAAAAAGATCCACTCATGATCTTTCTTTGCTCATGTCTGGGAAGATAAATCTAGCTATCTATGTCAGCCATTGGCTATCAGAAGCTAGATAAAGGCACCTGCCATTCAACTGTATTAGGGCAACATTTTGAAGTGACCGTGGAATCAACCAATCACATTTTGACTTAATGGGTGGGACCGTTTTTACAAAAATGTATGGAAACTTCTGCCTTGAAGGCCAACAGGTCACTGCGCAATCGCGAGCAATAGTTTTCCCATGATCCAATTTGTAAGTCGCTCTGGATAAGAGCGTCTGCTAAATGACTTAAATGTAAATGTAAATCTAGCTAGCTCGCTTTTGTTTTAGGCTAGTTTACAGCGGCTGCAGCAGGTGTTATCAAATAGGGTGTTGCTAATTTGTTAGCTTCTCCCTTTTCAACAATAACCTTCAAGAAGTTAACTTTCAAATGATCATCATCTGGTGAGTGGAATTGTAGTGAGCTTGCTGTTAGTCATCTCATTTGAAAATAAGTTGTGTGTGAAACATTTTTGTTTCTCGGGATATACTGTCCCCGTCCATACAGCCACCCGGGTTCTCAATACATCTTGCAGACAGGCATAAAGAACGGAAGAAGAGCGGTGGTGTATGTTTCATGATTAATTACTCATGGTGTGATTGTGTTAACGTACAGATTGTGTTAATGTACAGAAACTCAAGTATTTTTTTGTTCACCGGACCTACAATACCTCACAATCAAATGCTGACCGTAATACCTCCCAGAATAACTATCCTCGGTTATAGTCACAGCCGTGTATATTCCCCCCTAAGCCGATACCACGGCAGCCCTCAAGGAACTACACAGAACTTTATGCAATCTGAAATCCACATATACTGAGGACGCATTTATTGTAGCTGGGGATTTTTAACAAAGCAAATTTGAGGGAAACGCTACCGAAGTTCTATAAACAAATTTGACTGTAGTACTCGCCCTGGTAAAACACTTGATCATTGCAACTCCCCCTTTTGAAATGCCTACAAGACCCCCCCTTCTGCAAATCAGATCATGACTCCATTTTGTTCCTCCTTTCCTATAGGCAGAAAGTCAAAAAGGAAGTACCCGTGCTAAGGTCTATTCAACGCTGGTCTGACCAATCGGAATCCATGCTTCAAGTTTGTTTCGATCACGCGGACTGGGATATGTTCCGGGTCGCCTCTGAGAATAACATTGACGTATACATGGACACGGTGACTGAGTTCATCAGGAAGTGTATAGGGGATGTTGTTGCCACTGTGACTATTAAAACCTAGCCAAACAAGAAACCGTGGAAAGATGGCAGAATTTGTGCAAATCTGAAAGCGCAAACCACCGCATTTAACGATAGCATTTAACCATGGTCACTGGGAGTATGGTCAAATACAAACAGTGTAGTTATTCCCTCTGTAAGGCAATCAAACAGGCAAAATGTCAGTACAGAGACAAAGTGGATGAGGCCCATTCCCAAGGACTGTGGGCTCTCGTTGTCTGTGGCCAATGGGAGTAAGACATTTAAGCGTGTTAACCCTCGCAAGGCTGCCGGCATAGACGGCATCCTTAGCCGCGTCCTCAACGCATGCTCAGACCAGCTCGCTGGAGTGTTTACAGACATATTAAATCTCTCCCTGTTCCAATCTGCTGTACCCACTTACTTCAAGATATCCACCATTGTTTCTGTACCCAACAAAGCAAAGGTAACTGAACGACTATTCACTTCAGCATTCACTTCTGTCATCATGAAGTGCTTTGAGAGACTAGTTAAGGATCATATGACCTCCACCTTATCTGTCACAGTAGACCCACTGCAATTTGCATACCACCCCAATAGGTCCATAGGCGATGCAATCTTCATCACACTGTACACTGCACACTGCCCTTTCCCATCTGGACAAGATGAATACCTATTTAAGAATCCTGTTCATTGACTATAGCTCAACCTTCAACACCATAGTACCCTTCAAGCTCATCAACAAGCTCGGGGCCCTGGGTCTGAACCCCGCCCTCTGCAACTGGGTCCTGGACTTCCTTATGGCTGCCCCCAGGTGGTGAAGGTGGGAAACAACACCTCCACTACGCTGATCCTCAACACATGGGCCCCACAAGGGTGCGTGCTTAGCCCCTTCCTGTACTCCCAGTTCACCCCGCCAACTCAGTCATCAAGTTTGTAGACCACAGTAGTAGACCTGATTTACCAATAATGACGAGTCAGCCTACAGTGATGAGGTGAGGGCCCTATTGGAGTGGTGCCAGAAAAAAATAACCTCTCCCTCAACGTCAACAAAACAAAGGAGCTGTAGTGGAGAAGGTGAAAATTTTCAAGTTCCTCAGAGTACACATCACTGACAATATGAAATGGTCCACCCACACAGACTTTGTGGTGAAAAAGGTGCAATAGCGCCTCTTCAACCTCAGGAGGCTGGACATTTTTTGGCTTGGCCTCTAAGACCCTCACAAATTGAAAGCATCCTGTACGGCAACTGCACCTCCCACAACCGGAGGGCTCTTCAGAGAGTGGGGCACACTGCCTGCCCTCCAGGACACTTACAGCACCAGATAGATAATCGACATCAACCACTTAATTCCATTCTTTTACTTTTAGAATTGTTGTGAATTGTTAGATACTTCTGCACTGTTGGAGCTAGGAACACAAGCATTTCGCTATACCCGCAATATCATCTGCAAAATATGTGTATGCGACCAATAAAATTGGATTTGACTTTGAACTGGACTGTGTGTTTACATGCAGTAGCAACAACGCGACTTTAGATCATTAGAACGCATTCGCCAAAGTCACAAAATACACCTGAATGGATTTCTGCAAATATGTAAACACCATGGGAGTCCCCTTACATTTTGGAACTTTACAGTCCTATTTATCAAACAACTATAAATGTTAGTTATGCAGTTATGTACAACAACATGAACATGTGTATTGCCACCAAAAAATGATATCAGTGGAAAAGGTCAGTCACTCACCCACTTCTCCAATGCCATGACATGGCATCCTCCTAGCAGCTAGCTATCTGGTTATCTAGCTAATGTTAGGCTCCATGTTTTTAGCTTGCTACATAAACAGATACGCTAGCCTATTAGCCACACTATGACTGACTTGTAATCATTGCCCCTGTGAGTTTTATTGTATTGACATTCCTAGCCTTAGTTACATTTGTTTGTTATTGAGTCATTGAAACTGAAACAGTACATCCCAAATGGAGGCGGAAAACAATATACCAGGCCAACTTTGATTTACAACCCGATAGCAATATTATTTGGCCTATCAAGAAATGTATTGGTGAATTATATTAATAATGCATTGAACTGCATCCATCTATTTGGCCAAAATGCCTTAGTGTACAGTGGTGGCCAAAAGTTGAGAATGACACAAATATGAATTTTCAAAGTCTGCTGCTTCAGTTTGAATGATGGCAATTTGCATATACCCCAGAATGTTATGAAGAGTGATGAGATGAATTGCTATTAATTGCAAAGTCTCTTTTTGCTATGCAAATGAACTGAATCCCCCAAAAACATTTCCACTGCATTTCAGCCCTGCCACAAAAGGACCAGCTGACATGTCAGTGATTTTCTCGTTAACACAGGTGTGAGTGTTGACAAGGCTGGAGATCACTCTGTCATGCTGATTGAGTTTGAATAACAGACTGGAAGCTTCAAAAGGAGGGTGGTGCTTAGAATCATTGTTCTTCCTCTGTCAACCATGGTTACCTGCAAGGAAACATGTGCCGTCATCATTGCTTTGCACAAAAAGGGCTTCACAGGCAAGGATATTGCTGCCAGTAAGATTGAACCTAAATCAACCATTTATCGGATCATCAAGAACTCCAAGGAGAACGGTTCAATTGTTGTGAAGAAGGCTTCAGGGCGCCCAAGAAAGTCCAGCAAGCGCCAGGACTGTCTCCTAAAGTTGATTCAGCTGCGGGATTGGGCCACCACCAGTACAGAGCTTGCTCAGGAATGGCAGCAGGCAGGTGTGAGTGCATCTGCACGCACAGTGCAGTGACTTTTTGAGGATGGCCCCCCAAAGAAATGACACCCCACACCATGACTGACCCACCGCCAAACCAGTCATGCTGGAGAATGTTGCAGGCAGCAGAACGTTCTCCATCTGTGAAGAGCACAGGGCGCCAGTGGCGAATTTGCCAATCTTGGTGTTCTCTGGCAAATGCCAAACGTCCTGCACGGTGTTGGGCTGTAAGCACAACCCCCACCTGTGGACGTCGGGCCCTCATACCACCCTCATGGAGTCTGTTTCTGACCGTTTGAGCAGACACATCCACATTTGTGGCCTGCTGGAGGTCATTTTGCAGGTAGCGGAGGTAGCGGTCCTCCTGCTGGGTTGTTTCCCTCCTACGGCCTCCTCCATGTCTCCTGATGTACTGGCCTGTCTCCTGGTAGTGCCTCCATGCTCTGGACACAATGCTGACAGACACAGCAAACCTTCTTGCCACAGCTCGCATTGATGTGCCATCCTGGATGAGCTGCACTACCTGAGCCACTTGTGTGGGTTATAGACTCCGTCTCATGCTACCACTAGAGTGAAAGCACCGCCAGCAAGTGACCAAAACATCAGCCAGGAAGCATAGGAACTGAGAAGTGGTCTGTGGTCACCACCTGCAGAACCACTCCTTTATTGGGGGTGTCTTGCTAATTGCCTATAATTTCCACCTGTTGTCTATTCCATTTGCACAACAGCATGTGAAATGTATTGTCAATCAGTGTTGCTTCCTAAGTGGACAGTTTGATTTCACAGAAGTGTGATTGACTTGGAGTTACAATGTGTTGTTTAGGTGTTCCCTTTATTTTTTTGAGCAGTGTACTTCGGTATTCCATAGTAAAAATCTGAAAAAAATATCTAAAGACACTGAAGCAGCAAACTTTGTGAAAATTAATATTTGTGTCGTTCTCAAACCTTTTGGCCACGACTGTACAGTCTTACCTTTGGATTGTGGATCAATGACATGGGGGTATCAGTCTCAGTGACACCCAGAGAACATTAGCGCTGTAGCTTTTATTGTGGGATTCTGAAACAACTGTGAATTGAGACACATTTATTGTCAACCTATGTGTATTGAACACTATCACCTAGGAAAAACAATACTGCATGGATGTTTTGGAATCTGATAACTCTGAGGAGGACGTTGGGAAAAATATCTTGGGTATTGTGTAAACTGATACCCCATTTCATTGATCCCCAATCCATAGGTAAAGCTGTACCATGCAACATGAATGTCAATACACACAATAGGCTGACTGGGGAGGTGATGTCACATGGTCACAGTCCCGTGATGAGAGCTACAACGCTAATATTTGCGTAAACTCTTCACATTTGTGTTCTGTGGGTGTCACCGAGTAAACTGATACCCCATTTCATTGCTTCACATTCCAACCTTGTTTAACATGATCAGATTTTCTAATAGAACTGTGTTATTTGACATGTTAAATTAAAACCTTATTTAACGCATCAAATGGTGTTATTGTCAAATAGTTATTTGACGGGTAACTTTTTTTTGACATGCAAAGCCCAAACGGCATTCTGTAGTATATCGTGAAGCTTATAGCAGTGACGCTATTACTGTGTAACTTCGTTAGGGCAACATCTGTAAAAATAGCGCACTTGGTAGTGTGTACCGGTGCTCGACCAGTCGCGAAAGCCAACATCACCCACGATAGAGAATGGTTGATTGTCCAGGGCAATAAATCCCATTATCTTGGCGTTTCATGGATTTCCTATTTGAGTTGTCTTGCTGAAATGTTGTTATTATTTCCAGTGACTGCTTGTCTTGTTGACTGCTCGATCCACACAGCAGACATTGTGTGCTATTGTTATGAATGCTGTGTTGCAAGTGTAGCGCAAAATTGTACGTGGCGTCATTACGTCATATACCTACGTCATATAGGTATGCATGTAAGCTTTGACATCGGTTTTGCACATCGGCATTAAATTAGACATCGGACCGATACCAATGTTGGCATTTTTAGCTAATATCAGCCGATTCCGATATGTTCTCGGATATATCGTGCATCCTTAATATTAATGTTTCAATAATATTTGGCCTGGCAAAACAGTTTTATGTGCTGACTGAATGGAAGCTGATAATTATGAAATTACGAGTCCTTGCTGTCCAACACCAAGGCAAGAACGTGACACTCAATATGTCGTCTGGAGACCAGACTCGAGTACTACAACACTGAAAATCAATACTGCTAAATTCATTGTTTTTTGTCATTTACAATTTTCCCTGACTGACTTGCTTTTATTTTGGTGATTGTTAGTTCCCAAGGATTATATTATTTGAAATGATATAGGTCCGCTATCTTTTCTAAATACTTTATCTGGTTTCAGTCTTTTAAGTTTGTGTTTATCCATCCAGAAAATGTATTTGTACTTAGGCGTTCCCCGGAAAAAACCACTCAGGCAGCCGGCCCAACGATTCCAAATTGCAGAAAAATCCATCTTTCTTTACAAGTACTATCGGCTGCTCGGTTGCGCCTGTTTTCCGGTCTGCCCATGGAGATTGCGGTATTCAAACATGCATATCTTGAGATGAGTGAGTATATGTAGCAAGCTACATGTTTTAATTATCAACAGTCCTGCCTCAGCAGCTGCAGCATAACAGTTGATTAAAAACTTCTTATGGATCAGTGGGACGCCTCGACAACTTCCGGTGAAATTGCAGAGCGCAAAATAAAGCTTAACTTATTGTTAATCCATCCGCCGTGTCAGATTTCAAAAAGGCTTTACGGCCAAAGCAAACCATGGGATTATCTGAGGACAGCGCTCAGCACACAAAACATTACAAACAGTTAGCAGCCAAGTAGATCAGTCACGAAAGTCAGAAATAGCAATAAAATGAATCACTTCCTGTCTTGTTTTGCACACTTTGTACAAAATAATAAAATGCAGTACTACAGGATATTTCTTAACGTAGCTCTTTATTAGCTAGCTATAACTGGCATGTTCAGGTATTGCCAACCAGGATCAAACTGCCCATGATCAAACCATTTGGGTGGTCTTAACCAATCATAGCACAGTATGATATGGTGGTAAAATGCATCCAATTACAATTCAGTATGTTTACACATATGAATATTAAATCCCCCTTCTTTTAAAACCAAAAATAAATGTTTCCATATTCTAAGCGTTTCTTTTGAATACATGCTCTGTAGTTTGAACTCAAGGTAAGTAACCATTTATATTGCTTACTACACCAACTGAATCAACATAGACTCTGAAACAATGATCCAACATACTGTTACTTTTCAAGCAAGGGATTCTCAGCTTTCACTGTAGAAATAACATCTTAACATTTTAAACAAATACAATACCAAAGCATTTCAAGTGAACTTTCAATAACAAGTTTACAGTCTGCAACTCTTTTAGGGCAGCGATCCGCCTACACCCTTTGACATTTCACAGGCCTAGGACAGCTCTGGGCTTGACCTCTCTTCCTGACCTTGTGCGATATGATGCTGAGCATGCTTCTGTGTCAGTCAACAATTCTTGTGGTGTTGCAGGTAAGTACGGTGTATGTTGTGCTGTGTGTGTGTTTAGTCCATCACGTTCTCTTTCAGGGGAACAGTTAATCTCATCAGTGTGTTGTTCTTTTGTGTTCAGTAGGTGATGACGATTGCGGCGGTACACCGCTCCTTCTGCGGTGCGGACGTGATATGAACGTTCAGTGTCAGCTGGCTGGATGGCGACTGCTGGCTTTCAGAGGCCATGCTCCTGGATTCTAACTGACTCTCCGTCAATCAGTGATGGCAGTGGTCTAGCTGACCTGTCGTAGTATCGCTTTTGTTGTTGTTGTCTCTGTGCACGTTTTTCATACATTTCCTTGTAGGTGACGACCTCAGGTTGCAGCTGCTGGTTGGTGCTGGGAAGGAGGGGGCGAAGTCTGCGGCTCATCAACAGCTGGGCTGGTGATTTGAAGTTGTCAACTGGAGTGTTGCGGTATTCAAGGAGACTGAGGTAGGGGTCTCTCTTGTCTGCTTTTGCTTTGTCCATGAGTGATTTAGCAATCTGCACTGATTTTTCAGCAAGGCCATTACTTTGAGGGTAATGTGGGCTTGTGGTGACATGTGTAAACTCCCATGCTTTTGTGAAGGATTCAAACTAATTTGATGTGTAACAGGGCCCCTAGTCAGATATTAAAGTCTCTACAATGCCATGCCTGGCAAAGGCTGCTTTCAGCTTGTGTATCACAGCTGCAGATGTGGTGCTGTGAAGCTTGTCGAGTTTGAAGTTTCTGCTGTAGTAGTCCACTGTTACGATGTAGTCCTCATTGTTCCAGGTGAACAGATTGGTTGCCAAGACCTGCCAGGGTCGGTCTGGGATACAGTGAGGTAACATTGGCTCTTTGGTGTTTGAGGGGCGTCGTTCAAGACATATGGCACATTTACCAACAATGTCCTCTATTGGTTTGCACATTCCGGGCCAAAACAAAATGTCCCGTGCTCTCTGTTTGCACTTTTCCATGCCCATGTGTCCAGCATGGATCTTTGTCAAAATCTCTTCTCTGAGACTGGTAGGAATAATGATTTTCTCTCCTTTGAAAATTATTCTGTTGATCTGTGATAGTTCATCACGATGGTTCCAGAATTCTGAGATGCTCTGAGGGCATTTTCTCCTCTCCTCAGGCCATCCATCTTGTATGACTTTCCTCAGCTGTGTGAGTTGCGAGTCCTTATCTGTTTCTGCTTGGATCTCCTTCAGTTTTGTGTCACTAACTGGTAAGTTGCTGTACACAGTGTGCACTTGCATGTCCATGCCTTCACTGAGGCTGCTGTCCTTGTAGGTAAGAAACTTCCTGGAGAGTGTGTCTGCGACAGGGGTGTATTTTCCTGGACGGTGAGTGATTGTGAAGTCGTATTTTTGTAGTTGAAGGATCATTCTCTGTAGCCTCGGCGGGGCTGCGGCTAGTGGTTTCCTCATAATTGACTCAAGGGGCTTGTGGTCGGATTCCACAATGACTTGTCGTTCATGTATGTACTGATGGAAACATTTACATCCGAACAGAATGGCGTAGAGCTCCTTTTCGATTTGAGTGTAGTTGATTTCACAGTCTGTGAGAGATGTTTAAGCGTAGCCGATGGGTTTCCTTCTTGCAGTAGCACTGCACCTAGTCCATACTTCGACGCATCCACTTGGAGTCTGAGCTCTTTGTCGGGGTCGTAGTAGGCAAGGATTGGTCCTGGTTCTCTCGTGATCAAGTCTTTCACATTCTGGAAAGCAATGTCGTGTTGCTTGTCCCAGAGAAATTCACTGGACTGTTTTAGCAGTTGACGCAGGGGTGCATTAGCATTGGAGAGACTGGGTGCGTACTTGGCTAAGTAGTTGACCATGCCAAGCACTGTTTCCAGCTCTGCACAGTTCTATTGTGGCTCCATTTATTTTATGGCTGAGATCTTCTGTGGATCTGGCTTGATTCCATTTGCTGTGAGAAGTTGTCCAAAGTAGCTGACCTTTGTAGCACCGACTGTGCTATTCTCGGGGTTTAGCCGGACTCCTCTCTCGTGGGACCTTTGCAGCATCGCGCGGAGGTTTCGGTCGTGCTCCTCTTTGGTTCGACCATAGACAAGGATGTCGTCCACAATTGCCACAACTCCGTCGAGGCCTTCCTACACTTCGTCGATCTTTCGCTGAAACTCGTCTTGGGCTGAGATAATCCCAAAAGGCAGGCGACTGAACCTGTAGCGTCCAAACGGTGTGATTAATTTTGTGAGCTTAGATGACTCTTCTGTGAGCTTGATAGCCCAGTAGCCTGATCTAACATCCATGACACTGAAGTAGTGTGCTCCCGCTAGCTTGTGTGTGATGCCATCTCGCGTCGCTAAAGGGTAATGTGGGCGTTTGATAGCCTTGTTCAAGTCTCTTGGGTCGAGGCATAATCGGAGCTTGCCTGTGCGTGGTTTCTCTACCACCACTAACGCGTTTACCCAGTCAGTCGGTTCTGTAACCTTGGTGACTATGTCAGATTACTCCATGCTATCCAACTCTTTCTTCAGACGGGCACGGAGAGCAAGGGGAATCTTTCTCGGTGGGTAGACCACAGGGGTTCCGTCTGGGTCAAGGTGAATGGTACATTGTCCTGGGAATAATCCTATTCCTGTAGAAACATCTGCAAACTCCTCCAGTACATCTCTACTGGTGCTGTCACTAATAAAACTAGCTTGATGAGGTCCATGTCTAAACATGCTTTAAGACCTAGCACTGCAGGTGCTCTAGTGTCAACAACAAAAAAGTTCAACATAATTCCACTTTCCTTGTATTTGCATTTGAAAGTGCATGTGCCTTTTACTGGGAGCTGTTCACCACCATAACCAGTCAGTCTGCGCATGGTGGGCTGTTGCTCACACTCAGATGTCAAGCTGCAGTACTTATTCATAGGAATAATGTTTACTTGTGCACCAGTGTCTAGTTTGAACTTTAGCTCTGTGCCTTGTGTTCCTATCTCAATGTCAGCAAAGGCTTGCTCTGTCTCTGATATTTGACTTTTCTGTGTCACTGAATCAATAAACAGTTCATCAGCGTTTGACTCTTTGATTGACATTTCATCTTTACTCACTGTGTGTACTGTTTTTCCATGGTAAGCTCTGCACACTTTTGCAAAGTGATTCCATTTTCCACATTTAGTACACCGTTTGCCTTTAGCGAGGCAATTTCCTTGTTCGCCATGCACTTTGTATCCACATGTTTTGGGGCATTATGAGTCTGTGTCACTCTGTTTTAGAGTTATGTCCCTCTCCGTTCTAAACACGCTCTCTGTGCACCGGAGGTGTGCTTTTATGTCTGCCTGACTGCATGCACTGCTTGTTCACGTGATGCACTCGTGCTGCCGAGCAAAATGGTTTTAATCGGAGCCTGTGCTAGCTCATGAGATCTGGCTATGTTGATAGCTTTGTCCAGCGTTACCTCAGACCCAACATTCAAAAGTTTCTCTCTCACTCGCGGTGAGTGTATTCCAAATACAATACGGTCCCTGACCATCTCATCCTTGTTTGCATAATCACAGTCTTTCACAAGCAGACGCAGCTCTGTCACAAACTGTTCAAAAGACTCGCTAGCTCCCTGTACATTCTCATGGAATTTGTACCTAGCGAATATCGTATTGGTCTTCGGCGCAACATATGCTTCAAAACGATCGTAGTATATTTTCAGTACCTTTGATTCAGCCTCGGTAACTGTCCATGTTTTGTAAATATCTCTCCCTTTTTCACCGATCCAGAGGAGCAGGTAGCTGCATTTTTCCTCTTCTCCTCTGTCCTTCAGAGGACCCGTGAACATTAGCTCCACATGCAGTTTGTACTTACGCCATGCATCGGATAAGTTTGTAGACTGCCAGTCCTTTCGAGGTGAAGGAACTCCTGAAAAATCTTTTAAGACCTTTTACTCTGACACCATGTCTTGTTTTGCACACTTTGTACAAAATAATAAAATGCAGTACTACAGGATATTTCTTAACGTAGCTCTTTATTAGCTAGCTATAACTGGCATGTTCACGTATAGCCAACCAGGATCAAACTGCCCATGACCTAACCATTTGGGTGGTCTTAACCAATCATAGCACAGTATGATATGGCTGTAAAAAGCATCCAATTACAATTCAGTATGTTTACACATATGAATATTACACTTATCTTTGGTGATCTTCTTATGATTGCACTCACAAAGCTCCTAGTTACACAATAAATATTTGTTTTGATCAATAAAATTCCTCTATATATCCAAAAACCTCCAATTTGTTGGAAATGCGGTCACAAGAGGCAGACGAAAATTCCAAATAGTATCCGTAAAGTTCATAGAAACATGTCAAATGATGTTTATAATCAAGCCTCAATAGCGTCGTCAATATAAAAGAAAAACAAGAAAGGCACGCTCTCGGGATTGCGCACCAAACAGGTTGGGGACTTTCCACTGGCCTCTCATTGAAACTGCTCATTCTCCCTCATTTTTCAGAATAAAGACCTGAAACAATGTCTAAAGACTGTTCACAGCTAGTGGAAGCCATAGGGAATGGAATCTGGGTCCTATCCCTTTAAATGGTGGATAGGCTTTAAATGGAAAAACACCCATTTCAAAATAATAGCACTTCCTGGATGGATTTTCCTCAGGCATTTCAGTTCTGTTATACTCACAGACATTATTTTAACAGTTTTGGAAACTTTTTAGAGTGTTTTCTATCCAAATCTACCAATTATATACATATCCTAGCTTCTGGGCCTGAGTAGCAGGCAGTTAACTTTGGGCACGCTTTTCATCCAAAATTCCGAATGCTGCCCCCTATCCCAAAAAGGTTTTAACAGTTGATTTACATAATCCATTTTTGGTCTGGTTGGCTGATACGTGCAGTAGAGAAGCAGAAAGAGAGGAGCGGCTGCATCTACAACCCAACCCCCTCCTTTCTTCAGTCGGGATTTGCACGTGTTCCAGCAGCAGCAGCAACAGAGGTAGTTTACTCTAGCTCACCACCATATACAAAAATACCCACACCGGCCACTAGCCAGCCTGCCATCAGTTACCATGAGGTAGATTATGAATATTATATTATGAAGTTATTATTTATTGGCATTGAAGATAAATAACAATCAGTAGGATAAAAAAAGTATCTGAGTTAGCTAACTAGCAGATTTACATAAATGATAGCCCGCCCTCTTTTTCCGTCAATCATGTCTTTTGAGGCAACTAGCTTGCTTACAATTTGAACGTTGCAGAAATAAATAGGCCTTTAAAAATAAAAAATGCTATTTTGAATTATGACTCTTTAAAAACAATTCTGGTACAAAATAAGCATATATTTATTATTTAACCCATTTTATCATGTTAGGGATGTTTGATCTTTGCATGAAACCAATTAATGACTCCCTGCTACGCTTCTATTGTAATCACACATAGACGTGTCTGGCATCATTGGTTATTGCAGTAATCTATTAATATTTGACATAGCCTCAAAGTAGGAGTCTAAAATATAGCTGACGTTGATATTTAGCTGCAGGCCGGGTTGCAAAGGATTTTTTCCAGAAATTTTCCATGGGAAGTTAAGCCCTGGAATTTGGGAAATTTTGCTTAAATTCATTAAAAATGTTAGCTTATAACAGTGAACCTTTTTTTGTGGGATACACAAAAGGCAATTCTAGGTCTTGTGGCATATTATGGTTAAACTATCCACAATTCAATGAAATTGCAACCCTCTGCATGCACAGTGCATTCTTCCATCACATGTACAGCTGATTCTCAAGATCTTGCACACTAATGAGATGCTATTGAGCCCACACTACTACTGTAACGAGTACGCTGAGAGTCGGGAAGCAAATTCAGTAGTGAGTGTTATAATAAATTAACACAACATAATACAAAATAAGAAACACGAACAAGGCACAGACATGTCACTGGAACAGTGGGGGGAAGGCCTGGGGAAGGAACCAAAGGGAGTGACATATATAGGGAAGGTAATCCGGGAGGTGATGGAGTCCAGGTGAGTCTGATGACACGCAGGTCCGTGTGACGATGGTGACAGGTGTGCACCATAACGAGCAGCCTACAGGTGCTCCCTACAGGTCGGAGAGGGAGCACACGCGACAGTACCCCCTCCCCGACTCGCGGCTCTGGCCGCAGGACACCAACCAAAATGACGATCCCGGGGATCAGGAGCGGACCGGTCACCTCTGCTGAGGCGCGGGAAACCTGTCAATCCGGCTGAGACGTGGAAGCATTGTGACTTAGAGCGCCGGAGAGAGAGCATACACGAGCCGGTGGAGGCAAGGGAGCCTGGCGATCCGGCTGAGGCATGAGAGCCTGACTAGCCGGTGGAGGCAAGGGAGCCTGGCGATCTATCTGAGGCATGAGAGCCTGTAGCTGCTCCCGTACCCGACGTCATTCCCACTGACACAAAAAACACTCCCTGATGCTTCCCATAGGAGAGGAGTAATTCTGTAACAAGTATGTGAGAGTCGGGAAGCAAGTTCAGGGAGTGAGTGTTTTTAATAAATAAACATGACATAATACAAAATAAGAAACAAACAACGCACAGACATGACACGAACAATGCTGCGAACATGAAGGCTGCTTGGTCTAAAGTGGAGTCCTACCCTCACATCACACCCATTTGCTGTGCTGCTCATGCATTGAATCTGCTCCTCAAGGACATCATTGCACTGAAAACAATGGATACGCTCTACAAGAGGGCCAAGGAAATGGTTAAGTATGTGAAGGGTCATCAAGTTATAGTAGCAATCTAACTCCCCAAGCAAAGTGAGAAGAATAAGACCACTACATTGAAGCTGCCCAGCAACACCTGTTGGGATGGTGTTGTCATCATGTTTGACAGTCTCCTGGAGGGGAAGGAGTCTCTCCAAGAAATGGCCATATCACAGTCTGCCGATATGGACAGCCCCATCAAGAGGATCCTCCTGGATGAAATATTTTGGGAGAAAGTGGTAAGCAGCCTGAAACTCCTGAAATGTATAGCAGTAGCCATTGTACAAATTAAGAGAGACAATGCCATCCTGTCTGATGTTCAGACTCTGCTTGCAGATGTAAGAGAATAAATCCGTACTACCCTGCCCACTTCACTGTTGCTCCAAGCAGAGGAAACTGCAGTTCTGAAATATATAAAAAAGGGAGAAGACTTCTGCTTGAAGCCCATACAAGCCACAGCGTACATGTTTGACCCCAAGTATGCTGGCAAGAGCATCGTGTCTGGTGCAGAGATCAACAAGGGCTATGGAGTCATCACTACCGTGTCTCGCCACCTTGGCCTGGATGAGGGCAAGGTTCTTGGCAGTCTGGCGAAGTACACTTCCAAGCAAGGGCTTTGGGATGGAGATGCAATATGGCAGTCTTGTCAACATATCTCATCAGCCACCTGGTGGAAGAGACTTTGTGGATCTTTCCCCTGTTGCCTCCATCATCCTCCAAATCCCACCAACATCAGCCGCCTCAGAGCACAACTGGTTCTTGTTTGGGAACACACACACCAAAGCACGTAACAGGCTGACCAATCCAAGGGTTGAAAAATGGGTGAAATCAGCGAAATCATCCCATGTGAAGGGTCAACTCATTTAATTAAAGTTCAATTCGTAACAAACATTTATAATATTTTTTATCTCTATTGGGAATGATTTCATCATTTGCAATTATGTCTACTTATCATAAGGTAAAAGGTTTTGTTTCTGTGTCTGTATGATATGGTAAATATATCCAATGGAAAAAAACATCTACATTTAAATGGTATTAGTATTAATTTGCATATATTTCCGTTAATTCCCATCTATTCCCGTTAATTCACATATATTCCCGTTAATTCCCACGGAATGTTTCCACCTCTGAATATTCCCCAAAATGTGAAACCCTAGCTCCAGGTTTAGCCCGTTTGGATCAAATGGCACTACAATTGTTCAGTTTGACAAATTATACCTGTGTGCCAAGATTCATGTGTCTATACCACAGTGGTACCATTTTATTTGAGCTAACTGTCTGTTTGTCACGCTATTAGGGGGGGATTGGCATATCTAAATGTTATTGGAATGTCTGCACTCCAGTTTAAATACATTTTTTGTACCACTGTGAACTTTGGATTTAATAATAATTCATTATCATGAAATCTGTATTATGGTTAAATGCAATAACTACTGCACACACACACTCACAAAAGGAAAGCCTAATGGGGTTACTTAGAATGACTTATATCCGGTCTTGGAGTCTGTTTCATTTATATCCATGGTAAATTGATTTGGAAAAATATTATTAAACCTACTGAACCGTCATTGGACTAATCATCATAGAGCAACCTCAACATTTATATTACCCTCCCAATTACCCTCCTTATTCTGGCACACAAAAACCTTTGCGCCTCCCTCTCATCCGTGTGTAGCTGCATGCCTGGACTGTTAAACTCATGAAGAATAGTCTATTTCTCCTGCCCCCCCCGTGTTAGTACGGGGAAATCACCATATACACAGCTCTGTTGATATTTCAGAGTGTAGTGGGGTGCTATGTGGGATGATGCCTTTACAGCTATTCACCCAGAGCATTCTGTTATTTTCCCTGGCTTCTCTTTATACAAAATGAACATGAGTTTGAAGTACACCTCCTGGAATATGCAGTATTAATGCTGGAATGTGTCAAAGTTAATAGCGACAAAAATGTTGATGCTTGCCCAAATCCACTTAAGGTGTTAATATTTTACGTTCTGTGGTAATGAGCAATTATATTATAAATGCAGCGAGAGATAAAATAGCTTTTAAATAATTTCATTTCAAATCAAATCATTTTGAATATTTAATCCCATGTTTGAGTTGCCTGTTAAAGATTAGGACAAAGTTGTAAATACATGGGTGGGTTTTATCCCTGCATTGTCTGTGTTGGTTTGTTTGATGTCAACAATATAGAGTATTGCTATAATGACGACAAAAGGCACTGGGGTAAAGGAGTCACATGCATGTCCAGCTGTAGCAGCACTCCAATCTAGTATTCCCTGACCAGGTTGATGGTCCTAATCTCTCTTGTTTTAGCAGAAACACACACCAGGCTGCCGTGCTGATAATAACAGATATGGCTTTGAGGTTTTGCCCTGTAATTCTATGTGATGGACACTAATGGCGTTGAGACCATCAGTGTTATCTCACTCTTATTTGTATGGATCCCGTCTGCATGTGTCGCCATTACCACAGCCGCTGCTGTCATCATTATTGCCACCGCCATGGAGACGGAGGGTGGACAAGGTCTCATCCAAACCCATCAGCCAATGGGAATTATTCAACCCTGGCCTGTCTTTCTCTCCTCCTCTGGACATGCCAGGCCCACTGACCCAGAGTTCATACCAGGGGAAGGGCGTGGGGAGACATCATCCTGCATTAGACACTAGTTTAGAAAATCAATGGATCTACTAGGTAGTGAGGAACACAGGGCAGTGGGAAAGGGAAAGAGTGAGGAGGGAGCGGACTTCCTGTTTGTGTCCAGCAGGTCAGAGAGCAGCCTCATGTTTATGGAGATATGTTGGAGAAGCCAGGCTGGGGGTCAGGCAGGCCACCATGTCAACTGAGATTGTCTAGGGCCCCCCAGCAGGGCTCCGGTACACCAAGATTAGCTGTGCTGAGGGCCAGCATCATATTGGGCTTCATGGTTCATCAGGCAACCCCGGTGGAAGTGGGCTTGTATGTGTGTGACATGCTGGGATCAAAAGGAAGCAGCTTTAAAGCTTGCGGTGTTACTAAAAACACCTGCCTCTCCACTTCCAGTCTCAAACCGGGAGGATGAACTGCAGCACTGTGACACCAAGCAGTTTGAAGTCCAGGTATAGTGGGTGGCTTGGGACTAAAATGATTCTGTGAGCCGTGCAGAGGACCCTAACCCTAAAGATATCATCTAAGCCTGTCTGTCTGATCAGTCTCAGCATTTTCTTCTGACTGACAGTCGCATTTCCAAACCAACAAACAATGAAGAAAGTTTTTTTTTAAATGCAATTAGACTTCCCCCAGTGGTAAGGATTTGCACCTTGGTCCAAGAGCAAACTTGATCCTGGGGACCCCAAGGAGTGCACATTTGATTGTTGCCCTAGCACTACACAGCCACTTCAAACAATACATTCTTCAATCTTTGATTATTTTGAATCACCTATGTAGTTCTAGGGGGAAAAAACGAAACAGGCACCCCAGGATAGGGTTTGGGAGAAGCTGCACTCTACTGTATATGCTGAGCCGAAGACTTTTCCGAGCCGGAACGACCCATAGGACAGGAGCCTATCTCCTGTTTCTGTAACGTGAGGCAGCTTGATGTACAAGTACACCCCCTGGACAGGACGCTTGAGGGAAGGTAGAAATGGGTCCTCTTTCTCTGCGGGCCTACAGTAAAATTAGTATTTACTGCAATGCTTCTATTTTAAGCATTTCCCTGCGGTACTGTAATTGACTGTAAACAATACAACATTCCTCAGCTTGGCTTGTTCCAGTATTATCTTCAGATATTGCATTAGACCTTATTAACCAGTTCTACATTTTCCAATACTGTGGCTAGGAAAGCGTGACTGCTTAATCATTACCCTGCTGAAAAAGAGATCCGAGCTTTATGCCTTTATCTTAAATATAGTTAAACATGGAATTATTTTTGCAATCACTCTAATGCATATTATGAAAGAAGTAATTTTGTGACTAATTTGCATTAGAAATGGCTGGGCTGCTGTGCGTTCCATCATGAAGTTCAGGTGCTCTCACCTAAGGAGCCTCAGGGCTTGTATCATGAACATATTGGAGCAGGGAGTACCACAATAGCCTGGGTATGGTAAAATGGAGGCAATTGACGACACTGACATTCAGCTACTTTGCTTAGAAGACATAAAACAGAAGTAGGTAAACAAAGTAGGTAGATTTAGTGGTCACACTACTATTCGCTTAAGCGCAATGACATGCTAGCTGTTCCCATAGACTTCTAGTCATTTGAGCCAACGACTATCCATTTAAAAGCGTGTCTCGGAAGAAATATATACAGTGCCTTCCGCAAGTATTTATACCCATTGAGTTATTCCACATTTTGTGTCAAAATGGATGAAGTGATTTTTTCTCTCACCCATCTACACACAATAACCTTTATTTTTGATTTTTGATTTATTTTTAAACTATTTTCTACATTGTAGAATAATAGTAAGGACATCAAAACTAGGAAATAACACACATGGAATCATCTAGTAACCAAAAAAAGTGTTAAACAAATCAAAATATATGCATTTCAATTAACAGGTGTGCCTTGTTAAGTTAATTTGTGGCATTTCTTTCCTTCTTAATGCATTTGAGCCAATCAGTTGTGTTGTGACAAGGTATGGGGGTATACAGAAGATAGCCCTATTTGGTAAAAGACCAAGTCCATATTATAGCAAGAACAGCTCAAATAAGCAAAGAGAAACGACAGTCCACCATTATTTTAAAACAGGAAGGTCAGTCAATACGGAACATTTCAAGAACTTTGAAAGTTTCTTCAAGTGCAGTTGCAAAAACCATCATGCGCTCTGATGAAACTGGCTCTCATGAGGACCGCCACAGGAATGGAAGACCCAGAGTTACCTTCTGCAGAGGATAAATTCATTAGAGTTACCAGCCTCAGAAATTGCAGCCCAAATAAATGCTTCACAGAGTTCAAGTAACAGACACATCTCAACATCAGCTGTTCAAAGGAGACTGCGTGAATCAGGCCTTCATGGTAGAAGTGCTGCAAAGAAACCACTACCAAAGGACACTAATAATAAGAAGAGACTTGCTTGGGCCAAGAAACATGAGCAATGGACATCTACGCCATCCCATCTGGTTTGGTCTTAGTGGGATTATCATTTCTTTTTCAACAGGACAATGACCCAACACACCTCCAGGCTGTGTAAGGGCTATTTGACCAAGAAGGAGAGTGATGGTGTGCTGCATCAGATGAACTGGCGTCCACAATCACCCGACCTCAACCCAATTGAGATGGTTTGGGATGAGTTGGACCGCAGAGTGAAGGAAAAGCAGCCAACAAGTGCTCAGCATACACTACCGTTTGGGGTCACTTAGAAATGTCCATGTTTTTGAAAGAACGAAAATAGCTTTTGTCCATTAAAATAACATCAAATTGATCAGAAATACAGTGTAGACATTTTTAATGTTGTAAATTACTATTGTTGCTGAAAACGGCAGATTTTTTATGGAATATCTACATAGGCAGTACAGAAGCCCATTATCAGCAACCATCACTCCTGTGTTCCAATGGCACGTTGTGTAAACTAATCCAAGGTTTTCATTTTAAAAGGCTTATTGATCATTAGAAAACTCTTTTGCAATGATGTTAGCACAGCTGAAAACTGTTTTTCTGATTAAAGAAACAATAAAACTGTCCTTCTTTAGACTAGTTGAGTATCTAGAGCAACAGTATTTGTGTGCTCGATCACAGGCTCAAAAGGGCCAGAAATAAAGGCCTTTCTTCTGAAACTCGCCTGAAAATATATACTAGTGCAGCTTTTGTGTTTAGACAGTGAAAATTCTATGCGTCGTGTTTGACCCCGTTTCACATGGGCTATTTAGGCACAGTGTTTCTGGGGCTAGCCCCGAAAAGCCGATGCTAACCCTGGCAGGGCCATATAGCCCTGGGCTAAGGTTTGTGCTAGCCCACTTTAGAATGTGCAAGTGTGAACACATGCTTAGCCCTGGGCTAAAATCTCCCTTAGCCTAGAACTAAAATGCAGTGTGAACGAGCCTCTTGTTAGGCTTTGAATAGAAAAAGTTTTGTTGACTAACAAACAGACAAACTCAATGTAATTTGCAAAATTGATCTGGATTAGGATTAAATGCACAGAAATAGAATGAAAAGAATGTGAGTCCCGATTCAAGTACATTTTGGAGCTATTTCTTCCACAAGTGACTTTCACTTGGTTGCCATCTTTGTCATGATGATTTAAAAACTCTGCTTGTGCATAGTATGGTTGACTGCAATCAAATCTGCTTGTGCACAGTATGGTTGACTACAATCAAATCTGCTTGTGCACAGTATGGTTGACAACAATCAAATCTGCTTGTGCACAGTAGATATGACTGACTACAATCAAAGCATCTCCATATAAAGTGGCAACTGAAATAGATGAATCTTGGTGTTTATAGTCTGCATCACCTTCGTAATTTGTTGTCCACCTAGAAGTACTGAAACAATGGATTTCAATGACATTAGTCTGCCCCACCCCTACACAACCCCTCCCTCAGATTGGTCCCACAGCTTCATCCATCAGCAGTGTGGTCACCATGCTGACAGGGAGCATCTTGGGTCCTGCATCAGTTTCCAATAATGGTCCCGCGGTGTGCCCTGACCCCTGTCACCTTGACACCTGTCACTGGCATCCCGTAATCACCACCTTATTTACAGTCGTCTCCCGTTCCGCAGGCTCTGATTGATGGCAGGCTTCTCATTAAAACCATACCAGCCAGCACCACAGCCAGAGCCGTACAGCCCAACCCAGCCGGCAGCTCAAATTCGCAGCGTACCTTTAGGCCAAGTCTCCCTACCTCAATTAAATAACCCCCAGAAAGAAAATGTAAATAGCACTAACCCTACTGTAGATCCCGAGCTTGAAGTTATTATTTTGGAAAGAGGGGGTGTATAAGAAAGGGAGAATGTGAGTGTTGAGGAGGTGGTGGGTGGATGTGAATGATTTATTAGTGCAGCTGGACACTTAATAATTACTTAACACACACACATAGATCACCTTTACAGTATTTCTGTCACGTGGTGGCGCAGGAATGGAAATGACATGTGATTGATGCCAGGAAGCATAGGCCCGGCCCAGGAGGAACGCAGTGCAAGGTCTTACTTATAAAAACATCGATCAGAGAGCGTGCCCTCCCTTTGAAACAGGGCTGTGAAACACCCGAGGTACCCCTCACACCGCAATGCACTGTGCACCATAAAGCACTACCTGCCTGTCTGAGGGAGGGGGGCTTCCTTCTCTTGCTTAATGAAGACACTGACACCAATAACTACAGTACATAGGCTACAGCACAAACAGTTATCGTTTTAATAATGCAAATATATTCTAATACAGCTGGCTTGGTTTGTGGGGGTCCCATTGAGTTTATAGCTGGCTGCTTCATGTCCACAAACACTGTAGTAAGGACAATGTGCAATATTGACGGTTAATAGGTGTTCGTGTTCAGGTCTTGTGGTTACAAGGTAGGGCTAAAGGGCTGACCAGGCAGGATAATTGGGTATTTTATTGGTATTTTATTAGGGTCCCCATTAGGTGTTGCAAAAGCAGCAGCTACTCTTCCTGGAGTCCACACAAAACATTTTTCGCTTTTCTTTCTTTCATTCTCTTCCTTCTTTCCTTCCTCCTTTCCTTCCTTTCTTCCGTCCTTCTTTCTTTCTTTTCCTTCCTTTCTTCGATAATAAATTGTAATGGCTTTGGTTGTTGAGTCATGCAGTAATATATCTCAGACGGCCATGCTGCCTAAACCAGGGCTTTACTTGCTGTCTCGCTGGTGATCACGCACAGTGGAAAATGAATCGTACATTAAAGTAAGGCTGACAAATACATCCTGGGTACTAGGGTGCTGATAGTCTCTCCTGCCCTACCCATCTAAACTTTGTTTACAGGAGGAAAAATACACCCAGGGAGGCACTAGATTACTTAGCTCTGAACGTATCTGCAAATATACCATGAATGGAATCTTGTGCCTTTTTTAATTTGGTTACAATATTGTAATTTACATAAATAGTATAAACCTAATGGCAGGGTCTACTGTACTAAGTAGACATGGTTTCGTAAGCTAAATGTTTCCAAGAGGCCTCACCTCATTGGTTTCTCTGCGATATTGGACTATTTTGTAACACAAAGAATATTTGAATGAGTAAAATTCATGAAACCAGAAATATTCAAGGCATTGTGTGAGCTTCAGTAGTTCTCTGAATTTACACATATGGTTCATCAGGAGAGAAAAGCATGCTTTTATGGAACCTCCAGATGTCTTTGTGCCTCATTAGTCAAACAAATGATCTTACCTGCTGGACGTACAATTATTTTTACATTTTAATTTCGTGTTTTTCTTCCAGTCGATGTTATGGTATTAACTCTGCAGCACTGGAAATGTTGAAAAGCACCTTTCAGTTTTTCCATTACTATCATATTATGATGCAGGGGCAATGGGGGAAGGTTTACAAATGAACATGGTTTTAATTAACTAAGTTAATGAATTCAGTTAAAATGGCGTGACATTGCCTAATTAAATATGCCTAATTAGGATATAAGGACTGTGAGTAAACTATTTGATAACCCTCGTTTGTTTGAAGCTGTGAGTCACCTGTGTTGGAGTTCAAGTGAGGAATTCAATTCGGTGTAAGAAACCGAAAGCTGAATGTACAAAGAAAGGCATTTATGATGGGTGACAATCCAATGCACCTCTATTTATGTGGTAAAGAATTATGCTACCAGGTACCACATTGTAGGTGTATGGGGTATTCATGTCAAATCCAATTTTATTGGTCCCATACACGTGATTAGCAGATGTTATTGTGGGTGTAGCGATATGCTTGTGCCTCCTAGCTCCTACAGTGCTGTAATATCTTACAAGTAATTCTAACAAATTACACAACATATTTCCTAAATTCACACACATCTAAGTGGGAATGAATTGAGACCACATACATATGGACGAGATGTCAGAGCGGAACGGACTAAGATACAGTAGAATAGTATAGAACACAGTATATACATATGAGATGAGTAATGCAAGATATGTAAACATTATTAAGTGAATGTGCTCGTGGGACGTGGGTGAGGTGGGAAGTCCGACATGATTGTGTTCAAGTGCTTGTGAGGTTGGACCAAAGCTAGAGAAGGTGGCTAACTTTAGCTAGCTTGCTTAACATCGGCAATATGGCAAACTATCTACATTAGCCACGTTAATAAGTTTGTCATTGTCAAAAACATATTTGTTGCATTCTATTGTTAACACTTATGGTGGCAGTTCTAAACAACAATTTCATTTTCCCATCAAAGAAGTGCAACAGAACAGATTGAGGGGCTGCTGGTGGTGACAGAGGAATCTGACAGCCTGATGAATGAGTCTGTCAAATCAAGGACTATTTGGTCATGTTCATTGGCTTTTCTTTTAATCTTACTGATCGCATCATAAGCAACGATGCATGCATAGACTGACAGGCATTTATTCTGTGGTGATACATTTTTTTTACGGATTTGCTGACAACTTGACGTCTTTTGGCATCGATGCAATACCAATTTACTGATCTTATGGATTTCACGTCTCAGGCATACAAAATGAAAATGTGACCAGTATAGCGCTTGAGTTCCCTAGGTGTGGAACAGCACATTTCAATTCATGTGTATGCCAAGTTTGCAATTATTTCCCAATGCAGTTTACATGTTTGTTGTTGTTGCCCTTGTCACTGTTTGTGTTTAAAAGTATACTCATGACCCAGAAACATTTGGCCATAGAAGTCATTGGAGCAACATGAATCTCTGTCTCCCATTTGATCCTCTGCCATGCCGGATCACAACGTATAATAAACCACCTCATCCTGGGCACTGTCCAAAGCAATTAGATTCCTCTCAACAAATTCCTATTTTGTGGCCAGGTGTGCAATACCACACAGTTTGGAGGTTGCAAAATGCCATACTTTGAAGCTTTATTCAAAAGGCAAAATGCTTTTTTTTGTTTTGCTGTTTCAGTTCAGTAATGGTTTGTGTTCCTCTGAGGCACAGCATCATTTAAAGTCTTGTCCATGCACAGATATTAGTGTACTGGTACAGATGCTGCAGTGTACGACATGCGTCATATACGTTGATATGGCTTTGTATTCAGGTTGTACACATGTTCTCCATGATTTCACAATGCCTTTCAAAATGTATTGTTGATAAAAGCGAGCCCTGGGTCTTTTTCCATTGATATCCGAGGAGAGATGTAATCGCTTCCCCATCCTTGGCCCTCTCATCGAATAGTCATTAGTCCTCACCACGTTGTTGCTGCCAGTGTTTTAAGAAGCTGTTATCGAGGAGAGAATTAATCAAATAAACCTCTGTTCAGATCCAGAAGGACACTGAAGTGTACTTAGCTGGAGCCCAAAATGACAGCTTGCACTCATGTTCTCAAGTACTGTGGTGGCTGTTCACCTGAACCCATTTCTTTCTTTAGCAGAATGAATGCTGCCTTTGTGAGGACCAACATGGGGAGAGTGTTTGGCAAAGTGTATGTCCAGTATATAATCTCAATCATCAATGTCTTTTTTAATTATTTTTTATATTATATTATAGTAAACATTATCTTTTTTAAATTCACCTTTATTTAATCAGGTAAGCTAGTTGAGAACGTGTTCTCATTTACAACTGCGACCTGGCCAAGATAAAGCAAAGCAGTGCGACACATACAACAACAAAGAGTTACACATGGAATAAACAAAACCTACAGTCAATAACACAATATACATCTTCATATGTAGGGACCGGTTATACCCATCGACACCTACAGAAAAGATAAAAGAAATGGTGGACATTATCGATGTGAAGAATGCGCAATATTTCTCCCTTAGCATGGGTTATGGGAAAATGGAGCCATCTTTGAAGTTTGTTTTGTCATTTAATTATTTATTTTTTATACATACGCAAGAGGTCGATGGACAGACAACCAGTAGAACTACAGGACTATTTCACAGTAACAGCAATACAAACTGCCTTTGCTTTTGTTGAGAGTGAAATGCCACTCGTTCCCTGATCCCCTTCTCTGTTAAGCTTCACACTCTGCCACAATAACAGTTCGGATACATAGCTTCTTTTTTTTTTTTTTTTTTAACTCTTCTTTTGAGAGTATTTGTTGACTAAATAAAACTTGTCATTTGGTTATAATGTAATTAGTGACTCGCTCTGCCCATTGATGACTGTTTGGGGGTGTGGACTGTATGCACACACTCCCAGTCATTCTCTCCTGCTGCTTCTGTTCCACTTCTGTTCTACACACAAACTACAAAACACTAGAGTTGATATGGCACTGATGGAGGCTCGTTCAGGCGACCCACTGCAACGGGAACATTTCACTGCTCCAGCAGAGCCTCAAAGGACATCTCAATGTATTCAATGCTTTTAAATATGCAGAATAGATATGTGTCTGGTAGAATGAAATACCCAAAGCAGTTTACGATGGCCAATCTGAATTGGCACGATTGGATGAAATAATCATTCGAGTGGTAAGGGAATATTGCCTTGCTTGGACTACTTTGCATTTTTAATTGCCTGCCAGATTTGTCCCTTTTTCTTTTGTGCCAGTGTTTTAAATTATTTGGTTGCTAAGGTGAAAATGCACTAGAGACATGTAAGTCTAAATACTTTATTATCTTCAAATATCCAGCGAAATGAACTGAAATTCAGGTTATGGCACTTTTGACGAAGGCAAAATAAAGTTGTTGTTCATCGGGCTCAAGTTTTATGTTTGTTATTGCAAATGCGATGTAGAAAATCAATGTTTGCATTTTAGGATTATTTTGTTCGGTTTGGGTGTACCCTTACATATCACAAAATTCTTTGCTCACTCCTTCAGTTGAATTGATGTAAAACCAAAATTCTGAATGTTTTTTTTAAAACATCCAAAATACATACTCTATACAACTAAAAACAATGCGATGTCAAAACAAGTAGACATTGTGCCTCCCGAGTGGCGCTGCGGTCTAAGGCATTGCAGTGCTTGAGGTGTCGCTACAGTTCCGGGTTCAATCCCGGTCTGTGTCGCAGCTGGCCGCAACCGGGAGACCCGTTACGCGACACACAATTGGCCCAGCGTAGTCCAGGTTAGGGAGGGTTTGGCCAGCAGGGATGACCTTGTCCCATTGCGCTCTAGCTACTCTTGTGGCAGGCCGGGCGCATGCACGCTGACACCGTAGAAACACCGTAGAAACACAGTAGAACTGGCAACTGTGTCAGCGTGCATGCGCCCGGCCTACCACAGGAGTAGCTAGAGGGCAATGGGACAAGGTCATCCCTGCTGGCCAAACCCTCCCTAACCCGGACTACGCTGGGCCAATTGTGCGTCGCGTTACTGGCTTCCGGGTTAAACAAGAAGCAGTGCAGCCTGGCAGTGTCGTGTTTTAGAGGACGCATAGCTCTCGACCTTCACCTCTCCAGAGTCCATACGGGGGCCCCACAGGGGTGCGTGCTGAATCCCCTCCTGTACTCCCTGTTCACCCAAGCCTGTGTGACCAAGCACACCTCTAACTCAATCATCAAGTTTGCAGATGACACAACAGTAGTAGGCTTGATTACCAACAATGAGGAGGAGGTGAGGGCTCTGGGAGTGTGGTGCCATGAAAATAACCTCTCACACAACGTCAACAAAACAAAGGAGATGATTGTGGACTTCAGGAAACAACTCATTGAAATGGTCCAATCACACAGACAGTGTGGTGAAGAAGGCGCAACAGCGTCTCTTCAACCTCAGGAAGCTGAGGAAATTTGGCTTGTCACCTAAAACCCTCACATACTTTTACAGATGCACAATTGAGAGCATGCTGCCGGTCTATATCACCGCTTGGTACGGCAACTGCACCACCTGCAACCGCAGGGCTCTCCAGAGGGTGGTGCGGTCTGCCCAACACATTTACCGGGGGCAAACTACCTGCCCCCCAAGACACCTACAGCTCCCGATGTCACAGGAAGGTCAAAAAGATCATCAAGGACAACAGGAACCCGTACCACTGCCTGTTCACCCCGTTATCATCCAGAAGGTGAAGTCAGTACAGGTGCATCAAATCAGGGACCTGAGAGACTGAAAAACAGCTTCTTTCTTAATTAAAGCCATCAGACTGTTAAATAGCCATCACTATCACATAGAGGCTTGACTTGAAATCACTGGCCACTTGAATTAATGGGACATTAGTCACTTTAATAATGTCTACATATCTTGCATTACCCGATACACTGTATCCTATACTATTCTACTGTATCTTATTCTATGCCGCTCTGACATTGCTCGTCCATATATGTTTATATTTTTAATTCCATTCCTTTACCAGATTTGTTTGTATTGGGTATATGTTCCGTAATTGTTCGATATTATTTGTTAGATATTACTGCAATGTCAGAGCTAGAAGCACAAGCATTTCGCTGCACCCACAATAACATCTGCTAAACATGTGTCTGTGACCAATAACATTTCATTTGATTTGAGTTGCAGTGATGGGACAGGACTGTAAATACCAATTGGATAGCACGAAATTAGGGTGAAAATGGGTATGAAAAAAATTAAGAAAGAAAATGTGCTTGATTAATTTACCTCATTTTGCTAACCCTTTGGACAATTTCGCCCCAAAATGTCTGTATTCTTGTAATGCTTTATGTCTGCAAACTATCGGAAATTTACAGCTCAATTAGAGCAAATTCAGAATTTGTGATTTCTTCGCAGCAAATCCTCTGATTAACTAAATTTAAAATTAAATATTGTTTGACAGCCCTAATTTTGTGAGGAAAAGCTAAACAAATTAAATAAATTGTATTTCCAAATATACAGTCTGGTCAAAACTATTAGCACCCTTGATGAGCAAAAAAGACTGTATAAAATAAATAATACAAATACTTATCTATATTGTATGCTGACATTTTTCTGAAAATGATTTCATACTAATACAATTGCTCAGAGATTTTGTTTAACAAGTAATACTTTTGTTCTCAAAGATTAAGGGTCAGAATTATCGGCACCCCGGTTTTCAATACCTCACTTTGCAGGGATAACGGCACCAAACCTTTTTCTAAAATGTTTTATGGGATTAGAGAAAATATTGGGAGGGATCTTAGACCATCCCTTCATGCAGAATCTTTACAGATCCTTGAAATCCTTTGTCTGCGCTTCTGGACTGCCCTCTTCAGTTAAAACCACAGTTTTTCAAAGCCCAGAGACTGATTTTCAGGTCAAATAACCATTTATTTGTGGATGTTGATGTGTGCTTGGGGTTATTGTGTTATTATGCCATCTTTATCACAGGTGTCAATAATTTCAGACCCCCCAGATCTGGCCATTACCATAGATCAAAGATTTTTAGCCAAATTTGTAGTTACTGCACTTTTTGGGCAGCATTAACCCATCACTTCCAAATCAGCGCCGCCATCTTGAAACACACTTAACACATATGGCTTGTCCCTGTAAATACTGGGGTTTACCACATATTCATAGTGGATTTCATAGCTGCAACTCAGCCTTCGATAGGAATTTCATCAGGGTTCACTGGGAACCGACTGAACAGTGCCATATTGCAACTAGGTGGTATGTAAACAGCAACAGGTGGGTTGTGAGGAGAGCCATTTTTGTCATTAACGGTCCTAGCCAGTGACTCACGTTGTTCATCACGTGCCTTGTGCATGTCACATATTTATAGTCTGTAGAAGGTTTCTTAGTCATCCTATTTCTTAAGGGTAGGGCCAATTTTCAGAATTTCCGTCTGACTGACGTGCCCAAAGTAAACTGCCTGTTACTCAGGCCCAGAAGCCAGGATATGCATATAATTGGTACCATTGGATAGAAAACACTTTGAAGTTTGTAGAAATGTTAAAATAATATATGAGACTATAACACAATTGATATGGTAGGAGAAAACCAACCAGAATTGTATTTGTTTTGAGATCCCATGCTCTTACAATGGAAAGCTATGGGTCCTATGAAATTCCAGCTCCCAGATTGCAATTCATATGGCTTCCACTAGATGTCAACAGTCTTTGTTCAAGGTTTCAGGCTTGTTTATTCTCAAACGAGGAAGAATTTAGAGTTTTGGTACTGGGAGTCACACTTGCTAATTTTACTTTTCCATTGAACATACTTCTTTCCATATGAAATATTATAGGTTAATTACATTTTAGGGTACCTGAGGATTTAATAGAAACGTAGTTTGACCTGTTTTAACAAAGTTAAGCAGTAGCTTTTTGGATTCCTTTGTCTGCATGTTGAACAAGTGGATTACTCAAATCGATGGCACCAACTAAACAGACTTTTTGGGATATAAAGTAGAGGTCGACCGATTAATTGGAATCAGAAATCGGTTGAAAAACTTTGGTAACGAGGCAAGTCAGTTAAGAACACATTCTTATTTTCAATGACAGCCTAGGAACGGTGGGTTAACTCCCTTGTTCAGGGGCAGAACGACAGATTTTTACCTTGTCAGCTCAGGGATTCAATCTTGCAACCTTACGGTTAACTAGTCCAACGCTCTAACCACCTGCCTCACGAGGAGCCCGCCTGTTACCTGAATGCAGTAAGAAGCCAAGGTAAGTTGCTAGCTAGCATTAAACTTAATCAATCATAATCACTAGTTATAACTACACATGGTTGATGATATCTAGCGTGTCCTGCGTTGCATATAATCGATGCAGTGCGCATTCGCGAAAAAGGACTGTCGTTGCTCCAACGTGTACCTAACCATAAACACCAATGCCTTTCTTAAAATCAATACACAGAAGTATATATTTTTAAACCTGCATATATAGCTAAAGGAAATCCAGGTTAGCAGGCAATATTAACCAGGTGAAATTGTGTCACTTCTCCTGTGTTCATTGCACGCAGAGTCAGGGTATATGCAACAGTTTGGGCCACCTGGCTCATTGCGAACTAATTTGCCAGAATATTACGTAATTATGACATAACATTGAAGGTTGTGCAATGTAACAGGAATATTTAGACTGATGGATGCCACCTGTTAGATAAAATACGTAACGGTTCCGTATTTCACTGAAAGAATAAACGTCTTGTTTTCGAGATGATAGTTTCCGGATCGCATTTCTGTGTGTTATTATTTTATAATTAAGTCTATGATTTGATAGAGCCGTCTGACTGAGCGATGGTAGGCACCAGCAGGCTCATAAGCATTCATTAAAACAGCACCTTAGTGCGTTTTGCCACCAGCTCTGCTGTTTATTACTTCAAGCCTATCAACTCCCGAGATTAGGCTGGTGTAACGATGTGATGTGAAATGGCTAGCTAGTTAGCGGGGTGCGCGCTAATAGCATTTCAAACATCACTTGCTCTGAGACTTGGAGTAGTTGTTCCCCTTGCTCTGTATGGGTAACGCTGCTTCGAGGGTGGCTGTTGTCGTTGTGTTCCTGGTTCGAGCCCAGGTAGGAGCGAGGAGAGGTACTGAAGCTATACTGTTACACTGGCAATACCAAAGTGCCTATAAGAACATCCAATAGTCAAAGGTATATGAAATACAAATGGTATAGAGAGAAATAGTCCTATAATTCCTATAATAATTACAACCTAAAACTTTTTATATGGGAATATTGAAGACTCATGTTAAAAGGAACCCCCAGCTTTCATATGTTCTCATGTTCTGAGCAAGGAACTTAAACGTTAGCTTTCTGACATGGCACATATTGCACTTTTACTTTCTTCTCCAACACATTGTTTTTGCATTATTTAAACCATATTGAACATGTTTCATTATTTATTTGAGGGTAAATAGATGTTATTGATGTATTACATTAAGATAAAATAAGTGTTCATTCAGTATTGTTGTAATAGTCATTATTACAAATACATTTTATATATCGGCCGATTAATCGGTATCAGATTTTTCTTTTGTCCTCCAATAATCGGTATCGGCGTTAAAAAAATCATAATCGGTCGACCTCTAATATAAAGAAGTATTTAATCTAACAAAACGACCATGCATGTTGTAGCTGGCACCCTTTTGGATTGCAAATCAGAGGAAGATTTTCAAAAAAGTAAGTGATTATTTAATCGCTATTGGTGATTTTATGAAGCCTGTGCTGGTTGAAAAATGTGTTGATGTGGGGCGCCGTCCTCAAACACTTGCATGGCATGCTTTCGCTGTAAAGCCTATTGTAAATCGGACAATGCAGTTAAACAGGAATTTAAGCTTTTAACCAATATAGATGTTTAATATCCATAATTTTAAAGATTATTTATTTGAATTGCACGCCCTCCGAATTTCACTGGAAATTGTCGACAGGTGGCTCCTAGCCCTAAGAAGTTTTAATCTCTGCGAAGGACTCTACTTCCTCTAGCGTTTCTGACAGGTGTATAACATCGAGCACTATAGACAGATATACGCAGTAGAATGGCCCGTAGTGAAGAGCTCAATGACTATCAACATGGCACCGTCATAGAATGCCACCTTTTTCTTTCTGTTTTTATCCCCTTTTCTCCCCAATTTTGTGGTATCCAATTGTTAGTAGTTACTATCTTGTCACATCGCTACAACTCCCATACGGTCTCGGGAGAGTCGAAGGTCGAAACACAACCCAACCAACCAAGCAGGAGACAATGAGACAATGATATCCCTACCGGCCAAACCTGCTGCGACAGAGCCTGGGCGCGAACCCAGAATGTCTGGTGGCACAGCTAGCACTGCAATGCAGTGCCCTAGACCACTGCGCCACCCGAGAGTCCAGGATGCCACCTTTCTAACAAGTTAGTTCGTCACATTTCTGCCCTTTTAGAGCTTCCCCGGTCAACAGTAAGTGCTGTTATTGTGAAATGGAAATGTCTAGCAGCAACAACGGCTCAGCCGCAAAGTGGTAGGTCACACAAGCTCATAGAATGGGACCGGCGAGTGCTGAATCGTGTAGCATGTAAAAATAATTTGTCCTCGGTTGCAACACTCACTACAGAGTTCCAAATTGCACCTTGCGCAATGCCAAAGAATGCCAAAGACCACCTTGCACAATGCCAAGCGTCGACTGGAGTGGTGTAAAGCTCTGGAGCAGTGGAAACGTTTTCTCTGGAGTGATGAATCCCGCTTCACCATCTGACGGATGAATCTGGGTTTGGCGGATGCCAGGAGTATGCTACCTGCCCGAATGCATAGTGCCAACTGTAAAGTTTGGTGGAGGAGGAATAATGGTCTGGTGCCGTTTTTCATGGTTTGGGCTAGGCCCCTTAGTTCAATTGAAGGGAAATCTTAACGCTACAGCATACAATGACATTCTAAACGATTCTGTGCTAACAACTTTGTGGCAACAGAATGGGGAAGGCCCTTTCCTGTTTCAGCATTACAATGCCCCCGTTCACAAAGCGAGGTCTATACAGAAATGGTTTGTCGAGATCGGTATGTAAGAACTTGATTGGTCGGCACGGAGCCCTGACCTCAATCCCATCCCCTTTGGGATGAATTGGACCGTCGACTGTGAGCCAGGCCTAATCGCCCAACATCAGTGTCTGGCCTCACTAATGCACTTTTGGCTGAATGGAAGAAAGTCCCTGCAGCAATCTTCCAACATCTAGTAGAAAAGAGTGGAGGCTGTTATAGCAGCAAGGGGGGAAACAAACTCCATATTAATGCTCATGACTTCGTAATGAGATGCTCGTCTAGCACTTTTGGCCATGTAGTGTGCCTTAAAAAAAAGGTAGGGGCATGGATCAGAAAACCAGTATCTGGTGTGGCCACCATTTGCCTCATGCAGCACGACACATTTCCTTAGCATAGAGTTGATAATGCTGTTGATTGTAGCATGTGGAATGTTGTCCCACTCTTCAATTGCTGTGCAAAGTTGCGGGAACTGGAACACGCTGTTGTACACATCAATCCAGAGCATCCCAAACATGCTCAATGTTTGACATGTCTGGTGAGTATGCAGGCCATGGAAGAATTGGGATATTTTCAGCTTCCAGGAATTGTGTACAGATCCTTGCAACATGAGATTGTGCATTATCATGTTGAAACATGAGGTGATGGCGGTGGATGAATGGCACGACAATGGGCCTCAGGATCTCCCCATGGTATTTCTGTGCATTCAAATTGTCATTGATAAAATGCCATTTTGTTTGTTGTCCCTAGCTTATGCCTGCCCATACCATAACCCCTCGTCCACCATGGGGCACTCTGTTCACAACATTAACATCAGATATTATTATTATTATTATTATTATATTATTATATATTAGATAACCGCTTGCCCACGTGAAGCCGTACATGCTGTCTGCCATCTGCCCGGTACAGTTTAAAACCGGGATTCATCTGTGAATATCTCCAGTGTTCATTGAAGGTGAGCATTTGCCCATTGAAGTTGATTACAACGCCGAACTGCAGTCAGGTCAAGACCCTGGTGAGCATGACGAGCACACAGATGAATTTCCTTGAGACGGGTTCTGACAGTTTGTGCAGAAATTCTTCAGCTGTGCAAACCCACAGTTTCATCAGCTGGCCGGAAGGCTGGTCCCGCAGTTGAAGAAGCCGGATGTGGTTCTGGGCTGGCGTTGGTCTGCAGTTGTGAGGCCGGTTCAACGTACTACCATATTCTCTTAAAGATCATTGAGACATCTGTGTCATTGTGTTGTGTGACCAAACTGCACATTTTAGAGTAGAGACCAGATGCTGAAGTGGTGTTTTTGAGGGCCAGTGGGAGGCACTATTTCTGGGTCTAATCGTATAAGTATGGGTGTTTACCCCGGTGGCCTAGCTAAATTCACAATCTGGCCCTCATACCATAATGGCCACCTAATCACCCCCTGCTTTCTACTGGCTCAGTCATCCCCCCTTCCTCTCCCCTGTAACTATTCCCATGTCGTTTCTGTAAATGAGAATGTGTTCTCAGTCAACTTACCTGGTCAAAAGAATTGACAGAATTTTTCAAGTCTTTCCACAGATGTTCAACCCGATTTAAGTAAAAACTGTAACTAATGCCACTCAAGAACATTCAATGTCGTCTTGGTAAGCAACTCCAGTGTATATTTGGTCTTGTGTTTTGTGGAGTTAGTATTGTGGAGTAACTACAATGTTGTTAATCCATTCTCAGCCAATAAACTCTTAACTGTTTTAAAGTCACCATCGGCCTCATGGTGAAATCCCTGAGATTATTTTCTTCCTCTCCGGCAACTGAGTTAGGAAGGATGCCTGTGTCTTTGTAGTGACTGGGTATAATGGTACAATATGCAAAGTGTAATTAATAACTTCACTGTGCTACATGTAAAAGGGATATTCAATGTCTGCTTTTATTTTTGCCCATCTAACAGCAGGTGCCTTTCTTAAAACGGCATTGGTAAACCTCTCTCGTCTTTGTGATTGAATCTGTGTTTGAAATTCCCTGCTTGACTCTGTGTGGGGTACAGAGATGGGGTAGTCATTCAAAAATCATGTTAAACACCATTTTTGCACACAGTGAGTCCATGCAACTTAGGTGACTTGTTAAGCAAATCTTTACTCCTGAACTTATTTATGTTTGCCATAACAAAAGGGATATGGAATTCCTATTCACTCAAGACATTTCAGCATATATTTTTTTTATTAATTTGTAAACATTTAAAAAAACACATTTCCCCTTTGACAGTATGGGGTATTGTGTCTGTGTAGGCCAGGGACACACAATCCCAATTGAATCCATTTTAAATTATGTCTGTAACACAAGAAAAAAATCAAGGGTTGTGAAAACTCTGAAGCATTTAGCAGAATGATAACATAAAATGGATGCCACCAACAGTTTAGGCCTGACATGAAAGAAGGGCTGCCTGAAATACCTAACAAGGTTAGTCCTTATACTCAGTATTTGTATTATTTATTCTAGTATTTTTTGCTCATCTTTATGAAACTAGGTTTGCTGTTCACTTGCTCTATATAAGATGGAAGGGAGTCCCATGCACTCATGGCTCTGTATAATACGGTACGTTTCCTTGAATTTGTTCTGGACCTGAGTGAAAAGACCCCTGGTGCCATGTCTGGTGGGGTAAGTGTGTGTGTCAGTGCTGTGTGTAAGTTTCCAACACATTCATGTTTCTTATAAAAACAAGAAGTGACTCAGTCAGTGTTTCCTCAACTCTTAACCAAGATGTACTGGCATGCAACGTGTTAATATTAGCCCTCTGATTACATCGAAGAGCAAGACGTGCATTGTAATTGCCATGATTCTATGTGTATTGCAATTTGAAACTGCAAATTTGTTGTGATATGATGTTCCAAACATATTGCTCACTATATGTCTGCTACAGAAAGACGAAAGGGCATGAGGAAATGTTTTGATCAGTTATGGAAATAAATGCTGAAAACATGTTGGCTCACTATTTAATAATAAGATGAACGAACAAGCTATAGGATGAAAAATACTGGAGTTTTGGCACAGGTACAGCCGACTTGTGCTAGCTAATGCTTCCTAGCAACAAAAAAACGTATCGATATGATATCATCGAAAATAATATTGCAATATAAAACTATTGTTTTTTTTTGCATCACTATTATTATGGGTTAATGTAACTGCCAAATACTGCCATACTTTTAATGAGCCGGAACCATTCTAAATTTCTGTCTAATTTGACACTTGTCGCGGAAATGTAATGATGTACAGTGCATTCGGAAAGTATTCAGACCCCTTCACTTTTTACACATTTGTTACGTTACAGCCTTATTCTAAAATGGATAAAATACTTTTTTTGCTCATCAATCTACACACAATTATTTACCTAAATATTCAGACCCTTTGCTATGAGACTAAAAATTGAGCTCAGGTGAATCCTGTTTCCATTGATCATCCTTGAGATGTTTCTACAACTTGATTGGAGTCCACCTGTAGTAAATTCAATTGATTGGACATGATTTGGAAAGTTGCACACCTGTCTATTTAAGGGTCCCCCAGTTGACAGTGCGTGTCAGAGAGCAAAACCCAAGCACAAGGTCGAAGGAATTGTCCGTAGAGCTCTGAGACAGGATTGTGTCGAGCCACAGATCTGGGGAAGGGTACCAAAACATTTCTGCAGCATTAAAGGTCCCCAAGAACACAATGGCCTCCATCATTCTTAAATGGAATAAGTTTTGGAACCACCAGATTCTCTGGTCTGATGAAACCAAGATTGGGGGATGTTTTTCAGTGGCAAGGACTGGGAGACTAGTCAGGATTGAGTGAAAGATGAACAGAGCAAAGTACAGAGAGATCATTGATGAAAACCTGCTCCAGAGCGCTCAGGACCTCAGACTGGGGCGAAGATTCACCTTCCAACAGGACAACGACCCTAAGCACACAGCCAAGACAACGCAGGAGACAAGTCTCTGAATGTCCTTGAGTGGCCCAGCCAGAGCCCGCACTCTAACCCAATCAAACATCTCTGGAGAGACCTGAAAATAGCTGTGCAGCGACGCTACCATCCAACCTGACAGAACTTGAGAGGATTTGCAGAGAAGAGTTGGAGAAACTCCCCAAATACAGGTGTGCCAAGCTTGTAGCGTCATACCCAAGAAGGCTTGGGTTTGAATACTTATGTAAATATACGTTTATACATTTGTAAACATTTCTGAAAACATGTTTTTGATTTGTCATTATGGGGTATTGTGTGTAGATTGATGAGGGACATTTAATCCATCTTAGAATAAGGCTGTAACGTAACAACATGTGAAAGTGATGGGGTCTGAATGTACTGTAAATCCAAGGATCTGTATCCCTCCAAATGGCCCCTAAACAGAACGGATGCCCTATGTGAGCCCGCTCCAGCAAACGTCTGAGGCTAATGCATCCATCCACATTCATCACAGTCACTCATGCTGCTTTCTCCACTAGCACATGTTCACCTAGCAACCTTTCATGGCAACCAGACAGAGCCACCATGGAGCATGGTCTTCAAAAATACACTGCTCTTACTCTGATCAAACTGGCCACAGGCACACTCGCACACACTATACAGTTGGATAGGGAGAGAAAAACATCACATCCCTCTGCACACTGTGATACCAAGTGTTCGATGTAATCTACTTGAGCACATCTAGTGCAGAACAGAATATTGTTGCAGGCTCATCTTGTCATTTCAGTGGAGCTGTTTCCATTGCTGTCCCACTATGTTAATGATGAACAATGAAGATTTCCTTCCTTCAACTGGCCGGGAGGCATTTCACCAGTCTAAAGAAGCAGTGCTAATATGAGGAACTCTGAATGTGTTGACACTGTTCTGAACAAACTGAAGCCTTTCAAGGAAAAGGTTTGTTGTAATCGTATCCCAGACAGACCTAGATTTAAGAACCCGTGGCCTTATCCGAGGATACAAAGATCAGGTGCGAAATGAAGAAACGTTATTTTTAATAAAAGATCCAGCATCCACCGAGTTGTATTTAAGACTGTAGCCAGCTGGCTTTTACACTGAAATTTGATTTTGGTCACAAGGAAGCAAACAACATCCATTTAGAATGATCTTTGCCGCTGCAGACCACTTCAAAGTACCTGGAAATGGGTTTAACAGTTCATTTCCTATTTGCCTGTCCGCTATTTCTAATAATTGTTTGCAATTATGGGTCTATTTGGGGAAGAATCGTCACTGTGTGATGCTTTGACTGTTTTCACTGTCTGCTATCACAATGGTCAGTGTCACTGACACAATGGAGAATTTGACTCCACTGTAAATGGGAAAGACATTCAGAAAGAACGGGTTTATTCTCAGATTTACACATCTCTGGGAAAAGCACTGTTTTCCAATGTAATACTAAGAACAACATTTTGACTAAATCCACCAAAATTGATTAGAAGCCCAGCAGCTTCTGATGTGTTGGAATCAATTCTTCCATAAACGTGAGTAGAGAAATCAATTATTGTTTAAACACTAGGCCCGAGCGTCCAGGGATCAATCGATGAGATGTATTACAGCTCAGACACAATTTACTATATTGAGAAGCTTCTATTTTTTATAGAACGAACACATTAATAGTCTGGTAGTTGGTCTAATGCATGACCTGTGTTATGGCTTATATAGTTTGGGGTCTCTGCTCTAAGATAATGTTCACAATTTGGCCAGGACCACGTTTTCAAATCGGTCCTCATAATCATGTGCAGAGAAGGAACATCAAGCTATATGCTAATTACGAAGGTAGGGTAGGCTAACTTGATTTTGAACACACGCTCCCACATAGCCTTGCGTCTATTAATCTATTAGGCACAGGTAGATTAAATATTTGTTTAATGCAAAGGTCTTGCTCGCATATTACCTGGGGCACCGTTAAACGCGGTGTTGGGATATGGCCAAATTATTTAAATTGGCCTTGAAAGACAGTATTACAGGGTTGTCATTTTCTGGCATTGATCAATTGCATATTTCGTAGTGTTTGGGATTTCTGCAATGGACATTATAAGCTTTTGGCAGACTGGCCACAGTGATGAATTACTTTGTCTAACGTAAGTATATCAACATGCATAAACATTATCTTCATTTTTTTGCGACAGCAAGAGGGCAATGTGCATGACCAAAAGTATTTATTTTTTTTGTTGTCTATTTTCACTTACTGTGATCTAAAAAATATACAGTACTGTGCAAAAGTTTTAAGCAGGTGTGAAACAATGCTGTAAAGTAAGAATGCTTTCAAAAATAGACATGTTAATAGATTATATTTATCAATTCACTAAATGCGAAGTGAGTGAACAGAAGAAAAATCTAAATCAAATCCATATTTGGTGTGACCACCCTTTGCCTTCAAGAACAGCAGCAGATCTTCTAGGTACACTTGCACAAAGTCAGGGCTTTTGTAGGCATATAGTCAGGTGTATGATTAAACAATTATACCAAACAGGTGCTAATAATCCTCAATTCAATATGTAGGTTGAGCCCGTCTGAGCTCCGAAAACCAAAAACTGATTGAAAAGACCAATGACCTGGAATCCCGTTCTCGCCATTGCAATCTTCGTGTTGTTGGTATACCAGAGAAACGTGAAGGAGGGGACTCGGTTAAGTTAATGTCAGAATTCTTCATGGATGTGTTGGGACGGGCCATCATTCCATCACCCCCGAAGCTGGATAGAGCCCACCGCTTTGGCCCCTCCCCAGCGGGGTTGAGACGACAACTCCAAGCCTAGCGTTTTTATCGTCCGTTTTCACTAATACGGTGACAAGGAGTGCATCCTCCAGAGGCAGGGCAGAGACCAGCTACACTTTTGCGGACGCAAGGTGTTCATCTTTCCTGACCTCGAATGTCGCCAAGAAAAGAGCTAAATTCCTCAATGTGAAACGCAGCCTTCATGAGAGGAAAGTGAAATTCTCACTCCCTGCTTCCCTGCTTGTCTGCACATTGAACATGCCGGGGGAAGCTACAATTTGACTCCCACGAGGATGCCCAGCATTGGTTCGACAGTCACTTCTGAGCCGTATCTTGGATCCATGACCTACTCTGTCTTGTGTGGTTGTCATTTAAGCTACACATTTGGGAGGTCATTGTTATTTGGCTAGATGGCTAACGTAGTATTGCATGGCTACAATTCCAGGCGTTTGCAGAGCTTTCCTCTGTTGTTTTTTCCCCTTTCTTTTCGTCTAGATACTTACTGAAGGACTTTTCACCACTTTTTATTACGCCCTATTGATCATTCGTACATATACAGACACTCGGCCCCCATTATTGTTTTTGTAACTTGGCAACATACTGTGGGACACTTATTTGGCCATCCATCCTTAAGACACATTGTACCTGTTGCACTGATTGAAGACTCCCTGAGTCAGGACAGTTCCGTTTCACCGTTATGGGGTGTTTGTTTTGGTTGACCTACTTTACCGGTTTGTGAATGCCTTTTCTAATGTATTTCACGACTGGTGCTATGGAGCCTCTGCATTAGGATGGGAAGGTTTTCTGTTCATATGCATCGAAGCTGCGCAAACTTCAAGCTGGTGTCTCCTCGCTGGGGGAATAGACTTTGGGTTTGGGGGGAGGGGAGGAGGAGAGGAGAGTGACCATTTTCTGTCCTATTATTATTTATTTATTTTCTTAGCGTTTTTCATTTGTTTTCTCTGTTATCTTTGCAAATGCTTGGTCTGTTTTCACACCTTTTTCATTTCAATATTTTAGGTGGCTAACAACGCTAATAATAGTACCATAGGTAGGCCTAATCCTATAAAGTTTTTATCTTGGAATACTAAGGCAATGAACAATCCTGTCAAGAGGTCTAGGGTCTTCTCTCATTTGAAAAAGCTCAAAGCAGATGTGGTATTTTTACAAGAGACCCATTTACACATTAAAGATCACAAGGCTACAAAACTCCAGGTTTAGTCAGGTTTTCCATTCAGACTAACTCCAAAGCCAGAGGAGTTGCAATTTCGGTTAGTAAAATAATACACTTCTCTACTACTAATGTTATTTCAGACAGTAATGGGAGATATTTAATCATAACTGGCACCAATTGGCACACACGTGTAATATTGGTCAATGTATATGCTCACAATTTTGATAATGTCTGGATATTCAATTCTCTTCTCCCGTCTGATGCAGACTTCTGTAACGGTATCTACACTTCTATTGATCATTTTCTTTTTTCAAAACAGACAAGCTCAACCTCTCATTCTCTCTTATGGGAATCACTTAAGGCCTATCTTAGGGGAGAATTATTTCTTATTCTTTTCATTTAAACAAAACCCGGAAAGCTAAAAAAGAAGAACTCACTAAAGCCATCCTTGAGTCAGACCATCAGTATGCCCTGACGCCATCCCCAGAGCTATATAAGCTACGCTTGAACTTACAATCTGAATTCAATCTCTTGTCCACTACAGATGCAGAGCGGTTACTATTGCATTCATGTGGTACCTACTATGAACATGGCGACAGAGCAAGTCGTCTGCTCGCACACCAATTCAAACGCAGTGCTGCTACCTGATTCCCCAAATTAAAGATTCCTCTCATAGCTTGATTTCTGACCCTACGGTGATCAATGACACCTTCAAATCTTTCTATTCCTCCCTGTATACATCTGAATTTCCATCAGATACTGCCAATATGACTACATTTGGTGAACTGGAGACTCCCACAGTTGAGGCTGAAACTGCAGATGATCTTGAAACTGCAGATGACCTCTCTCGGCCCTGAAGAAGTGCTTCAGTCTATAAAGTCAATGCAGAGCAGCAAGGCTCCAGGGCCTGATGGGTTTCCAACTGAGTTCTTTAAGAAATTCTATACCACGTTAGCCCCTTTACTTTTATCTATGTATAATGAATCATTTGAACATGGCTCGTTGCCACCTAACCTAACACAGGCTTCAATAGTGCTTCTTAAGAAGGGGAAAGACCCCACTTCCTGTTCTTCATTTAGGCCCCTAAGTCTCCTTAATGTGGATGTAAAGGTGCTGGTGAAGGGGATGGCTAGGCATTTGGAAGTAGTCTTACCAGGACTCATATCACAGGCACAAACCGGCTTAATAAAGGACAGATATTATTTTTTTAACATTCGGACGCTGTTTAACATAATTTATTCTCAACAATTCTCCAACTTCCTGAGGTGGTAATCTCCCTAGACGCAGAGGAGGCATTTGACAGAATTGAGTGGAAGTAAAAAATTGGATTTGGGGTCCAATTTTGCTCATGGATCTATCTCCTGTATACATCTCCCCAGGCCAGTGTCTGTACCAATGACACCCGTTCTGATTATTTTGCCCTGGAACATGGGATACGCAAAGTCTGCCCACTGTCCCCTTTATTATTTACCGTCGCCATTGAGCCTCTTTCAGTAGCTTGTAACACGGGAAGGAGTTGAACATAGGTTATCATTATATGCAGATGATTTGTTACTCTATGTAAATAACCTTGCAAATAACCTTGCAACCTGGCTTCTTCTCCGGTTACAAGTTGAATCTCCAGAAAAGTGAGTGTTTCCCAATCAATCCAGCAGCAATACAGCTCCAGCAGACAGATTTTTTCCAAATCCAGACAGTCTGACAAACTCAGCAAAGAAAGAATGGTTCCTTTTTCAGGACCCTGTCTTTCAAAGATAATTCGTAAAAATCTAAATAACTTCACAGGTCTTCATTGTAAAGGGTTGAAACACTGTTTCCCAATGAACCATAAACAATTAATGAACATGCACCTGTAGAACGGTCGTTAAGACATGAACAGCTTACAGACGGTAGGCAATTAAGGTCAGTTATGAAAACTTAGGACACTAAAGAGGCATTTCTACTGACTCTGAAAACCACCTAAATAAAGATGCCAAGGATCCCTGCTCATCTGCGTGAACGAGCCTTAGGCATGCTACAAGGAGGCATGAGGACTGCAGATGTGACCAGGGCAATAAATTGCAATGTCCGTACTATGAGAAGCCTAAGACAGTGCTACAGGGAGACAGGACGGACAGCTGATCGTTTTCGCAGTGGCAGACCATGTGTAACAACACCTGCACAAGATCGGTAGATCCGAACATCACACCTGCGGGACAGGTACAGGATGGCAACAACAACTGCCCAATTTACACCAAGAATGCACAATCCCTCCATCAGTGCTCAGACTGTCCGCAATAGGATGAGAGAGGCTGGATTGAGGGCTTGTAGGCCTGTTGTAAGCCAGGTCCTCACCAGACATCACCGGAAACAACGTCACCTATGGGCACAAACGCACCTTCACTGGACCAGACAGGACTGGCAAAAGGTTATTTTCACTGACGAGTCGCGGTTTTGTCTCACCAGTGGTGATGGTCGGATTCACATTTATCTTCGAAGGAATGAGCGTTACAACGAGGCCTGTACTCTGGAGCGGGATCAATTTGGAGGTGGAGGATCCGTCATGGTCTGTGGCGGTGTGTCACAGCATCATCGGACTGACCCTGTTATCATTGTAGGCAATCTCAACGCTGTGCATTACAGGGAAGACATCCTCCTCCCTCTTGTGGTACTCTTCCTGTAGACTCATCCTGACATGACCCTCCAGCATGACAATGCCACCAGCCATACTGCTCGTCTGTACGTGATTTCTTGCAAGACAAGAATGTAAGTGTTCTGCCATGGCCAGCGAAGTGCCCGGATCTCAATCCCATTGAGCATGTCTGGGACCTATTGGATCGGAGGGTGAGGGCTAGGGCCATTCCCACCAAGAAATGTCCGGGAACCTGCAGGTACCTTGGTGGAAGAGTGGGGTAACATCTCACAGCAAGAACTGCCAAATCTGGTGCAGTCCATGAGGAGGAGATGCCCTGCAGTTCTTAATGCAGCTGGTGGCCACACCAGATGTTGACTGTTACTTTTGATTTTATCCCCACCCTTTGTTCAGGGACACATTATTAAATTTCTGTTAGTCACATGTCTGTGGAACTTGTTCCGTTTGTCTCAGTTGTTGAATCTTGTTATGTTCATACAAATGTACACATGTACACATACAAATACACATGTTAATTTTGCTGAAATTAAAACACACTTGACAGTGAGAGGACATTCATATCCAAATGTAAACGATGAGTGTGATACATGTCATGTCTCACCATGTGACCTTAGTCACATTCTTATTCAATACTCTAAACTACAAAATTACTGGGATTCTATTTTTACAACTTTAGCTGTTCTTGAAATTCACCTGCGGCTTTGTCCCTTGATAGCTGTTTTTGGTATTCCTTGAACCCCAAACATGCTTTTACATCCTTATTAGCTTGACGTAGACTTCTTCTCCAGTGGAAGTCTGCTCAGCCCCCCTCTACTTCTCAATGGCTCAGCGATGTAATGTTCTTCCTAAAGCTTGAGAAAATTAACTATTCTCTTATGGGTTCCAATGACACATTTGTTAGAATATAACAACCGTATATATCATACTTTAATGGCTTACAGAGGCTCCCCTTTGATGAGATGCTTTAAGGTTTCCCAGTAGGCATTACCAGTAGTCATTACAAAATAGGTACAGTCATCAATATAATGCTATTAAGTCTCTCGTGTCTTTGGCTATTGATAAGACATGCTATTCTATAAAATAATTTCACCGTAATTAATATCACCTGATTGAGCTAATCATGTGAATGTAATTAACTAGAGAGTCGGGCACCACAAAATATTATTTATAGAGCTGTTATCTTCCGAATAAACTCTTAAAGAACTAGTAATATTTTACATCAATAGCAGTCAACATTAATCTTCATCTTACTTCAGTCTCATAATCTGAAAGTTGTAAATTATTTTATCTTCAAGAACCCTGGCTAACAATTTGAATCAGCAATACAACATTGGGTTTAATTATTTATTTACTAAATACCTAACTAATCACACAGAATTCACATACACACAATTCATCATAACTTGATTACAAATTACGTCAAAAAGGAAAACGTCCCTAGCGGGCGGAACAGATTTGACAGCTTGTTACACAAAGGAAAAGGGGCTGGGTTGGAGTAAAGGAGCGGGAAGAATGAGGGACACAGGGAGAAGCTGTGCTATCGTAAATACAGTATCTTATGCATTCTAAAGTACCGCCCATTTGGAAAAGGAAAATGCAATAAATATTTACTCTGAGCTGCGCTTCAGTAGGTTGTGTTGCCAAACCAAGTCCTCTGTCCTTTGAGGAATGTCTCTGGTTGTCAATTGGATACGTTGTAGTAACGTCGTTATGTGATAGACGGGATACTCTGTCTGTTCCTTCCTAACCTGCGTTTGCAGCTGCGGTCGCTAACTCAACAGCTAGGAGGTATCACTTCTGTCGTGAATAAGAGTTCAAAGTTCATACCATCCACAATCAAAGCTCATGCTGATGTTGGCTTCGTTCTGTAGTTATTATCTGAACCATTCTGACATAGGACCGTCGCCCTCATATCCTCAGAACAGGAAGTTATGTTGTTGTCAAGGCTTTATATAGGAAGGCAGAGGAGGGTGTGTTTTAAAAGTTTTATAGTCCTTGTCCTTTCACAGAGGCGGGTTACTGAGTGAGCAGCCCTAACTTAAGCTCTGACCAAGTCCCTTCTCCCCCCGGTTGCTCAGTGTGGCCAGGCGGCCAGCTCTAGGAAGAGTCTTGGTGGTTCTAAACTTCTTCCATTTAAGATTGATGGAGGCCTCTGTGTTCTTTGGGACCTTCAATGCTGCAGAAAGGTTTTTGTACTCTTCCCAAGATCTGTGCCTCGACACAATCCTGTCTCAGCGCTCAACAGACAATTCCTTCGACCTCATGGCTCAATTTTTGTTGTAGAAACATCTCAAGGATGATCAAATGAAACAGGATGCACCAGTTCAATCTTGAGTCTCATACTGTAGCAAAGGGTCTGAATACTTTATCTTTTTAAGGTTATTTTTAAGGAATACTTTTTAAGGTTTTTCTGTGTTTTTTATATTAATACATTTGCAAACATTTCTAAAAACCTGTTTTTCACTTTATCATTATGGGGTATTGAGTGTCGATTGCTGAGGATTTTTTTTAAATGTAATCCATTTTAGAATAAGGCTGTAATGTAATAAAATGTGGAAAAAGTCAAGGGGTCTGAGTACTTTCCGAAGGCACTGTATATGTGCAGCAATTTTTGTTTATTTGGCCCAACAACATTTTTGCATGGGTAGCCAATTCGTGTCTTTTCATGTGTTCATTTAGCGTTTTTGCAGTTTTAAGTTTTAAGTCAGTCACCTATACATCACATTCTGTCACGAGTTTAGCTGTAAAGCAGTCCGCCCAGGATTTCGCAATGTTTTTTTTGTGTGATAACTCAAGAATGCTTGAGTTTTGCGACGACTTTACTGAAATTTTGCAATGCAATATGTGATTTATAATTTTTGTTTTTATCATGTTAATTACGTATAAAGCAAAAATATGTGCTTATTTCTGGTAATATTTTTAAGCAGAATACATCACTATGCTGCCTGCATGGTCCAAGCACACCAAGACAGTCGTGAAGAGGGCACGACAAAACCTATTCTCCCTCAGGAGACTGAAAAGATTTGGCATGGGTCCTCAGATCCTCAAAAAGTTCTACAGCTGCACCATCGAGAGCATCCTGACTGGTTGTATCACTGCCTGGTATGGCAACTGCTCGGCCTCCAACCGCAAGGCACTACAGAGGGTAGTGCGTGCGGCCCAGTACATCACTGGGGCCAAACTTCCTGCCATCCAGGACATCTATACCAGGTGGTGTCAGGCCCTAAAAATTGCCAAAGACTCCAGCCACCCTAGTCATAGACTGTTCTCTCTGCTACTGCACGGAAGCGGAACCAGAGCGCCAAGTCTAGGTCCAAAAGGCTTCTTCACAGTTTCTACCCCCAGGCCATAAGACTTCTGAACAGCTGAAAAGGGCTACCCAGACCCCTCTTTTATGCTGCTGCTCCTCTCTGTTTATTATCTATGCATAGTCACTTTAACTCTACCTACATGTACATATTACCTCAATTACTTCGACTAACCCGCACATTGACTCTGTACCGGTACCTCCTGTATATAGCCTCTGTATTGTATTTTACTGCTGCCGTTTAATTATTTTTTACTTATATATTTTTTTTTTTTTTACTTAACTTATTTTTCTTAACTTCTTAAACCATTGTTGGTTAAGGGCGTGGAAGTAAGCATTTCACTGTAAGGTCTACTACCCATGTTGTATTCGGCACATGTGACAAATAAAACTTGATTTGATTTCATCTATTTTCTTGCGTGCACAGACCGTATGATAGACAGTTGTTGGTCTGAACACCTCTCTGAGTCTGGAGCCACTCTGCTGAGCCGGGTGTATCAGTCCTTCATTGTCATTCATTGCGACCATCAGTTCCAGAAAATAATAATGATTTTTGAGTCGGTAAAAAGAAGAATTGTTTGCGAATTGGACATCCCTACCACAGATTTCCCTGGTATTGCTTCGGTCACGGTGATCTGCTGCTGCTATCGTGGCTGTTCGGACATTCTTTTCACATGTATTGCAGATTCAAAGCGACTTTAGCTTTTATTTGTTGGTAGATGAGATGGGTTTCTGCTCTGTCGGTCGTAATCTGTCAGTCATCAACCATCCGCTTCCTGACTGACTGGGATAAAAAGTTTGTTGACGTGTGGTTTGATTAAGCGTTTTTCCGTGGTAAGTGGTCGAAATTGCAAACCCTTTTTTGATTGGACCCTTTTATGCGGTAAAAGTGTGATTGGTCAAAATTGGAAGGTCTCGCATAATATGCATAGATTTGTTGATTTTCCATTGAATTATGCGATCGCAGAATCCTGGAGGGACTGGTAAAGGATTACGGAAAAAGCTAATAATATTTTCAGTATTTTGCACTCCTAATTATTTTGTTATGCTACACAACACATTGCTGTTGCCATTACAAAAGGTGAGCAGCAATCTGCAATCCAAGCCTGCATCCCAATAATATTGTCTCCTTCCTGAAGTGCACAAATCTAAAAGCATTGGATTGGTGGAGGTATGGGCTGGTGGGAATTTTCACCATATTCTTATACCAGCCATTTCCTTTCAAATCAGTAAAGAGAAGTGAGCAAGTGCACAATTTGAGAGGAAGGAAAGGTTATTGGGACATGGCCTAAGTGAGATGTTGGTCTTGGAGGGAGGGAATCCAATATTTATACATAGATTAAGTGAAAAAGGAAATCCTGCTGTATTCCTAGATGTGTCACATGAGGAAAGGTGGATGTAGATATCCTCTGAACAGTAACCACACGGTAGACGGATGAATAATGAAATATATGGGCAATGGCCTTGTCTCTCTCTGCTGAATGTGCTTCAGCTTCAGCCCACTTTCATTACTCATGCATCAGTGGGCTTCTGACAGAAACATTTTTACACTCCTTAAGACATCAATTTGATATTGACATGTTCTTTTCCCAACAGAAATGCAATGGCCAACTCTCGCTGATTTCCGGGGCTTTGCTTTTGCAGAGCGTGTTTGTTTGATGATAGAAATGCTTTGTAAGCTGGGGAAATGCTATTTTGAATTACCTGTCTGCTACTGCAGATTTTAGCGGTAATCAATTACAAAGCCCATGAGTGTAAAGAGCTTTAAACTACAGTTTCCAGCTTTCATGTATAATGCTGTACCAGCTGTGTGTACTTACTATATGTAAAAACATGTTTTTTTTACTTCAACATTTCCAGGAAAGTGACTCATGTTCTGTTCATACCTTAAATGTAAATTAAAATGATTTGCCATCAGAAGGCTTATTTGGAATGGTTTAGGTCAGACAGCTACCGTACAACCACAATCCACACTTAATAGTACTACTTAGTCATCAATACGTCGAATATCAAACAGCACTTTATCGAAGGGTAACGATTACAATGAGTTTACAGACATCTTAGCCAAATACATTTGAACTCCATTTTTTCACAATTCCTGACATTAAATCCTAGTAAAGTGACTACATCTCAGCAATGTATTACTATTTTTACCAGAAAGGAGAGCGTTTAACCTTTCTTTGAGTATGCAGAATTGCTAGTTATTATTTACGGCCCTCTCGATAAACAATTCATTTTGGGGATTACGTAGATCACATTTTCAATTAAATTTATTTTTTAAACTATTTTTTAAGAACAAAACAATTTAGGCAACAGGAATCTTGATCCAGGAGGGGATTGAATGTCTCTGCTGTAACCAAGAAGCTTGATCTTGACATCTAGCCACTTTGCTAGCAAGTTAGCAAACCAAATGCATAGCTGGACCCCTGAGCTGGATATCATTTATTTGACATCATAGAATTCTTATAGTTATACTTAACTCAAAGTTATAATCAGTTTGCGTTGCACTCACCCCCACCACACCATAAAATAATAACAATAATATATACAGTTGAAGTCGGAAGTTTACATACATCTTAGCCAAATACATTTAAACTCAGCTTTTCACAATTCCTGACATTTAATCCTAGTAAAAATTCCCTGTTTTAGGTCAGTTAGGATCGCCACTTCATTTTAAGAATGTGAAATGTGAAATAATAGTAGAGAGAATTATTTATTTCAGCTTTTATTTCTATCACATTCCCAGTGAGCCAGAAGTGTACATACAGTCATGGCAATTTTTTTTGAGAATGACACAAATATTCATTTTCACAAAGTCTACTGCCTCATTTTGTATGATGGCATTTTGCATATACTCCAGAATGTTATGAAGAGTGATCAGATGAATTGCTATTAATTGCAAAGTCCCTCTTTGCTATGCAAATGAACTGAATCCCCCAAAAACATTTCCACTGAATTTCTGCTCTGCCACAAAAGGACCATCTGACATCAAGCCAGTGATTCTCTGACCAGGCTGGAGATCACTCTGTCATGCTGATTGAGTTCGAATAACAGACTGGTGGTGCTTGGAATCATTGTTCTTCCTCTGTCAACCATGGTTACCTGCAAGGAAACACGTGCCGTCATCATTGCTTTGCACAAAAAGGGTTTCACAGGCAAGGATATTGCTGCTAGTAAGATTGCACCTAAATCAACCATTTATTGGATCATCAAGAACTTCAAGGAGAGCGGTTCAATTGTTGTGAAGAATGCTTCAGGGTGCCCAAGAAAGTCCAGCAAGCGCTAGGACCGTCTCCTAAAGTTGATTCAGCTGCGGGATCGGGGCACCACCATTACAGAGCTTGCTCAGGAATGGCAGCAGGCAGGTGTGAGTGCATCTGCTTGCACAGTGAGGCGAAGACTTTTTGAGGATGGCCTGGTGTCAAGAAGGGCAGAAAAGAAGCCACTTCTCTCCAGGAAAAACATCAGGGACAGACTGATATTCTGCAAAAGGTACAGGGGTTGGACTGCTGAGGACTGGGGTAAAGTCATTTTCTCTGATGAATCCCCTTTCCGATTGTTTGGGGCGTTCGAAAAAAAGCTTGTCCGGAGAAGACAAGGTGAGCGCTACCATCAGTCCTGTGTCATGCCAACAGTAAAGCATCCTGAGACCATTCATGTGTGGGGTTGCTTCTCAGCCAAGGGAGTGGGTTCACTCAGAATTGTGCCTAAGAACACAGCCATGAATAAAGAATTGTACCAACACATCCTCCGAGAGCAACTTCTCCCAACCATCCAGGAACGGTTTGGAGATGAATAATGCCTTTTCCAGCATGATGGAGCACCTTACCATAAGGCAAAATTGATAACTAAGTGTCTCTGGGAACAAAACATCAATATTTTGAGTCTATGGCCAGGAAACTCCCCAGACCTTAATCCCATTGAGAACTTGTGGTCAATCCTCAAGAGGCGGGTGGACAAACAAAAACCCACAAATTCTGACAAACTCCAAGCATTGATTATGCAAGAATGGGCTGCCATCAGTCAGGATGTGAGGTCTTGAAAAAGAAGGGTCAACACTGCAAATTATGACTCTTTGCATCAACTTCATGTAATTGTCAATAAAATCCTTTGACACTTATGAAATCCTTGTAATTGTACTTCAGTATTCCATAGTAACTAACATCTGACAAAAATATCTAATATCTAATATCTAACAGTACGCTCAATTAGTATTTGGTAGCATTGCCTTTACATTGTTTAACTTGGGTCAAACGTTTTGGGTAGCCTTCCACAAGCTTCCCACAATAAATTGGGTGAATTTTGGCCCATTCCTCCTGACAGAGCTGGTGTAACTGAGTCAGGTTTGTAGGCCTCCTTGCTCGCACATGCTTTTTCAGTTCTGCCCACACATGTTCTATAGGATTGAGGTCAGGGCTTTGGATGGCCACTCCAATACCTTGACTTAGTTGTCATTAAGCCATTTTGCCACAACTTTGGAAGTATGCTTTGGGTCATTGTCCATTTGGAAGACCCATTCGCAACCAAGCTTTAACTTCCTGACTGATGTCTTGAGATGTTGCTTCAATATATCCACATCATTCCCCCTCCTCGTGATGCCATCTATTTTGTGAAGTGCACCAGTCCCTCCTGTAGCAAAGCACTCCCACAACATGATGCTGCCAGTTAGGATGGTGTACTTCAGCTTGCAAGCCTCCCCCTTTTTCCTCCCAACATAACAAGGGACATTATGGCCAAACAGTTCTATTTTTGTTTCATCAGACCAGAGGACATTTCTCCAAAAAGTATGATCTTTGTCCCCACGTGCAGTTGCAAACCATAGTCTGTCTTTTTTTATGGCGGTTTTGAAGCAGTGGCTTCTTCATTGCTGAGCGGCCTTTCAGGTTAAGCAAAGAGGCACTGAGTTTGAAGGTAGGCCTTGAAATACACCCACAGGTACACCTGCAATTGACTCAAATGATGGATTTTCCTAAGATGTTTAAAGGCACAGTCAACTTAGTGTTCTGACCCACTGGAATTGTGATACAGTGAATTATAAGTGAAATAATCTGTCTGTAAACAATTGTTGGAAAAAGTACTTGTGTTATGCACAAAGGAGATGTCCTAACCGACTTGCCTAAACTATAGTTTGTTAACAAGAAATGTGTGCAGTGGTTGACAAATAAATTTAATGACTCCAACCTAAGTGTATGTAAACCTCAGACTTCAACTGTACGTATTAAGATGTCGTACAAGCTCCTTGTTCTCTCACCTTGCTCTTAATCTACCTGGCAATGATGCCTGCCAATCAAATTTGCCGGCATGACCGATTAGATTTGAAATGCAAGACACAGAGGACACACTAAAGACTATAGCACTGATGAGTTCCCAGTAGTTTCCTCTCCTGCATCAACATCTTATTAGGTATTCTTATAATGCACATCTGCATGCGGACGGACGTCGGCACACAGCGAGGAGAGAACTCCCATATCCTCTTATTAGAATGCTTCCAGTAATCAAATTAATTACCCCGGTCCAATTTAGAGGCACCACGCGGGGTGTCTCCGTTTCATAAGTGATGAATGAAAAGAAATGAATATAGACAATCTGCATACGTCCCAAATGGCATCCTATTCCCTATATAGGGCACTACTTTTGACCAGAGCCCTATGGGTCTATAAATGTAATATGGTGCCATTTTGGACGCATACGCTGTCTCCAGATCAAGCAATCTCATGAATAGAGCAGAGGGGGGTGGGGGGAGTTATTTACCAGAAACGTCCTAGGCGTGACGTGAGATCCAAGCCGAACAGCAGGTGATGCAGTTAACACACTGATAAACTGGGTTGGATCTTGAAACGGAGCAGCTGCCCTTCAACAATTACAGTTATGAACCCATAAATCTCCACAAATAGGGCCTAAACTGTAGTTGAGTGTAAGGAGCACAGACATCAAATTCATCACAACGGTTGTGGAGTTTGATTATTGAAACACTGTTTTAGAATTAAACAGGAAGTTTAAACATAATTGGACTTTAGTTTACAAATGCATCGTTGATTTACAAATTCAAATCTCGTCAGTTTATTAGTCGTGTACACAGCTTGGCAGATGTTAAAGCTGGTGCAGTGAAATGCTTGTTACTAGCTCCTGACAGTGCAGTAAAATGTGAAACAAGTACACAAATGATACATCAAAAACTAGAATCAAGAATGTCAGAAAGAATCCAATTAACACCCCAAATAGCACTATCAGTAATCCAAATGCAATATATGCGTATATACACAAAAAATATATCGTAAGAATAAGTCAATACTCAGTAATATTGCACTGATTAGGCTACTTTTTTTTAGTTGCTTCAATAAGTATATTAAAACAATCTACGCTCGGTTGTCATTTTTAGCCTTTCAGCAAAGGATAGAGCGTGCACAGAGCCCTGACAACCAGTCAGTTACCTCCTGTCCTGAATGTGACGAGCAGGTTCTGGTGCTGTTACCTGGTAGTGAAGTCTATTTCTCTAAACACCAAGCCAGACCCCAGCTGCTGCTGGTTTAGTCTGTTGGCTTGCCTTGATCTGCAGTAGACAGGCCTCTCATTTCGTGGAGATTAGACAAGGTGTGTGGTGCCCTGAGGAAAAGCCCCCAGTGCAACAGTTTGCTCCCAGGTGTCCGCTTTGCTACGGAACACTTGTAATGGAGACAATTCCGTGCAAAGGTTAATCCTCTCAGACAAGGAGCAACAGCATCTCCACAGTGACAAGTCCACCTGTTCTGTTCGTCCATAACACACACACACACACACACACACACACACACACACACACACACAACGCCTCTGCAACCTGAGGCTAAACTAGCTTCACCATGGCGCTGTGTTTGTTCGAATACAGACCTCACTAGGTTCCTGGAGAGAATGGAAATGTAATATGAAGTATCGTTAAGTAATACTAACACCATATCCGTCTCGTTTTCATCACACACATTGGCACGTTACCAGAATAGTCTGCATCTTTAAAAATGGTATGCATGTGTCCATGTTTGCTGCTTTACCTGAGGGATGTAATAGCACGACATGGAACGCACAGGTCTCTTAGCTTGTAGCTACTAAGGTGCATACAGTGTGTTTAGCATTCCGTTTTTGCACACGTAGTTAGCTGTACACCCACTCTCATTGAGGGTGGGGCAGGCATCTTTCACCCGCATGGCCACAGGGGCATGTCAAGGGCTCATGTCATCAGTGTTCAGTAATGGGGGCTGTGGGGCAGAGTGACAGCGGGGTGATCTCTGTGATGATGATGATGCCCTATTACTTTCCATGAACACCCCGGGTGCATGCATATTTATGACCCGCTTGGCTGTTCCTTTGCCTTGACGCGTGGTGGAAATATCTGTTTAACACCCTGCCTGGCTGCTTACCCAGGCAGTCCTGGCAATAAACACCCTCTTAGTGCTAATACTTCTACGCTCGCACTGGCTGCAGAATCCTGAGAATGACTTTCATTCAAATAGTTTTTTTGTTTTTGCAAGTTGAAGTGAGGATGAGAGAAACGGCTCCACAGCAGGCCATGCATTGGACAGTCAAAGAAAAACAGTCTTTTCTATCGCCATGGAAAAAAGACCAGCCACAGTCCCATAGAAATCTTCACCGTACTGAAGTCAGCAGTTCACATTCAAAAGGAGCAGTGCTTGCCCACCGCTTGAATTCATTTGAACTAATTGGATGGACAGATTGATTTGTGATATAACACGTGTATGTATTAAATATTAACAGCCATCGGTTCCCTCCGGACGGAACTCACACGCAGTAGTTTACTTGATTAATAGCCAACCATTATTTTCCTATTTGTCCATATTTTCCCTTTTATAGTTATTTTCATAGAAAACGAATAGCTGTACCATGTGCTAAGCGATTCATTATCTTAAAAAAAAAAAAACGTTTTTGTTCGGTCATTTTATTACAGGTCAGATCATGGTTAAATTGTACAACGGTGTTCTCATCAAACATTGTTAAAATAAGCCTACAAAATGCATTAAGGGACAGTTTCCCCAGACACAAATTAAGTCTAGCCCAGGAATAAAAAGCATTTGCAATGGAGATTCTCCATTTGAAATAGCTTTTTACTCCACAGATTATAATATTATGCAATACTACAATACTGAAAAGCCTATAGACATCCACTACCCACGATAACAACTGTAAGGGGAGGGGAGAGAGAGGGAGATGTCAAAGGAGATAGGGCTGACAGATTAACATCCCACTGGGCGCAGACTGACATCTAGTTTTGATTTACATTTGTGACCCATTTCAAGAAGCTAGGCAGGCGTACGTCGCACGTCACTACTTCACAGGAGAGGCATTTTAATGTTTTTTTCTTTTCTCCCCCATTTACGTATCTCCCGTAATTTATAGTAGGGACTTTATATTTATGCTATGATATGTTGTTTAAAGAGGCAATCTATAGTTGCTACATCCATTTTTGGACTAATAAATTAATGATATGTACCATTTATTCTTGAAGAATATAACTTATTAATGCCTCATGAGTTTAGTTGAACTGTCGCACCCCATCAGAACCAAAAATAGTTTTGGTTTTACTCCATTGATTAACCCCTTACACTCGTGGGAATTGGCCTATTATAGATAGGGCTGAATGGAAATGTTTCTTACGGAAGAAATATGAAATGCATAACCATGGTATCAATTAAAATGGAACAGTGTGGGCATTATGGGAAAATTACTCGACTAAAGGTGGGGACAATTCATTAGACACGACTGAATCCCAGCTTTACTGTTGATTTTATGTGCATTTTACATTTACTGTACTTTCCCCTGCATTTGTTAACGAGATACATTCAATTCAGTAAGATTATATAAATATTCCTGGGAAAATGTGGGTTATGTGCAACATAAGACAACAAAAAAAAGTGTCCACACACCTCTCCAAAGTGTGCACAGTTCCTAAGTAATTTCAATGCACTTTTATTACTCAAAGAGGTTTCTAATTATAAGGTGCTTTTTTGAGCTCCCCTTAGCTGTGCCATTGAGGAACTAGAGAAAGAACACTTGTAGCTGTTTTGTTTGGAACACAGCCCCGCATCCCCACCTTTCACACAGTTACTGTTTACGCAATCCAAAAACGGCGCATTATAAATCACAATCTGAGGAGGGCAGTCATAATCTGAAAGCTTGTTCTATTAACCAACATGACTAGCTAAATTATGAAATATATTCTTAGTGTTAGCCTTTCAGAAGGCGATTCAGAGAAGCAGATTGTATTTTCGCTGTGTGTGGAATGGAGTCATGAGTGCATTCAGGTGGTCCGCGTCCAATGCCCTTCATAGTACAACAGGCTCATTCTGTTCAGTACAACCCTGTAACTGTACATCAAACATAGGTATCAAACATTGACACTACAAATGACATTGAGTTTTATGATATGGATATGGCTTGCTTGTATGACATCAAAGCAGTGTTTATTATAACACTCAACGTCTCATCTTTCAAAATACATAGTCCACGTAATTTACAGCATTTCCCTCACTCAGATGAGAAAACATTTGCAAACGTTGCCCAATTACTGGGAGGGACGGGGGCAACTTCCTGTCGCGCGCGGTGCTCAAGTTCAGAACGGCTGTCAGTCAAAACCCATGCAGCGCTGTGAAGCCGCCATGTATAGCATGTTACTGTACAGTACTTATCAGTGTCCAAATCTGCCATTTTCAACCCGTACAGTATACGGGTACGAGTGTAAAGGGCCCTTTGAACAACGGGGAAAAGATTGCTACATCTCAAAATAAGATCTAGCATTTATCCTCTGCACGTTCCAGCTTTGATTCATGAAACAGGCAGAATGTTACATGCTAGTCTATGGCAGTGTAAATCCAATGGCTCGTCTCGCTCAGCTCTGCCCGCTGAATATGTTCGTATTTGTATTTCACCAGGCCCCTGCGGCACAAGGCTATGTTACATGCGGTCTGCAGACAATGACACCCCTCCATATCTCTCTCTTCACAAAAGGCCACCTTCTGCTCTCCAAGTCGATTGTCTTGTCTTAGCTCTATTCTCCTCTTGTAAGCGCTGCTGCTGAGATCGTGTCAGCTGCGAGTGCACGTATGTTGAGAGGCATTTACTCTCAGGACGCAGGGGTGGATGGCCCCTGTGATGGGGCTCGAGAAATTATCAGAGAGACTGCCCCGGGGCTGCTGCGACAATAACATACCCCCAGACCAAGGCTATTTATTTATTCGTTATTTTACCAGGTAAGTTGACTGAGAACACATTCTCATTTACAGCAACGACCTGGGGAAAAATTATAGGGGAGAGGAGGGGGATGAATGAGCCAATTGTAAATGGAGGATTATTAGGTGACCGTGATGGTTTGAGGGTCAGATTGGGAATTTAGCCAGGACACCAGGGTTAACACCCCAACTCTTACGATACGTGCCATGGGATCTTTCATGGCCTCAGAGAGTCAGGACACCCGTTTAATGTCCCATCCGAAAGACAGCACCCTACACAGGGTAGTGTCCCCAATCACTGCCCTGGGGCATTGGGATATTTTTTAGACCAGAGGAAAGAGTGCCTCCTACTGACCCTCCAACACCACTTCCAGCAGCATCTGGTCTCCCATCCAGGGACTGACCAGGACCAACCCTGCTAAGTTTCAGAAGCAAGCCAGCAGTGGTATGCAGGGTGGCATACAGGGTGGTATGCAGGGTGGCATGCCCTATACTTTAGTCTAGAACACAGGAATGTTTTCAGACAAACCACATACAGAGCTGGTTGTTTTTTTGATTGAACATTTCAAATAATCTCTTGGCTAAGTGTATTGGATTTGTCAAATATTAGAATAGATTTTCACAACTGGATGTAATTAATTAAATACATTAACTGCAATCTAGGCACCAGTGGGAATGAATCATTCTGCTAATTCCGCAGAAGGGGAGACTGATTATTTCACTGCGTGACCAGGAACGGGGGCATTATTTTAAGGCATTTGCCTGGAGAATGCAGCCACACATTCCCATTGATAAATGCGCAACTATTTGATCAAACATCTGCATATTTTGCTGTGTTTGCCGTATTAGCCATCCACTCAGAGCCCCACCTGTTTTTCGTTGCCTGTTTTGCATGTTATTTTGGCATTAACACGTGTCACAACAGTTTGCAAACAATTTAATTGAGTTAATAAAGACGCATACAAACATGGATTGTTTTTTGATTTCTTGAGTAAGTCAGCTCCAAAATGCAGGTGTTTCAGCCTTAGATCAGTGCTTTCTGTAGTGGTGGGGCAGCTAGCAGAAAATATGGAGAGTAGGGGTTGGTATGTTCTCTAGTTGCGTCCTGATTTGCTCAGTGTTCTGTCACGTACAGGGACACTATGTCACCACAAAATCTACGGGAAGAGCTAGGGGTGCTGCCATAGTTAAATTATAAATGGTAAGGGTAGGCAACAACACATCTGCCACGCTGCTCCTCAACACTGGGGCCCCTCAGGGGTGCGTTTTTAGTCCCCTTCCTGTACTCCCTGTTCACCCATGGAGTCGTGCTTGGCAGCGCAGTCAACACCATCATTAAGCTTGCTGAAGACACAACAATGGTAGGCCTAATCACCGACAACGATGAGACAGCCTATAGGGAAGAGGTCAGAGACCTGGCAGTGTGGTGCCAGGACAACAACCTCTCCATCAATGTGAGCAAGATAAAGGAGCTGATCGTGAACTACAGGAAAAGGAGGGCCGAACAGGCCCCCATTAACATTGATAGGGCTGCAGTGGAGCGGATCAAGAGTTTCAAGTTCCTTGTTGTCCACATCACCAACAAATTGTTATGGTCCAAACACACCAAGACAGTCGTGAATTTGATTTGAAGTGCCCTTCCAAGAATGGTAAGGTCATTGACCACAGATAAAATTACAACAAATCACTTTATATCTACCGTAGCTTTAATTCGACTGATCATGTCAACATCATACCTTCAAAATCTTAGCTAGCAAGCTAGACAAACAGTCGTCGTCATGAATCACGTCGACAATCTACTGGCAAAATCCTTTTCAAGCCTTGTCATGTATACATAAACATTACAGAACAAGTTGGAGATCGCAAATTCAACAATGAGTGATTTGGAAGGAATCAGTGGCTAACTGCAAGCATTGCAAAGCAATCACTAGCCTGCTATTCAGTGGAGTGGATGCGTGATCCAAGTCTGGGTTAAGGGTCTCTTTTCCAAGCTTAAAATGATTATCATTAAACATCATAGGCCACAAAAGGTTGACTACGTCGGTCATGCTCTTAATCCAGCATGACTTCTGCCACGTTCAAAACAACTGAAACTGGCAAAAAAAAATAAAAAAAACTTTAGAACGGTCATCCAATTTGGAATTCCAACTCGGGAACTCGGGCTTCTTTCTAGAGCTCCGACCTGATCAGATCACTGATTTCATGATTTGAACTTGTTTTTTTCTGAGTTCCCACCATAAATCCAGAGAATGCCAGACTTTGATGACACAATTTGCCACAAGGACCGGCGCACCACCTTCCTGTTCAAGTGATCACAGCACAACAAGGTGAGTCCAAAAATGTATTGTATGCTGCTGCATAAATTAAGAAATATGCCAAGGAGATAGTATTACTTTCTTAGCTACATTATACATAAGTGTATGTTGTGTAGTAAGCTGTTAGTAACCCATGTGCCTCACCCTAATAATTTGGTCCCTTTCCCCCTCATAACTTAGCCTATTGTTCTGACTTGGTGGTGCACATGTAGCCTATGACCTGTTTTAGAGAAATGTAGTCATTGAACATTGTAAGAGTTTTCATTTTCTGCTTATATTTCCCCTTTATTTATCCTACGGTTCTGACTTGGTGTACAGGCAGAATACTGTAACAACGGCCCATGTTCTGAATTTTGTCACTGTACATTTCAAAAGTGCTGAACAAATAATTATATTGACGACGTCCGTCCTAGCTCGCTCATTGTCTTAATTGAATTTACAGATTGCTTCTTTTCCGATCGCCGTCCCCTTATGCCATAGGTTGTACATCTCAATTGTCAGTAGAAATCACATTTGTTTAAACAAGTCAACCATATCAGCTATGTTTTTTAAAAGGCACTAAATGAGGCTGAGTGAACTGTTTTGCAGCCAGGCAAGGCTCCGCTGATAGCCAGGTGTAGCAGTGGTAAGGATTCACTCCAAGAAAGCTCTTCTATTGGGACAGCTTTATGTAGGCCCTAACAGTTTGTGGGCACCGCTTGTCAACGTTATAGTGCAATTAATGTATTGTTAAGTGTTGTGTTGTGTGGTGGCTTTGCTGGCATGCATTAAAATACTTTTGGGGGAGTTTGCCCCACCAAGATTTTACAGGCTAAAATCGCCAAAGCATCCACTTATTTTGAACAAATAATTATGCTTCTTATTTTCATAAAAAATCTACTAGAGATTGATATACTCTGATTCATATACAGTTGAAGTCGGAAGTTTACATACACCTTAGCCAAATACATTTAAACACAGTTTTTCACAATTCCTGACATTTAATCCTAGTAACATTTCCTGTCTTAGGTCAGTTAGGATCACCACTATTTTAAGAATGTGAAATGTCAGAATAATAGTAGAGAGATTGATTTATTTAAGCTTTTATTTCTTTCATCGCATTCCCAGTGGGTCAGAAGTTTACATGCACTCAATTAGTATTTGGTAGCATTGCCTTTAAATTCGGTCAAACCTTTTGGGTAGCCTTCCACAAGTTTCCCACAATAATTTGGGTGAATTTTGGCCCATTCCTCCTGACAGAGCTGGTGTAACTGAGTCAGGTTTGTACGGCCTCCTTGCTTGCACACGCTTTTTCAGTTCTGCCCGCAAATGTTCTATAGGATTGAGGTCAGGGCTTTGTGATGGCCACTCCAATACCTTGACTTTGTTGTTCGTAAGCCATTTTCCCACAACTTTGGAAGTATGCTTGGTGTTACGGATACAGTTATCCTGTGTCTGTGTGTATCCTGTGTGTGTGTTTTTTTTCTCTCCTTCTCCCCTCACAGGTGAAAATCATCACTCCCCAATCAATTATCAATCAGAAGACACACCTCCTCCTATTTCCTGACCTATCACAGTTCCTTCCCCATGGTTTAAAAACCCCATCATTTGTTTGTTCTAGAGCTCAGCTCAGCTCAATCTCTCTGTAAATGCCATGTCTGTAGGTCTCTGTGTTTCACTCTCGCTTTGTGTCTTAACCTCTCTTTTGTTTAAAGCACTTCATAGCACTTTGTCATCACCTGTGAGTATTATTTTTGGTTATGGTATTTGTTTGTTGCTGGTGGGAAAAGGGGGAAACCAAGACAAGTCGCCCATGGGCATACACTACCCGTAGGTGAACTTTGTTAAATACACTAGTTAGAACTGGGCGGACCACCCACTGTATTTTTGGTTAGTTAGCTGTTGTTAAAGTAGGCTAGTCTAGCTTAGGGGTGTGTTTTTGTATACTTATTGTTTCTTTCCTTGGGTCCAGCTCAGCCCCTTTTCCTGCTCCCCCCATTACCGTGTGTTTATAAATAAACCTAGAGTTTGACGGTAGATTTCTGTTGTCGTGGTTATTTCGTTCACACTTTTACTTTGTCACAATAATAATTTGCATGAGTTATGTTACAGGTCTCATTACCATCCCCCCTAGACCGTCGGGCCAATAGGGATTCGTAACACTTGGGGTCATTGTTCATTTGGAAGACCCATTTTCGACCAAGCTTTAACTTCCTGACTGATGTCTTGAGATGTTGCTTCAATGTATCCAATTCATTTTCCATCCTCATGATGCCATCTATTTTGTGAAGTACACCAGTCCCTCCTGCAGCAAAGCACCCCCACAACATGATGCTGCCATCCCTGTGCTTCACGGTTGGGATGGTGTTCTTCGGCTTGCAAGCCTCTCCCTTTTCCCTCCAAATATAACAATGGTAATTATGGCCAAACAGTACTATTTTTGTTTCATCACACCAGAGGACATTTCTCCAAAAATGATCTTTGTCCCCATGTGCAGTTGCAAACTGTAGTCAGGCTTTTTTTTATGGCGGTTTTGGAGCAGGGGCTTCTTCATTGCTGAGCGGCCTTTCAGGTTATGTCGACAGAGGACTTGTTTTACTGTGGATATAGATACTTTTTTACCTTTTTCCTCCAGCATCTTCACATGGTCGAGTTGCACTTTTTGCACCAAAGTACGTTCATCTCTAGGAGACAGAACACGTCTCCTTCCTGAGCGGTATGATGTCTGCGTGGTTCCATGGTGTTTATACTTAAACACTATTGTTTGTATAGATGAACATGGTAACTTCAGGTATTTGAAAATTGTTCCAAGGATGAACCAGACTTGTGGAGGTCTACAATTTTGTATTCTGATTTATTTTGATTTTCCCATGATGTCAAGCAAAGAGGCACTGAGTTTGAAGGTAGGCCTTGAAATACATCCACATGTACACCTCCAATTGACTCAAATGATGTCAATTAGCCTATCAGGAGCTTCTAAAGCCATGACATCATTTTCTGGAATTTCCAAGCTGTTTAAAGGCACAGTCAACTTAGTGTATGTAAACTTATGACCCACTGGAATTGTGATACAGTGAATTATAAGTGAAATCATCTGTCTGTAAACCATTTTTGGAAAAAATCCTTGTGTCATGCACAATGTAGATGTCCTAACCAACTTGCCAAAACTATAGTTTGTTAACAAGAAATTTGTGGAGTGGTTGAAAAATTAGTTTTAATGACTTCAACCTAAATGTGTGTAAACCTCCGACTTCAACTGTGTGGATGTCCTATAGCAGTATATCTTCATTGAGCCCCAATGGCCAGTGCTCCTGCAATGGCCAGTTTTATAGACCAGTTTTATAGAGTCTTTTTATAAACTAGTGTACCAGTGAGTATTTCATACACTGGACGACTTGTTACAACTGTTTAAGTCATTGATAATGATTACTTTAAGATATAAAGGGGGGATCATAGCGATATTCAGTAAGATTCTCGAGTTGAACCTGTGTTTAACCCTTTATAATGGTTGGTGTCTTGATGGATTTGTCCAAAATCATTTGACACCAAACATGACTTTTCTGCCCTTGCATTTACGGCAGTGTAAGTAGTCGTTTTATCACATATTAAGCATTAATCAGCTAAAATAGACATTGAACTTGAACCCTGTAGGAATCCTGGATCAAGCTGCCAGACAGTTGTTCGTATAGAGATCTCAGAAATGCAGGGTAACAATGTAACATTTTATGTATCCACACATTGTGTGGTGACGGCAGTTTCCACGAGCACACTTATCCAAAATAATGAACGCGATTGAAAAATGTAAATGCTTCTAACTGAAAGTCACCTTATCTTGATACTTAAAACCCTAAATCGATACCGTCATTAACAAGGCCCTTCAATAATTATGCATAATGGTTATTGGATTGCACATCTTGTGTCGAGCTGTTTAATTATGCCTTGATATTTTCACACATCATAATCTGATTCGGGAAGAAATTTTCCGAATGACAGCCAAGTGAAGAACAGCTGTTGTGATAATGCATTCAAGGCAACAAGAATCCAAGTGCAGGGGAAAAAGGTGTTTGCGAGCCATGTCCAGAATATTTTAGAGTCTTATTTGTTACGCCAGTGAAGACAGTTGTGCCTTGATCCACGCTGGATCTAATATCCCCAGTGAATTGAGGCTGATCCTCGGTTGTCTGCTTGATTTAGAGCAGGGTCTCGTTAGATTTAACAGAGAAAGCGTTAAGGCAATGAGTATTTTTTTTTTGTGCCTTGGACTGGACACCAGGTCTACTGTGCACAATTGTGTAGGATAGACTGTTGCGCAACACCCAACGCTCTTCCTATGAATTGTTATGGATATAATGACAAGTTACATAGAAGATGGTTTATTCAAAATATAATCTGTTACAAAAATACATTTTTTCCCATGTTACACCTGCAGTTTTAAACAATTACAAGGGGCTCGAAAATAGCCTTTTTGAATTTGGAGCTCAGAAATTCAAGTACTCGAATAGGCCTACACGCAAAAGATTAGGGGTACAACAAGGGTTCTTCTAAGATCCTCAAATTTCCTCGAAGAACCTTAGGTTTCTTGGTATTGAAAATGGCCCCCAAAATGTTAATCCGGTAACCCCATAGGTGGGGTTCATCGAGGAACCCCCTTAGTCGGTGAGGGTTCTTGCAGGTAGTGGCGGTTCTAGCTTATATGGCTCCCTGGTCGAACCTCCCTTCAACAAACCCCCCCCACCCCAAAAAGCACCATTTGGCACTAACTGTAAATAATCAGAACATTTAAAACTATATAAATACTAAAACAAGACTAAATATAAAAACATCAACAAGAAGTCACAAAGACTTGTAGTTTATACATTTAAATAAAAAGGGAATTTAATTATTACACTATTACCCTAATGCAAACAAAAAACACAACTAAAACAAAATTGCACAATTCCTATATCATACAAATAGAATAACACACTTATAAAGAAGAGAACCTGATTATTACCTATTGCAAAACAAGAAACACACAAACTAAATTGTGCAACTGCCATCAAAACCCTGACCTTTCTTGCCTTCCCTGATGCAAAGTCATCAATTATATCATCACAACAAATCTGCCCAGCAATTGCATGGTTAATACTGATGACAGCATGGCTACTGAGGCGTTCCGGTGACATGGTGGACCTCAGGTAGGATTTGAGGAGCTTCAGCTTTGAAAAGCTCCTCTCTGCTTCAGCTACAGTCACTGGAAGAGTAAGACTAATTCTGAGAGCAGTCCACAAATTTGGATACATTTCTGAGAGCTCCCATTCTTCTATAAATATCAGCAGCTCAAGCAGGGTCATGGTCTTCGATGGCAAGTCAGGCAAGTTCTTCAGTTCCTGTGCAAGCTCTCTGCCATCCAAGTCTGAGTGTTCTTTATAGTGCAGTGTCATACTAAGGGCCTCACATTGTTCTGTCAGCTCCTCATTGGAGAGACTTTGGAAGGTTGACAGCACTCCAAACTTCTCTCCCACATTTTCCAATGTGGAAAATCTTTCCTGAAGGGCTGAGGTTGCAGCATCAACAACGACAATGAAAAATGTCACCTCCAGTTTCTTCAGGGCATCACTCAAAGGCCCATCAAATGATTCGTATGAAAAGTGCCACTTTGTGGACTTAAGCCTTTTTGTTGTAGAACGGCTGCTACATTCATACCCTCGCAAATATCTTTGGCTGTCGCTTGTGCAGTCGCAAAGCCTGTTTCCCTATAGTTGATGAGACCTCTCTCTGTCTTTCTGAGAAGACTGACTGCAACATCCACATGAATACTGTGAGACTGAATCAGCTTGCTTACATGTTGGATCTGGATCAAGATGTCATACCACACCACTGTACAGATGCTGAAGCTGACAAGGACTGGGCCTCAATCTTTATCGCAGGGTCTTTATCGCAGGTTTGATCCTTCACCTCAATCAGTGCCTCTCTCACCGCTGCTGCCTGATACCTCTATGGCTCGACACTCTTTACTCTCCCACCACTCTGTACTCTCCCACCTTGTCTCAGTCCACATCTTCAAAGTGATGTCCACATGTTTTTTCAGGATGGCCCATCGCTGTGTGGAGGCTGAGAACAAGGCGTACAGTTTGTATAAGATGCTAAAGTGGCATCGACAGAGCTTTTAGCAGCATCAGCCACAACCAGGTCCAATGTGTGAGCCCCACATGGCACAAATAGAGCTCTTGGATTCATTTCCAGGAGTCTGGCTTGGACACCTTTGTTTTTTTGCCTCTCATGTTGGCCCCATTATCATAAGACTGTCCTCTGAAGTCCTCAAAAGGAATTTTTAGCTCCTCTAATCTTTTGAGAATCAGGGGTGTGAAATGTTGGCACGTGGACTCCTCTGCTTCCAAAACCCCCATAACATGTGCCTTTACGTGGGGCTCCTGAGGTGCAATCTAGAATGAGAGAGAATCATTTTGCCAGCTTGATGTCACTCACCATTATTGAAATGACCTTGCTGCTCAACAAATCAATGAATTCATTGGTGGCCAAGGTAGCTGGTGGTGTGACTCGAGGTCCCTTTTTGGAAACAGTTAAGGTGCTCTTTCATGACTGGATCAAATTGTGCCATCAGTTCATGGAAATGTCCATTAACTGGAGAGTACAGTGTTTGTGTGTCCCCTTAGTGCCAGATTTCTAATTGCCGGAGACTGCACAATAGCAGTCAGACGTGTCAACACCTCTCTCTATCTTATCCTCTCAGCCTCCATAAGTGCTATCTCATGCTTCTCAATCTTTCCCCATTTTTGATCCTCACTGCCAGTTCTTTCCATGTTTTCACGTAGTTTTGGTTTTCTGGACTGTTGTCGTGTGAAGTCAGCAAAGAACGTGCATGTTTCCAGTCTGTCAGTCCTGAGTTTGCTAAATGAATGTTCTTCTTAGAAAACAGTTTGCAGCAGAAGCAGAAGAGGCTGTTGTTTCTTTCAGAATACGCCAACCAACTTCTAGGGATTTTTTCACCACTCACCAAGGTCTACCTGAAATACTGGTGGTGGCAACTTCTTCCAACACTCTCATTCATTGGGGTAGGTGGTACCTCACTTGGTCCACTACAAACTAGTTGTGTCCGAATCAGTCAGAACTGAAGGCTAGTCAGCAGGGTCTGTAGACAGTGGTTCATCCTCAGCAGCACGGTCTGTAGACAGTGGTTCAACCCCAGCAGCAGGGTCTGTAGACAGTGGTTTATCCTCAGCAGCAGGGTCTGTAGACAGTGGTTCATCCTCAGCAGCAGGGTCTGTAGACATTGGTTCATCCATCCTCAGCAGCAGGATTTGGTGGGGATGCTGCTACTGCACAGGCATTTCTAATGGAGAGCACATGGGCATTAGTTTACACACATTATTCACAGCATTTATAGTGGTGGAACATCCCACATACATACCCAGTAATAATAAAATCATCATTGTTAGCTACAAAATGGAAACTTAAAACTTTGAAAAAGGGACATTTATTTATTTTGTTTATGTTATGCAGGGTTGCACACAAACACATGTACATGCACCCACACACACGTGCACACAAACACACCAGAAGAATCCTGCTGGGGAGAAGTGGAAGCAAATGGGTCTTCATCCTCAGGCTCAGACAACATTTGTGAATACACCTGTGTGGCTGAGGAGGTAGATGCCTCCTCATCCTGGCCAGTGCCAGAGGGTGCTCCAAAATATTTTAGAAGTGCCCCTGAATTTGCATTGAAAAACAGTATATGAGTCTGACACCCTAAATACATCTGTTGCACAATTAAATATGCATGTCATTATGCACAATTTATCAAACTTTCAGAATAGGAACCAAATGAACCATACAACCTCCTTGGCTAATTCTAGGCACAGGACACCCCAAAATACTCAATATATCACAAAAGATACAAAATATCAGCATAATGTAGATGTCTTTTAAGTTAGCCTACAGCATTGGAAATTCCCCTTACTGTGCTCAGGAGCTAGTCAATACAATCACAGAAAACCTTTATGATGTCACTTCAATGAAAGTTAACCAAATCAATGTGCTAGTTTGGTTGTAATCGTTTTGCTGCAGGCTACACACATTGTCATGATGAAACTGTGTGAACTTATATCCAATGTTATGTAAGCTAGTTGGGCAGAAAACTGAATATTGTCACCCTACTGTATATGTAATAGCATAGCAAGCAACATATGTTTGTTAGCCTAAGTGTTATACTAGCCTGTGTCATTACTTGCATAATTTTATACTCATAAAGAGATGACATAGCCGCATACCTTTTATCTTTTACGTGTTTCTCCTCTTCTTCTTTCCTCTTTTTCCTAAACTGGGCACCTGATGGCTTAGACCTTTTCTTATCCATTTGTGTTGATTTGGCACTCGAGAATCAATACATTACCCATCCCCCAAACACTGTCAACCAAGAGTCAAGACTAAACCAATTCACCTTGCTGGTGTGCAGACTGGTTATATATTATTCTTAATGATTTTAAACCCCCCCAAAAAATGCAACAATATGTCTGTGAAACTATATATTCACAGTATTATGAATTAATTGTGTGTTTATACACATTAGTACAAAAGTTATTTTGATAGATTCCTCCGCTCCCCCTTCCTCGGGGTTCCAGTGGGGAGACCTGAGGTCAACCTACCCCCGCCCCCCTACCCATCTCTTACTTCTAAGTGGGTGACCTTCCCAGGCAGTAGCCTGCCTAGCTCACAAACTAGAACCAGGGTGCCCACTATGACAAGGTTAATTGATCCACAGTCCCACATTGTGACATGATATCATTGGCATGATGTGCATATGAGCGATAGAAATCCGATCGCACAAATGTCACCATTACAAAAAGAAATGTGCGGGCGCCCCGTGCCGCCCCGGCCCTGGGCGGCTGCCGATGTCGCCCATACCTAAATCCACTACAGCTTGCAGGAACCTAACTGCCCAAATGAAACATTTGAATTTCAAAGGACAGCAGGTGCGCGCATTTAACTGAAAAATGTAAAGATCTCAATTTAAGGTAATGTTGGTACCTTAAATTATCTACATTTTTTGATGATACCATCTATCTTTCCATATTTGTTCAAATCTTTCTAAATCAGAAAATGGATACAATTCAATGGATATCAATCAACAAAGAGGTAAGAATATGTAGGCTATAAGAATATGTTGAAGGCTAGAGATGACGGAACTGCTCACTTTTGTGTCTGTGTCTGCAGGTATACAGACGAGGAGACATACAAAGGTATGTCTATTGGTATGTTGTGCAGATCACATTTACCATCCTCCTCCATTACCTCTACTATGAAAATCCCATAGGCCTTTACATTATGGACATGGTATGTCTATGAAAACCATTATCAAACAGTTTTTTCCCATTCACATACACCACAAAAACCGAGGCATGAATACTGTCATGTGCATGTTTTTTTAATCATCTTTATAATAAAAAAATGTTGGATTCACAGACTTCCTCCTCCATTCGCCTCTGATGAATATAACAGGAAACCTGTTAGATCACCATGCACTGCAAAATCATTCTGGCTACGGATGCGGAGAACATCAACACATTAACATCAACACGCCAGGTGATATATTGGACTTGAGTCTCTGCTGGGAGGTTTTAGATTTTATCATTTAACCAGGCAAGTCAGTTAATTAAGAACAAATTCTTATTTACAATGACGGTCTACCGGGAAACAGTGTGTTAACTACCTTGTTCAGGGGCAAAACAACAGATTTGTACCTTGTTAGCTCGGGGATGCGATCCAGCAACCTTTCAGGTTATTGGCCCAACGCTCTAACCACAAGGCTACCTACTGCCCCCATTTACCTCATATTTAGATATTTTTATTCTGCTTTGCCACTAAAATCATAATAAACACTGAAAACTAAAATATTGTGAAAATGTTATGCATATTATTATTAAAAATAATAATAATAATAGTTCAAATTTTTACCCCAAAAGGTTCTTCAAAAGGTTATCCGAGGATTGTTGAGGTAAAATGACGTACGGTTATTATGAGCAGATAACATCCAATGTTGGCTTCAACTTGGCTTTCCATACAAATCCTTCCATTAAAAAAGGATCCTGTTTTTGGTCACGTTTTCATTATAAAAATGGTAAGATTAATGCTACCACTAATTCATAGTCTATTATGTGTGACTGCGTTGGCCACATAGGCCACGGAAAAATCGCCATGCATGCATCCAATCTATTTAGCCAGGCAATGTCCATATTATTCTCACGTTTTAGAATGTCATAATAATTTCAATATCAAGGCCCAAAAAATGCATTATTCTTAGTTGTACTTTTTATTTGACACTTTTTTTTGCATGTTTTTGTGGGGGAGGTGGAGGTTCTTTAGAGTATAAGATGGCGTAGCAGTCGGACGTGTGTTTTGTCTTGTCCCGTCCTGTCTAGTGTAAATATAGTTTTCTTCGTTTTTTTTTCTGTATATATTTCGTACATATTTTAATCTCACTTTCAAACTAGAGCTGAATATACTCTCCTGCAACCCGCATCACCCAATGTGGTACGGATCTGCTTTTTCTATACTTTACTTTAGAACCGGAACCACCATCAGAAGCTAGCCAGCTAACTAGCTACTAGCTCGTACTCAGTTAGCCATTGCTAGCGGTCTTCTAAGCTAACTAGGACACCAGCGTGACATCAACCCAGAGCATATCAGACTGCTCTTTCTCTACCACATCCCCGGATTCCTACCGCAAGCTCTGAACCTTTACACCGGATCATCGCAACTAGCTAGCTGCAATCCGAGTGGCTACTCCTGGCTAACGTCTCTGTCCCAAAACAAGCTACAGTTAGCCTTGAGCTAAGCCCACCTCCCGACTAGCCGAAGAGGCCCAACAATACCTCTTTTGCCAATTGGCCTGGACCCTTTACTGCCGACACGGAGCCCCTCCGATCCATCACGACTGGTCCGCCGACATAATCGTCCGAGGTGGTTTCAACAGGCTTTTTCGTTGCGACATCGCCAAAGATCCATCTGCTGGCCAAGGCCCGCGAGCTTTCTGAAACGCTGTGTCTCCAGCTCACCCAGCGTACTAGAGCTCCTGTAGCATACTCCTGGGCTACAATTACCCGGGCCCACGACCGGTCTGTCGATGTCACCGCAAGAAGAGAAATAAACAGACTCACCCCATCGCGACGTCCCCAAAGGTTAGCTCTCTAGCCCTCGCTATCTCCCTGCTTGCTAATTCGGCCTGCTAACGGCTAGCTTGTCTAGCCCGGGCCTACGAACTGTTAGCTTGTTAGCACAGGCCTGCTAACCATCTGACTCACCGCATCCCAAACACTCTGAACCCATTTACTTTCTATCTCTCTTTGATTTTTATTTTGTTTATACCTTCCGGAAACCTGCCTCACCCACTGTGATACGGAATCGCTATCACTTTTAATTTTTATTTTATTTTTATGACACACTCAAGAACCTCCAGACGCTAACCAGCTAACTAGCTACAAGCTATTTAGTCATTGTTAGTTTTTTTTTTTTTAAACCTGGATAACACTCGCCAGCCCAGCTTCCCTGCCCATCCACCGCTGCCCCCTGGACACTGATCTCTTGGCTACATAGCTGACGCACGCTGGACTGTCCATTAATCACGGTACCCCATTCTGCTTGTTTGTTTATCTGTCGGCCCAGTTGCCTAGTCAACGCCATTTTACCTGCTGTTTGTTGTGCTAGCTGATTAGCCTCGCCTACTGTTTTTAGCTAGCTTTCCCAATTCAACACCTGTGATTACTGTATGCCTCGCTGTATGTCTCTCCCAAATGTCAATATGCCTTGTATACTGTTGTTCAGGTTAGTTATCATTGTTTTAGTTCACAATGGAGCCCCTAGATCCACTCTGCATACCCCTGTTACCTCCTTTGTCCCACCCCCCACACATGCGGTGACCTCACCCATTACAACCAGCATGTCCAGAGATACAACCTCTCTCATCATCACCCAGTGCCTGGGCTTACCTCCGCTGTACCCGCACCCCACCATACCCCTGTCTGCGCATTATGCCCTGAATATATTCTACCATGCCCAGAAACCTGCTCCTCTTATCCTCTGCCCCCAACGCTCTAGGCGACCAGTTTTGATAGCCTTTAGCCGCACCCTCATACTACTCCTTCTCTGTTCCGCGGGTGATGTGGAGGTAAACCCAGGCCCTGCATGTCCCCAGGTACCCTCATTTGTTGACTTCTGTGATCGAAAAGTCTTGGTTTTATGCATGTCAACATCAGAAGCCTCCTCCCTAAGTTTGTTTTACTCACTGCTTTAGCACACTCTGCTAACCCTGATGTCCTTGCCGTGTCTGAATCCTGGCTCAGGAAGGCCACCAAAATTCGGAGATTTCCATACCCAACTATAACATCTTCCGTCAAGATAGAACTGCCAAAGGGGGCGGAGTCGCAGTCTACTGCAGAGAGCCTGCAAAGTAATGTCATACTTTCCAGGTCCATACCCAAACAGTTTGAACTACTAATTTTGAAAATGACTCTCTCCAGAAACAAGTCTCTCACTGTTGCCGCCTGCTACCGACCCCGTCAGCTCCCAGCTGTGCCCTGGACACCATTTGTGAATTGATCGCCCCCATCTAGCTTCAGAGTTTGTTCTTTTAGGTGACCTAAACTGGGATATGCTTAACACCCCGGCAGTCCTACAATCTAAGCTAGATGCCCTCAATCTCACGCAAATCATCAAGGAACCCACCAGGTACAACCCTAACTCTGTAAACAAGGGCACCCTCATAGACGTCATCCTGACCAACTGGCCCTCCAAATATACCTCCGCTGTCTTCAACCAGGATCTCAGCGATCACTGCCTCATCGCCTGTATCCGCCACGGAGCCGCAGTCAAACGACCACCCTCATCACTGTCAAACGCTCCCTAAAACACTTCTGTGAGCAGGCCTTTCTAATCGACCTGGCCCGTGTATCCTGGAAGGACATTGACCTCATCCCGTCAGTTGAGGATGCCTGGTCATTCTTTAAAAGTAACTTCCTCACCATTTTAGATAAGCATGCTCCGTTCAAAAAATGCAGAACCAAGAACAGATACAGCCCTTGGTTCACTCCAGACCTGACTGCCCTCGACCAGCACAAAAACATCCTGTGGCGGACTGCAATAGCATCGAATAGCCCCCGTGATATGCAACTGTTCAGGGAAGTCAGGAACCAATACACGCAGTCAGTCAGGAAAGCTAAGGCCAGCTTCTTCAGGCAGAAGTTTGCATCCTGTAGCTCCAACTCCAAAAGTTCTGGGACACTGTGAAGTCCATGGAGAACAAGAGCACCTCCTCCCAGCTGCCCACTGCACTGAGGCTAGGAAACACGGTCTCCACCGATAAATCCATGATTATCGAAAACTTCAATAAGCACTTCTCAACGGCTGGCCATGCCTTCCGCCTGGCTACTCCAACCTCGGCCAACAGCTCCGCCCCCCGTAGTTCCTCACCCAAGCCTCTCCAGGTTCTCCTTTACCCAAATCCAGATAGCAGATGTTCTGAAAGAGCTGCAAAACCTGGACCCGTACAAATCAGCTGGGCTTGACAATCTGGACCCGCTATTTCTGAAACTATCTGCCGCCATTGTCGCAACCCCTATTACCAGCCTGTTCAACCTCTCTTTCATATCGTCTGAGATCCCCAAGGATTGAAAGCTGCCGCAGTCATCCCCCTCTTCAAAGGGGAGACACCCTGGACCCAAACTGCTATAGACCTATATCCATCCTGCCCTGCCTATCTAAGGTCTTCGAAAGCCAAGTCAACAAACAGGTCACTGACCATCTCGAATCCCACCGTACCTTCTCCGCTGTGCAATCTGGTTTCCGAGCCGGTCACGGGTGCACCTCAGCCACACTCAAGGTACTAAATGATATCATAACCGCCATCGATAAAAGACAGTACTGTGCAGCCGTCTTCATCGACCTCGCCAAGGCTTTCGACTCTGTCAATCACCAAATTCTTATCGGCAGACTCAACAGCCTCGGTTTTTCGGATGACTGCCTTGCCTGGTTCACCAATTACTTTGCAGACAGAGTTCAGTGTGTCAAATCAGAGGGCATGCTGTCCGGTCCTCTGGCAGTCTCTATGGGGTGCCACAGGGTTCAATTCTCGGGCCGACTCTTTTCTCTGTATATATCAATGATGTTGCTCTTGCTGCGGGCGATTCCCTGATCCACCTCTACGCAGACGACACCATTCTATATACTTTCGGCCCGTCATTGGACACTGTGCTATCAAACCTCCAAACGAGCTTCAATGCCATACAGCACTCCTTCCGTGGCCTCCAACTGCTCTTAAACGCGAGTAAAACCAAATGCATGCTTTTCAACCGATCGCTGCCTGCACCCGCATGCCCGACTAGCATCACCACCCTGGATAGTTCCAACCTTGAATATGTGGACATCTATAAGTACCTAGGTGTCTGGCTAGACTGCAAACTCTCCTTCCAGACTCACATCAAACATCTCCAATCAAAAATCAAATCCAGAGTCGGCTTTCTATTCCGCAACAAAGCCTCCTTCACTCACGCTGCCAAGCTTACCCTAGTAAAACTGACTATCCTACCGATCCTCGACTTCGGCGATGTCATCTACAAAATGGCTTCCAACACTCTACTCAGCAAACTGGATGCAGTCTATCACAGTGCCATCCGTTTTGTCACTAAAGCACCTTATACCACCCACCACTGCGACTTGTATGCTCTAGTCGGCTGGCCCTCACTACATATTCGTCGCCAGACCCACTGGCTCCAGGTCATCTACAAGTCCATGCTAGGTAAAGCTCCGCCTTATCTCAGTTCACTGGTCACGATGGCAACACCCATCCGTAGCACGCGCTCCAGCAGGTGTATCTCACTGATCATCCCTAAAGCCAACACCTCATTTGGCCGCCTTTCGTTCCAGTACTCTGCTGCCTGTGACTGGAACGAATTGCAAAAATCGCTGAAGTTGGAGACTTTTATCTCCCTCACCAACTTCAAACATCAGCTATCCGAGCAGCTAACCGATCGCTGCAGCTGTACATAGTCTATAGGTAAATAGCTCACCCTTTTTCACCTACCTCATTCCCATACTGTTTTTATACTGTTTTTATTTATTTACTTTTCTGCTCTTTTGCACACCAATATCTCTACCTGTACATGCCCATCAATTGTATTATTCGCCTACCTCCTCATGCCTTTTGCACACATTGTATATAGACTGCCCATTTTTTTTCTACTGTGTTATTGACTTGCTAATTGTTTACTCCATGTGTAACTCTGTGTTGTCTGTTCACACTGCTATGCTTTATCTTGGCCAGGTCGCAGTTGCAAATGAGAACTTGTTCTCAACTAGCCTACCTGGTTAAATAAAGGTGAAAGGTGGAGGTTCTTTATTAGTGGGGGGTTCTTTATTAGTGGGGGGTGGAGGTTCTTTATTAGTGGGGGAGATGGAGGTTCTTTATTAGTGGGGGGGGGAGGTTCTTTATTAGTGGGGGGAGGTGGAGGTTCTTTATTAGTGGGGGGAGGTGGAGGTTCTTTATTAGTGGGGGGTGGAGTTTCTTTATTAGTGGGGGAGGTGGAGGTTCTTTATTAGTGGGGGGTGGAGGTTATTTATTAGTGGGGGGTGGAGGTGGAGGTTCTTTATTAGTGGGGGGAGGTGGAGGTTCTTTATTAGTGGAGGGGAGGGGAGGGGTGGAGGTTCTTTATTAGTGGGGGGTGGTGGTTCTTTATTAGTGGGGGGTGGTGGTTCTTTATTAGTGGGGGAGGTGGAGGTTCTTTATTAGTGGGGGGTGGAGGTTCTTTATTAGTGGGGGGAGGTGGAGGTTCTTTATTAGTGGGGGGTGGAGGTTCTTTATTAGTGGGGGGTGGAGGTTCTTTATTAGTGGGGGGGAGGTGGAGGTTCTTTATTAGTGTGGGGGGTGGAGTTTCTTTATTAGTGTGGGGGGAGGTGGAGGTTCTTTATTAGTGGGGGGTGGAGGTTCTTTATTAGTGGGGGGTGGAGGTTCTTTATTAGTGGGGGGAGGTTGAGGTTCTTTATTAGGGGGAGGTGGAGGTTCTTTATTAGTGTGGGGGGGAGGTGGAGGTTCTTTATTAGTGTGGGGGGGAGGTGGGGGTTCTTTATTAGTGGGGGGGAGGTGGAGGTTCTTTATTAGTGGGGGGTGGAGGTTCTTTATTAGTGGGGGGTGGAGGTTCTTTATTAGTGGGGGGTTCTTTATTAGTGGGGGGAGGTGGAGGTTCTTTATTAGTGGGGGGGAGGTGGAGGTTCTTAATTAGTGGGGGGTGGAGGTTCTTTATTAGTGGGGGGTGGAGGTGGAGGTTCTTTATTAGTGGGGGGAGGTGGAGGTTCTTTATTAGTGGGGGGAGGTTCTTTATTAGTGGGGGGCTGGAGGTTCTTTATTAGTGGGGGGTGGAGGTTCTTTATTAGTGGGGGTGGAGGTTCTTTATTAGTGGGGGGAGGTGGAGGTTCTTTATTAGTGGGGGGGGGTGGAGGTTCTTTATTAGTGGGGGGGGGGTGGAGGTTCTTTATTAGTGGGAGGGAGGTTCGTTATTAGTGGGGGGGGGTGGAGGTACTTTTATTCTTTATTTATTCTATAAATTATACAATTGTATAACATTGAGGTCATTGAACATTTTAATTAAGTGATTGAAAATGTCCCTGAAAGCCTTTGAATTTGACTTGCCAATGTCTGTATGAAGCCTGCTTAAAGAATGTATCGTCCTGGGCTATGTTGTTGTATAGGTGGAGTATGGGACAATTTGCATATTCAGTTTTAAACATCTTTTTATTTTTGTTTCAAACCATTTTGATATGTTGATCCCAATGTCGCACATTGGCCCCATTATGTATAGACAACCCCTAATATTTCACCTAGGCCATGGAGCTATGTACAGTCAAGGGCATGGCCTGGATTCATGGCCTTTATAAGTTAAATGTCATGTTGAAATTGGGAAAAGGTTCACAGCACAGCCAAAGCTTTAAGACCATGTAAAAGTTATAGATCCTTCTCTCTAATGGGGTCCTTGGTAAGAATCACCATATTTCACATTTAGATGCTGAAATGCTTAACAAAAAACAGTTTACTGCTCTGCTGAAGAGTCATTACAATATAATGACTTTGGGAAGGACATGGGATTACTCAACAATAACCTGACAGTCATTTCTATGTATCACTACTTCAGAGAGGAATTGACAGAAAGGCCAGAAAATAAAATTGATGAACAAGAGTATTATTTTTTTTGTAGGATAAACAGCAGTTGCCTTTTGGAGAATCAGGAAATATGTTTCAATGGAAAATAGTTGAATAGCAAATATCTTGGATTATACTGTTCTAGTTCTATGAGCAATGATTGTCTATCCAGATCCCCCAGAGGCAGTTTTACTAATATGCCGTCATTTTTAGAACCAAGGTTTTGCAGCCCATCCGTGGAGGGCTGTGTTGTCTCTTTGTTTTTCTTTAACTCTAAAATGCAGTTAGTTGTTCCCTTCAGTTTGATTAGGCTACTGATTATTTGGAGCTACAGCAGTGGTGTGTTGTTTGCTTTCTGACTAAAGAGATCTGGGGTGTTAACAGACAAAGCTGCAGACACCCTTGATTTGGCTTTGGAAAAACAACACGATTTTCATATAAGTAAGATGGCGTCTGAGTTGAGACTTGATTTATGTCTCCGCATTGGGCACCGGGGGGTGATTTTGAGTTATCATACTCGGGCACATACAAACTTCATTTACTTCCTTCCTTATTTTGCTTGTTGTCGTGTTACCCAAGGCTATTTTGATTGGGTCTCTCCAAGTCTTCTAACTGAATCTGCCATTTTATAGGCTGAGAGGTGGAGGAAAGCGAGAGCGAAGAAAGCAATAGGCACTATGCTTTGTGATTGGATGAAAAAAAGTAACCAAGGAAACCAGAGTGCTTAAAGTGTTCTAATTTTTTTTTAAAGCTATTTAACTGCATTGCGAGTTGCAACATTAGTGAAGTAAACATCAATCAGTGATGACACTACCTATTCCTGTATACCCCATATCAAGCGTGTGTATCCGCAATGTTGCAAGTGGCCTGCAAGAGTATCTTATGGAAATTTGGAAAATAATGAAAATCGTTTCAAAGGTACCCTCATAAATAATGTCAATTCAACGTTAAATGTCCAACAGCCAGTGCTGGCGCTGCAGAAAGGCTGCCCTCGGAAAGGCTGAGCTGGTCTGTCTGGTCAGGTGTCCAACAGCCAGTGCTGGCGCTGCAGAAAGGCTGCCCTCGGAAAGGCTGAGCTGGTCTGTCTGGTCAGGTGGATTCATTGAGGTGCCATAAATTGACAGGAATGGGAGACAGTGCAGAATAAATAGATTGGCTTGAGTGATGAACGCTCCCTATTAATAATGTGTCCAATGAGGAAATCTGATAGCCTACAGGAGGGTTGAGACATGTATTAATTACCACTTCACACAAAACCATTTCTGTACTCCTCAGATTTGTCCAGAATAAACATGAGAACTAATTTATGACTTCAGAATAGATGATCTGTATCAATCATGTTGGATAATATTGATAAACCTGATAACAGATGGTGGTAATGGGGTCGCAAATCCCTCTCAAACAAATCATTATAGATGGGAGCTCTAATAAAATTGTTCTATATGTATACATTTCAACAGCAGAACTGACAAAGTATTGCCACGCTATTCGTTAGCCTACTATACAACACCAAACAGACAGTGGGTATGTACTTCAGCAGAGAGGTGTCAGGTTGTGGGGGAGGGGGAAACAAACAACGCAGCGTGAAATAGATGCATGATACACGCTATCAAGTCACAACAAGGCCGACTTCAAATGCCGACATCCATAGGCAGCGCATGAGTTTCACGTTCGGGGAAGCTATTTCTTCACCATAAAAATGCACCTTTTATAATAAAGGATTGCAAGCAATTGTCATTGCATTTACAGACTAATGTAAGATGGGCTACTATTCCTATTGTGACGAGTATATTTCATAGTCATTATTTAGGCTAATACAGTGATTGCCTTCAGAAAATATTCACACCCCCCCTGACTTCTTTCACATTGTGTTACAGCCTGAATTTAAAATGGATTGAATTTAGATGTGGACACTGGCCTACACACAATACCCCATAATGTCAATGGAATTATGTTTACGAAATGTTTACAAATTAATACAAAATTAAAAGCTGAAATGTCCATAAGTAGTCAACCTCTGTTATGGCAAGCCTACATAAGTTCAGGAATACAAATGTCCTTAACAAGGTACATAATAAGTTGCATGGACTCACTCTGTGTGCAATAATAGTGTTTACTATTATTTTTTTAATGACTACCTCATCTCTGTACCACACACATATAATTATCTGTAAGGTCCTTCAGTTGAGCAGTGTATTTCAAACACAGATTCAACCACAAATACCAGGGAGGTTTTCCAATGCCTAGCAAAGAAGGGCACCTACAGTATTGATAGATGGGTCAAAAATAAACAATGCAGACAATGAATATCCCTTTGAGCATGGTGTGAACACAAGCATATTTTTTACCCTGTTTTCTCCCCAAAGTAGGTTCCTTGGCTCATCTCTGCAACTCAATGGACACAGGAGAGGTAAAGTCATGCGTCCTCTGAAACATGACCCGCTTAGCCGCCTACTTCTTATCACACTGCTCGCTTAACCCGGATGTCAGCCACACCAATGTGTCAGAGGAAACACCACTCGACTGACGACGTGAGTCAGCTTGCAGGAGCCCGGCCCTGTCACAAGGAGTCGCTAGAGCACGATCAGCCAAGCCCCACCGGCCAAACCATCCCCTCGCCCAGACAACGCTGGGCCAATTGTGCACTGTCCTATGGGGCTCCCGGTTACGGCCAGGCTGTAGTGGGGCCTCAGCAATTACTGTTAGCAAAACAAACAGTTGCATGGCTGAGCGCGTAGTGACATAGAGTAGACCTAATCACATTTGTTTCTTCTCCTTTCTTTTCACAGGAAAATGTCTTGAATGCAACCATCTAATTTAGGCCCTGCGAAAAGGGGAGACACAAATTGTACAATATGACTAGCTAGCCTGGAGGAGGAAATTATTGTCCCCCAAATTTTGGGGGGATATGGCCGATGGCTACTGTTTGCTCAATTGGGAGTTGAGAATGTTGATAGCTAGAGACAGCTATTTGTTTTGATAGCTATTTTCCTTGTCTTAGCTTTTCAGCTATAACCATTTCCTTTCTAAACTTGTGTTTTTCAGAGTTCAAATGACGAAATCAAATTCAATTAAATCGGCGCACAGCCTAAACGGTTGATCAGCAAAGCAAACAGTTTGGTTCCTGTCTTTGCTCTCTGCTTTCTTAAATTGAGAGAAAGGCGTGCAGGCTGGCAGCTTCTCTTAGAGTGATTTTCCGCGTGGTCCTAAAGCCAGCCACCAATATGCTAAACAGCCATTGCATTTTAACCTATTTAATCTCATCGGTCACAATACTGACCATAAAAAACGTTAAGTTATAAGGCTTTACAAATGTTACTGAAATGTATCAATGCATTTCCAGCAAATATTGAAATAATTAAGGGTCTCAATGAAATATGTGCAGTGTCACATGTTTAGTGTAAATTGTCACATGACCAGAGCTGTTTACTTCCTAGTTGCACCCACCATGAGAAGAGTATGTCTGCGTCAAAGCTCCCAAACAAACGGTTAGTAAGGTATGTTAACATAAAGTTAGGACAAAGAGTTTTGGTACACATCATCTTTAAGGTGTCTAGTATTGATATATGCATTTGCAATTACTCAACTTTGTTCAGTGTGGTCATAGAATGAGTAAACATGTTGACTGCAACAATACTCACCGCAAGGGTAAACACAGTGCATCAAGGTATACACATACATAGTTCTTGTTTTACCTAATTTTCTACTCTGTTCTTTCTTTTAGTTTCACTTTGAGTCAAGTTCTGGATATGTTGGATCTAGGTGACTGCCCAGACAAGGCATGCAACATTGCAGTTATCCCTCACAATGAGAAAGATGCTGTCCTTAGTGATTGTAATAGTGATGGGTCAGATATGGACTATGGACAGGCCATTTGCCAGCCAGGCTGTTGAACGCATATGCTGAACCTATGCAAACATATCATGACAGGAACAATGTTATCAGTGATGATCGTAGTTCAAAACAGTGATGCACAAACTAATCTTGCACTTGGTTCTGAAGCCTAACTCATATATATATATATATATTAAAACAATTGTATTTTGTTCAGTGTAGGCCTCTACTTGAATGCATATTCTACAGGCTACATCTATCCTAAATGTTACCTTTATGTTCAGTGGTAATGAATCACACGACTGCTATACATTTGTTAGTGAATGTTGCACTAAAATGTCGTACAAGTTCAAATGTTACAATAAAGTTACAATATTAATGTTTCAGTACATGTTGCACTAAAGTCTTTTTGTCTTTGCTCTCAGTATTCATATCGTGTTGTGTAAGGGTTTTTGATGTGTAAAATAGTCACACTAGAATGTGACGGGGCATTCTAGTGGCAATGCTGGGGACTGCTAGTGACAGAGTTTTAAATGTGTTAATAACTGGGTTGGGATATATAACAACTTTGATAACTGTATAGGAGAAATATGTTAATTCAGTATATGTAACATTATCCCACCAGTCACAATTGTGACCGACCATAAAACACACTTTTTCACCTACTTTTCCATTAAAGTTTTCAAAAAATAATGATTGATTACTTCAAAGGGTTACTAATGACACTTGATTTGGATATTTTCATGTCTGGGAAAAATGTGTAATTAAATGAGTTAATCGGGATTGGAATGATTTCAGTCTTCTTTTCCGTGGCCTACTCTTATAGGCCACAAACAGCTGACACCCCTGCTTCAGCATTAGCTTTTAAAATAAAATCAAGCTTCACCATATCAAACATCTACCAGTCACAGAGAAACCTTCTCTCTTTCCTCAAAGCCGAGGCAGCAAGGGTAATGTAGGAACACTTTAGCGACAGTTACCCCCCCAAAGGAGTTCTTACTCATGGATTTTATTAGCAAAATCCTATTTCACACATTTGTCTCATAACTTCTTTGGCACTAGTCACCACTTTGTTTCTCTGGCACAGATATTCTAGTAGCCCTTGCTATGTGAAGTTGAGCTACGCTCTCAATATAGTTTTTTTTTTTTTTGGACAGTTTTGTTTGTTTTTCACTTCTTAAAGCAACAGCTTTAGTCACTCAGGATTATACCTTGATTTAAGAAGACCCAGTAATGTCTCATTTGTTCCCCAGAGAGCAGTGCAGTGCAGAGCACCCTTCTTTTTAATTGTTGGTCTACCCTGTGGGCCTTTGACGGATGTGTGTGATGTCTCTGGCCCAGATCTCCAGGAGTGTGTCCCCTTTGATATTCTGACTCCGGGGCATGCATAAGCGTGTTGCGCACAGAAGCCAAGGTCACTGCCACTCTGTCGCCAGCTGCACACTCATGAATATTATGATTAATCAGTCCTTTGGCTTGCAGTAATAACAAACCCAACATTGTTGTGGGAAGAGCATTATCTGTAGATTTGACGGCGGTTGTGAAGAGCCGTCTTTGTCCCAAGCCCCATTGGTGCCGTTTTTCCTCGTGTGAAAACAACCGTTTTCTCCCAAGGAACCTGTTTGTCTAGTTAAAATCTATTAGGGTGAATATTAGATGAATATAAAATATTTGGAACTGAGGTTATACAGAGTTCCCACTATGAATGATATTGCTCTTTTGTACGCAGTAATTAATGTATTTTTAAAAAATGTATTAATATTGATTCATCCAGACATGCGTTTCATGTTTTCACATTTCACAGGGGAATCCAGCACACTACAGTAAACAAATCGACCTCACGAAGCATGAATAAAAATGACATAATCAATCAGCCTTTTTTAATGAGTAAGTTTCATATAACAGCTGCGAAGAAGTCAATCAATCAGGGCATTCAGGTATGTCGATAGCACAATACCAACAATCATTAGATTTGAAGTCACACACAGCGAGGCTTGTAGAGCACTGAATCGTAGACATAATTTCACGTGCAATTAGTCTGAGCAAACCGAATGGAGTCTCTTTATTATGAGACACAAGACGCTTTATTTCTTTCTCAACTCGACGCCAGCCACCGGGGAAGACAATATTTCACATAGCTGCTGGTCCATTTGCCATGGTAGTGTAATGTTAATGTTGATTTTTACAAGCTGCCTCGCAGTGCAGTGTGTTCGGAACAATTAACCTGTCCAACTTAGAGCCGGACATGTTGGCTAATTTATTAGCAACCGTTTACTGGCGGAGTGGAACAGGACCGAAGACACTGAGACGGGTTCCGGTTGCAGCCAAGCCGTCACTGTCTCTGTCATGATGTGCCCAATCTAAAGGCCTTGTTCCGCCGAGGGAGGCCACCCCTCTTTACCTGTCACTGTGTTACTTAAGTAGAAACAGGTGTCTTATTTGATGCTCTCCAGCAACCTACTTCTTTATTTATTTCAATCCCCCTGATGGTCTCCCCTTTCAAATTGAGTTGTTCCTACCACTGCTGGTGTATGGGAAGTGTTTGACAGCTCTGGAGGGGTCTTTGGGATGCCTTGATGGGCATTAGACGGTTTCACATGCCCAGAGGATTGGAACACATGTAAGGACATCTGCTGGGTAGGTCTACTGTCTCTGCATTGGTTATTGTAGTACATTTTAAAGGGGTAGTGGGATAGTTACATTTTAAAAAGAGATTTGTTTTTGTTTAACCTACAGCATTTCAGCATTTTTCTTGTCAACATTTCCTTGACGTTCCTGTCAGATCTGAGTCCATAGTCAATCTATCATCCATCTTCCCTGGATTGATTTACAGTCCAGCTAGCATCTGTCACTAAACTCACTTCCTGTAATGGAGCCTTTGACCTTTCCTGTTTAGCCATTCTTTCTTTTGTTCCATTTTGCTGCTTTTCCCTTTGAGGACAAATCCCTCCGAAGAATCTTACAATACAACAGTTTTATTATGGATGTTGACCTTTAATTACAAAACTTTCATGACCTGGAACCTTCCTTTTTACTTAAGTTGACATTTATAAATACCGAATGTCCCTTTGAATTGCTTTTTGTTGAAGTCACTGTATTGCAGGGCCAGATAGCATCAGTCCATTTGTTCCAGACTGTAAGTATAGGTTCGGTGGGAAGGCAGGGCGTGAGAGGTGGACAATGCTATCGGTACATGTATGTAGAGGACAAAATAGTTAGCCCAGGTCTCCTCCGCAAACCTATCAGTCACAGTAGCGATGGAAAGCAGAGATAAAGATGGTACTCTCCCCTGCTCCCCTGCTCGTGTACCCAGGACAAGAAATCAATACTGCCGGCTTCAGAGACTATTTTACAGTCAGGGCACCTCTCATCTTAAATGTTTGTCTGTTTTAGTCAATGACACTTCTCTGCAAACTATTACCCACCGGGAATGGAGAACAACTGTGAAACAAATAAACTAGACGCCGACTCACCTTGGCATTGTTTGCGCTTACAGATGGAATCCTGATAGTGTGGAAATTGTCTTTGCACAGCGTCAAAGAAAAATCTATCACGGCCGAGATCCGAAGCCATTATATTACAGCCTCAGAGGAAATATTACTTCTCTCACAGGCTTGTTTTATCCCTGATCTTTCTGTCCACCCATCATCAGAGGGATATGGAGAGGCGCTGGAGAACAGCACCTTCCTCTGCCCTCGTGATAAAGGAGGATTTCCGGCTGATATGCAATAAAGGTTATCTGGATCTTAGCGATGCCTCTTGTGTGACATGCAAAGCCAGCCAAAACAGTTCTGCCCCCAAAAAACTCATTTCTGTTTTTGCTAGCTAGCCAGTAAAAAAAAAAAAAAACAGTACTGATGTGATCATAATTCTTTCTCTCCACAGTGAGTACTAGTGTAGTGTTTGTTCCCCATGCTTATATGGCTCTTACTGTGCTAGATCTCGTTCGACTCTTTTAGAAAAAAAAGGAACAGCAAACATTCAGTCAAATTTGAGGGATCAACCAGAAGTCAATATGTAATTTGAACACTATTTTTGTGTGTCATAAAATTACATCTCCAAGTACTCTTTGTATTGACTCTCCATGGTCGACATGGGAAAATATGCTACTATTTGGGTATTCTTCAGGGATCCTTCAGAACTTTAGTGACACTTAGACTAGCTTCACAGACATTATTCAGTGAAAGCGACAATCGTAGCTGCAGAACAAGAAAAAAAATATCATTTTTAAGTATTTCTAATTTATTCCACCATACATTTCAAGACACTCATGTTCACTGGCTTTTAAGAACAGTATTTTCAGACAATTATTTAGTTGAACTTCAAAATGACCTGTTTCTGACAAAGGGCCCTATTTGACAGGTATTGCTGTTACTGGGAAGAAAAGGAGAATGGAGACTGATGTTGCTAAGAGCAGACAAGCCATCCTCAGCCCCGTGTCGCTCACCTGGATCCAGGCACGATGGAAATAGCACTAAAAGCACCCACTCTCACTTTGTAAATGTTCCTCTGTCTCTTGCATTACTGCTATGGCTGTAAACCCCACGTCTTAGCTTATCTCTCATGGAATTTTTCCACATCACTGCCTGGTGGTTCCCCCACCTAGACATTTTAACCCCTGAGATTCTGGGACAATGCCCCTATAGACCAAGGGGCTGTCACTTTAACTTCATGCATAAATAGATGCTTTTTGGTGGTATAGCAACAAGATTCATGTCGCCTGCCACATAGCTTGTCAAATAGCAGAGGTAAAAATATATATAGGCCTGGTAATATAACTATGTGCAGTAGGCTTTGTGAGTGGTTGAGCTTTTCCGGCTTTCTTAACCATCCTTATTGTTCGATCAAGCGGGGTTTCTACCATCTCCACTAAATATTCCCACTAAATAAAGAGCAACTCTCCTTGGCACGGTCATGTATTTTAAGGGTGAATATTATGGCTTCGAGAGTGTGTTGTCTGTACTGCTCTGCAATGACTCGTCCTGACAAGAATGGGGGACCCTCCCTCTCGCTGCTGGAGCCTGATTGATTGGGCAGTCACGACCATAGGGGCTGTCCTTCACAGCGGCCAGGAAGGACAACAAACAGACTTTGTCTGTAGTTACTTGCTCTGAACAGACACTGTTTGCAAAGGCTGTGCATGACACAAGACACGTAGGGGCTGCAGCTACTCAGCGTACACAATAATGATTTTACTTAGACAATAGTGCCTGTCGGCCGAAGTCAAGTTAGTTTTAAAGATTGAAATATGTAATTCTATATTTTTTCCAGAACCTTTATGTAGAATATGTCTAACACTGTATTTGATTATTAACAAAATAGCAACCTCTCCGGGTATATTAATAATTGTTTTATTTTTGGTGGCAAGGATTATGCTTAAAATATCTAGTTTTTTTTTTTCATACCTCTTGCCTGTTGTTTTTCCCTAGTTCTCTAGCAATAGTGACAGATTCTCTTTGGCTCAAACTATACCTCAAGGCTATCAAAAGTCAATTTCCTCAGAGTAATGTGGTCCAGGGAGCCTACATGGCACTGTCAAGATTCTCCTCAGCTCCACAATATATCATGTTCTAGCATAGTAGAACTGTTTGATTACACCTAGTTAATGTAAACATCTAATTATGTCATAGGGATGGGCACAGTTATTTGAATATCCGAACGGACGTTAGTATTGGATTACTTGGCTGAGTATTCATTTTTGAGTAAAATATTAAATAAATTGTTAAAAAAGGCCCATTTATTTAAGGCTTTGTCTAAAATGATCCTTGTGACATTGCTTCATAGTCTAAAAGGATAGACCATTAAATTCACACATTTTATATGACAGCTTTTGAGTGCGCCCCATTAAAAAGACTACATGTAGCTTGTGTCACACCCTGATCTGTTTCACCTGTCCTCGTTATTGTTTCCATCTCCAGGTGTCGCTTGTTTTCCCCAGTATATTTATCCCTGTGTTTCCTGTCTCTCTGCTAGTTTGTCTTGTATATCCAAGCGGTTTTTCCCGGTTTCCTTCTTTTTTTCTTCTTCTTTTTTTGATGTTTTCTAGTCCTCCTGGATTTGACCCTTGCCTGTTCTGGACTCATTACCTGCCTGCCCTGACCTTGAGCCCGCCTGCCACTCTGTACCTCCTGGACTCCTGATCTGGTTAGGACCTTTCGCCTATCCACAATTTATTAAACATCTTAAACTCCAACCGTCTGCCTCGTGTGTCTGCATTTGGGTCTTGCCTAGTGTCACGATAGCTTGTCATTGTCGGTCAATTGTAGCTTCTTTATTGTCAGTGAATCTAAGCCGTGCTACAGTCAGAAGCTCGATGTGAAGCAAGTGAGGTGGGAGATTTCTAATCAATGCTAAATGGAATTAAAAATGACAGAATTAAGTTGGCTAAATGAAAAGGAGTTGGCTACAATGATCAAACAACAGGTAGGTTGTTGTTTCATATGTTTGGAGTTGTTGTAGCCAGCTAGCTTGTCTAACTTAGCTGGCTACAGTAGCTAGCTTAATTACAAAGATGTGAAGCAGTGAAGAAGTCTAGCAGCAACAGATGGTATTATAACATATGGCAGAAACAAGTTTGTCTAACTAGCGCGAGTCGTTTTAGATATTGTCTCTCTCTCTCCCTAGGTGCCACACACACACAGACTGTCACAGTTTCTTTAAAACACATATCAACAAAAATATCATATTCAAATTTCCATCCCTGTTATGTCATAGGAAAATCCTCTCCTGCTCCATAATGAAAACAGTTGTCATTCATTTCTATTCCAGAAACAAGCGGTGTATAATCTACACCGAACAAAAAATATAAACGCAACATGCAACAATAAAGATTTTACTGAGTTACAGTTCACATAAGGACATCAGTCAATTTTTAAATGAATTGATTAGGCCCTAATCTATGGATTTCACATGACCGGGAATACAGGCATACATTACCCCCCTTTCTCCCCAATTGTTAGTAGTTACTATCTTGTCTCATCACTACAACTCCTGTACGGGCTCAGGAGAGACTAAGGTCGAAAGCCATGCTTCCTCCGAAACACAACCCAACCAAGCCGCACTGCTTAACACAGCGTGCATCCAACCCGGAAGCCAGCCGCACCAATGTGTCGGAGGAAACACCGTGACATGGTTAGCGTGCACTGCGCCCAGTCCACCACAGGAATCGCTAGTGCGGGATGAGACAATTATATCCCTACCGGTCAAACCCTCCCTAACCCAGACGATGCTAGGCCAATTGTGCGTCGCCCCCCGCGTCGCCCCACGCGGCCGGCTGCGACAGAGTGCGAACCCAGAGTCTCTGTTGGCACAGCTAGCACTGCAATGCAGTGCCCTAGACCACCGCGCCACCCGGGAGGCCCTTGGATACCTTTAAAGAGGTAGGGGCATGGATCAGAATAGCAGTTAGTATCTGGTGTGACCACCATTTGCCTCAAGCAGCGCGACACATCTCCTTCGCATAGAGTTGATCAGGCTGTTGATTGTGGTCTGTGGAATGTTGTCCCACTCCCCTTCAATGGCTATGCAAAGTTGCTGGATATTGGCAGGAACTGGATGTAAACTAATTTGTGCACAAAATTTGACCGTTTTGTGCATATGGAACTTTTCTGGGATCTTTTATTTCAGCTCATGAAACACGGGACCAACACATTACATTGAGGTTATATTTTTGTTGTATGAAAATGAAACGACTCCCTTGCCTCCTTTCCCTATAAATGCAGCTTTCATATGACAAGATGGGCATCCATTAGCTACTAACAAGCACAATACACCGTTTGGAATATAGACAGGCTGTTTCCTCAGTCGTAGACATGAGATGTCAGTCTACCCCTTTACCTTCATCCATTTTAGTCAGGACCTTGTTAAACATTTCCAGAGTGCCAAGGCACACAGGAGCCGTAGCATCATCCCCATTACGAATGAGCCGGGTCCCTCTTTTAAATGTTAATTGCCTTCCCTCATGCTTTCTCATTACACCCATTCTAAATGATGTGCTCTAAGCTCCAGTGAAAGTGTTCTCATTCATTCTCCAGAAAGACATTAAAGATTGCGTAGTTACAGTATATTCAAATCACAATTTTGCAATAAATGAAAAGGAATCGCTCGCCACATTATGGTGTGTGCATTCCCCGCTGTTAGTGATCAGGGTTGGTTGACTAAATTGTTCAGCCAAGTTTGCAGGAATTTAACAGAATGCACCGGTGTCCAGAATGACCACATGCATTATGGAATGTAGTGTATGCTCTCATTAGGTTGGTGCAGAGATGCTCGCTGTCTATGTGCTGTATCTGCTCTGACCCACTCAGCTACTGCATAATGCATGGGACTAGCTACAGATCAGCGTGCCATATAAAGCCAAATTAAACAGTAATGGTTTCAGAAATGGGCATTTTGTGGATATTTTCTTTTTGTTTTTTTAGAAAGAGTGGAACAGTCTTGTTACACGACCTGCAGTACAATTGTTTGCCTTTTATGGGAAGTATGCGACATTTAGTGATTCATTTGTTACCGAAGTGATCCTCCATGATTGTATTTTATATTTTTATACAATTAGTGTAGTTGAAAAGTTGCCTTTATAGAACCCTATTGCATTTGGAACTACTCTTAAAACAATGGCTATATCAATTATGATCTCTCCCAACATTGCCTTTCCTAAACCAAATCCCAAAATATATTGTCTTGTGGTACACAACAGTAATTACTTCAGTTTGATAATATTCACCATGTTTCTTGACTTAAAAATGTCCCTCTAGTTTGTTGTTCTTTTGTAAATTGCAACACATAGGCCTAAATGTAAAACGATTTTGAAATTCCTTTTCAGACATTTCCCTCCAGCCTGTTCTTCAGGGATTGAAAGAGGACCTCTGCAGTACTATTTATTACATAAGCATGTTTCTCTGCAGATCCCAGATCCATCGGGGGTGCTGGGTGTCAAACTCATTGCAGAGAGGAAGAGGAGTATGCCAATAGTCAGGGCCTAGGGCTTTGCACCTCACGTCGTTAACATAGCTCCTGTCCTTTCCTACTGTAATGGCATCTGGCAGGGAAAAAAGGCTGATCCCGGTGCAAGACTTTGGGGTAAAAGGGAAAAAAGAATTTCAGGGTTTACGTAATCCCCAAACTCTGGGATGTAATTGAGTGTTCCAGACAATCTAGGCATCAAAAGTGAGACAGGGAAGGTACACTCTAAAAATACACGTATGTGGACACCTGAAATGAGTAGGTGTGTCCAAACGTTTGACTGGGACTGTATATCTGACTTGGTACAGGTGTTTTCTTTTTTAAGCCCATAACCAAATGTGTGAGGTGTATACTTTTGTTTCAAAGTAGATTTGTTTTAGACTACCAAGATTCACCGCCGATTTAACTTACTGCATTAAAATGTTTTTAAAGCATTCATGTGAACGCCTTTGGTGCCCTGTATCAACTCTCCATATGCCCTCCCCCTCTCATAGCCCTGGCTGTGATGCATATTAACCGATGTGTCTGGAAGAATGGACTTTCTCCCCCTTACAATAAAATGGAACTGATGAGAGCTCGGCAGCCTGGTGTTCCTGCACCTTATATGTCTGGGTAATTCCTGTGGTGAAACTCAACTTGTGATAATTACGGGGACAGATTAAGTGTACAGAAAGGTGTCTGCGAGTCTGTCACTCTGTTCATCCATTTTGCATCATCCCTCATTTCCACATGAGCTACTAGTTAGTCGAATCAAATGTTCAGTGCATGAGTATGTACAAGTTGAACTATTTTCTCACATTGTATCAAGATTCGGAGCACACAGCAACTGAAGAATAATGAGCTTCGTTGTAGGAATCCACCCATTTGTCACAACACGCCTTTACCATCAGCGCGTCAGCTTGTTATCTCTATGTAATTAACCTGGCTGAAGAGATTCTAGTGGAATTAACCAAGATGGGTAAAGCTGCAGCATCTTGCGTGATGCCGGTTGCCTTGGAAACCTTGGATTTGAAGCACCAAGCGTTGGGCAAAGTTGGATGTTCAAAGGAGCATTGGCACAGGGCGGAGAAAAAAAAGTTAATTGGTTTTGGAGAATCTACCATAACTGTCCCAATAGTTGGGGAAAAGAAAACATATAGAAAGTTTTAGAATCTGAGGCCTCACCGAAGAAGAAAAAAAGAAGGATTCCATTTCTGACAAGTACAGGAATATGCTGCTCTAGTCTAGGGAAGGGGAATCGGGATCGGGGTCTGACACAGTGCGGCTATACAAAAGATGGATCTGAAGTCTTGGGGATCTGCAATGGAATGCACAGAAGTAACAGAAATACCCACTACAAAGGGAAGGGGTGAAAGGGCAGTTATTTAACCAGATGCTCCACTCAGCAAAGAGGGGATTAAAATGCTGCTTATCACAGGTTCCCCTCAAAACGTGGTGCCAAGGTCAGCCTTTTATTAGTGCTCCTTTGTGTGCAAATGAGAATGCGGAGGGATCTTTTCAGAGACGGGATTTAGGTGTTCTTTCTTCAAAGTTTGTGTCCATAAAAGAAAGAAAAACAAGGATAATGACACATGAATTCTGTCAGGGGATGGTGGATACTCCCTAATGTGTCAGCATGTTCAAGTTGGACTGAGAGCAGATCTTTGGCAATTGTGTCCAAAGGCATAGGAATTTGGCAAAGGTGTAATGTGAGATTAAGTGTGCAAAGCTGCCTTGGTTTTGGGAGTGGAGCACTGTATGCCCATGAAGGACAAGATGTCTACCAACACACACAGTCAACGTGTTTTCTTTGATGCACTAGGCTACGTTTTCATTTTATTCCAGTTCAAAATAGCTGGTCAAGCTATTGCTAGTGACCTGTGAAGCAAATTACAGTACGTATTCCCAAGGTGCCCTAGTAGAGCTTCTGAATGATGAGGGGATCCTTTGGGTGAAGGGAAAATAACTTTCTACTGTACTGGATTATAGCATTTTTTTTTAAATGCTGTTGATTGTAAGATGCTTCATCTTGAAGGTAGACAGGATTTACTATTGTAATCAATTGGCATTATCACATAATTGTGGAACTACTTGTAATTTAGGAATTAACGAACTGCCAAAACCTTAGTCAGCAATGTTGAACTGGTTGAAGTAGATGAGTCAAAGTGTTAATATTACTGTATTTTGATGAAGATATGAGTCATTCCTTTTCAAGATGTGAATAGGCAAATTTCCTATATAAAAATGTTTCATTCTGATCATAACTTCCTCTAGATTATTCACTCAGGAGTGAGTGACCATAGACCATATATCAGTATTGTTTTATAAGTGATGGTGTTGAACAATAAGCAAATCCATGTCATTTTAGACTGCCAGAAAGACACACTTTGCACCATCTGTCAAAAATACAAAATACTACTTTGCGCAATGTCAGTTTTGTATTTGACCACCTGTTTATGTCCATTTAGGGAAGGGAGAAAATGTCAGCATATTTTTCTTAGCTCTAGAGCCCACTTCAAAGCCATTAGGCCTTCGTAGTAGGATGAATATTCCCTTCACATGAACAATTGGCTGTGAACTTGAGGTTGAATTATGGGAGAGGTTTATGAGAACAAATGAATCTTCAATTTTACACAACAGTAAAGACAACTTAACATATGACAACGCCAGTCAATACCAACAAGGCCACAACATGTAACAGGATAAAATGGCAACACGCATATCTCAAGGGAAATCAATTTCAGTTTGTGCTATCTATTTTACTGTGGCTTAATACATGCTCACAGTGAATGGGAGTTGACATTACAGTCACATGTATGATCTCTTTACTTGTAACTCAAATGTCTTTACCACATTTCTTGATTCATCTCTTGTCAATCCTTCTCCACAACCATTGAACGGAATGTAAAAAAAACATCAGCCTTTTTTAGATGAGTCTCAGGTTATTATCAGCGAAGCAGTCATATAATTGTATTTGATTATTCAATCATGTTAATATTTGAATAACATTTTCACAGAAAATCCAGTGAAGTCATAATGGTTCACATTAACATTTGCATAATCCAAATGACATAGAATTTCCAATGGTTGTTGGCAGCAGCCTTCCTGTATTAGTACTCTGTGGCCCCCATGTAAGGGGGATGTTGTGTTAGGAGGAAATTCACTCAATGTCACGTTCTGACCTTTATTTCCTTTGTTTTGTCATTATTTAGTATGGTCAGGACGTGAGTTGGGGTGGGCAGTCTATGTTTGTTTTTCTATGATTTGGGGATTTCTATGTTTCGCCCTAGTATGGTTCTCAATCAGAGGCAGGTGTCATTAGTTGTCTCTGATTGAGAATCATACTTAGGTAGCCTGGGTTGCACTGTTTGTTTGTGGGTGAGTGTCTATGTTGATGGCTTGTTTCAGCGCAGTTCACATTAGCTTCGCGGATGTTATTTTGTTTATTGTTTTTGTATAGGGTTTCAGTGTTCAGTGTTTTCTTTATTAAAATTCATGATGAACACATACCACGCCGCATTTTGGTCCTCTGATCCTTCTCGCCTCTCCTCTTCAGATGAAGAGGAGGAAGACCGTGACACTCTGTGTTTCACAGTAAACGCCAGCTCAGCCCCAACTTATCTGAGAAAGCAGATCATGGAAGACCACGCTAAAAGGGAGCACCCACTGTAATCACGGCAGTTCTTATCGGTGTATGTTAACATAGAATAAAGTGATGATGGTCAAATGCAAAGCCCCCAGCTTGTTTAGTTCTTGACAACACAGTACTCGGGTGCTTTTGTTGTTGTGGTGGTGGTTGTTGCACTACTGTCAAAGACGTCAGATATGTGTTTCATATTACTTAAAGTGTTTGTCCTTTGAGAGTTATCATACGCAGACTGCTGTCAATTCCGTCACCTTAGGCCTGGGGGGAGGATATGTCACTTATTCATAAATATGTTGATATAACTTGCAGTCTGTGGTTTGTTATACTTCTCAGTGTTGAATGCCCTTAGGTTACTGAGGTGGATTTGCCTCCTCTCCTTGGGAAGGTCTTTGAAAATATTGTCTGGATATGACATCGTTCACTAACATCAATCTTGAGTTTTCAGTTGTATATAATTTTTTTATCAATGGCAGAGTTGGTCTACAACAGTATTCTCTCTCCATCTTGTCTGTAGATGAATATGCCTTTAAAATGGTCCCCTATACTGTAAATGTACTTTCCAGAACTAGGCTTGGTATATGATATAACCGGTATATTTCAAAATACCGATGGTGTGATTTTCAATACCGTAAAAAAATATATACAGTTGAAGTTGGAATTTTACATACACTTAAGTTGGAGTCATTAAAACTCGTTTTTCAACCACTCCACAAACTTCTTGTTAACAAACTATCGTTTGTAATTTTTCCAACAATTGTTTACAGACAGATTATTTCACTGTATCACAATTCCAGTGGGTCAGAAGTCTACATATACTAAGTCGACTGTGCCTCTAAACAGCTTGGAAAATTCCAGAAAATGATGTCATGGCTTTAGAAGCTTCTGATAGGCTAATTGGCATAATTTGAGTCAAATGGAGGTGTACCTGTGGATGTATTTCAAGGCCTACCTTCAAACTCAGTGGCTCTTTGCTTGACACCATGGGAAAATCAAAATAAATTGTAGACCTCCACAAGTCTGGTTCATCCTTGGGAGCAATTTCCAAAAGCCTGAAGGTACCACGTTCATCTGTGCAAACAATAGTATGCAAGTATAAACACCATGGGACCACGCAGTCATACTACTCAGGAAGGAGACGTGTTCTGTCTCTGAGAGATGAACGTACTTTGGTGCGAAAGGTGCAAATCAATCCCAGAACAACAGCAAAGGACCTTGTGAAGATGCTGGAGGAAATAGGTACAAAGGTATCTATATCCACAGTAAAACCAGTTCGATATCAACATAACCTGAAAGGCTGCTCTGCAAGGAAGAAGCCACTGTTCCAAAACTGCCATAAAAAAAGCCAGACTATGGTTTGCAACTGCACATGGGGACAAAGATCGTACTTTTTGGAGAAATGTCCTCTGGTCTGATGAAACAAAAATAGAACAATTTGGCCATAATGACCATCGTTATGTTTGGAGGAAAAAAGGGGGATGCTTGCAGGCCAAAGAACACCATCCCAAACGTGAAGCTCGGGGGTGGCAGCATCATGTTGTGGGGGTGCTTTGCTGAAGGAGGGACTGGTGCACTTCACAAAATAGATGACATCATGAGGAGGGGAAATTGTGTGGTATATTGAAGCAACATCTCAAGACATCAGTCGGGAAGTTAAAGCTTGGTCGCAAATGGGTCTTTCAAATGGACAATGACCCCAAGCATACTTCCAAAGTTATGGCAAAATGGCTTAATGACAACTAAGTCAAGGTATTGGAGTGGCCATCCAAAGCCCTGACCTCAATCCTATACAAAATGTGTGAGCAGAACTGAAAAAGTGTGTGCGAGCAAGGAGGCCTATAAACCTGACTCAGTTACACCAGCTTTGTCAGGAAGAATGTGCCAAAATTCACCCAACTTATTGTGGGAAGCTTGTGGAAGGCTACCTGAAGCGTTTGACCCAAGTTAAACAATTTAAAGGCAATGCTACCAAATACTAAATTAGTGAATGCAAACTTCTGACCCACTGGGAATGTGATGAAAGAAATAAAAGCTGAAATAAATCACTCTACTATTATTCTGACATTTCACATTCTTAAAATAAAGTGGTGATCCTAACTGACCTAAGACAGGGAATTTTTATTAGGTTTAAATGTCAGGAATTGTGAAAAACTGAGTTTAAACGTATTTGGCTAAGGTGTATGTAAACTTCCAACTTCAACTGTATATATTATTGTTATTATTTTATGGTGTGGTGGGGGTGAGTGCAACGCAAACTGATTATAACTTTAAGTTAAGTATAACTATAAGAATTCTATGATGTCAAATAAATGATATCCAGCTCAGGGGTCCAGCTATGCATTTGGTTTGCTAAATTGCTAGCAAAGTGGCTAGATGTCAAGATCAAGCTTCTTGGTTACAGCAGAGACATTCAATCCCCTCCTATTCTTTATATAGTGCACTACTTTTAAACCGAGTATTTAAAAGTTAGGGCACTAGGGCAGTGGTTCCCAACCAGGGGTACTAGGACCCCCCCTGGGGGTATTTGGCCTATCCACAGGGGGTACTTGAAGACTCATGAGACCATAGGTCTACATGGTACTGGTAAAATGCACATGAGGGGGTACTTCAGGGGTACTCCGGGCAGAATTCAGTTGGTGGTACGGTAACTGAAAAAGGTTGGGAACCACTGCACTAGGGAATAGTTTTCCAATTGAGACACAGACTTGTTATTTAATGGCAAGGTTTACTCTACTCCACCACTTGAGAACAGGAAGTCAAATGACATGTTTAAAATCACAGAACTCACTCATTTTGAACTTGTCCCCATAGGGGAGCTCAAGCAGAAAGGATTTATGCTATCCAACCATTGTACCTGCAGTAAATTATAGATGTCATGAATATCACCGAAGGTGGCTCTCCTTCCCCCGTTCGGGTGGCGCTCGGCAGTCATCGGTCTACTAGCTGCTACCGGTCCCTTTTCCCCTTTTCATTTTGTTTGGTTTAATTGGTTTCACCTGTTCCTTGTTTGGGGGATTTGGGTTGGGGTTATTTAAGTTCAGTTAGCCTGTGTTCGTGCGGGCTTGTTTGCTGTTTGGTCCAGGAGTGTTCCTGTCTTTTGGATTTTCCGCTGTACAGTGTATGTACCAGTGTAGTATATTTTGGAGTGTTTTACGCCTGTGTTCGGCATCACCCTCTTTGTGCGCTGTGTTTGTACGGAATAAAGTGTTTTTTCCCCCCCAAAATCCTCTGCTCTCTGCGCCTGATTCCACACCCATCACTCTTTGAGCTTGACAATAGATTTGAAGATAAATGGCAAAGCGGCAACAAACAAAAAAATCGCAGACTTAAGACATGAACATTTTTAAAACAAGCTCAGAGTAAATTGTATTTTTTCTTGCAAAACACGACCAGTCAAAAGTTGTTGGTGAAGCAGACACGCTTTCATTAGTTCAGTCATTTAGCACTATTGAAGCATGAAGATTGGTGATATTATGTTAACCTCCTGTTTTTACATCTAGAGTGCAGATTACATTTCACTAGGGAGCTTTTGTAACATTCTGCACAGTCTCCAGGTAATTGATGACTGACTGAAGCCATTTAGTGAGTTGAGTGTCTGTGCTATCGTTCTGATTCCAGGTTGTGGCATACGCCATTTTTACAATGATTGACCGCGACTGTATACATCCTCTATGTAACTCCTCCTTTTTGGTCTGAATGTGGGCCCATATTGTCACAATGTTTGACGAGGGCAGCATTTTTCAAGGTAAACTGACCAAGATGATGCACCTCCAACAACACATAACACCTCAAAAGATTCTGCCCAAAAACAATGATAACTTCTCTCACTCAGCCTTACAGTACACAAAGTAGTAGCCTATGTGAGTTTTTCTGTAACCCTAGACTGGAGACCCAAATGTATTACAATGTCATGAGGCAGACACTGTTTTAAATCATCAACTAATTAATGAGAAGAGAGAGTGCAGGCAAGCGGGCAGACATCAGTTTTGGAGAAGCTGTAGCATAATCAAACAGGGAGACAGCGAATGGTGGTGAAAGTCGTTCATTTCAACAATTGTCTTCATTTTAATTAGACTTCACTAAACTCTTTGTTGGAGCCTACCTGTTTGACAGACGCAATTATGCTATCCATAGATTTGTCGGCCTAGCCAAATCCTTCAATACTTTCACCCTGCACTCCTTACATGCTACAAACAAGCTTTAAAATGCCCACACATATGCGTTACTCTGATGCATATGGAGATATATTGATTAATCTCTATGACATTCTGAAAGTGATTTGACTAAAACATAATAATTTCAAAACCTTGCTCACATTTGTATATGATCACATACAATATATCTCTCTATTATGCGTAGGGATACTTTGGAACAGATTTCCAAACTTAAAATGACTTGGAGATGATTTTCTGGTGTTTTTAGTCTTTTGTCCAACAATAAAAAAAAGAAAAAATATGTATATAATATTTTACTCAAAATTTGGGGGTTCAAATAAGGTAACCCTGGTGTATACCATATGTGTCCTGTACATACGACCAACACAACTTGAAATTTGAGGCAGGAGATGGTTGACAAATGTCATTTTCTGTGCTCGAGTGCCTATATCATATTGAAGCATATTGACCTTTTAAAAAACTATGTGAATGATATGTTTTCACATGACATTATGTTGTCACCCATTCCTCTGAACTCTTCAATTTGTTACTCCCCTTTACAATCAGGCCAACATTTTCTACTGAGTGCAGCTTTCTCAACCAGTCGTGGTATCTTTATTTGAGGCCTACTTGGGGATAGAAGCACAGATCTGGGCACTATAGTTTCTTTCCAAGTACTTGTTGGAGAGTAATGGTTGTCGTCTTCCTCTTCTGAGGAGGAGTAGGAAATATCAGACCAATATGCAGTGTGGTAAGTGTTTGTCATATTTATTTCACTCAACACAGAAAACAAACGAACAAGCGAATAAAGAAAAACCGAAACAGTCCCGAATGGTGAAAAACACTGAAACGGAAAATAACCACCCACAAACAAGAGTGGGAAAACAGGCTACCTAAGTATGGTTCTCAATCAGAGACAACGATTGACAGCTGCCTCAGATTGGGAACCATACCAGGCCAAACACATAGAAATATAAACACAAGAACAAAACATAGAATGCCCACCCCAACTCACGCCCTGACCAACCTAAAATAGAGACATACAAAAGGAACTAAGGTCAGGACGTGACATGGAGTAGTGGATGTATTTTTGAAGATATGGGTTTGGAACACAATTAATCAAACTTTTTTCACTCGTATGATATCTTGGTATCTTGGGCAATATGCTACAAAGGAGAGTCGGTTCACTATCCTGAATAAGGGAAGAAGGCATTTAATTATGCTCATCATGGACAGAATGGAATGGCCAAACAATATGGCAATATGCTTCAAGCAATGTTAACTACCGTACGTAGTATGTAATAGTAAACATTTTAAATGTTCAATTAATTTACTGCCAAGATGCAGTATATCTATAGATCGAGATAAAATGGCATAATCCCCTAAAACCACGGTAATAATGTTACCTTCCCTGATCATCTCACAGGTACTGTACATACATCAGAGTTGTTGAAAGTCTCACCGTTTCAATAGTTTTTGGCAAAGCTTTTTCACCCATGTTAGGGGATGAGTGGATTTGGGTCTAGAGAGGCAAGCTCTGTTTTGGTGGCCTCTGGTACATTCTAATGCTTTGATTCCATCCGAAATACACATCTAAACTATTGAAAACTTTAACAACTTTACCTCCAAAATTGGTAAAAATGTGTTGATGTCACGAGTCCGACCGAGGGTGTTTCCCCTTCCCGGGCGGGTGGCGCTCGGCGGTCGTCGTCACCGGCCTATTAGCTGCCACTGATTGTTTTTCCTCCCCCTCCTTGTATGTTTAGTGGTAGCACCTGTTCATGTTTAATTAGTTTGTCTTTATTAGACAGCCGGCCCGCCTGGTTGTTGTGCGGGATTATTTCAATGTAACCTTCGGCTCTGTTGTAGAGGTACGTGTTAGTGCCTGGTCGTGATTTTTTCCATTGTACTTTTTGATTCCCTGTGGTTGGGAACGTAACTTTTGTGAGCACCCTGTGGTGCGTTGGTGCTATTAAAAGACGTTCAGCATTGAACTCTGTCCCCTGCATTTGACTCCACACCCACGACACCCGGAGCATTACAGTTGATTAGAAATATAACTTTACATTTAAAATGACTGAAAATGTATGAATTTGGTGTGTTGGTTGTTTTGGATATCGCCAAGGACTATTTTCAGATAACCTTTTTATTTTATTATTTATTTATTTTTTACATGGGAACAGTCTTCTCTTGAGATTTAGTCATATTTATAGTTTTACTGCAAGATATGAATTTCCACAATGATGTTTGTTCTTTGAATTATGTGTTTGAGTCAGAGTTGGTAGGGTTGTTTTTTACCTGTCAATCAATCACTGCGGGTGGGACTTTGAGGGAAGGCAGTAGATTAGTAATCTAGTCAGAAATACTAGTCTAGTCTACTCTTTCAATTACTGTGGCAAAAACTAAATAAAATCTACTCTTTCAATTTAGTTTGTGACAAAAACGTGAGAAAAAGTTGTGTTCTGTCAAGTAAACATGGATTCCCTGTTGAGCAACAAAGTAGAATTGGCTGAAAATGGTTCTAAAAATATCCAGGAAATGACACCCAGAGACCCCTGCCAGATTGTGCACCTCCACTTTTATACAAAGTCAGACGCCCATGAATAGACCTACAGGTGTGATTGAAGAATGAATCAGGTGTTAAACATGGGCTTTGCAACACAGAAAGCAACAATTGACTACTCCATTGTTGACACTTTAAATCTGTAGGCCTATATCAATATGTTTAATAATACCATATAATTATCATGCCATTAGCTTTTATAACCTTATAACCTAAAAAAAAATGTCTGTATGAAAATGATGGCGCCAAATGAACAGCTCTCTTAGCGATGCATCCGGTTCCGTTCAAAAAGAGCAGAACAACCCATCTGACTGATGAGTCACTATAGCGGTCATTGGCAAGTCTTGAAATGGGCTTCGAATCCTAGGAAAAATGTATTGCTTGTCCAGATGCGATACCATGGACATAAACAGTGCTTTGAGGAAGTATTCATACACCTTGACTTATTCCATATGTTGTTGTTACAGCATTAATTCATAATGGATTAAATAAAACATTTTCTCACCCATCTTCACACAATACCCCAAAATGACAGTGAAAACGTACGTAGAATGTATGCACACATGACTGTAAGTCGCTTTGGATAAAAGCGTCTGCTAAATGGCATATATTATTATTATTATTATAAAACATGTTTTTAGAAATGTTTGCTAATTTACTGAAAATTAAATACAGAAGTGTCTCATTTACCAAAGTCTCTAAGAGCTTTGCACACCTGAAATGTACAACATTTGCCCATTATTCTTTTAAAAGTTCTTCAAACTCTGTCAAATTGGTTGTTGAGCATTGCTAGACAACAATTTAAGTCTTGACATAGAATAGATTTAAGTCAAAACTGTAACTAGACCACTCAGGAATATTCACCGTCTTCTTGGTAAGCAACTCCAATGTGGATTTGGTCTTGTGTTTCAGGTTATTGTCATGCTGAAAAGTGAATTCATCTCCCAGTGTCTGGTGGAAAGCAGACTGAAGCAATGTTAATGCTAAATTGTAATTATTTTGCCTCTATGGCCTCTTTACTCCACACACAGAGACGTGTAAAAAGCTCTCCCTCGCCCTCCATTTGGAAAATCTGACCATAACTCTATCCTCCTGATTCCTCCTTACAAGCAAACATTTAAGCAGGAAGCACCAGTGACTCTGTCTCTAAAAATGTGGTCAGATAAAGCAGATATTTAAACTACAGGACTGTTTTTCTAGGACAGACTGGAATATGTTCTGGGATTCTTCCGATGGCATTGAGGAGTACACCACATCAGACACAGACTTGATCAATAAGTGCATCGAGGAGGTCGTCCCCACAGTGACTGTACGTACATACCCCAACCAGAAGCCATGGATTTACAGGCAACATTCGCACTGAGCTAAAGGGTAGAGCTGCCGCTTTCAAGGAGCGGGACTCTAACCCGGAAGCTTATAAGACCCGTATAAGGCTCGTCGGATGTGGCAGGGCTTGCAAACTATTATAGACTACAAAGGGAAGCACAGCTGAGAGCTGCCCAGTGACACAAGCCTACCAGACAAGCTAAATCAATTCTATGCTCGCTTCGAGGCAAGTAACACTGAAACATGCATGAGAGCATCAGCTGTTCTGGACGACTGTGTGATCACTCTCTCTGCAGCTGATGTGAGTAAGACCTTTAAACAGGTCAACATTCACAAGGCCGCAGGGCCTGATTACCAGGACATGTAGTCCGAGCATGCGCCAACTACCTGGCAAGTGTCTTCACTGACATTGTCAACCTCTCCCTGTCGGAGTCTGTAATGCCAACATGTTTCAAGCAGACCACCATAGTCCCTGTGCCCAAGAACTCTAAGGTAACCTGCCTAAATGACTACCGACCCGTAGCACTCACATCTGTAGCCATGAAAATGCTTAGAAAGGCAGGTCATGGCTCACATCAACACCATTATCCCAGAAACCCTAGACCCACTCCAATTTGCATATCGCACCAACAGATCCACAGATGATGCAATCTCTATTGCACTCCACACTGCCCTTTCATATCTGGACAAAAGGTACACCCATGTAAGAATGCTATTCATTGACTAGTGCCCTCAAAGCTCATCACTAAGCTAAGAACGCTGGGACTAAACACCTCCCTCTGCAACTGGATCCTGGACTTCCTGATGGACCACCCCCAGCTGGTAAGAGTAGGTAACAACACATCCGCCACGCTGATCCTCAACGCGGGGACCCCTCAGTGGTGCGTGCTCAGTCCCCTCCTGTACTCACTGTTCACTCAAGACTGCACTGCCAGGCACGACTCCAACACTATCATTACGTTTTCTGATGACACAACAGTGGTAGGCCTGATCACAGACAACTATGAGACAGCCTATAAGGAGGAGGTCAGAGACCTGGCCATGTGGTGCCAGGACAACAACCTCTCCCTCAACAAGATCAAGACAAAGGAGATGATTGTGGACTACAGGAAAAGTAGGACTGAGCACACCCCCATTCTCATCGTTGGGGCTATAGTGGAGCAGGTTGAGAGCTTCAAGTTTCTTGGTGTCCACGTCACCAACAAACTGACATGATCCAAGCACAACAAGACAGTCATGAAGGGGGCACGACAAAACCTATTCCCCCTCAGGAGATTGAAAAGATTTGGCTTGGGTCCTCAGATCTTCAGATTTTACAGCTGCACCATCGAGAACATCCTGACGGGTTGCATCACTGCCTGGTATGGCAACTGCTCGGCCTCCGACCGCAAGGCACTACAGTGGGTAATGCGTACGGCCCAGTACATCACCAGGGCCAAGCTTCCTGCCATCCAGGACTTTCTACACCAGGCAGTAAAAATTGTCAAAGACTCCAGTCACCCTAGTCATAGACTGTTCTCACTGCTACCGCACGGCAAGCGATACTTTAGCACAAGTCTAGGTCCAAGAGGCTTCTAAACAGCTTCTACCCCAAACCACAAGACTCCTGAACAAGTGAGACTCCTAATCAAATGGCAACCCAGAATATTTGCATTGCCCCCCTCTACGCTGCTGCTACTCTCTGTTATTATCTATGCATAGTCACTTTAATAAATCTACCTACATGTAGATATTACACTCAATTACCTCGACACCGGTGCTCCCGCACCGCCCCCTGTATATAGCCCCGCTATTGTTATTTGGCGCTGCTCTGTAATTATTTGTTATTCTTTGTTATTCTTATCTCTTACTTTTTTTAGGCATTTTCTTAAACATTGTTGGTTAAGGGCTTTCTCTCTTTCTCTTTCTCTTTGGTCTTTCTCTCTTTCTCCCCTTACCCATCTGTCTATCGCCTCCTTTGAATTCCATGCTGTCACAGTTACCAGCCCTTTCAAGCTTAACATCCTTATCATTTATCGCCCTCCAGGTTCCCTCGGAGAGTTCATCAATGAGCTTGATGCCTTGATAAGCTCCTTTCCTGAGGACGGCTCACCTCTCACAGTTCTGGGCGACTTTAACCTCCCCACGTCTACCTTTGACTCATTCCTCTCTGCCTCCTTCTTTCCACTCCTCTCCTCTTTTGACCTCACCCTCTCACCTTCCCCCTACTCACAAGGCAGGCAATACGCTTGACCTCATCTTTACTAGATGCTGTTCTTCCACTAACCTCATTGCAACTCCCCTCCAAGTCTCCGACCACTACCTTGTATCCTTTTCCCTCTCGCTCTCATCCAACACTTCCCACACTGCCCCTACTCGGATGGTATCGCGCCGTCCCAACCTTCGCTCTCTCTCCCCCGCTACTCTCTCCTCTTCCATCCTATCATCTCTTCCCTCTGCTCAAACTTTCTCCAACCTATCTCCTGATTCTGCCTCCTCAACCCTCCTCTCCTCCCTTACTGCATCCTTTGACTCCCTATGTCCCCTATTCTCCAGGCCGGCTCGGTCCTCCCCTCCCGCTCCGTGGCTCGACGACTCCTTGCGAGCTCACAGAACAGGGCTCCGGGCAGCCGAGCGGAAATGGAGGAAAACTCGCCCCTGCGGACCTGGCATCCTTTCACTCCCTCCTCTCTACATTTTCCTCCTCTGTCTCTGCTGCTAAAGCCACTTTCTACCATTCTAAATTCCAAGCATCTGCCTCTAACCCTAGGAAGCTCTTTGCCACCTTCTCCTCCCTCCTGAATCCCCCCTCCTCCCTCTCTGCAGATGACTTCGTCAACCATTTTGAAAAGAAGGTCGACGACATCCGATCCTCGTTTGCTAAGTCAAACGACACCGCTGGTTCTGCTCACACTGCCCTACCCTATGCTCTGACCTCTTTCTCCCCTCTCTCTCCAGATGAAATCTTGCGTCTTGACGGCCGGCCGCCCAACAACCTGCCCGCTTGACCCTATCCCCTCCTCTCTTCTCCAGACCATTTCCGGAGACCTTCTCCCTTACCTCACCTCGCTCATCAACTCATCCCTGACCGCTGGCTACGTCCCTCCCGTCTTCAAGAGAGCGAGAGTTGCACCCCTTCTGAAAAAACCTACACTCGATCCCTCCGATGTCAACAACTACAGACCAGTATCCCTTCTCTCTTTTCTCTCCAAAACTCTTGAGCGTGCTGTCCTTGGCCAGCTCTACCGCTATCTCTCTCAGAATGACCTTCTTGATCCAAATCAGTCAGGTTTCAAGACTAGTCATTCAACTGAGACTGCTCTTCTCTGTATCACGGAGGCGCTCCGCACTGCTAAAGCTAACTCTCTCTCCTCTGCTCTCATCCTTCTAGACCTATCGGCTGCCTTCGATACTGTGAACCATCAGATCCTCCTCTCCACCCTCTCCGAGTTGGGCATCTCCGGCGCGGCCCACGCTTGGATTGCGTCCTACCTGACAGGTCGCTCCTACCAGGTGGCGTGGCGAGAATCTGTCTCCTCACCACGCGCTCTCACCACTGGTGTCCCCCAGGGCTCTGTTCTAGGCCCTCTCTTATTCTCGCTATACACCAAGTCACTTGGCTCTGTCATAACCTCACATGGTCTCTCCTATCATTGCTATGCAGACGACACACAATTAATCTTCTCCTTTCCCCCTTCTGATGACCAGGTGGCGAATCGCATCTCTGCATGTCTGGCAGACATATCAGTGTGGATGACGGATCACCACCTCAAGCTGAACCTCAGCAAGACGGAGCTCCTCTTCCTCCCGGGGAAGGACTGCCTGTTCCATGATCTCGCCATCACGGTTGACAACTCCATTGTGTCCTCCTCCCAGAGCGCTAAGAACCTTGGCGTGATCCTGGACAACACCCTGTCGTTCTCAACTAACATCAAGGCGGTGTCCCGTTCCTGTAGGTTCATGCTCTACAACATCCGCAGAGTACGACCCTGCCTCACACAGGAAGCGGCGCAGGTCCTAATCCAGGCACTTGTCATCTCCCGTCTTGATTACTGCAACTCGCTGTTGGCTGGGCTCCCTGCCTGTGCCATTAAACCCCTACAACTCATCCAGAACGCCGCAGCCCGTCTGGTGTTCAACCTTCCCAAGTTCTCTCACGTCACCCCGCTCCTCCGCTCTCTCCACTGGCTTCCAGTTGAAGCTCGCATCCGCTACAAGACCATGGTGCTTGCCTACGGAGCTGTGAGGGAACGGCACCTCAGTACCTCCAGGCTCTGATCAGGCCCTACACCCAAACAAGGGCACTGCGTTCATCCACCTCTGGCCTGCTCGCCTCCCTACCACTGAGGAAGTACAGTTCCCGCTCAGCCCAGTCAAAACTGTTCGCTGCTCTGGCCCCCAATGGTGGAACAAACTCCCTCACGACGCCAGGACAGCGGAGTCAATCACCACCTTCCGGAGACACCTGAAACCCCACCTCTTCAAGGAATACCTAGGATAGGGTAAGTAAGGGTAAGTAATCCTTCTCACCCCCTTCTCCCCCCCAAAAAAGATTTAGATGCAAGTGGCTGTTCCACTGGATGTCATAAGGTGTATGCACCAATTTGTAAGTCGCTCTGGATAAGAGCGTCTGCTAAATGACTTAAATGTAAATGTAAGGGCTTGTAAGTCAGCATTTCCCTGTAAGGTCCACACCTGGTGTATTCGGCGCATGTGACAAATAAAATGTGATTTGATTTGAATTCAACTCATCATAACTACTTATGGGACATGTAAAGTTACACAGGAGAAGATGAGAAGCATCAAGTTATCCCTCCTCCAGGAAAATAAATGAGACTGCAGCCAACCACAGTATACAACAATAACACCAGTATCGAGAGGTTGGACAGACAGCAGACTGACAAACCAGCAGTTTCCCTGTCATTGCTCGCTTTGTGACTGACAGGCGCCTGTCCTATCAATAGATCACTCGAAGATTCATATTGTTCATTCTAGTGGAAGAAGGCTATACTGACTATTCTGACTAGTGAATGGAAACTTTTAAATGAAAAGAAGCCTTGTTAATTTAATGAAGTGGAAAAGTAGCCTGCTTACACTAAGTCTGTTATGGGCTATTTAGCCGACGGCCGGCCCTTATGGAAAACACTACAGATGGGTCCCTTATAGTTCCCTCTTCGCTGATGGCCTGACCTCTGAATATCCTGAAAGCTTGATACCACCGGGGGCTCTGATTAAGACCAGTGCAGCCTGCACATCCCACTGGGCAGGTATGAGAAGAGGCAATAGAGTGGACGTGATTGACTACGCTGCACACCCTGGCCGAGTGCTGCAGTTCCAACAGATCGAGTCCTCACAGTTTTTTCTGCAGTTTGGCTAATTAAGTATTATTATCCAACACAGCAGGAAGTACCTGAGAGGTAATTGTCCACAGCTACAGCTAAATGTCCCAAAGTCAGGAGCACTAGGAAAGGTCAGACACCATTGTGTTCCACTGCTGATCTAATTATTGCTACCATCCGTCACAACGACTCCATTAATGTATATTCCAAAATATTTATTGTATTTGTATTTTTTTTACTCTGTTGACAACCTTTTTTGTTGAGGTAAAAAAAAAGGCAGGGAATTGAGGAGCGTTAGCGTCGCCTGAAAGCAGCTCTGAGGCTACCATTTATTTTTGTTGGTCTCTTTTTAAAAATGTCTCTTTATCTATCCCCAGCCATTGTTTACATGCTCTGTATCTTAATGTCTGTACATGATAAACAGCACTTTATTGCTTTATTGTCGTGAGTTGGTATTTTGTCGTAGTTCTTTGAAAACATCAATTACATTGCATTACAAAAGCACCACCATGTGGACTTCATTCAGCTCTTTTGTCCGTGCCAATGTTCTACTTCTCTGTTATGATTAGATGGAAAAGGTCATCTCGGAGCCACAAAGGTTACAGAATGTTCACAGCTTGACTATATTTACACTGAAGCCTGATTCACTTTGGACTAGTTTCATTTGCAACCTTAGTCGTTTCTTTCCAATATCTGTCAATATTGCCAGCATTCTAAAATCCAGCAAATTTGCCCATTTAAGGGATCAAATGACAGATCATTGCAGTACATTTCACAGAGAAATAGATTCCGCCCCACTGATGATAGAGAATACATTCTGGATCGGAGTGGCCGGAACTGGACTTTCCTTGGTGAGAATGAAGGTCATATTCCTATGTGAATAACAATAATCAACAAGTAGCTAGCTGCTGCACATTGAACTGCTATTCCGTATGACATTTTTCTTTAAAACTACTCAAAAAGCCATTGATACACTTTTAAGAGAGGGTTATAACTTTCTTGATCTATTTTCATTAAGAAGAAAGACAAATCCACTCCAGTTCATAGTGACTGAACAATACGAAGTACCGGCTCATGTAAGATCACACCAGCATGTTCTGAGTGGCTTAAATGTAGTGTCAATCCAATTTCATTTCGGAGCATATTTGAACTAGAATGATGTCTTGTTCCGAAAAGTAATAAACATACAGCTTCCAACTATAGTACATCAACACATTAGTGCCAAAACGCTGTTTGGTGCAAGAGCTTTCCAAATTGTGTAAAATGTATCTATCTTTCACTGCCTTTTTGAAGGTCCCATTGGCCGTGACCCCACTCTCCGAGGGTGTCTAAGGGGGAGTTGGGATATGCAAAAAATATATTTCCAATTCACACGTACTATGCACTTGTACATCTGTGAAATAGGACAAATATAAGCACCTGTCACGCCTGCTCCCGCTCTTCCCCCCTCGCGCTCGAGGGCGCCAGGTTGCCCTGCATTCCGCACTCCTGCCACCATCATTTACGCACACCTGCTTTCCCTCGTCACGCGCTACAGCGATATTGGACTCACCTGGACTCACTCAATCACCTGTTTATTACCTCCCGTATGTTTGTCAGTTCCCCAGCTCTGTTCCCCGGTGCTGCATTGTTTGTCACATGTCCATGTTACCCGTGTGCTGATGCTGTTCCTGTCTTGTTCTCTGTCTGTTCCCGAATAAATGTCTCCCTGTCTGGCGTCAGCCCTTACAGAACGCAGCAGCAATCACACAAAGCATTGGGGAGTACTGGTGTTCCGGTTGGTGGTGACGTCGGCCCTGGGTCGCCGCCGATGGAAGCGGGGGTGCCTAGCCAGCTCGTCCACGCCCTAGCTGGCTGTCACGTTCATCATAACCCATCCTGGCTGGATGTTTATTTTCGTCCTGCAAAAGCAGGGCACTGGCACAGGACGCACTGGGCTGTGCAGACTCACCGGAGACACAGTACGCAGAGCCGGCGCAGGATATCCTAGTCCAAAGAGGTATACTGGAGACCAGGAGCGCTGAGCTGGCACCCTCCTTCCTGGCTGGATGCCCATTATAGCCCGGCCAATGCGAGGAGCTGGAATAGAGCACACCGGGCTAGAATAGCGCACTGGAGACACTGTGCGCTCTATCGCATAACACGGTGGCTTGGAAGGCGCCCATCCCATGTCAGGCCTCAGCCGGATCGTCAGGTCTTGTTCGCCCAGCCGGCCCATGAGTTTTCTCATTCTGTTGGTGACGTTGGCCTTGGATTCTTCCGCTGATGTAACCAGGGGTGCCTAAGCCAGCTTGTCGGGTTTCCATGTCCTAGCTGACTCAAGAAGTTTCCTTGCCTTGGTTGGCTCGTCAGGTTCCCATCCCACATCATGCTCCGCCGGATCATCGGGCTTCCACGCCGCAGAGGGATCGTCAGGCTCCTATGCCTCAGCCGGCTCGCCAGGCTCCCACGCCCCTACTGGTTTGTGTGGAGTTTACCCCCAGCCGGCTTGCCCAGCACCCATGTCTTGGCCGGCTCGCACTGGTGGGATGGGGTACTGTCAAGCGTGCTCCCGCCTGCTCCCGCTCTTCCCCTCTGGCGCTCAAGGGCGCCAGGCTGCCCTGCATTACACACTCCTGCCACCATAATTTATTCACACCTGCCTTCCCTCGTCACACGCTTCAGCAATATTGGACTCACCTGCACTCACTCAATCACCTGTTTATTACCTCCCCTATGTTTGTCAGTTCCCCAGCTCTGTTCCCCGGTGCTGCATTGTTTTTCATATGTACATGTTACCCGTGTGCTGATGCTGTTCCTGTCTTGTTCTATGTCTGTTCCCGAATAAATGTCTGACTCCCCGTACTTGCTTGTCCTGTCCGGCGTCGGCCCTTACAAACCCACCCAAATTATAATAATAATTATCAGCATCGGGTGACTGTTCTAGAATATTTATGCAGTTCATCCCTCTCTGCCCCCTGGCTAATCTGTTCATGCTCCCCTTCAACCTCATCTAGCTAGCCAATCACTCCTCCAATGCTAATGAGCAGCTTAGGTGCCTGCTCTCCTGTCACTCGAATATCATGACTGGAGAAGGTTGATCAGGCAAGCGGTGATACTGCAACATAACATTATTTATTCTGCCTCTAATATCCTGCATCAGGGCCTCTCCCTAGGGACGCTGTTTATTCAGGCATGCTGTTCTTTCATCATCTGGAGGATCAGAACCTCGTTACTAAATGCAACCTCAACTTTTCTTGCACGAAGTGGCTGTGACGCTCTACACTTAGTGGAGAGCCTGACTGTTTAGATAAAATCTTACACTGTCTCAAAATGTATATTTAATGTGTTTTTGCTCTAAGACTGCTTTTTCCTTCCCCCCTTCCCTTACATGGAACAGCCGTTCGACTTGCATTCCGTAGTCCGTAGTTTCATTGGGTCCCCCCCTCCTTTGAAAGGTAAGATGACACAAACAAACAATGATTCTACCTCTCAAAATAACTGGATTAGAGATAAGATCCAGCTAGTCAGACACACTTTTCAACCCTCTCCCCACTACCACCACCACCCTCCCTCAAAACATTGTCACTGACTCACTGTGTGAAATCCTCTAAGGGCAGGAGTGAGTTTTCAGACTTCACCGTGTCTGGGTGGTATGGCGTGCATGGTGGTGATGTACACAGCTGGCGGCAGAACATGCCCTCTTTCAGTGGGGGCTGGAGGGCAGGTGAGGCTCTGTCAAAGCAGGGGGAGGATTGCGAGTGTGATTCCCGTCGTGTTTGCGCTGCTTATGGGGAGGGGAAGAGGGTCATCAGTCCCTCCCAGGCTTTCATCCGCGTGCGTGCCATCTGTCCTGCACTGACAGCCTACGAGCCCAATAACAAGTTAGCATCTGTCCTCTAATGAGGCATCCCGCTCTGCATCAAGACATCAAACAAACAGGTATATCATCAAGGCAGGAGGAGAGGTGCCCCACGTGAAATATAGCCTTCTCAGTCCACTTAATCACAATGTCTCCATCTACAAAGTAAGCAATAATCGTTTGGTGCGCCTCGCTATTAATTATACAACACACACAACTTGTCTTTATCAGTGCAAACTTTGCTTCGTGAACCGGAAAAACATTTTATATGTAAAATTATTTTTTCACCACCCATTTTTTTTAAAATCTGAACCCCACTGCTGTCTTCTGTCATCCATTGTTTTGAACTGGACTGTTATTCTGTGTGTCAGATGCAAACAGATGAGGTTCAGTCAGTCAATGTTCTCCCCTGGCGTTTACAGGCCTTTGCTATTTCTGCCAGCCACAGAAAAACAGACACGCCCATGAACTTTTGAAGAGGTATAGGAATTTATATTAAGAAGCTCTTAAAAAGAAAGTGCATTTATTATTTACAAGACACTATGTGTTGTAAAATTGCGCATGAATGATTTTTGGAAAAGGAGATTCAGCCTGTGACATTTAGCTTTTGTTCCTTTGCTTATGGAAGAGAGTACCTTTCTTTCTTTTACTTGGGGGTGGGGGTCCGCACACGGGTGAGGGGATGAGGACAGAAATAGTATTGGGAGGTTGGGAGGTTTGCACTATTTTGGGTATGTCCTTTATACTGTTCTGTAGATAAAGAGCTCTGCCAATTGTGGTTGTCAATACTTGGATACCCTACCCATTGTCAACAACCTCTGTTTTTTCATTTGATATTTGATCGATTAATGTTGCGTTTGTTAGCCTTGGTTTCTATTCTTCCTGTCGCGTTGGTATGAATGATTCGGGAGACAGGCGCAGGAATGCGTAATAATGTTTTTTATTCAGCCCAAATTATGATGTGCTGTGTAAAGGCACGTGACAGTTCCCATTCATCTTAACTGTAGCTTAGAGGAGCTGATTGGCAGCAATCAGTGGTGTAAAGTACTTAAGTAAAAAAAACTTTAAAGTACTACTTAAGTAGTTTTTTTTAGTATCTGTACTTAACTATATATATTTTTTTTTTGATTACTTTTACTTCACTACATTCCTAAAAAAAATAATGTGCTTTTTACTCCTTACATTTTCCATGTCTCCCAAAGGTACTCGTTACATTTTGAATGCTTAGTAGGTCAGGAAAATAGTCCAATTTACGCACTTATCAAGAGAACATCCCTGCTCATCCCTAATGCATCTGATTTGGCGGACTCATTAAACTTAAATGCTTAATTTGTAAATTATGTCAGTGTTGGAGTGTCCCCCTGACTATTCATAAATAAAATAATAAGAAAATTGTGGTGTCTGGTTTGACTAATATAAGGTGTTAGATAGGATTTACTTTTGATAGGATTTTACTTTCGATACTTAAGTATATTTTTGAAATTACATTAACTTTTAATACTTAAGTATATTTAAAAACAACGACTTTTAGACTTTTACTCAAGTAGTATTTTACTTGGGTGACTCACTTTTACTTGAGTCTGTTAAGGTATCTTGACTTTTACTCAAGTATGACAATTGGATACCTTTTCCTTCACTGGCAGCAATACACTGAAAGTAATGTACTGTGCTCCTTAATGTTCTCACATATGTAGAGCATGACCTGGGAGGTCAAGGGATGTACACTTTCCGTGACTTATCCCAATATTATTCTCATACTGAAACATTGAAGATATACATGGGTAAGACGTTGCATTTTTTTTTTTTTAATTAAGCAGTGTACTGCATGTGTTCCTTAATATAAATGATCTTCAGAGCTGTAACAAAAACCTGTGAACCTTGAGCTTCAGGCTCATGTTTGCAAAACATGTCAACTCCTCCGTCCACTGCACTGGCTACACTTGCTGTTTCCCCCAGGGCAATGGATTTACAATCATACGTACAGCAAAATGAGATATGGTCCATCCATATGGTCCTTCAGTAGATAGTCTAACCTTAATAATGAGAGCTCTCATTAGGCCCTGGCACTTTGGACGTTGCTTTCATGTAGTATTAAACCATGGTAGCAGAATTAAGTGACTGATCCAATCTCCGCATAAACGGGTGGGGGGGGGGCTTTCAATGCCATACCTGAGTGGCTTTCAATGCCATACCAGTTATTTCAGCATTTTCAGAGGAATAAAAAGTAAAAAGACTTCATCTATAATGAAACGGAGACTGGATGTAAAGCAGAAATTCCATTTCTAGAGTTAACAGTAAGGTAGGTTGGTCTCAGTTATATTCTCAAGGCAGTAAGTTAATACATTCACTTCCATGTATTACCTCATGTAATCTCCAAAGTAAATGTCTTTAAGCCATCCCTCCAAAAGAAAATGTCTCGTTTATCATAAAGTAGGTATAGCATTGCTAACAGTCGCCAATGTTCGCCAGTGTTAACATTGCTAATTGAGTAGTGGTTTAGGCCATAACTGTTTGGGGTTTTAAGCTGGGTTTCTACATAAGCACTTTGTGACATCTGCTGATGTAAAAAGGGCTTTATATAAATACATTGATGATATTCAATGTTATTCAATGTTATTGAATGGTATTGTCAAAAACTACTTTGCGACAGTTCTCAGTGATCCTCCCTGAATTTTACACTTGAGTTTTTACCAACTGGGATCTCTGTTACATGGTGAAAATGGTGTTTTACTGGAATAAAAGTAGACTAAATTACATTAAACTTTATTCAGACAATTCAGCTACAACATCAGCAAAAGTTTTGGTACTTTTGCTTGATACAATCAGTATATATAGTAATGTTTTTATACTGAACAAAAATATTAACACAACATGTAAAGTGTTGATTCCATGTTTCATGAGCTGAAATAAAAATCTCAGAAATGTTCCATAGGCACAAAATGCATATTTCTCTCAAATTTGCTTACATCCCTCTTAGAGGGCATTTCTCCTTTGCCAAGATAATCTATCCACCTGACAGGCGTGGCATATCAAGAAGCCAATTAAACAGCATGGTCGTTACACAGGTGCAACTTGCGCTGGGGACAATAAAAGGCCACTTTAAAATGTGCAGTTTTGACACACAACACAATGCCACAGATGTTCCAACTTTTGAAGGAGTGTGCTTTTGGCATTCTGACTGCAGGAATGTACACCAGAGCTGTTGCCAGAGAATTTTATGTTAATTTCTCTACCATCGTTTAAGATAATTTGTCAGCACGTCCAACCGACTTCACAAAAGCATACCACGTGTAGCCAGTCCAGGACCTCCACATCCCACTTCTTCACCTGCGGGATTGTCTGAGGAGGACTGGTGGGTGTGCTGAGGAGCATTTCTGTCTGTAATAAAGCCCTTATGTGGGGGAAAAACTCATTCTGATTGGCTGGGCCTTGCTCCCCAGTGGGTGTGCAGGGGTGCCCTCCCAGGCCCACCCATGGTTGCACCCCTGCCTGGTCATGTGAAATACATAGATTAGGGCCTAATGAATGTATTTAAATGGACTGATTACCTTATATGAACTGTAACTCGGTAACAAGTTGGAAATTGTTACATGTTGCGTTTATATTGTTGTTCAGTATATTTAAAAAACAACAACGTTGTAAATCAGTTAATCCTCCCATTTCCCACAGTCCCCCATTCTCAGAGGAGAAACCAGGAAACAAGAAATACAATATTTTGTAGCTGTTATGCAAATCTGACATTTCCCTGGCCTGTTCCAGGCAGTTGGGTTGTCTGTTTGGTGCAGATACCCGCCTGTGTTACTGCTGAGGTAGCAGTCACCTCACCTGCATTCAAGGAGCATCTTTTAACAACACTGTCAAAATGAAAACCTCTAACGACAATTACATAGCCTCAAAGTCTCAGTTCATTTGCTTGTGTAGCAGGGTTAGGCTAGGCTAGGGTCTGGCAGAATCTCAAACTCCATATCTCATAGTTGCACTCTTGGGAATGAATAGAAATGCCTGTGTGGAAAACGTTTATCCCCAGGAAACGTTTATTCAACAGAGATGGAAGAAAATGTATTTTCCTCCAAGATAAATAAAAAAATATAATGAACTGCAAAAAAAGAGGTGCAACATCCTGGATTTATTATGTAGCACAAAACTGAAGCGTGAAGAGAATTCTCCAGTTCAACTTAGTGTCTGTTGATTTTGGTTGTTGCATGCAGTATCAGGTCATGCCTTCCATCCCAATCGTTTTTAATTGACAAATTGTTGGTAATTATGTGATATTTGGTTTTATAGCAAGCATCTTCACCATATCCTCTAATATGATTTTCGAAGCAATTGCACATTGCGCTGTGTTATTTGAGTAGCTCCCCTACTGCTCCTAAAGGTTTGCCAAAAGTAAAGTCAATTCTGACTTTTGATTCAAATTAGTGTATAGTGTGCTCAAAAGGTGTTGCATAGCCTGAAGCCAGTGAAGTGACATTTGAAAGGCTATTAAATGTAATATGTATGGTGTCCATCCACTCTGGGCAGGTTTGGTGATACAATTTCACTTCCTTATATTATAAGATCCATTTTACCAATACAAATATCATTCTTTATGTTCTGAATTGTTCAGTGTTGTAACGTATCATTAACATTATATATAAAATGTTGGATTTCATAACCTAATACCGACGATAATGAGCTTAGAGCTCTGTGCCACTTCTTGACGTGACTTTTGAAGATTTTTGTGGTGGTCTTCTGCAAAGTGGTTTCTGGGGCTGCAAAAAACGAAATGAACATGACCCAAATTCAATGAAATGTAGAAGACTTTGAAAATAAATAGTGTGCGGTATGATCAGTGACATTTCACAGAGATGTAATCTGAGAAATATTCTAAAAATAATATGAATTTTGCGTTAATATGAAAAGTGTATACTAAAATATGAAAATACATGTCATCAATATCTCAAAAATCGATATCTATCTTACCTCTATATTGTTTCATGTCCTCCGGATTCAAGAAGATGACAAGTTCAATGGTGAGCCTGTCAGTTTAACTTAATTCTCGCACAGAATCCAGCCTAGCTGCCCCAATGCTATTTTCCAGATTTTTATTGCAAGTGTTGATTTAGTCACACTAATCTTGGCCTTTCTACAAGAGTAAAACAGATTATGGTAGAGACATAAGGTTTGGCTCATTGGTTTTCTTAGAGGAGTATCTACACAATGAACATATTATTTTACCCATTGGTCAAAGTATGTTTTTGATTGGACACCCTGTAATATGATATTTACCATAGTCTGTAGGGCTCACCCCTACAATTCATTGGAGGTCTGTTGAATGCTTATTAGTATTTATTATGGATCCCCATTAGCTACTGCCAAGGCACCAGCTACTCTTTTTGGGGTCCGGCAAAATTAAGGCAGTTGTACAATTTTTAAAGCTTTAAAATAAATGTATTACAGAATTCACAACATACTAAGTGTTTGCCCTCAGGCCCATACTCCACTACCACATCTACAATGCAAAATCCATGTGTACGCGTGTGTATAGTGCGTATGTTATCATATGTGTGTATGCATGTGTCTGTGCTTACGTTTGTGTTACTTCACAGTCCCCGCTGTTCCATAAGGTGTATTTTTACCTTCTTGCATCAGTTACCTGATGTGGAATAGAGTTCATTGTAGTCATGGCTCTATGTAGTTCTGTGCTCCTCCCATAGTCTGTTCTGGACTTGGGGACTGTGAAGAGACCTCTGGGTGGCATGTCTTGTGGGGTTTGCATGGGTATCCGAGCTGTGTGCTAGTCTTTTAAACAGACAGTTCGATACCTTTAGCTTGTCAACACCTCTTACAAAAACAATTAATGAGTAAGTCAATCTCTCTTCCACTTTGAGCCATGAGAGATTGACATGCATGTCAGTAACGTTAGCTCTCCGTGTACTTTTAAGGACCAGCTGTGCTGCCCTGTTCTGAGCCAACTGCAATTTTCCCAAGTCCCTCTTTGTGGCACCTGACCACACGACTCAACAGTAGTCCAGGTGCCTGTAGGACCTGCCTTGTTGATAGTGTTGTTAAGAATGCAGAGCAGTGCTTTATTATGGACAGACTTCTCCCCATCTTAGATACTGTTGTATCAATATGTTTTGACCATGACAGTTTTACAATCCAGGTTTACTCCAAGCAATTTCCACATTATTCATTACTATCGTCACAATGCCATTTCTTTGGATTGTTGTGATGTGTGTTACAAATACACCAATCAGAAAATACTCTGTATTCCATATGTGATTTGTGCATGAACAATGGATGCTGAAAGGATCGTAGTGTATGCATCTCAACATAAAGAAGGATCTGACAAAAAAGCACAAAGATCCTTCGCTGAGGTACGACACATAGCAGGGAATTACCATGCTGCTGGGAGCGGCAGTTGGTTCCTCTTGCAGGTTACCAGTAGCATGGTTTTCCTTTTCACTGGTTTCCTATTAAAACCTATAGCTACAACTACTAGAGCTACAGTACTGCTGGATGTACCCATTCCTCCTTATTGACATTTTAAGTGACAGCTCTCAAAATATTTCAAAAATGTGATAAAAAACATTGGACATTCCCCAGCGGACACTTACCCTGCCCTCACCCCCACTTACCCTGCCCCCACCCCCACTTACCCTGCCCCCACCCCCACTTACCCTGCCCCCACCCCCACTTACCCTGCCCCCACCCCCACTTACCCTGCCCTCACCCCCACTTACCCTGCCCTCACCCCCACTTACCCTGCCCCCACCCCCACTTACCCTGCCCCCACCCCCACTTACCCTGCCCCCCCCCCCTACTTACCCCACCCCCACTTACCCTGCCATCACCCCCACTTACCCTGCCCCCACATTTATCATTGCTACAGTTGTAAATGTGCATATATTATTATTCTTATTGTCTCCTTCATACAGGCCATCATTGTAAATAAGAATTTGTTCTTAACCGACTTGCCTAGTTAAATAAAGGTTCATTCAATTACAGATCTTTTTTTTGGCCTGCACTGTTTGGAGCTCAGAGCATAAGATTTTCACTTTACTCTGCGATATATAGTATTTTTTTTTACATGTCTTGGCTGAAGGCAAATATAATGATCTCCAATACGTGAAGTTATTCCATTTGCCATAACGTGTCTTCTACATTTTTTTTGTAGGCTGGATTGAGGGCTGTACCCCTCCCCCAGGATGATGATCAACCCCAGATCTCCGTGTGGCTGCTGTAAATACCCTGAGAATGCTGAGGTTATCTCTATATCAAAGACTTCATGTCCAGCAGACCTCGCTGCCAGAAGCAAGGTTAAACCATGTTCCTTAGATATCTCAATGTATCTATAAGGAATTACGATCAAGGGTCCTTTGTTTGACAAAGTAAAACCGCTTGTAGGAGTGACTACCATGACAATGATCAAAGGAGAAATATACAGTGAGGAGTCACGGTTAGGGCTTCAATAGTTACTTGGGGGCACCTTGTCAGTTCTCACTGTGGATAGGAATTGCCTTGGCATGCACAAACTAAGGACATATTGTTGTCTTTGCAATCAGTATCTCAATCCGTGATCATTCATTATTTCTATAATTTAACAAGATTTCATGCTAATTGTTTATACTGCCAAAAATAACTTCCCTTCTATTTCACAGTATGACTTACTCCCCCAGTCTATGTAGTGAGTAACTAAGACAGTGGAGGGTTCAATCTGTAATAATCCTGTTTCTCTACGCTGTCACCATCTCCACTTGAGGGGACTTGGCACATGTGTTTAAAGCAGTTCAATTCACCTTTTAAATATGCCTTTTCTTTTAAAGGTTCCAGCTGTGTAATGTGACTAGCATGAGTAATCCCATTTAAAGGGGAATAACATGCATAAGGGAGCCCAATTTTGTGCCCCCTATTTACATAATTTAGTTCGGCAATCTGGAAAAGGGCTATTAACAGCATGGGGGGGGGTAGATCGATACTTTATTTCAACATCTCCAGCGTCATCTTGGTCCCAGATAAGAAGGCATCCACTAATTCAAATTCATGCTGGAGCCTGTGACGCTGCCATTAATTCCTGATAAGAAAGGACCGTTGTACTGCCTTACTTAATCTCTGACAGATGCTTCAGCCGGATCGATAGTCTTTCACTTTTTTTTTTCCAAAGAGAAGATTGATTGCTATTAGTTACCTGCTGCTCGTTTCTACTTATCTCATTCCTCATTATTTTTCAACTTAGGCATTCTCTGGGGAACCCGAGGGGGGTTGGCATTAAAAACCAGTGACCCACTGAAATTCATATCAAGCACCGGATGTTTGGTGGAACAACCTTTGAAACCAACTTATTACGGTCAAGGAGTAAAACAGTGTTACAAACAAGTGGATTAAGCAGGAGCAGGCTATGGGAAGATCAGGGACGTACGACGGGGGAAGTTGCGGCTCGCGCCAGTGAAGAGGAAATAATCACAATGCTGCCTTCTCATGAATCATTAAGTAGCCCCATGCCTCTTAGCTCGACTCAAAACGCTGCATTTTCATCTATGGGTCTGAAAGGGTGTTTTTTGACAGCAGTATTACTGCTGATAAGCAAGACTCTGCCAGCTGATCAAGTACTGAGACAAGCATCCTGAGCAGCAGCTACACAGCAGCACTAGTCACTATGAGCAGTGGCAGTCAGTAGCAGCAGCACTAACAGCAGAAGCAGCAGCAACAGCAACTCTCTCGTGCCTTTTTTCTTCTTCTTTCTGTAGTTATAATCTGTTCTGAGATCAACGGCCAGGGAAGACGGGACAAGTGGATCAGGGCTGATAGCTGTCATCAAAACAACCCCAAACGCAGACCTGGCTGCCCACATGCCGATCGAATTTGTTTGCAAAATCAAATTTGCAGAGGAGGATGAGAAGCAGAAAGGCAAACAGGATGGGGACAAGGAGAGTCTGATTGAGGAGAGCTGCACTCCTCCAGCTAAGGACCTGGTTGGCTTCGCCAACTCCAGCTCTCTCCATGGAATTAACCACATCTTTGTCTCGGGGCGCCTGGGCATTCGGCAGACCCTCTGGGCACTTGCCCTTTTGGCTTCTCTGGCACTCTTTTTGTACCAGGCAGCAAAGTGTGCCATCTCTTACCTGGAGCACCCTCACGTCACGGCTTTGAATGAGGAAGCAAGCCCTGAAATGGTCTTTCCTGCTGTGACCATCTGCAACATCAACCGCTTTCGTTTCTCTGCTCTCACCGATGCCGACATCTACCACCTGGCTAACCTCACAGGTCTACCTCCAAAAAACCGAGATGGCCACAAGCCCACTGATTTGGACTATCCTGCGCCCGACATGCAGGACATCTTCAACCGGACGGGACATCAGCTGGATGAGATGCTGAAGAGCTGCAACTTCAGTGGACAGAACTGCTCTGCCGAGGACTTCTCTGTGGTAAGTTGAAAAGTTTCCCAAATTACACTTGCTTGTGTCTTGTTCTGAGAAAGAATTTCATTTCATTCGGTGTTCATCTAAACTAAAACGTTTAAAATACTGAAAACACAAGGCATTAGAAAAATAAGTATCCATGTTCTTATGTATTCTGAATTTTATAAAACACAATTCCTTGGGACATAGCACTTGTCGTGTTTTTCCAAAACACCTGGAGGCCTGAAAGAAAAGGTTGGAGTCAGCTCAATACTTTAAAGTGTAATTAGTGCAATTTAAATTCTCTGTTATAGTGTTACTTGAAGAGCCATGTGCTTTTTACTGGGACACGCTTATAAAAATAGGATTCAGAGCTCTGTGTCAGTTAGCTTTCATCATGCACAGGGCAGCAACAGTTCTCTCATGATTTCCTAGTGTTTGAGAATGTAACGCCATGGAACAACTGCTCTGGCTCCCCTAAAGGGAAAAAAAGACTGTTTACTTTTTAAATACACGCTGTGGTTTTGTGCTACCTCTGATGCCAGCAGCTGAGAGAGTTCATGGCAACAAGATAATATTTTAAAAGCGAACTTCTCTTTCCCTCACTCCCTCTCTCTTTCTCTCTCTGGCATTGCAGAACCGCTGCCTAGCTCTCTCAGCTCTTGAACCTTTCAGGAGGGGAGGAGTAATGTTCCGCCAACGTTGTATTTCAATCTCACTGCTGTTAAGATTAAATATTTAGAGACAGACATACATGATTTTTGCATTAGCCAGATTGACTAAAAGGAATAAAAAAGAAATTCCATAAGCTTCTCTCACATCCGGACAGGAAGGTAAGGTCCTCTGTCTGTCTGTCTGTCTGTCTGTCTGTCTGTCTGTCTGTCTGTCTGTCTGTCTGTCTGTCTGTCTGTCTGTCTGTCTGTCTGTCTGTCTGTCTGTCTGTCTGTCTGTCTGTCTGTCTGTCTGTCTGTCTGTCTGTCTGTCTGTCTGTCTGTCTGTCTGTCTGTCTGTCTGTCTGTCTGTCTGTCTGTCTGTCTGTCTGTCTGTCTGTCTGTCTGTCTGTCTGTCTGTCTGTCTGTCTGTCTGTCTGTCTGTCTGTCTGTCTGTCTGTCTGTCTGTCTGTCTGTCTGTCTGTCTGTCTGTCTGTGTGTGTGTTGTGCACTATTTATTAAAGCCACAGTCCTGATAGCAGATGGATGTTTTCCTTCTATCCAGGAGGAACAGGAATATGCAATGGCTTTAGTGATGATAAAGTACTGGTGTCAAGTCCTAATAGGCTGTGTTGAACATTGATATGCTCACTTTCCTGAGACCCAAGGATTCTCTCTTTTCGTGGTGATTAAACAGTAATGCCCTTTGATCTGCCATGTTACAGACCAAGGAAATAATGACGTATCCTTCCTTATTTCTGTGACTGTTGCAATGTATTGGCAGCTTGTTTCATATGCAGTACTTCTGATCTTCAAAAGAATCACTCACATAGTGACATGTTATTGCCCCTGACATGTAGTAAGATCAACATAGATTTCTCTTCTTTTTTTTCATCATGCTAAAATAAAAATAAAATAACGGGTAAAGATGGCAAAATACTGGCAGCTTTGGAGATGCAATTCCAAAAGTTTGCAAAGTGCTTGGGTTCAAGCTATTGCTGCACCAGTTGATGAGAATGTCCTATGACACTTTGACAGTCCCTTCTCTCTAAGTACATCAATTATGGGAAGATTGTGACATCCAGGAACGGGGCTGTCCTGTGTCAGCTGTTGAAACCTCGCTAGTTCCCCGGGATGGGGAGTGACTTCAGCACAGATTAAGATCCCGTAGAAAGTTCCTTAAGTTGCTGTTTTCTCTCTGTCAGCTATGGGATCTGCATTTCGGGGGCTGTCAGTTGGATTTGTTACAGGCTTCCTACTGCCTCCACGCATGACAAGTCATTTACTCCACCCCCAAGGGCAGCACAACTGGGAGGGAGCGTCTGTGTAAGGTGCCAGCCTTCCTGGTTTGCGAGCTCTGGATAAGGGCAGGCAAGGAAAGGATGGGATGGATGTGCACTAGGTAGCTAACGGATGTTAAAACCATCCACAGTCTCTCTCACACTGCATTTATTCCTCTTTTCATGTGAGCGTGCCTCTGAGGAACGTGGAGCAACAGAAGTATGCAGCTAAGACTGAATATTAAACTAACTCACTAGAAGCATTGTTATTACAGGCAAGATGCAATTAAACACACACACTCTCTCTCTCTCTCTCTCTCTCTCTCTGTTTACTTTTTATTATTTTTCCTCAGTGATTTGCATATATCGGGAAGGCCTTATGCACAGGGCTGTGAGTTTCAATGGATCATTCAGAGGTTTCCAGATGTTTTGTTTAGGTAATGACTGAGATGCTGCTCTGGGGAAAAGTGTCTCATGAATAATCTCATTCCAAGGCATTTGTCATTTCATTATTTGTCCCTAAAGAAACATTCTGTCTTTATTACCTTGCAACTTTACTTTGATATTTTTCAACTGGTCTCTCACAGAACACTTCAGTGTTCTCAAGTTAGACACATAATTGAATTGAAAAATGACACGGTGTGACACACTGTGAGTCTCAATCATGTGCTTTGAAATGCAATAATTGGTAGGGAAAAAGGAATTCAAAAACATGCATTTGCGCTTGAGGCACTCAAGACCCCACCGAGATAGCGGTACATAGCAATTTATTGTACATTCTGGTCCCTAAGAATGAAATGATTTTCAAAGAAAAATAAGCTTTGTCATCCAAACAAGGTAGCTCTGTTGGAAGCCTATCGTCAGAAACACCTTGGATAGACGTGGACTATCAAAGACCTGTTGGAAGCCCATCGTCAGAAACACCTTGGATAGACGTGGACTATCAAAGACCTGTTGGAAGCCTATCGTCAGAAACACCTTGGATAGACGTGGACTATCAAAGACCTGTTGGAAGCCTATCGTCAGAAACACCTTGGATAGACGTGGACTATCAAAGACCTGTTGGAAGCCTATCAAAGACCTCAGAAACACCTTGGATAGACGTGGAGACCTGTGGAAGCCTATCGTCAGAAACACCTCAAAGACCTGTTGGAAGCCTATCGTCAGAAACACCTTGGATAGACGTGGACTATCAAAGACCTGTTGGAAGCCTATCGTCAGAAACACCTTGGATAGACGTGGACTATCAAAGACCTGTTGGAAGCCTATCGTCAGAAACACCTTGGATAGACGTGGACTATCAAAGACCTGTTGGAAGCCTATCGTCAGAAACACCTTGGATAGACGTGGACTATCAAAGACCTGTTGAAACACCTTGGAAGCCTATCAAAGACCTGTTGGAAGCCCATCGAAAACACCTTGGATAGACGTGGACTATCAAAGACCTGTTGGAAGCCTATCGTCAGAAAACACCTTGGATAGACGTGGACTATCAAAGACCTGTTGGAAGCCCATCTTCAGAAACACCTTGGACTATCAAAGACCTGTGGAAACTATCAAAAAGACCTGTTGGAAGCCTATCGTCAGAAACACCTTGGATAGACGTGGACTATCAAAGACCTGTTGGAAGCCCATCGTCAGAAACACCTTGGATAGACGTGGACTATCAAAGACCTGTTGGAAGCCTATCGTCAGAAACACCTTGGATAGACGTGGACTATCAAAGACCTGTTGGAAGCCTATCGTCAGAAACACCTTGGATAGACGTGGACTATCAAAGACCTGTTGGAAGCCTATCGTCAGAAACACCTTGGATAGACGTGGACTATCAAAGACCTGTTGTCGTTTTTCAGGAGATTGATTGGTGTATTTTTTGCTGTTATTTTGCATTGAAAATAAATTCATAAGAAAAATGACTACTAGCGTTGTCATATTTTACGTTTTACAGATGTAACGCAACATTAGCCGTTCCCAGTCCCTATTCAATTCAACAATCTATTTTCCTAGTAGGTCTTGATGTTCATATAGAATTTAAGAATGTGTTGACTGGTCAACAAATAGGAAAACAAATAGCTGATCTATTTTAGAACGCGGTCGTACATAATTACATATCAGAAGGATTTGTTTCCCTTCATTAGGCTAATAACTTTGCAGATTGTCAGCATTGTTTGACTAGCATCTTATACCATTTGGTATAATTAAAAATCATATTGACTCTGATTATTTTAGCACCAGATAGAGCTGACCCAACATGCCAGTTTTTTTAACCTCCAGGATAATTGTTATTTCATTGTGTTGTGCTATCATGTAAATCTGTCTCCCCAGCATGTGCAGAGAGCCCTTTGGCATTTTAAAGAGCATATTTTGGATTTGTTTGCTCTCTCAGTCAGCTCTGTTTACAGCTGCATTATCAGATTTAGCTTGCAATAAGGACAGATCCCTTCTACATATATTCATATGGTTAATTCATTGGTGTTGGTATGATGTGCAGCAATCTATGTAACATGGGTTAACGCAGTCACAATTAAAGGTGTCTGCAATTTGGCCCCAATGCAATTTGTCATTTCTGCGTGTTAAGTCATTGTTGAGAGGCTGGTGTGTTTTAATAGATTATTGAATATTTAACAACGCGATCCTGAATGGTTAACTGTTCTTGATCTCCTCTACCTCATCTATTTCAATCAAATCAGAAGTGTTGGAACAAGGATAATGAAATCAATAGTATGCAGAATGGTTAGGCAAGCATGTATGGTGATGCTGTTGTTGATCCTTACCAAGGCAGACAACTGCCGGACTAGATATCTGGGGCTTTGTCCATACAGCATACGGCTTTGAGCCAGGTTGTATTAACCTACAGCTTGTTATTGCTAAGCTCTAGTGAATTTCCTATACGCAAAAACTCCCAAGTCAACAACATAAGTAGGCACTCTTTATATCTGATTTCTTTGTGTCGTCCTGTGAAATGATTTGCCAAGAACCGGTGCTCTTTGTTGACACCGTCAACAAGTGGGCTGGCACCCACCCTCTCCCGGGGTGGCATGTCACCCTTGTCTTGGAGTGAGTGATGCACATGAGCATGACATCAGGTCCCCCAGTGGGTTTAGCATCTGACCCCCCCCATCCATCCAGCACCCCGACAGAGGACTGGGGACCGTGAAAGTGACCGCCTTTCTGGAGCTTCATCTGAAACAACCTGTCAATTAGCCATCCAGTTCCACTGCTATGGGCCTCTCTCTCTGCAGCTTACCATGCTACTCCACATCTGATGTACAGACTCGATCTGAATTTAGAGCCCTCTTTAGTTAGGATATGAGCAGCTAGGGAGACCACACATTTGCAGTTGCTAGCTGTGCCACTAGAGATCTTGGTTCGAGTCCAGGCTCTGTCGCAACCGGCCGCGACCGGGAGACCCGTGGGGCGGTACACTATTGGCCCAGTGTCGTTCGGGTTGCGGGAGGGTTTGGCCGGCAGGGATGGCCTTGTCCCATCGCGTTCTAGTAACTCCTGTGGCGGTCCGGAAGCCTGCACGCTGACACGGATGCCAGGTGTACGGTGTATCCTCTGACACATTGGTGTCGCTGGCTTCTGGGTTAAGCGGGCATTGTGTCAAGAAGCAGTGTGGCTTGGTTGGGTCGTGTTTCGGAGGACGCATGGCTCTCAACCTTCACCTCTCCAGAGTCCGTATGGAAGTTGCAGCGATGAGACAAGACTGTAACTACAATTGGATACCATGAAATTTGGGTGAAAAAGGGGTAAAAGTAAAAAAATATATATACTGTATATTTAACCTCTACGGGATAATATATTTATTTGAACCTCTATCAACGATGATGGTATTATCTTTTACCAGATCTAATGTGTTATATTTTCCGTCATTCATTTCACATTTCCACAAACTTTAAAGTGTTTCCTTTCAAATGGTATCAAGAATATGCATATCCTTGCTTCAGGTCCTGAGCTACAGGCAGTTAGATTTGGGTATGTCATTTTAGGCGAAAATTGAAAAAAAGGGTTGGATCCTTACAAAGAAATACTTCAGTTTATCCCGTATCAAGCTGCTCTCTGATGGGGGATACGCAAACAGTACTGTAGGTGTAACCTATTCCGGGCCCTGTCCAACAAACACTGTCCTCCTCCACGCTGGAAATTAATTAGTCAAATTGGTCGGCTGCTTTACTCAATATGCATCATCAACATCGAATTAGATGAATCCATCCTGTGGCCAGCTACTGTATAATACAAAACCAAACAGTTTATATTCTTAAAGGATTTGTATTTTTTAAATAATTTCTGAGCAGATTTAAAACATCTTACCTCTGCAAGCTTTGGAACACTAGGCTGTATATGAGGAGAAGCTGGAGCTTAGGGGTGGCTTGTAACTCTATGATAAAGGTTTCTAATGCTCCGGTGAAGTTAACCCCCTTCTAACCCTTGGGTGTCATCTACTCATACATTTGTCTCCTTTTGAGAAGTAGCACACCAAGCTGTTGGTTGTGTTAATGCATGTGCGTGCTTGTGTGTACACACACGTTTCATCACAGGCTGAAGGACTTGGTTCAACAAGATTGATAATAACCCCCAACTGGCCCTCCCCCTTCCATGGATCGATATATCCTTCAGTCAGATTGCTTCCCAGGCCTTAAGCCTAGTGTGACTAATTATCTGGTTGCTGTGTTTTGGTCCGGGTCTCTGCTGTATTTGTTGATGCTGCCAGAGCCAGGTTCGAGTTTGATTTTAGTCTAGAGCAACATTTCTATTAGTAGAAACAGGGTTGTTGGTCGAACTCAGTCAATAGGGCTGACTTTTCCTAATTTACATCTAAAGTGTGCTCCAATGGTCTATTACTATTAAGTAATGAACCATGAGTAGCCATTTCCACACCTCACACAATATTGGGCTGAAAATACATTTGTTATTCTCTATACAGTGGGGTCCAAAATTATTTCCATCCTTGATAAAGATGAGCAGTAATGAGTGTATAAAATAAATACATCAAATACAGAGCTACAAGTGGGGCAAAAAAGTATTTAGATGAGAGAGATGAGAGAGGCGTGTAATTTGCATCATAGGTACACTTCAACTATGACAGACAAAATGTGGAAAAAAAATACAGACAATCACATTGTAGGATTTGTAATGAATTTATTGTACCTATGATGCAAATTACAGGCCTCTCTCATCTTTTTAAGTGGGAGAACTTGCACAATTGGTGACTGACTAAATACTTTTTTGCCCCACTGTATATTGTACGGTAAAAAGAACAGGGAAATTCTATTATTTTATACTAATATTTTATATATTTTATACTTTTATACTAATAGAATTATAAAACACATTAATGTGTACCATGATTACGGATAATGAATCGTGAATAATGATGCGTAAAAAAGATAGAGTGTAAAAGGTTATACCCCTAAGTCATGCTAACTTCTCACCATTACCAATAGCAGGGGATGTTAGCATGTCTTGGGGGTATGATTTTTGACCCTTGCTAACTTTCTCACTCATCATTATTCACAATTCATTTAGGATTATCCGCAATCATGATAGCATCCACATTAATGTAGACGTGTTTAGAAACCTTCTATTCTTATTTGCAATAAAAGTGACTCCAAAATGACACAGTACATTATTTACCATTCATTTCTATTGGGCACAAAACAATCTGAAATCTAACCAAAATCAACTGCAAATGCATGCAAGTTTGTAGAGTCACAAGCTTGATGTTAGGAATATGGGACCAAATACTAAACTTTTGACTATTTTGACCCCTACCTTTTTGAGAAAAAAAGTATTACAGTACATGTTAAATAATGTCTTTTTGAGAGAAAAAAGTATTACTTGTTAGGTAAAATCTTTCTCTGAGCAATTGTATTAGTATTAAATAATATAATCTCCCCATTGTTTGTAGCGTACAATATAGCTCAGTATTTGAATTATTTATTTTATACTGTCATTATTGCTCATCTTAATCAAGGGTGTCAATCATTTCCGACCCTACTGTATATTTTGAAAAACAGTTTTGCACTCTCCATCTGAATACAGTAGGGTTGCATCCCAAATGGCACCCTATTCCCGATGTGTGAGCTGTAATGAACGGTACTGAACATAAATATAAATGCAACGTAAAACAATTTCAATGATTTTACTGAGTTACAGTTCATATAAGGAAATCAGTCAATTGAAATAAATTCATTATGTCCTAAACTATGGATTTCACATTACTGGTCAGGGGCACAGCCATGGGTGAGCCTGGGAGGGCACGTGGTCTGCAGAGGCCGGTTGGATGCACTGCCAAGTGGAGGGGGTTGCACGCTCCCTAAAACTTGAGAGATCTGTTGCTTTGTGTTGGGTAACAAAACTGCACATTTTCGATTGGCCTTTTATTGTCCCCAGCACAAGGTGCCCCTGTGTAATGATCATGCTGTTTAATCAGCTTCTTGATATGCCACTGTCAGGTGGATGGATGATCTTGACAAAGGAGAAATGCTCACTAACAGGGATGTAACAAATAAATAATGAGATAAAAAATGATTTTGTGCATTTGGAACATTTCTGGGATCTTTTATTTCAGCTCACGAAACATGGGACCAACATGTTGTGTTTTATATTTTTGTTCAGTATATATAGGGAATAGTGCACTAAGTAATGCGCTATATGGGGAATATCATTTGGGACACAACCTAGGTGATGATGATGATGAAAGCTACTGACCAAAGATGCACTGTACAGTAAGTACTCTTTTCTTTCTTCAGTGGAGACAGCCGTGAGAGCTGTTTTTGCTTGGGTTTTCGAATCACCGAATACATTAGTGGAAATGTATCAAGCCTGCTTTTAGACCACACAAGATAATACATGCTTGCATGTTGTTTCTTTAACCAGTATCGCATATATACTTTGAAAGATGAATGTTTAAATTCCAAAGATATTTCAAATGTAGAAACCATTGTGGCTGCGATTTGCATGGAAATAGCGGTGATTACTTGGGCTACCATTCAGCGGCAGAAAATGACAAGGAGCACAAATGTCACGGTGCATATCTACTCCCAGTGCTATCTGCATCTGCATGATGCTGCACTGTCTGTGCCTGGTACTGTATATCTGCTTGGCTGGACAATTGGCCCATGTTCTGAATTATGTCTAATGTCACACACTTGGCTCGTCCCCTTGCTGATCTTTTGAGAGTGTCCTGGCCCCACTTTTGCATAAATTATCGAGCGGAATTTCAAACAATGTATTTCATTTTCTGTGCTCATTTAACAGGTTCATTTTATACCTTTTTGCATATTTGCCACTATTGCTAAAACAAAATACGCAATCCAGGTAGGACCTATATGGATACGGTGGCATTACTGTCAGGTGTGAAATTCTGTCTTGATCATTCAGAACACAAGTGTCATGAAGAGGACCACTACTAGAATCCCTTTTTCCTGTGAGAGAGGTTTGTTAAAGCCTGTGGTATGGTTCCCAATATTGCTATATATAGAAAACATTAGGCCTGATTTACTAAGAATTTAAACTAGTACAAAGTTTGCACTTTTGAGTTTTAGAAGGGCATACACCATAGTGGGATGATTTATCTCTGTCCCCCCCTGACTTAGAATACCAGATGCAAACGTTGCACTGGTGTAAATGGACATCTGTTAAGTTGAGTGGGGAAAAAAGTGGAAGTAATAATGAAAAAAACCTTTAACAGTACTTTAGTTAATGAAGGAGTCAATATATTCAAATAAAGTAAATAAATCATTTCTAAAGGTAGACTAGTTACTTGAACAAGGTTGTACAGTACCTTGAATAAATCACAAGTTATGCAAAAATATTCATGATCATTGATATATTTCTGTACATGGCCTAATCTTTCCAGACAGAAAATGTCCCTGTGTGCCAGACCAGCAGGTTGTGTGGAGAGATGATGTTGACAAACCACTCAACCTTCAGGTGCAGAGAAATGTCATCTGATTTTGTCTCCCAGTGCTTGATTTGCCACCTCTCATTGTGTCATTCTGCTAGTACATTTCACTTATAGCGTGTCTCGAATCAAATCAAACCAAATTGTATTGGTCACATACATATGGTTGGCAGATGTTATTGCGAGTGTAGCGAAATGCTTGTGCTTCTCGTTCCGACCGTGTAGCAATTTCTAACATGTAATCTAACAATTCCACAACAACTACCTAATACACACAAATCTAAGTAAAGGAATGGAATAAGAATATATACATATAAATATATGGATGCGCAATGGCAGAGCGGCATAGATGCAATAGATGGTATAAAATACAGTATATACATATGGGATGAGTAATGCAAGATATGTAAACATTATTAAAGTAGCATTACTAAAGTGATTAGTGATCCATTATTAAAGTGGCCAATGATTTCAAGTCTGTATGTAGGCAGCAGCCTCTCTGTGTTAGTGATGCCTGTTTAACAGTATGATGGCCTTGAGATAGAAGCTGTTTTTCAGTCTCTCGGTCACAGCTTTGATGCACCTGTACTGACATCGCCTTCTGGATGATAGCGGGGTGAACAGGCAGTGGCTCGGGTGGTTGTTGTTCTTGATGATCTTTTTGGCCTTCCTCTCCCTTTGGAGAGCTTTGCGGTTGAGGGCGGTGCATTTGCCATACCAGGCGGTGATACAGCCCGACAGGATGTGCATTTGTAAAAGTATGTGAGGGTTTTAGGTGACAAGCCACATTTCTTCAGCCTCCTGAGGTTAAAGAGGTGCTGTGGCACCTTCTTCACCACACTGTCTGTGTGGGTGGACCATTTCAGTTTGTCCGTGATGTGTACGCCGAGGAACTTAAAACTTTCCACCTCCTCCACTTCTGTCGCATCGATGTCAAAGGGGGATGTTCCCTTAGCTGTTTCCTGAAGTCTACAATCGTTTCCTTTGATTTGTTGACGTTGACTGAGAGGTTGATCACCTCCTCTGTTTTGTTGACGTTGGTCGAGAGGTTGTGAGGGCACACTGAGTGCCCTCACCTACTCTCGGTAGGCTGTCTCGTCGTTGATGGTAATCAAACCTACTACCGTTGTGTCATCTGCAAACTTGACGATTGAGTTGGAGGGGTTCATGGCCACACAGTCATGGGTGAACAGGGAGAACAGGAGGGGGCTGAGCACACACCCTTGTGGGGCCCCAGTGTTGAGGATCAGCAAAGTGGAGATGTTGTTTCCTACCTTCACCGCCTGGGGGCGGCCTGTCAGGAAGTCCGGGACACAATTGCACACAATTGCACAATTGAGACCCAGAGCCTCAAGCTTAGTGATGAGCGTGGAGGGTACAATGGAGTTGAATGCTGAGCTATAGTCAATGACAGCATTCTTACATACAGTTGAAGTCGGAAGTCTGCATACACTTAGGTTGGAGTCATTAAAACCTGTTTTTCAATCACTCCACAAATGTCTTGTTAACTATAGTTTTGGCAAGTCGGTTAGGACATCTCCTTTGTGCATGACACAAGTCATTTTTCTAACAATTGTTTACAGACAGATTATTTCACTTATAATTCACTGTATCACAATTCCAATGGGTCAGAAGTTTACATACACTAAGTTGACTGTGCCTTTAAACAGCTTGGAAAATTCCAGAAAATTGTGTCATGGCTTTAGAAGTTTCTGATAGGCTAATTGACATCATTTTAGTCAGCAATTGGAGGTGTACCTGTGGATGTATTTCAATGCCTACCTTCAAACTCATTGCCTCTTTGCTTGACATCATGGGAAAATCAAAAGAAGTCAGCCAAGACCTCAGAAAACAACGGTGACCTCCACATGTCTGGTTCATCCTTGGGAGCAATTTCCAAACGCCTGAAGGTACCACGTTCATCTGTACAAACAATAGTACACAAGTATAAACACCATGGGACCACGCAGCCGTCATATCGCTCAGGAAGGAGATGCGTGTTCTGTCTCCTAGAGATGAACGTACTTTTGTGCGAAAAGTGCAAATCAATCCCAGAACAACAGCAAAGGACCTTGTGAAGTTGCTGGAGTATACAGGTACAAAAGTATCTTAATCCACAGTAAGTCCTATATCAACATAACTTGAAAGGCCGCTCAGCAATGAAGAAGCCACTGCTCCAAAACATACATAAAAAAAGCCAGACTACAGTTTGCAACTGCACATGGGGACAAAGATCGTACTTTTTGGAGAAATGTCTTCTGGTCTGATGAAACAAAAATAGAACTGTTTGGCCATAATGACCATCGTTTTGTTTGGAGGACAAAGGGGGAGGCTTGCAAGCCGAAGAACACCATCCCAACCGTGAAGCACGGGGGTGGCAGCATCATGCTGTGGGGGTGCTTTTCTGCATGAGGGACTGGTGCACTTCACTAAATAGATGGCGTCATGAGGGAGGAAAAGTATGTGGATATATTGAAGCAACATCTCAAGATATCAGTCAGGAAGTTAAAGCTTGGTCGCAAATGTGTCTTCCAAATGGACATTGACCCCAAGTGTACTTCCAAAGTTGTGGCAAAATGGAGAACAAAGCCAAGATATTGGAGAGGCCATCACAAGGCCCTGACCTCAACCCTGTTGGCAATTTGTGGGCAGAACTGAAAAAACATGTGCGAGCAAGGAGGCTTACAAACCTGATTCAGTTACATCAGCTCTGTCAGGAGGAATGGGCCAAAGTTCACCCAATTTATTGTGGGAAGCTTGTGGAAGGCTACCAGAAACATTTGACCCAAGTTAAACAATGTAAAGGCAATGCTACCAAATACTAATTATGTACATTTCTGACCCACTGGGAATGTGATGAAAGAAATAAAAGCTTAAATAAATTACTCGCTCTACTATTATTCTGACATTTCACATTCACAAAATAAAGTGGTGATGCTAACTGACCTACAACAGGGAATGTTTACTAGGATTAAATGTCAGGAATTGTGAAAAGCCGAGGTTAAATGTATTAGGCGTATGTCAACTTCCGACTTCAACTGTAGCTACAGTAGTTGCCTTCGTCAGGGTTTCCCAAAGTCGGTCCTACCCCCCCCCACACACACATCTGATTAAAATGATTAAAGCTTGATGATGAGTTGGGGGGGCATAGGACCAATTTTGGGGAACCCTGGGCTTGGTAAACAAACAGACTTGCTAGTTTAGCTAACCAAACCATCTGTCCTAGCTTTCTTTTATGAAAATCTAATTCAACACTGCCAATGTTTTCAATTAGACTTTTACTTTCAAAATCAGTTCAAACATAGAACATGTAAGAATGAACTATAGCCATTGAATTCTAACGTGCGGATATGCCGTGCGTTATAGGGAAATAATGCACTCTGGCATGCCCAAGCCAATCAGATATGAGTATTCAACATTGCCATGGTATAAATTATATATAATTTGAAAAAGTAATTTCATGACCTTTCAGAACCACTTATATCACAAAGATTAAAATTGTTTAAGCAATGTAACAGGTAATTCTGAAATGTACCCTAGAGGTCAAAGGTCAACGTTCTGTTGACCTGAACATTACAGAAAACGTTGGATAGCTGTGAATCTAAGCTTTCCAATGATATGATTAAAGGGTATACGTGAGCAATAACTTGTTGTGTACTGACATTGTTTGTCATAGGGTTAAATCCCTTTGGGAAAAATGTATGGGATGGAGGGATGAAAGAAAGTGATAACACATAGAAAGCTACCATTGTTGCACTGCTATCACACCTTTTCCAACTCTATGGACATCACCGAGACATCGTTGTCCCAAGTGAACCCGACGGCCAAAATTTGGGGGTTTGGCTCATGGGCTAAATAGAGTACAATACTTTTGGACAAGGCCCATAATCTTATGTAGGGAATAGTGTGCCATTTGGGACGTATTTTCAGGGTAAAGGAAGGAAGGGGGAATGGCATGCTTCAGAACAGATCTCCAAAGTCCAGGGAAGAAATAAATATCACAGTGCTTCACTCACAAATCACCACCCTTTTTTCATTCCTCTTTGACCTTCGCCGTCGACTCTGTTCTAAGGGGAATTAACAGGATACTAACATTTCATTAGTATGTTCTACCATAGTGAAAGTGCTCCCCTGAGACCTCTTGAATATTTTTCCTTAATGGCTATAATGCCCCTTAACTGACAACTAATTAGTAAGTTGAGGTAATAGGTTAATATATATATAACCACCACAACATTGAGGAACATCAGGGATGATAATGTGCAATAGAACTTGAGATATACAGTAGGAGTGGTATTGAGATACAGTGCCTTCGGAAAGTATTCAGACCCCTTGATTTTTTCTCACATTCTGTTGCATTACAGCCTTATTCTAAAATGGATAAAAAAAAAAAAATCTGCATCAATTTACACACAATAATCCATAATGCGAAATAGTTTTTTTTGCAAATGTATTAAAATGAAAAAACAGGAAGAGCTTATTTACATACGTATTCAGACCCTTTGCTATGAGAAAATTGAGCTCAGATGCATCCTGTTTCTATTGATCATCCTTGAGATGTTTCTACAACTTGATTGGAGTCCACCTGTGGTAAATTAAATTGATTAGACATAATTTGGAAAGGCACACACCTGTCTATTGTAAGAGCCGACGCTGGAGTAGAGAAGCAGGTATGGAGAGTCAACATTTAATTTTGTACGGACAGGAACAGCGTCAGAACCAGGTAACACAACGACATAGGGCAATTAATGCTGAAGCTGGGATACAGAGCTGGGGAACAGACAGATATAGGGGAGGTAATAAAACAGGTGATTGAGTCCAGGTGAGTCCAATGAATCGCTGATGTGCGTGACGAGGTAACAGGTGTGCATAACGATGGTGGCAGGAGTGCGTATTGCTGGGCAGCCTGGCACCCTCGAGCGCCAGAGAGGGAGAGCGGGATCAGGCTTGACAGCTTATATAAGATCCCACAATTGACAGTGCATGTCAGAAGAAAAAGCAAGCCACGAGGTCGAAGGAATTGTCTGTAGAGCTCCGAGACAGGATTGTGTCGAGGCACAGATCTGGGGAAGGATACCGGAAAATTTCCTCAGCATTGAAGGTCACCAAGAACACAGTGGCCTCCATCATTCTTAAATGGAAGAAGTTTGGAACCACCAAGACGCTTCATAGAGCTGATGACCCAGCCAAACTGAGTAATCGGGGCCTTGGTCAGAGATGTGACCAAGAACTTGATGATCACTCTGACAGAGTCCCTCTGTGGAGATGGGAGAACCTTCCAGAAGTACAACCATCTCTGCAGCACTCCACCTATCAGGCCTTTATGGTAGAGTGGCCAGACGGAAGCTACTCATCAGTAAAAGGCACATGACAGCCCGCTTGGAGTTTTCCAAAATGGCACCTAAAGACTCTCGTACCATGATAAACAAGATTCTCTGGTCTGATGAAACCAAATTAATCTCTTTGGCCTGAATGCCAAGCATCATGTCTGGAGGAAACCTGGCACCATCCCTACAGTGAAACATGGTGGTGGCAGCATCATGCTGTGAGGATGTTTTTCACCGGCAGGGACTGGGAGACTAGTCAGGATTGAAGGAAAGATTAACGGGGCAAAGTACAGAGAGATATTTGATGAAAACCTGCTCCAGAGCGATCAGGACCTCAGACTGGGGCAGCCAAAACAATGCAGGAGTGGCTTCCGGACAAACCTCTGAATGTCCTTGAGTGGCCCAGCCAGAGCCCAGACATGAACCTGATAGACCTGAAAATATCTGTGCAGCAACGCTCCCCATCCAACCTGACATAGCTTGAGAGGATCTGCAGAGAAGAATGGGAGAAACTCCCCAAATACAGGTATGCCAAGCTTGTAGTGTCATACCCAGGAAGACTTGAGGCTGTAATTGCTTCCAAAGGTGCTTCAACAAAGTCCTGAGTAAAAGGTCTGCCATTTTTTTTCTTTTTTCTTTTTAATTTTTAGAAATGAGCAAAAATGTATAAAAACCTGTTTTTGCTTTGTCAGTATGGGGTATTGTGTGTAGATTGATGAGGTGAAAAAACAATTGAATACATTTTAGAATAAAGGCTGTAACTCAACAAAATGTGGAAAAAGTCAAGGGGTCTGAATACTTTCCCGAAGGCACTGTGTATAGAACAAGACTTGTTATAGAACAAATAGTTTGCTCTTTGTGCCAAAAGTGGGCTGACAATATAATTGTTGCACTCTTATTAAAATCATTTTATTCTTGAATATTGACGATCTAATCTGTATTGTCAAACTTTCTGAAAAGAAGAGTATTTGGAAGCTCCTGAGGAAGCGAAACAGCTACGGATCAATAACAGCAGAGTACTTACTATACATGATTATAAACTGGGTGATTTGAGCCCTGAATGCTTGACTGACACCAGTGGTATATCAGACTGTTTACCACGGGTATGACAAAACATTTATTTTTACTGCTCTAATTATGTTGGTAACCAGTTTATAAATGCAATACGGCACCTCTGGGGTTTGTGGTATATGGCCAATATACCACGGCTAAGGGCTGATCCATGCACTTCGAGTTGCGTTGTCCCTAAGAACAGCCCTTAGCCGTTGTATATTGGCCATATAATACACCCCTTGGGCCGTACTGCTTAATTAGACTCAACAAAAATATAAACGCAACATGCAACTACTTTACTGAGCTACAGTTCATATAAGGAAATCAGTAAATTTAAATAAATTCATTAGGCCCTAATCTATGGATTTCACAAGACTGGGCAGGGTCGTAGCCATGGGTGGGCCTGGGAGGGCATGCGGCAGGTCCACCAACTTGGTAGCTAGGCCCAGCCAATCAGAATGAGTATTTGTCTACAAAAGGGCTTTATTATGAACATAAATACTCTTCAGTTTCATCAGATGTCCCGGTGGCTGGTCTCAGACAATCCCGCAGGTGAAGAAGCAGGATGTGGAGGTCCTGGGCTGGCATCGTTACAAGTGGTCTGCAGTTGTGATGCCAGTTGGACGTACTGCCAAATTTTCTAAAACAACTTTGGAGGCGGCTTATGGTAGAGAAATGAACATTAAATTCCCTGGCAACAGCTTTCTGTTAAATTAAAATTAAATTCCTGCAGTCAGCATGCCAATTGCACGCTCCCTCAAATTGTGAGACATCTGTAGCATTGTGTTGTGTGACAGAACTGCACATTTTAGAGTGGCCTTTTATTTCCCCAGCAAGGTGCACCTGTGTAATGATCATGCTGTTTAATCAGCTTTTTGATATGGCACACCTGTCAGGTGGATGTATTATTTTGGCAAAGTAAAAATGCTCACTAACAGGGATGTAACAAATTTGTGCACAGAATATGAGAGAAATACGCTTTTTCTGTGTATGGAGCATTTCTGGGATGTTTTATTTAAGCTAATAGGACCAACATGGGACCAACACTTTACATGTTGCTTTTATATTTTTGTTCAGTATATATTTTAGTTGTACATTATAGTATTTGAATGGAAGCGCCAAAACACTTGGCACAGCTATTTACTCCCAAACTGCTCCTTAATGAGCACAGAGGGAGACAGAGTGGTGAAATGGCGGCTATCCACTTCTGTGCTGGACCAGCTGTTTCGGGAAATAAATTGGAGCCACCCCATGTGCTGACCTGCCATATGCTATTGGAGTGTTCCAAATTGGGGAGTTACCAGCCTCCTTTCCTTCGCCTCTGATTCAGCTTGTAATAAAGTCAAGCAGCTCGCATACTCAGAGAGCGCATTGCCACAATGGATTCACCTTTTAGAGGGGAAATCACAAGCCACCCACAGAACTGGACTGCCACTCTCTTATGTTATGCCACCCAAAAAACTGTACTGCCATTGCCTTTCATATCTATGTTAAGGTGCATGGCGTCTTCTCATGGCAATCCGGGCACGTTTCTGGAATGTGCTGTTTGTTCATAAACAAATTTAAAAAACAATACATTTGGGAGCATAATATGCACTTTACAATGGATCGAAAATGAACAATGTATCACTAATTAATTTTTCAGCCGTCGACACATGATGAATACCTGCTTTCATATACTTTTGTTTGAATAATTAAACTTCCTGCCCAGTAAAAAGTAGTTAAGATGCAAAGGTAAATATGTATAAAACCAACATTGCACCAGACAGGTCCAGGTGTAGGATCTTAATTTGATCACCCTGTTGTTGCAGGAAATGCATACTTGTAGTTTATTTCAGGTTTAAAAAGGCTTGTAAAAGTTTGTCATTTCCACTATAAAATGTGACTTGATTTGCCCTAACTAAAAATGTATCACCTTTATAAAAATGCCCATTAATTATAATCCACACAATAATGTGCATATCCTGTTGCTGCAGGATTATTTTCCTGGTGTGAGAAACTGGTCAAATGAAGATCCTGCATCTGTATATTGGTGCTCAGAAGAGGTCACCTTTAACCATGAGCCCCTATCAAATCCAGCTAATGTAGGAAAAGGAACATGATACAGATAAATACTGAATAAATAAAAGCCTTCCTCCCCCGAAATACTGGAATAAATTGCAGAGGATTAGCATCTCATTACAAAGGAAGGCTGGGGTTTGTGGATAAAGCGGTGTGAAACAGGGAGCAAAAGAGGGACTGGGAGAGTTCCCTCACCTGAATATGAAAGAGGTCGAGATGCTGCATCCCTCCTGGGAGCTCTGGATAAACATGCATTGACTATGGATTGCACCGCTGGTGTTTTGCGGGTACTATTGCGGGTACTAATAAAGCTGCCAATTGAGGACTTGAGGTGTCTGTTTCTCAAACTAGACACTCTAATGTGCTTGTCCTCCTACTCAGTTGTGCACCGGGACCTCCCACTCCTCTTTCTATTCTGGTTAGGGCCAGTTTGCGCTGTTCTATGAAAGGAGTAGTACACAGCGTTGTACGAGTTTCTTGGCAATTTCTCGTATAGAATAGCCTTCATTTCTCAGAACACAACTGACGAGTTTCAGAAGAAAGTCTTTGTTTCTGGCCATTTTGAGCCTGTAATCGAAGCCACAAATGCTGATGCTCCAGATACTCAACTAGTCTGAAGAAGGCCAGTTTTATTGCTTCTTTAATCAGACCAACAGTTTTCAGCTGTGCTAACACAATTGCAAAAGGTTTTTCTAATGATCAATTAGCATTTTAAAATGATAAACTTGGATTAACTAACACAACATGCCATTGGAACAGAGGAGTAATGGTTTGCGTAAAATGGGCCTCTGTACGCCAATTGTAGATATTCCATAAAAAATCTACCGTTTCCAGCTACAATAGTCATTTACAACATTAACAATGTCTACATTGTATTTCTTATCAATTTCATGTTATTTTAATGGACAAAAACACATTTTTTCTTTCAAAAACAAGTACATTTCTAAATGACCCCAAACTTTTGAACGGTAGTGCATATATTCCCGGACTCTGACATTGCTCGTCATGAAATGTACATATTTCTTCATTCCTTTTTATTTTGGGGATTTGCGTGTATTGTCTTGTATTGTTAGATATTATGGCAATGTTGGAGCTAGGAACATAAGCATTTCACTACACTTGCGATAACCTCAAAATATGTGTACGCGACCAATAACATTGCATTTGATTTGACAAGCATCAAACTACACAATCACAAAGGTCAAGGATGTGAAAAGAGTGCAAATAGCCTCCACAGAGTAGGATAATTATGAAATAGAATAATCATGCAAGGCCCGAGAGTCCTGAAATGAACATTCGGGCTTTGTTTTAGGCAAGGTAGTCCATGAAGAGGTCCTACATCTTCAACAAAACCTAAGAGGCAGCTCATCTCTAGTTCCCTGTATATAAGACTTTGCACACACCTGGGGAGAGCATTCAAAAGCATTATATATACAGTATCTGTAGAATCTCTGACCAGAATTTGTATTATGTTAGGACAATCCCAGAAACAATGTGTAAGAGAACCCTCTGCACCGTGACACTTATTACAAAGACTAGACAAATTTGTGTTCATTCTGTCTAAACACAGAGGTGTCATGCAGTCGATCTAAAATTACATTTCCCAGGCTGAGCTGCAAGCTAGAAAATGGTGATGGTTGTACACACATTTCTTTGCTTTTCTGCAAGCTCATTGGGGAGCCTATATCAGTCTCATAACACCTTAGTTTTGTCTGCCTTATCTCTTCAAATTGCACAGTAAGTTCGAAAAGCCTTGAGTAATACGTTTGAGCTGTGTATTCTTCAAGAGGTGGGTAAGACTGTTTGCCACCGATAAATTGGCAAAACTACAAATCCTCTGCTGCTGGCTTGTCTGCGTTATCTGCACCATGAACATGCAACTCATTGATTGCCCACTGATGTGTAGATGCTCAGTTAAGCAGAAAACTACGGTAGACAAGGTGCTCGTCGACAGTAGCTACGCTGCATCTCATTCTGAAGGAACCAAATACACTCTCCCTAATTTGAAACAAGGACCTTTTTTAAAATTGAGATGCTGCACTGTTTTTATAGTTCTTTAGATAAGGTGCAGTTTTGTCTTGTTTTCAGGTTGCTCATGGGATAACTTCCATTCTGTCTTCCTCTCAACTATTTAGCAGAGATTAAACTTGGAAGTGGTCTGCTCAGACTCTGCTGGTTCACTACCCCACTAAGTGCAACACTATATCCTAGAATGCGACGATAAACCAAAAACGATCGATACCGACCAATTTTCGAGGACATTTTACTGAGATCGATAATAACGATAAGTAGCCTTTACTAGAGGAATGTTAAGTTAGAAATGAGAAAAGCCTGTTAATATGAACTATTGCTAACGGGACAATTGAGACCCACAACATACAGAGTTGTATTAGTAGTTATAAAAATGTAACAGCACATTAATGTCATAAACGTATCGTTCAAATTATCATTATCATGCTAATTCAGTAAATTTATTGGGATATATATATATGTTTTTTTTCTCCATATCGCCACGCTCTACTATATCCTGGTTGATTTTGTAGACAAATGTCTCAGGGCAGTGTTTGGGAAAGGTAGGAGTAAAATGATAGATGGGCTCAGCGACAGTGTTCCAGTGCACCACTTTAATGGAATCAAACATGAACTTCACAAAGTGTGTCACGTGAGGTTACAAATGCATCACTTGCAGCAAAGAAAATACAACGTTTACCATTGTAGAGTGAGTGAGTTGTCATTCACACAACTCATATTTGTGTTGACCACTACACAAGGGAACCAGGGGTCATCCTTAACTCTGATCCAATCATTCTAACGGATGTATAAGAATGCACTTGAGTAAGGGTGAGTTTTCTTCCACAAAGCTGCATAACTGGAGAATATCTCAGCATGTCTGTCTCCTCCCTATGATGGCTTACCTTGCTGTACGTATCTGCTGTTGTGTACAACCTCAATTTCCTCCCTGTAACAACTCCTATTCTAGCAACATGTTTACCTGCAGGGGTGGAAAATTCCTTAATCCCCTGACAATACATTTACTGTGCAGGATTACAGAGGAAATACAGAATATTGCTGATGACCTTGGTAAACATTAGACAGGATACACGTTTTATTAATATTGCTAGAGTCGTTCAATTTCTTTCATTTTTATGGATATGTGACATTTAGTTTACAATTGACCAACATAGATTATTTATTTATGTGCAGAGATATAGGTTTGGTCTAAACTAGATTTAGACGACAAGGGCTTTACTCCCAAATGACTGGAGAGCTGTAAAAGACTGGCAACTGCTCCTATAAAATTTTGACAATGGGATTTGTGAGGAATATTCCTCCAGCATTCTCCCCACGCTCTCGACTTGAAGCTCTTTTGATCACCCACCTAGAAGGCCTCCACATCCGTGATTTACCCTCTGTTTTTTTATCACTCCGATCATCTATCTTGTACTAGCATATGGAGCCTGGATTCTGCCTGTATATTCTATCTTTCTGATTACAAATTGTTCAGGAGCTGTCTGTTTTGCTGCTTGCTTGCAGTCAGCAGAAAGCTTTCTGTGGGTGGTTGGTTGTGGAGGGTGGTTGGGTGGGTGGGTGGGGTGATGCTGGTGCTGCTGGTTGAGTTGAGGGGTGGATTAATCCCCACACTGTGAGAAATTAGGTATTGTGTTCGCCCTCTCGCTCTTGGCACTTTGATCAAGCCCTTATGCGATTAGAGGCTGACCTTGACATGAGAGGCCCCAAAAACTTGTAAAAGAAGCTAGAAAAAAACTTCTTCTGATCTGACGGGTAAACCAGGAAAAGAAAGGAGTCTGAATTATTCTGAAGGTGTCTTTCCACCTCTCACACACAGTCTTGAGGGTAATAAAGATTTCATGTATTCATTTTACTCTGGCAAAAATTGCAATCTATAATGACCTGACATTTATTTTTTAAAACTAGCTGGAGGCCTCATGATTTGAATGTTAACCAGAGTCCTGCTTCACTCCAGGTAGAATCTGGTGGGAGCGGCATGTTTTGAATTGTACAGTTCTTACACACCTGTGAAAGCAGAGATGCATGCCTTGGATAAATCTGTATTATTAATTTGTTTATATTTTGCGAACATGCTTTCCATATTGGTTTATTCCAAACCAGATTAGGCAGAAAATATTTTTGGTATCTGATTTTTCTGGAAATTCTCATGTAGAAACTTAATTGGGACGATGTTTGACATTCTTTTTACATTTTTTCACAAACAATTCATGATGAAAGTGTGCATTTTTCCCTTTCAAAACGATGTGATATGTATCTATCTAGGAACGATACATTTTAGTTTGAAACAATTTGGCACGATTTATCTTTAAATATTAGCTATGACATTGCCAATGAATATATAGGACAATTTTGGATTAGGCCGTTTGGAAGTTGACAGACGCGGAGGGAGCTTCTCTTCTACTCATGATTCGACCATGCAGTGTGGGTAGCAAAAGTGATTGACGTCCTTGTTATGAAATTATTAACTTTACATTATAGCCTGTTTCAATTGACTGATTTCCTTATATGAACTGTAACTCAGTAAAATTGTTGCATGTTTTTAAATCGTTGCATATATAAAAGTAACATGCAACAATTTTGAAGATTTCACTGAGTTACAGTTCATATAAGGAAATCGGTGATTTGAAATGAATTCATTAGCCCCTAATCTATGGATTTCACATGACTGGGCAGGGGCGCAGTGGGCCTGGGAGGGCATAGGCCCACCCACTTGGGAATCAAGCCCACCCACTGGAGATCCAGGATCAACCAATCAGAATGAGTTTTCCCTACAAAAGGAATATATTACAGACAGAAATACAAGCCCCTAGACGATCCCGCAGGTGAAGAAGCTGGATGTGGAGGTCCTGGGCTGCGGTTGTGAGGCCGGTTGGCAACCGCTCTGGTGGATATTCCTGCAGTCAGCATGCCAATTGCATGCTCCATCAAAAGTTGAGGCATCTGTGGCATTGTGTTGTGTGTCAAAACTGCACATTTTAGAGTGGCCTTTTATTATGCCCAGCACAAGGTGCACCTGTGTACTGATCATGCTGTTTAATCATCTTTTTCATATGCCACACATGTCAGGTGGATGGATTGCCTTGGCAAAGGAGAAATGCTCACGAACAGGGATGTAAACAAATTTGTGTACAAAATTTGAGAGAAATACATTTTGTGTGCATTTGGATCATTTCTGGAATTTTTTTTTCAGCTCATGAAACATGGGAACAGCCCTTTAAGTGTTATGTTTATATTTTTGTTCAGTTTAACAAATGTACTATATATACAGTACTAAGACTTTGCAAAGCTGTCATCAAGGCAAAGGGTGGCTACTTTGAAGATTCTCAAATATAACGTAATTTTGATTTGTTTAATACTTTTCTTGGTTACTCCATATTTGTTATTTCATGGTTTTGATGTCTTCACTATTATTCTTCAATGTAGAAAATAGTAAAAATAAAGAAAAGCCCTGGAATTAGTAGGTGTGTCCAAGGTGTGGTACTCTGTATATACTGATTGTTTCAAGCAAAACTACCTAAACTATTGCTGATGGGGAACCTGAACAAACAAAATAAAATCTAATTGGTGATAGCATGATATGGTGATATGGTGAAAGTACTGTAGTAGCAAAAAGTAGTAGTAAAAATCCACTTTAAAAAAAATCTAGGCCTATATCCTAATCTGATTTTGGTGCAGGTCATATTGCGCTTTACATTACTGTCTCTGGTAAACACACACCATATCAAATCAAATCTAAGTTTATTTGTCACATGCACAGGATACAGAAGGTGTAAACGGTACAGTGAAATTGTTACTTGCATAGTGGAGTCTTTTGTTTAGACATGAACCATGATCCCAACTCTAAGTTTTGCTACGAAAGACTTATGATATGACCCTGAACTACACTATTTAACTCATTAACAGCTCTCCTCCACATCACAATTTAGTTGTTCATACTGGTCTATAACGCACACATGAAGGGTCTATGTATGATTTCTATGCAGTCAAAGTACAGTAAAATATGTTATAGCTAAGCACTTCATAGTAATTAATAGCTTCATATTCAAAGTATTGAAATTAAATTTCCCATTTTAGACTCATAGCTAGCAACAACTATTTAAGTGAGTAAAACGTACTAACATAGTGCACATTATAAGGAGTATACTGACATCAAGATGTTGTCTTGGCTCCCTAGTGGTGTAGTGGTCTAAGACACTGCATCTTAGTGCTTGAGGTGTCACTACAGACACCCTGGTTCAAATCCAGGATGTATCACAACCGGCTGTGATCCCATAGGCCGGTGCCTAATTGGCCCAGCATTGTCTGGGTTTGGCCAATGTTGGCAATCATTGGAAATAAGAATTTGTTCTTAAATGACTTGCCTGGTTAAATATATATATTTCATTGTCTGTATCATGTGCGGTTCACAGATCATAGGGTCTTCACCGGAGGCATTAGTCTTCTGATTAATGAATTATTTACTTTCTCACGTTAGTCTCATTCCAAACGTCGTAAATTGTTGGTTAATCTGCACGAACCCAGTCTTCACTATGAGTCATCCATACATCAATTGTTTTAAATAATTTATTTACTAACTAAGTAATTCACAGAAATGCATAAACAAACAGTGAATATGGTTACAAGAAATGATAGGAGAATGTGCCCTAGTGGGCTAAACCGGCATCGCGGCTTGGTGGACAAAAAGGGAAGTGGGGGTCGACTGAGAAGTCAGAGTTAATAATTATAACAATTGAAATGCTAATCCTTTACACATGAATGCTCAGTCATTCGGGAACAATTGCAATCAATATATATATTTACACTCAGTGTGTCGTCTTGATCGCTGTTGAAAAGTTGTTTCTTTTGTAGAATTGTCCGTCTCTCTCTCTCTTTGTCATGGTGGGTACATAGAGTGACATTCATTCATGTTGTTGTAGAATGATTGTGATTGAGAGAAACATGGTCTACTTGAGAATTTCTCAAAGTTGGGTTTTATTTGGAATTGCAGAAAAGGGGCTGTCCCAGGATGCCTGACCCTAACTGGGCTCAGGGGCGGTCCTCTGATTTAGTTCAACTCAAAAGGGAATTGGAGTTTCCTTCATTAAACAGTCCAAAATCACATTACACAATTTTACAAACAGTATCACACTCACTCATTCATCTTATACAACAATTAGATGTAAAACCTCATATCTGAGGCTATTATATAAACAGCGTTATGGTAATGTGGCCACACCGTCTCCCATGAGCTTCCCCAAGTTATAACAAATGGACCAGTTTGTAGCTGGATTCTTCACCAATCTTTTATACCTTCTCCGGAACATGAAATTTGTTCGGACCTCAAGTTCTGTGAGGTGGAAGAAATTCCTTTGTTCTCTATGAAACTTCACTCTCTCTCTATACTGTGTGGCCATGAGGCAGGGTCTTCTCCTCAGGAATTTAAGACCTCTCTCTGACCACAGCAGCCTAGTTGAATGAGGCAAGGGGGAGGCAGGGAGAGGGGTATGGGGCAACGTCATGACACCTGGCTACCCATCCACATCGCTTCGGCCAACTGCTGTTTCTTCTCTACGATGTATCTGTATTTGCCTCCCTGCCCAGCTATTTCTAGAATGCAAACACATTCTGACTGTTATGATTGGTCCCAGAAAATAATGGGTTGGGCCAGAGCTTAGCTGGGGCAGCAGGTAGCCTAGTGGTTAGAGTGTTGTACTAATAACCAGAAGGTTGCAAGATTGAATCCCTGAGCTGACAAGGTAAAAATCTGTCATTCTGCCCCTGAACAAGGCAGTTAACTCACTGTTCCTAGGCCATCATTGAAAATAAGAATTTGTTCTTAACTAACTTGCCAAGTTAAAAAAATAATAATAATAAACATTATGACGTTATCAACTTTGATACTCTGATTGGTTAAATTTGTTAGAGACCATCAAATTGCTGAATGGCTTCAGTTTCAGACTGAAAAATAAATTTAGGGTAAATTGTCAAGCAACTAAAAAGGGCCTAAAATAGCCATTTTCATCATTAACCTTTATGAATCACTGTATTGCATTTTTATAGTACAAGGTCAGATGAACATTTTTGCTTTCCTAATATTTGGTATTATAACTCGTATAACTTTTTACATTTTTTAAAATAATTAACAAGGGCATAAATGAAGAGTGAATAGAATGAAGGTAGCCTCTTGTTAGTTGAATGGATATTTCTTGATCTGTCAAAAAGTTTGTAAAATAGCTACCTGATTGTGTTCCCCTGTCTATAGTGAGTCCAATTCCTCCTGTTACCTTAATCATGTTGTTTGGGGTAAACTGCTGTGCCTGAACTTGAGTCTGCATGCTGGCTCTGCCTGGGCCAGGTCTCAATGTATTAAGTTCAGTCTAAAGCTATTTATCAGCTTTGGCCTAGAAAGTCATGGAGATTAGAAAGAGGGTGGATAGTTGATTATTTAGCATTCTGTTTGGTTCTCCCCACCATGCCTGGAGTTGCTTAGAAGACTTTAAATGCCTGTCGGAATGTCTTTAACGTAGTGTTCTACTCCATCCTAGGGTACATCCATTGCTTTTAACCACACAAGCCTGGCCACAGACCCATAATCTCCATTGGTAATGCGATCTAGAATATTCAGGGCAATGTTTTCTCCACTGAGAGAGCCTCTCTGCTGATAGGAATTCTTCTTTTTACGGGCTATTGCTGCATTTTGAGGGGGGTTGAGATAAAATACTGGTCAAAAAAATACACGCGCTATTAAGCTTCATGGGTTTTATACAAATATGTAACAATGATTCATACAGTATAATTCATACTATGTCGTGTCAATAGTGACCAATGCAGAACATAGAAAGTATCCTAAATGAACAAATCCGATACATATTTAATGTTCCATCCAACAGCATTACAATCAGTTTCAGTTTTTGTGATCCATTCATGTTCAAATCTCATAGCACAATATTCAATTCTGTCCAGACAACATAAGATTTTCCACATGACAAGAAGTGTGTTCAGGGACCTATCTGGAGATCCACACACATTTGGAATGCTTGATTCAACACTTCACAAGGGACATCGACAAAACAGAATTGGCCAAAAGATGGAAAAGATATTCAACCACAAGGGATCCCCAAAAATTAGCACAGAAGGGAGAAACGAGAAGTGTAGAAATAGGTTGGTTTGTAGTCAGACTTCTGGACTTGCAACTAATGGCACAGGTCTATTTCCTCTGAAGTATGTCCAGTGGAATGGAAAAATGTATAACTTAGATTTTTAAACATTCGGTTTTTATGTCCTTGATTACATTCGCGGTTCATATCTCATTATCGATGTATTACGTTAAAATGAACAAACACTTTTGTCTCTTATCTTGCATCATTTCATAAGAGCATTCAATGGCATTGATTGTGTGAGTCTACTTAAAGAGATGGATGTAATTGCATGTATTAAGTTACCTATGGAGTTGGCTATCTGTTAACCCCTTAGATGTGTCTTTATGTGACGAGCTGTAACATAAGCCTGAATGCTGCCTCCTTAGGTGCTAGGTCTTGATCCAGCCTGGCCTCAGAGCCATATGTGTGGTGGCCTAGGGAAACCCTTCACATCATCAAATCAAGTTTTTTCTTATAGTTCTGAAAACTACAAACTCTCCCAAATGCAGATATTTTTTTAAACCTACAGAATTCTTGATCAAAACAGAGTTATGAGCTTTTAAAGTTGTCTTCAACTAGAAACAGCATTAAAACATGAGGCATGACAGAAAAACTGCAACACAGCTTGATTATGTCAAACAAGATTGCCTGTATATTTCTTATTTTTAAAACTGCAATTGCTGGTATTGTTTGCATTAAATATCATTACTAGAACAAATGACTACGCAGTACAATAATAGATGCATACATTTGAATTAGATTCAAAATAATGTGTATTTCAGTGTGATTATAAACCGTCAACAACAAATCCTTAAAAAGAAAAACAAAGAATGGTCTGTTTGATTTGAAAAGGTACATAACACCGGATGGTATGAAAGACGTAAAAAATAATTATATATATGCTGTTTTCAACTCGTCAATTTCCAATGATTTTCAAACAAGTTCTTATTTTCTAAGAACAGTTTGAATTGAGGTGTGTTCTGCCTCCTCATTCATTCACATAAAAGTAGGCATTTTTACTTTTGCGGACAATTGTTGTTAACATTTTTGACCCAGACAGAATTCCCCTAGCACTTCGCAATTGTTTGTACAGTACAAGTCTGCAGACATTTGCGCATGTCCCATAAGAACAGGATCTGCACACACGTGTTCACATTTTTTAACCATTATGGTGTTATTCAATCGTACTCATATAGCTAGCTGCATTCTTCTTTTAGCTCCGTAAAACAATGCTAATTGCGGCAGTGAAGTATTAGCTTGTGTTTTATTTTGAAGCAAACCTGGCCTTGTGACTCCCAATTGGCGCAGCTGTCTAAGGCACAGCGTCTCAGTGCTAGAGGCATCACTAGACACCCTGGTTGAAATCCAGGCTGCGTTTCTATCAAAGTAAGTGCCTTATTACATTATAATAGTTTCTTTATGTCATGTTATGCAGCTTACTGTATGTATGGAGCATAATATATTTCTGTATATTCCTTATAACCGCTGACACGCGAGGTAACGTTACTCATTTCATAACCTTTATGGTGTTATATTCAATCGTGCTTATGTAGCTAGCTATATTCTCATATTAGCTCTGGAAAACAATGCTAATTGCGTCAGAAGTATTAGTTTGTGTTGTATTTTGAAGCGACCCTGGCCTTACGACTCCCAAGTGGCGCAGTGTTCTAAGGTACAGCATTTTCAGTGCTAGACGTGTCACTACAGGCTACACTACAGGCTGTGTTTCTATCAAAGTAAGTGCCTTATTATGTTAATAGGTTCTGTATGTGATTTGCATGTGAACTGTATGTCCAATTACAAACAATACCTTGTTCAGTAATCATCTCACCTGTCAGTTGGTGGTTAACTATGTGGCCGTTGAGGGCAGCGTCGTTCAGATGGAAAAATATCTTCTTATACCACTTGGTTGTTTTCGGAGTGCATTCCACAAAGCTGGTTATCATGTCCGCCTTATCCACTGCCCCCATTTTGAGGTTATAGTCAAGCACGCAGTCTGGTTTGATTTTTCTCTCTCCCGTCAGGTGGTCCACCTCCCTTGTGGCCGACATGTTTGCTGTCTGGACAGTGGAGAGGACATGGACGTCTCGTTTGTCATGCCACTTTACTGCCAGCTGTTGACCGTTCTCCTTGAACACCACCTCCCCTCTCTGCATCTTCCTGCATCCGAATGCCGACATCCCCTTCCTGTTCGACCTGACCCTGCCACAGGCCCCTATGCTGTTGGAGAGCAGATGCTGGAAGAGTGTGGGACTGCTGCAACAATTGTTCACATACAAAGTGTGTCCCTTGCTGAGATGAGGAGCCAGCATGGTCATCACCACGGACCCGGACACCACAAGCCCCTCATAATGTTGGATGTCAGTGGTGGACTCTGTGTAAACTTTAATGTCCTGGACAAATCCTGTCTTCACGTCGCACATGACAAAGAACTTGAAGCCCAAACCTGTGCCTTTTGAAGGGAATATATTGACGGAACACCAGCCTACCTTTCCCTAACATCAGGTACTCATCAATGCATAGGTCCTTGTATGGCACAAATACCCGACCAAATGCTGATGTCAGGCTGGTAAGAACATTTCTTATTTAGTATATTGGATCATTTAGGATGGCAGTAGCATTGTTGACGAAATGCAGGCATCGCAGCAGAACTAGGAAGCGGTCTTAGGAAAAGAGGGTTGCAAAGAAGGGAGTTGCAAACATAATATCTGGGCTCCAGTATTCTCTTAGTGAGTTCTTCTTTACTATCCCTATGAGAAGGACTGTCACCAGGAAGGTATACATTTCACTAATTGTGGTTGTCACCCATTTAGCAAGTTTCCCCCTCACTCCTTGCTCTCTCTTCTCTTGTAGCTCCAAGGCATAGCGATTGGTGTCCTCTACTATGTCTCCCACCAGCTCCTCTGTAAGAAACAACTTGAAGCTCTCTGCCTCAGATGGAAATGGCAAGGCGTGTTGCGCTCCAGACTGGGACTCATCAAAGCAAACAGCAGGGCCAGGAGGGGTGAAATGCCTGGCGGCCTTCCAGCTACCACAGAACTCCTTTACTTCATCCACTGTCGGTCTGCCTCCATCACCACCAGCATCTTCAAAGGTACCTGGGACTTCGTCAGTGGACAAGGAGCCCTGAGACTCAGGGTTCTCAATGGCTACAAGGTTGAGGGGCAGATCCTCACTGTCAGAATCTGATTCCTGACTTTCCTACTCAGACTCATTGTCAGAATTTTTTTAAATCTCCAGAATTTCCACATTTGTGAGTTGTCTCCTTTTGAAAGACATTGCTATTGTTGCAGCTTAGCTCACTAGCTACAAACATAAACAACAACACTGAATGGCTCAGAGTGGGAGTGAGAGGTTACGTGATTGTCCGCCAGCACGCACCACTTGTATCAATAAATCACTATCAGTAAATGTTTTGTGTGGTAATTATTTATATATTTACTGTTTTTTTCACATTTTCAATTACCGGTGACAAATCATGCATTCCGATTCTTGCATAGATTCTGATGGGCAAATATTTTGTGTGTAAAATATTTTTTGGAAGGTTGTACTGATTATGATGAGCAAAGATAATTCCAGCTGTGTGTGGAGCCATGTTTGTTGACATACAATGCATTCTGGGTTTCACGTAATCATCTGTCGGACCAAAGCTGTAAACAACAAAATGAGGTGAGGAAGGGTTCACAAATCTTTTGAAAACTTACGGAAATGAATGGTGTGACGTGAAAGATGGTAGACGACACGCCCTTCAACATGCATACTATAAACAAACCAAACTCATCTTGTCTTCCCTTATTATCTTTGGTTTCTGTGAGAAAAAAGGCATGGCATCACACAGAAACTACGCATCATCAGATTACTTTCGATTTGTTTTGATTTTGATCAATGGTGAGCTCGCCCGTGATGTGATTAATTATAAATAGTAATGCATATTAGCTAATTTCATTTTGTTTATGTCAGCTGAGAGATAGAAATATGGCCGCTTGTGTTACATCAATCTTTCCACAGTTAGCTCTAGGACAAATGTTGCCAAAATAATTCTGGTTTGGATGATTGTGTTATGCTGCAGATACTTCTGTGAATGTCATTGCATCCACAAATAAACTGCTCCCATTCTGGACATAACTTTGTAAGGACCGTGTTTTGTGCAAAATGTTTTTGGAAAAAAAACAGTGGCCAGCTCAAATGCTGATTGTTGCGTCATTCAAAACTGGCCGTTCTAAATAAGCGTTCTAATCACACCGTTTCCACTGTAGAATGATCACATCCGTGTGATGGTACATGTGAAAAGGTTCATCCTTTGCAGAAGGTAGGAATCATGGTCACAGGCAGGCAATGGTCAAACACAGGTAGGCAGTCAAAAACAAACAATAGCTCACATCCATACAAACAGAAATAACTGAAATAAATATGGAGCTGATGAGACCAGGTGAGAAACGAACACAGGTAACATCAATGAACAAAAAATGAAAGAGAGGGCTATGTTCCAGAACACAAAGACACAGGGCTACATTCAAGAACACCAAGAAAAAGAACACAAACTTGACTAAGAAAAGAAAAGGACCTTACAGATAGATATGAATGAATTTGACTATTTCTTTGTCAAACAAACACAGAGATCTTTAACACACAAACACAAACTATTACTTCCGGCGCCGACAGAGATGGCCGCCTCACTTCGCGTTCCTAGGAAACTGCAGTTTTTTGTTTTTTTTTACGTGTTATTTCTTACATTAGTACCCCAGGTCATCTTAGGTTTCATTACATACAGTCGAGAAGAACTACTGAACATAAGATCAGCGTCAACTCACCATCAGTACGACCAAGAATATGTTTTTCGCGACGCGGATCCTGTGTTCTGCCTTTCAAACAGGACAGCGGAATGGATCCCATGCTGCGACCCCAAAAAACGACTCCGAAAAGAGGGAAACGAGGCGGTCTTCTGGTCAGACTCCGGAGACGGGCACACCGTGCACCACTCCCTAGCATTCTTCTTGCCAATGTCCAGTCTCTTGACATCAAGGTTGATGAAATCAGATCAAGGGTAGCATTCCAGAGGGACATCAGAGACTGTAACGTTCTTTGCTTCACGGAAACATGGCTCACTGGAGAGACGCTATCCGATGCGGTGCAGCCAACGGGTTTCTCCACGCATCGCGCGACATCTTTCTGGTAAGAAGAGGGGCGGCGTATGCCTCATGAAACAGACATCTTTTCTGGCTCAGTTGGTAGAGCAGGCGCTTGTAACGCCAGGGTAGTGGGTTCAATTCCCGCCACCATGACGTAGAATGTATGCACATGACTGTAAGTGATAAAAGTCTGCTAAATGGCATATATTATTATTATTATTATAAGAAACATACAGGAACTCAAATCCTTCTGTTCACCTGATTTAGAATTCCTCACAATCAAATGTAGACCGCATTACCTACCAAGAGAATTCTCTTCGATTATCATCACAGCCGTATATATCCCCCCCAAGCAGACACATCAATAGCTCTGAACGAATTTTATTTAACTCTTTGCAAACTGGAAACCATTTATCCGAAGGCTGCATTCATTGTTGCTGGGGATTTTAACAAGGCTAATCTGAAAACAAGACTCCTTAAATTTGATCAGCATATCGATTGCGCAACCAGGGGTGGAAAAACCTTGGATCATTGTTACTCTAACTTCCGCAACGCATATAAGGCCCTGCCCCGCCCCCCTTTTGAAAAAGCTGACCACGACTCCATTTTGTTGATCCCTGCCTACAGACAGAAACTAAAACAAGAGGCTCCCACGCTGAGGTCTGTCCAACGCTGGTCCGACCAAGCTGACTCCACACTCCAAGACTGCTTCCATCACGTGGACTGGGATATGTTTCGTATTGCGTCAGTTAACAATATTGACGAATACGCTGATTCGGTGTGCGAGTTCATTAGAACGTGTGTTGAAGAGGTCGTTCCCATAGCAACGATTAAAACATTCCCTAACCAGAAATCGTGGATTGATGGCAGCATTCGCGTGAAACTGAAAGCGCGAACCACTGCTTTTAATCAGGGCAAGGTGTCTGGTAACATGACCGAATACAAACAGTGCAACTATTCCCTCCGCAAGGCTATCAAACAAGCTAAGCGTCAGTACAGAGACAAAGTAGAATCTCAATTCAACGGCTCAGACACAAGAGGCATGTGGCAGGGTCTACAGTCAATCACGGACTACAGGAAGAAATCCAGCCCCGTCATGGACCAGGATGTCTTGCTCCCAGGCAGACTAAATAACTTTTTTGCCCGCTTCGAGGACAATACAGTGCCACTGACACGGCCTGCCATGGAAACGTGCGGTCTCTCCTTCACTGCAGCCGAGGTGAGTAAGACATTTAAACGTGTTAACCCTCGCAAGGCTGCAGGCCCAGACAGCATCCCCAGCCGCGCCCTCAGAGCATGCGCAGACCAGCTGGCCGGTGTGTTTACGGACATATTCAATCAATCCCTATACCAGTCTGCTGTTCCCACATGCTTCAAGACGGCCACCATTGTTCCTGTTCCAAAGAAAGCTAAGGTAACTGAGCTAAACGACTACCGCCCCATAGCACTCACTTCCGTCATCATGAAGTGCTTTGAGAGACTAGTCAAGGACCATATCACCTCCACCCTACCTGACACCCTAGACCCACTCCAATTTGCTTACCGCCCAAATAGGTCCACAGACGATGCAATCTCAACCACACTGCACCCTGCCCTAACCCATCTGGACAAGAGGAATACCTATGTGAGAATGCTGTTCATCGACTACAGCTCGGCATTCAACACCATAGTACCCTCCAAGCTCGTCATCAAGCTCGAGACCCTGGGTCTCGACCCCGCCCTGTGCAACTGGGTACTGGACTTCCTGACGGGCCGCCCCCAGGTGGTGAGGGTAGGCAACAACATCTCCCCGCTGATCCTCAACACTTGGGCCCCACAAGGGTGCGTTCTGAGCCCTCTCCTGTACTCCCTGTTCACCCACGACTGCGTGGCCACGCACGCCTCCAACTCAATCATCAAGTTTGCGGACGACACAACAGTGGTAGGCTTGATTACCAACAACGACGAGACGGCCTACAGGGAGGAGGTGAGGGCCCTCGGAGTGTGGTGTCAGGAAAATAACCTCACACTCAACGTCAACAAAACTAAGGAGATGATTGTGGACTTCAGGAAACAGCAGGGGGAACACCTCCCTATCCACATCAATGGAACAGTAGTGGAGAGGGTAGCAAGTTTTAAGTTCCTCGGCATACACATCACAGACAAACTGAATTGGTCCACTCACACAGACAGCATCGTGAAGAAGGCGCAGCGGTGCCTCTTCAACCTCAGGAGGCTGAAGAAATTTGGCTTGTCACCAAAAGCACTCACAAACTTCTACAGATGCACAATCGAGAGCATCCTGGCGGGCTGTATCACCGCCTGGTACGGCAACTGCTCCACCCTCAACCGTAAGGCTCTCCAGAGGGTAGTGAGGTCTGCACAACGCATCACCGGGGGCAAACTACCTGCCCCCCAGGACACCTACACCACCCGATGTTACAGGAAGGCCATAAAGATCATCAAGGACAACAACCACCCGAGCCACTGCCTGTTCACCCCGCTATCATCCAGAAGGCGAGGTCAGTACAGGTGCATCAAAGCTGGGACCGAGCGACTGAAAAACAGCTTCTATCTCAAGGCCATCAGACTGTTAAACAGCCACCACTAACATTGAGTGGCTGCTGCCAACACACTGACACTGACTCAACTCCAGCCACTTTAATAATGGGAATTGATGGGAAATGATGTAAATATATCACTAGCCACTTTAAACAATGCTACCTTATATAATGTTACTTACCCTACATTATTAATCTCATATGCATACGTATATACTGTACTCTATATCATCGACTGCATCCTTATGTAATACATGTATCACTAGCCACTTTAACTATGCCACTTTGTTTACATACCCATCTCATATGTATATACTGTACTCGACACCATCTACTGTTTCTTGCCTATGCTGCTCTGTACCATCACTCATTCATATATCCTTATGTACATATTATTTATCCCCTTACACTGTGTATAAGACAGTAGTTTTGGAATTGTTAGTTAGATTACTTGTTGGTTATTACTGCATTGTCGGAACTAGAAGCACAAGCATTTCGCTACAATCGCATTAACATCTGCTAACCATGTGTATGTGACAAATAACATTTGATTTGATTTGATTTGAAGTATTCTTTCTTACCGTAGCGGAGTGCTCCATGCTAACAACCACCTTGATCCATGAGCCTGTCCATTCCTTTCACCATCTTACCCTGAGGGGAAAAAACAGGTTTCAGTTCCTTATCAGTCTTATTTGGATCCACAATAAAGTAAATTGTCATGGAGACCCAAATGTATAGCTTACTTTGAACAAATGCAAAGAAGATGCAGGTAGTGAAGGCCTGAGTTTATATTGTATACTTAACTAGCTAGCTAGCTAGCAAGCTAGCTTAACATACTTTGCATGCTCCTCATTGAAGATGCTCTCTCATCTCTCCATCCATGATGAAGTGACACTTTGGGACAACTCGTACCAGTAATTCAGAGCATACTGCAGCTTTGCTTAAAGTAATAACAACTAACTAGCTAGATCAAACAACAAGCAACATCACTATTTATCTGTGAAGTCAGCTTTTAGCTTCAATGATGACTGATAACTAACTAGAAAATGGAAAGACTGTGCACATGTGCATCCACCCCTTCTCGCCTGTGCACTCATTCACACCCCCTCAAAGATTAAAAGCAGTGGATTGGTGTACTTGTATTGGTAGACAATTCATCTACATCTATCATCTACACCCACATATGCTTTTCCATCTCTGAGGGGAGTGAAGGCAAGTTGCCAGGGCTAGCAAGAAATGGGATGCGGCTCCAAATTACATAGCTAACAAATGACAGCAAGGTGCCTCTCGCTTCCAACAAGTTTAGGGTAGGATATCGATTGCTTTGCTATCTAAAATTTTAATTATTCTCAACTGCTGAAATTACTGCAATACTGTTAATACACTTAATGTCATGTTGGCCAGCTAAGAGGCCTACCCACTGATCAAGCAACATCGGAAAAGTGTAAACCTCTTTATGAATGTTACTCGTTAGCTTCGGTGTATGGCTACTTGAAGGCGAAATGAAAATCCGATCCAATTGTATTTATAACTACTTTGTTGATTGTGAGTCACTTCCTATTGAATGCGGAGTGAGGGAGAGCTTGATTTGTTGTTTTGGAAAGTTTGTTGTTTTGAAAGTCTAAGTTTGGTTACTAGCTAGCTACCTTTTGAGTTTGGATCCGATGACGCAGTTGGCATCAATTTTTGAGATAGCTACTATCTGTCCAGTGATCCTGCCGACCAAGGCTGCCTATCAAGCTAGCAGTGTTTTCTTGAGGGCTTGAATACAGCCTGCGACACGGTTAGCTCTTGTGTCTGGGATTGTCTCGGGCTTGTGGCGTCTCTGCAACCTGCCCTGTTTGGGACTGAGAGGAGTAACGGCCTATGATGCTACTGTACCATGACAAAGACAGTGATGTCTCTATCACAATTGAATCATTTTTTTTAAATTAACAAAAATAATTCTACAAGGAATTGTTACAACAACAACAAAAAGTGTTGTGTTCAAATACCGGTGGAGTCAACTAATAAAATAATAGACGACCTGACCAGAGAGTTCCAGGACCTGAAGAACAGTTTGCCGTTCTCACAGGGTCAGCTTGATCAGTTTAAACTTGAGAACGGAAATATGACAGCAATCTGTAAGTCATGGAGAGAGGACATCGGTTCTGTATGTGAATCCATGATAACAATGACAGAGAAATCAGATTATCTCAAGGGACAATCAAGGCAGAACAACATTGTTGCATAATCTCCACCAGACCTGGATGGAGTCTGAGGACAAAATGAGGGAAATGATCTCGGAGAAACTGAAAATGGGCCACAGGAAGATTGAGGTGGAGTATACCCATAGGACTGGAAAACCTACCACCGGCTCAGGTGACAGACCATTTAGTTTGTGTGGGGTTTTCAAAACCATAAGGAGTATGAATGAGGGAAGCTATCGTGGGGGATATGATGCAGGAAATATTACTATGATGGGGGATTTATCAATAAAAGAGGGCAAACACAGGAGGACTTTGTACTCTAAATAAAAATAAAACCCTGAGCTGGCAACCCTGAGGTACCATAGTTACAATCTGATGCACTGTTCTAAACAACTGGGAACTCAGAAATCTCCAACTTCAGTGCATTCAAGATAACTGCGAACTGAAAAAACAAGCTCCGACTGGGAAAAATCTTTGTCAATAGTCATCCAACTCGTGATTCCAACTCAGGAACTTGGCCTCTTTCTAGAACTCCGATTTTCTGACCTGAAGATCACTGATGTCATCGTTTGAACTCGTATTTTTATGAGTTCCCAGTTGTCTTGAAAGCATCATAAGTCAGTCGAGTGAACTGTCCCTTCCCTTTTATAACATATTTGGTCTGGCAGATGCTTACATGACAACCAGAATGCATTGTATGATGTCAACAAACATGGCACCACACATAGCTGGCAAATAGCTTAGCATTATCTAATCATAATAAGTACAACCTTCAAAAAAGGATTTTACACGCATCATAGGTATCCATTACGATCTGTGCAATAATCGGAATGCATGATTTGTCACCAGTACTTGAAAACGTGAATAAAACAGTAAATGCATTATGCTCCATACATACAGTACCAGTCAAACATTTTGACACATTTACTCATTCCAGGGTTGAAGAGGAAAAGCATTCCTCATGAAGCTGGTTGAGAGAATGCCAAGAGTGTGCAAAGCTGTCATCAAGGCAAAGGGTGTCTACTTTGAAGAATCTGAAATATAAAATATATTTTGATTTGTTTAACACTTTATTGGTTACTACATGATTCCATATGTGTTATTTCATAGTTTTGAAGTCTTAACTATTATTTTACAACGTAGAAAATAATCAAAATAAAGAATAACCCTTGAACGAGTAGGTGTGTCCAAACTTTTGACTGGTACTCTACATACGGTATGCTACAGTAGAAACGACAACACATTATACCAAAAATAAAGCACTTACTTTGATAGGAACGCACATATGTCCAAAGGTATTATTTGTTAGGAAAACAACAATGAAGGCAATGCGGGTGCCAGCCAGAAAATGTGCCGGGAAAAAAGAGAGAAGTTTGTTTGGGTCAGTAAAAGCTCAAACATAAATGGTCCGCAACAGTGAAATGGTCTACTTCTTATGTGAATTAATGAGGAGGCGGAACACACCTCAATTCAAACTAGTGTTAGAAAATCCAACTTGTTCAAAAATAATTAGCCTCTAGATAATTAGCAGGCATCTACCTTGGTTGGAGGGGCAGTGCGAGTTAACTGGCCTGATGCGTAACAATCACATTTTGGAACAGTGAGTACATTCTGACATCATGAGATATTTTGTAACTCACGTGTGAAAAGGTTAATGGACTTCTGAATGTATATTTTTTCTCTTGCTTTGTTTGTTCTTTTCTATATTATGTCTGTCTCTGATAAGCTACACAGGAAAGGGATGAAAATAGCCCATACTAATATATGTAGCCTTAGAAATAAGGTTCATGAAATCAATAATTTTCTAACATCAGATAACATTCATATATTAGCCATTTCTGAGAGTCGTTAGATAATTAATTTGATGATACAGCAGTAGCAATACAAGGACATAACATCTATAGAAGAGACAGGAATGCTTATCGGGGAGGTGTTGCTGTATATATTCAGAGCCATATCCCTGTAATACTTAGAGAAGACACATCTAAAGCCTTTTCTTTTGGGGTGTTGCTATAGGCCACCAAGTGCTAACAGTCAGTATCTAAATGTGTGAAATTCTTGATAGTGTATGTGATGTAAACAGAGAGGTCTACATTCTTGGGGACCTGAATACTGACTGGTTTTCATCAAGCTGTCCGCTCAAGAAGAAGCTTCTCACTGTAACCAGTGCCTGTAATCTGGTTCAGGTTATTAACCCATTCGATCCTAATCGAATTCTAGAATGTTGCTGTAGATTACTGATCATTTTCAAGATAAAGCTAATTTTCTCACACATTTCAAACTATGGTTGATCCCATTTAGTCGTCTGGTCCATAGGCTGTTGGTCGACTGAGATTTATTTAGTCGAGCAGTGTGCTAAAAAAATGTATGGAACACAAGACATCTGTCTGATTCACACCTGTCTGAGTGGACGAATCCATTGCGGAGGCCGTGGGGATGGGACACCAGTACATTTACCGTTAATTACTATAATTTCTCATTTACAATGTTTGTTTGGTTATGGTAATTTCTGTTAATGCATTCAATATATTATTATTACAGTTTTACCGTTGTCATTTTAGGAGTGGACACGTTGATTGCAGAGTTCACAACCTAGGCTAAACATGTTAGGAAAATGTTTTGGTTTATTTCGTTCCATTTTCAAGTTGTCAATTTATTCATTTACTTTTGTTTGGAGGCTCCTGTCAGTCTTGAGTAAGGATGCGCTTCTGATTACACATAGAACTAGGTCTAGGCTACCTGGCCTGCACACAAATATTATAAATCTTATAAATGTGCCCATTTGGGGATCTGATACTATTTCTGATTGTCTTAACTCACCATCACTGTGGAGCTTCTCAAAGTAATTTTTCTTCGCCTCAAAAATCAAGTAAAATAAGTCTGTTTTTACAATAGTTCCTCAAGTATTTCCAGCGCTCTCCATTTCGATAAACAGTCAGCATGAAAGGGGAAAGAAAACATGTCATGCTCTGATCCGGTGGAAATGTCATAAAAAAGGCTTACCTGATTACTTCTTATCCCTTGATCAAATAGCCTACAGCTGTGTTTGTTTTTCCGGAGGTCATTGGTATGAGAAACTCTGGGGGCCCAGTTTATTCTATTCAATGTTGCACGTTATCAAGATATGTTCTACCTGCGGTCTGCAATGTTTTTATTTGTTGGCTTTATGTAGGCTATTTTTACGTATTGGCAATGGTAATAGAAGTTACTTGGAGATTTGTAACATTTTAATTTAGATAGAATTTGGATTAATCATATGAAATTGATTTTGAGATATGAAGACTTTATTCTAAATTAATTGTAACTATTCCACGAAAATGTGCATATGAAAATCATAACTGGCACGCAGATCAGTAGAAATGGTACAATAACTTGGCACTCCAAATGGAAAAGGTGGCCGACTGCTGGTGTAGCCTATTACCGGCAACTTCAGGAGCTTAATGGCAGAATCTGTGGAGGCCAGCCGCAGTGGGAGGAGGAGGGTCTCCTCGGGAACAGGTTTTTTTCTTCTGGTTAGGCTCCCTCTTTAGTAATTTGTGTGTTTTACTTTTGAATTGCAGTGCTTTAAGCATCAGGCATAGTAGTCTACATACAGTTGATTTTATTGAAACATAGGGTGTGTCTACATATGGAAAAATACATGTTTTAAAATGTTGACCAATCAATTGGTCAAAAGAACAGATGAATCTCGGTCGACCAATATTTATTTTAGTCAGGGATACCCCTACAAACAAACAGACATAGCTCAAAAACAAAGAACAAATGACAAAGTTCACTTAGTTAAAAAGAGCACAACCTCTTCTTTAATATGATACCACATTCATGTCAATAAGAATAACACACATTTTGTACTAAAAATACTCACTATCAAAAAATTATTAGCACTCAAAACAACAAAGACTATTTCAAAAGGTAGGTAACCTCTCTCAATAAGTTTTGTAGTACACATTCATATCATTTAGCCTACAACATGTCATGGAACTTCTGGAAGCACGACCCCATCCAGCAAAGTGGCACAGAACACGTAGAGCACCCAAAGGAGATTTCCACATATCTTCCACTTTTTGCCCTGTGTCCACTCAGGATGCACACCACACACCCTCTCTTGCGCACTTCAAACTCCACCTGCTTTCAAATGAGTTCCAACTCTGTCCACGCGCCCTTGTGCCAAACCTTCCCCTCTTCCTGCCACTGGAGCCATATCACAAAGTGAATGCACAAGCTGCATTTTGAATGCCTTAAAGGACCAGCGCCTGCTGTTTCTGGGAAGGGGCCTTTGCAGGGTCCCCCACACAATATACGCATTTATGATGGAAATGTTGAGCATCCCCCAAAACACATATTTCCACCATTTTCTGCCTGTGCGTCCAACATTGTAATAGCTCCTCAGTTGGTCAAGATTTTCAACCCCGCCCATTTTCTTGTTGTAATCCATTACAAGCACTGGAGCAGATATAAGTTCCTAGCACTTTTAAAACAACTCCAAAACACTGTCATTTTAGGCCCAAGCTGTGTGGTAGTCTTCCCACTCTGGTGTGCGCTCCCTCTTCCCCTCCCTCTTCCTCCCCCTCTCCCTCTGCTTCGTCCTCTCCTTCCTCCCCTTCATCCTCCTTCCTCATGTTCCACTCCCTCCACTCTCCTCTCCTGCATACGCCTCTTCCTCTTTCCCTCTACTCTCCCTCCTCTTCACTTTCCTCTTCCTCTCTCCCTCAACTCTCCTCTCGCTCCACTCCTCCCTCCTCACTCCACATATCTATCCCTCCAATCATCTCTAACTCCTCTTCCTCCCTGCCTTTTGCTGCTGAGCCCTGAATCTCCACATCACTTCCCCTTTCACTGACCTAGAGTAACAGAGAGAGACAAATAGGATACAATTGTAGTCCTGAACATCATTTCTCTCTCACACTCTCTCTTCCTTCCGCTCTTTCTTTTTTTTCAACATACACATACTCTCTTCCTAATAAGGAGTTTCCATAAAAAATTGTGTGATACAGTTATACGCCTCCCATTCCACACACACACACTCTCTCTCTCTCTGTCTCTGTCTCTCTCTCTCCTCCAATCAGATCTTGCCTGACAGACTACAGAGTTAACCAATATTAGCTGATTAGTTATGAAGCTGTTTTGAAATGAATTGCATTGGTAGAAACAGGAAAAAACAAACATCTACGACCCTAACAAGACAGCTAAGGTGTCAAATAATAGAAATACGAGGCAATGTATAGTCTATGAATATCTGCCCCTAGCAAACATGACAAACCATAACCTAAACCCAACAGATAAACACACATTTCTCCAGCCTTCATTTCGGTGGCTGGTTAGCTGGTTGTCTGTATGGCTAGCTAGTGAAAGTGACACCTGTGTTTGACGCTTTGTGAGAGCTACACACAACTTCTCTTGCCTGACCAACTTAATAGTTAGCTAGCTAGCTATAGCAAGCAGCTTGGACCGTTTCCATATGAAGTACATAATTAGAAACAAGACAAAACAACCCACTATTTAGCTGACTATATACAGCCAAACATCAATTCCATGAGATAGAGAGCAATCATTCGAGCTCCACCACTGATGTGCTCGCCTGTACCAACCAAGTTATCATGACATGACGGGACATGCTAATCTTTGAGCGATTCCCTAAGTTTACCAGCATCCCACATCGACAATACCAAACATACATCTGCTGTTGACTTATTAAACTCACCTAGACATCATCGCTTTTCAAAGTGCAAGGACGTGTGCGAATCTGTAACACCAAACAAGTCGTGTCTGGTTTGGCGCTGTGATTTTAAGTAATGAAGTTTAAAAAACGTAGGAAAGTAAAATGACTGCACACTCTTTTTCCGGTTTCTAGCTGCTCACAACAGTCACGCGAATTGACGCAGGTATTATTGTTAGAAAAACAAGGCCATTCGCGGCCGCTATAGTAATTTAAAGAAAGGTCGTTGACGGCCGCTATTGGTTCTAAAGGGTTAAATCAATCAACCTACCAGGGTGTTTACAAACACTACAGGAACAAGATCATCCACATGTATTGATCAAATTTTTACTAATACTGTAGAACATTGTTTTAAAGCTGTATCCATACCCATTGGATGCAGTGATCACAATATAATGGCTATATCCAGGAAAGCCAAAGTTCCAAAAGCTGGGCCTAAAATAGTGTATAACAGAGATTTTGCTGGACTCTTATGTGGATGATGTTAAAAATATTTGTTGGTCTGATGTGATTAATAAGGAACATCCAGACGCTGCACTAGATGAATTTATGGAACAGCTTCTTCCAATAATTGATAAACATGCCTGTTAAGAAACTGACTGTTAGAACTGTTAAGGCTCCATGGATTGATGAGGGATTTAAAAACTACAGTTGAATAGGACAAAGATAGTTATTTTTGGAGTAATGTCCTCTGGTCTGATGAAACAAAAATAGAACTAGTTGGCCATAATGACCATTGTTATGTTTGGAGGACAAATGGGGAGGCTTGCAAGCTGAAGAACACCATCCCAACCGTGAAGCACAGGGATGGCAGCATCATGTTGTGGGGGTGCTTTGCTGCAGGAGGGACTGGTGCACTTCACAAAATAGATGGCATCACGAGGATGGAAATTTATGTGGATATATTGAAGCAACTTCAGAAGACAATTGTCAGGAAGTTAAAGCTAGGTTGTAAATGGGTCTTCCAAATGGATATTGACCCCAAGCATACTTCCAAAGTTGTGGCAAAACGGCTTAAGGACAACAAAGTCACCCAACTTATTGTGGGAAGCTTGTGGAAGGCTCCCCGAAATGTTTGACCCAAGTTAGACCATTTAAAGGCAATGCTACCAAATACTAATTTTGTAAATTTCTGACCCACTGGGAATGTGATGAAATAAATAAAAGCTGAAATAAATAATTGGCTCTATTATTATTCTGACATTTCACATTCTTAAAATAAAGTGGTGATCCTAACTGACCTAAGACAGGGATTTTTACTAGGATTAAATGTCAGGAATTGTGAAAAACGGAGTTTAAATGTATTTGGCTAAGGTGTATGTAATCTTCTGACTTCAACTGTATATGGTTGAAAGAGATGGGACAAAAAGAGCGGCCAATACGTCTGGCTACACATCTGAGTGGCTGACTTACTGCAAATTGAGAAATGGTGACTAAACTCAATGGTGACTAAACTACTTTATGGGTAGAAAGACCAATTCAATCAGATGGCTTATTCATCACAAAACCATTTGATGTTGCCAACTATTTTAATGATTACTTCATTGGCAAGGTGGGCAAACTTAAGCAGGGAATGCCAACAACAAACAACGTGCCATTGTACTCATGCATAAAAAAAAACAATAATGAAAGAAAAGTATTGCAATTTTGTAAAGTAAGTGTGAGAGAGGTGGATTTATTTTGTTATCGATCAATAATGACAAACCTCCTGGCATTGACAACTTAGATGGAAAGCTACTGAGGATGGTAGCTGACTTTATAGCCACTCCTATCTGTCATATATTTAATCTGAGCCTAGAGGAAACTCTTTGTCCTCAAGCCTGGAGGGAAGCCAATATCATTCCGCTACCTAAGTGGTAAAGTGGCCTTTACTGGTTTCTAACAGCAGACCTATCAGCTTGCTGCCAGCTCTTAGCAAACTGTTGGAAAAAACTGTGTTTACCAAACACAATGGTATTTCTATGTAAACAAATTAACAACAGACTTTCAGCATGCTTATAAAGGGCGCTCAACATGTACTGACACAAATGACTGATGTTTGGCTGAAATAAATTGATAATAAGAAGATTGTGGGAGCTGTACTCTTAGATTTCAGTGCAGCCTTGGATATTATTGACCAGAAAACGTATGTGTTATGGCTTTTCAACCTCTGCCATATCGTGGATTCAGAGCAATCTATCTAATAGAACTCAGAGGGTTTTCTTTAACCTGTTAAGTCGACCCTCTACTTTTTCGAACATTCTGTTAAAAATCGCGCAACATTTCAGCGCCCTGCTACTCAGGCCAGGAATATAGTATATGCATATGATTAGTATGTGTGGATAGAAAACACTCAGACGTTTATAAAACTGGTTAAATCACGGCTGTGACTATAACAGAACGTGCGTTTCATCGAAAAGTGCAGGAAAATCTGATCACTGAAAATGGAAATAAATATCCTTGCGCTACTTCCAGGAATTGTTCAAAGTGAACCAAATTAAATGAGGCCGAGGTTGCAGTGCCTACAGCTTCCACACGTTGTCTAGAGTTTTGTCATTTGATTCAGCTTTGATTCTTGGTCAAACCGAATCAAGGGAACCGATTCCCTCCGGTCTCCGACCGGATGTTTTGGTCGAGCTCTCTCCAGACATTTTTTAGAGACGAACACCTATAGAATTGACATCGCCTCCTGATGAATTTTATCGCTTATTAACGTGTACTAATACCTAAAGTTACATTACAAAAGTATTTCGAAGTGTTTTGTGAAAGTTTATCGTCGACTTTTTGAATTTTAAAAAATGACGTTACGTTATGAAACTCAATTTTTTTCCGTTTATCACACAGTCTTCAAAGATCGATATCTAGGCTATATATGGACCGATTTGTAGAGCATGGCGCTTGTAACGCCAGGGTAGTGGGTTCGATCCCGGGACCACCCATACGTAGAATGTATGCACACATGACTGTAAGTCGCTTTGGATAAAAGCGTCTGCTAAATGGCATATATTATTATTATTATTATGGTCAAAGGTAATGAATGTTTTATATTTTATTTGTGCGGTTTGTGTAGCGACGACTATGCTAATTATTTTGTTTACGTCCCCTGCGGGTCTTTTGGGGTGTTACATGCTATCAGATAATAGCTTCTCATGCTTTCGCCGAAAAGCATTTTAAAAATCTGACTTGTTGCCTGGATTCACAACGAGTGTAGCTTTAATTCAATACCCTGCATGTGTATTTTAATGAACGTTTGAGTTTTAACTAATACTATTAGCATTTAGCGTAGCGCATTTGCATTTCCAGAGCTCTAGATGGGACGCCTGCGTGCCAGGTAGGAGCAAGAGGTTAATGGAAGCTTCTCTAATGTCAAATATGTAAAGTGTGGTGTACCACAGGTCAGCTCTCTAGGCCCTGTACTCATTTCTATTTTTACCAATGACCTGCCACTGGCAATAAACAAAGCATATGTGTCCATGTATGCTGATGATTCAACCATATGTGGCATATGTCACACGTCACTACTTCACAGGAGCACCATTTGAAAGTAAATAAACAATTTAAAAAATGTGTTTTTTGGCAGAAAAGCCTTCTGGAACATGTGAACTTTAATGTGCCTTAATAATAAACGTATATGCCTTCTGTAAATATGAATAAACTTGTTAAATTAAGAGCCTCGCCAAAAAGTTATTATCATTTCAAGTTAAAGTGTACTATTAGCTAGCTAGCTAACATTAGCTGGCTGGCTAGCTAGCTAACATTACGTGTATGATCTGTGTAGTAATATGTAGTAATATTATAATTAGCCATTTGCATTGCTAATTATAGCCTAATGTTAGCAAGCTAACATTTAACTTGGTTGGTTAGCTTCCTACTGATTCATGCAGGGTAGTAACGTTATGAGTTGGGATTATGGTTCATTGTTTAGCTAGCTAGCTAGCTACATGTCTAAAAAACTCTACTATGAAAGTAACTATTTCAATAGAATGTTTATGATGTTACTGCGACAACTGTCGATAGACGTAGCAGAATAACTGACAAATTGACTAGCGCTCAACACCCATTGAATATGGCCGGTGTCAGTAAACGTTGGCAAAAAAAATGTCATTAAATTGCAGCAGAGTTGCAGTCACCAACGCTCTGCATAAAAACAGCCTAACCAACTCTGATAGGGAGAGTAAAATGGTCAGTGAGCTGTTCTCTCATTTGTGTCTGGAAATAGCTAGCAAGCTAGCCAACGTTAGCCAGTTAGCTTGGGTGCTTGACTGCTGTTGTTAGGTCAGAATGCCCAGGTAAACCCTACTCCTTTGCCAGAGCGTCCAGTGTGTGGTCTGAACGCTCCGAGAGCGAAACACTCTGAATTTATGAACGGCCAATCTGACAACACTCTGAATTTAAGAACGCCCAGAGCACACTCTGGCACTCCAGATTAAATTCACGAACACACCTGTAATGTAAACCAACCTTGCTACATAAGACTGAATTGACCTGGTCGGTCACATATACACATGATCAACCACAGCTAATGAAGTGACTGAAACCAGTTTTGGAATGGATGTCCAGTAATAAACGGGTCCTGAACATCTCTAAAACAAGGAACATTGCATTTGGTACAAATCATTCCCTAAATTCTAGACCTCAGCTGAATCTGGTAATGAATGGTGTGACTGTTGAACAAATTGAGGAGACTAAATTACTTGGCTTACATCAGATTGTAAACTGTCAATGTCAAAACAAATAGATTCAATGGTTGGAAAGATAGGGAGAGGTCTGTTGGTAATAAAGATTCTCTGCTTTTTTGACACCACTCTCCACAAAGCAAGTACTGCAGGCTCTAGTTTTATCTTATTGTGATTAAAGAAACACCTAGTTAAGTGGCAGCTGGCCCAGAACAGACAATGTGAGCCAGTGCCGGGTCTTTCTTAGCTAAGAGTTGAGGAAAGACTGACTGTGTTACTTTTTGTTTTTATAAGAAACAATGTGTTGGAAATTCCTAATTGTTTGCATAGTTAACTTACACACAGCACTGACAAACACACTTACCCCACCAGACATGCCACCAGGGGTCTTTTTACAGTCCCCAGGTCCAGAACAAATTCAAGGAAATGTACAGTCTTATTCAGGACCATGGAACATCCTTCCTTTTTATATAGCACAAGTGAACAGCAAACCTGGTTTCAGGAAACAGATAAAGCAACACCTCATGACACAACGCCTCTCCCCCATATAACCTACTTGTTGTGTGTATGTACTGACATGTATGTATGCTTAACTGATAGATGCACCCACACTCGATGCACACACACTGCATGTTAATGGTTTTAAATGTATGTAAATTGAAATGTCTTTTGTCTGTAATGTATTTTAAATTATATGTTGGACCACAGTAAGACTAGCTGTCGTGATTGGCTTTATGGTGAAATCGCTGAGCGGTTTCCTTCCTATCCAGCAACTGAGTTAGGAAGGATGCCTGTATCTTTGTAGTGACTGGGTGTATTGATACACCATCCAAAGTGTAACTAATAACTTTACCATGCTCAAAGGGATATTTAGTGACTGCTTTTCCAATAGTTGCCCTTCTTTGCAAGGCTTTTGTGGTTGAATCTATGTTTTAAATTCACTGCTCCACTGGGGGACTTTAAAGATAATCGCATGTGTGGGGTACAGAGATGAGGTAGTCCTAAAAAATCCTGTTAAACACTATTATTGCACACTGTGTGCTTAACAAGTCACATAATAAGTTGCATGGACCCACTCTGTGTGCAATAGTGTTTAACATTATTTTTTACGACTACCTCATCTCTGTACCCCACACATACAATTATCTGTAAGGTCCTCCAGTTGAGCAGTGAATTTAAAAAACAGTTTCAATCACAAATGCATTGCAAAGAAGGGCACCTATTGGTAGATTGGATAAACTTTGAAAAGGTATAGTGAAAGTATAGTGAGGTTATAAATGACACAATGGATGGTATGTCAATACACCTAGAGACAACAAAGATACAGGCGTCCTTCCTAACTCAGTTGCCGGATAGGAAGGAAACTGCTCAGGGATTTCACCATAAAGCCAATGGTGACTTTAAAACAGTTAGAGTTTAATGGCTGTGATAGGAGAAAACTGAGGATGGATCAACAACATTGTAGTCAACAATGTTCAACAAAAATGTACCGAATACAAAGTATTATGTTTGGTGCAAATCCAACAACACATTACTAAGTACCCTCTTCATATATTCAAGCATGGCGGTTGCTGAATCATGTTATGGGTATGTTTGTCATTTGCAAAGACTAAGGAGTTCTCCCAATTAGGTTGTTTTCCCAACACACTGGGAGATAAATTCACCTTTCAGCAGGACAATAACCTAAAACACAAGGTCAAACATACACTGGAGTTGCTAACCAAGACTACATTGAACATTACCCTGTAAGACTCACATCTGTAATCCCTGCCAAAGATGATTCTAACATGTATTGATTTGGAGGTATAAATACTTGTGTAAATTAGATTTCTGTATTTTATTTTCAATACATTTGCAATTGTGCTTGAGGCTATTTGATAGCAGCCTTTTGAGCCGAAAGTGTGGAGATTAAATTTCTCTCCTTCAAAACCGCTCCGACAGACATTGTGTGATTGGCTCTTCTGTAGTGAATTGCTAGAACGCGATATCCCATAGTGAGACATCTCACTCATTCTCAGAGAACCGGAGTAACCTTGAGTTTCTTTACACTTTGACTTCCCTTAGGGGAGACTTCATTAGGTTTCCATTGGGGTGTGTGGATGTGGTGGTGAGAGGACAGCGGTCGAGTGGAAGTGTAGAGGGATGTTGTTGTTGAAAAGAAAGTGATGATACAAAACAGAGTAAAAAATGGCACAGCCAAAGAGAGAAAGGTGCAGATGCAGAGCCTTCACAAAGTATTCATACCACTTGACTTATTCCAAATTTTGTTGTTACAGCCTGAATTCAAAATGGATTAAATATTTTGTTTCTCACCCATCTACACACAATACCCCATAATGACAAAGTGAAAACATATTTTTGGACATTTTTGCAAATGTATTGAAAATTAAATACAGAAATATCTAATTTACATAAATATTAATGTATGTGTTTAACACCAGTCCCCTATTGGCACATCATTAGTCAAAGTAGAAATGGCAACATTAATATCAAGCCTTTTAAGGCCCTGCTTGCAAATAAAGCACAATTATTCTGACTACATTGCCTTTTTAACAGAACACTAGGGAAAGTGTAGTAATCTGTTGGGTTATGACCAAATCCTTGCCAGTGCAAAATAAATTAAGTTATATGAAAGATAAGTTATAGACAAGAAATACAGTGTACAGTATATATGATACGTTATAGAGAAGATGCGTTATATACATTAGGTAACACAAACTTAAAGATGGCATGTTTTCACATCTTCCTAAAGACCACGGTGGATGCTGCTGATGCACAGCAGAAGAAGCAGGGGGAAGCATTGGGATAGTGCTGAATTTACATGTCCCTAGAAGACTCAGAACCCTTCCTTAGCAAGTTGCAGGACGAGATTTACTGTTGCATTATTAAGTAAGACACTTCAAACGGCCAATTGATCATTGAGGTTTCAAATATAATCTCAAAATCTGATGACTACTTTGGGTTGCTTTAGATTTGCTAATTAGGATTATCGATCCCATGTCATAATGTCACAGTTTAAGATGATGAAATCTCATAATCTACTAAGAGTGCAATGTGTGCAACCTCACAACTTTCATGAAGGGTACTTCTAAAGTCTTTTTCCCCCCTTAACTCTTTCTCTGATTAATGTATTTCAATGGGAGGAGTGGAAACTATGAGAGAAAAAATACTCTCATGATTGGATAACCTTATGTTATTTATTCTTTAAAGAGATTATGTGTTGCTGGTCACTGTAGAAGTCTGAGGTTCAAAATGATTGCTCCCTCCTTACTCCAGTGCCAAGTGAGTGACAGAGCAGTGACAGGATACAAATGTGAACCCTCATCACACTGGGCATCCACATAAAAATCTCGCAACCCCTCGGGCGCACTTTGAATTGCTAATTCAGTTGTGATGAGGCTGACGGGAACATGTTTTGAGGGAGAATCATGGGTTATATGAGCCTTCCTGCCTCACTTTACAAAGTCATTCATTTAGTATGTTTTTCACTTCCCCACTGCTCCCATAGAGAATGGACAGTCAACTATTTTCAACAACATTGATCAGCCAGTGTGAAGCCAGGCCTAGGATATTAGAGGGAAAATGGTCAGTTAGGGCTGGAGAAATGGCTTACTGTAGGGAGACTGATTGACTTCCCTCAGGGGAGACTTCATTAGGTTTCCATTGGGGTGTGTGGATGTGGTGGTTTTACAGGCTGATGAGAGGACAGCAGTAGAGTGTAAGTGTAGAGGGATGTTCTTGTTGAAAAGAAAGTGATGATACAAAAGAGAGTAACAAAGGGCACAGGCAAAGAGGGAAAGGTGTAGATGCAGAGCCTTCACAAAGTATTCATACCCCTTGACTTATTCCACATTTAGTTGTGTTACACCCTGAATTCAAAATGGATTTTAAAATAAATTCTCACCCATCTACACACAATACCCCATAATGACAAAGTAAAAACATGTTTTTAGACATTCTTGCAAATGTATTGAAAATTAAATACAGAAATATCTAATTTACATCAATATTCATATTCTTAATTCAATACTTTGCAGAATCACCTTTAGCAGTGATTACAGCTGTGAGTCTTTTTGGGTAAGTCTCTAAGAGCTTTCCACACCTAGATTGTACAACATTTGTCCATTATTATTTTCAAAAATGTTCAAGCTCTTTCAAATTGGTTGTTGATCATTGCTAGACAACCATTTTCAGGTCTTGCCATTGATTTTCAAGTAGATTTAAGTCAAACTGTAACTTGGCTGCTAAGGAACATTGGCTGCTAAGGAACTGCCATATTGGTAAGCAACGCCTGTGTAGATTTGGCCAAGTGTTTTGGGATACTGTCCTGCTGAAAGGTGAATTCTTCTCCCAGTGTCTGGTGAAAACAGACTGAACCAGGTTTTCCTCTAGGTTTTAGCCTGTGATTAGCTCCATTCCGTTGATTTTTTATCTAAAAAAAACTCCCCAGTCCTTAATGATTATAAGCATACCCATAACATGATGCACCAATTTGGTGTATGCACCAATTTGTAAGTCGCTCTGGATAAGAGCGTCTGCTAAATGACTTAAATGTAAATGTAAATGTAAATGATGCAGCCACCACTATGCTTGAAAATATGGAGAGTGTTGGATTGGATTTGCCACAAATATAGCACTTTGTATTCGGGACAAAAAGTGAATTGCTTTGCCACATTGTTTGCAGTATAACTTTACTGCCTTGTTGCAAAGAGGATGCATGTTTTGGAATATATTTATTCTGTACAAGCTTCCTTATTTTCATTCTGTCAATTAGGTTAGTATTGTGCTTTAAACAGTTACAGAGTTTAATGGCTGTGATAGGAGAAAACGGAGGATTTTAATGTGGAAACGGAGGATTCAAAATGTGGACAAAGTCAAAATGCTTGCGCAAGTCGTGTCACTTTTCTTCAACACACCTCTTTCAAAAACTTCTTTTAATGTCTCACTATGGGACATCGCGTGCTAGCGATTCACTACGGAAGAACCAATCACACAACGTCTGTCACTGACAGACCGATCCAGTGCCGAATGAGGTGAGCCCCTCCCTCCTCATAAGCCGCCACTCACCAACTCTCTTCCTTGCGAAGAGCACTACGCTGCTTGAAGCTCTCCTCAGCATGACTTGATCCATGTCTTCCTGCTTAACTGTTCTCAGGTGAACTGTAAGTTTAACGTGGCCGAACGTACTTTCTCAGCTCTTGTCTTTTTGTGTTGAACAACTGACCGAAAGGAAAATTTCAGCTTCCATTAGAATTTATTTTCTACTCTTAAAACCTCTTGGAACTACCGCTCCCGGATCCGGGAGAATTGTCATCAACTGACACTAATTAGCATAATGCAATGGACAAAAAATATTACTAGAAAATATTCATATTCATGAAATCACAAGTGACATATATTGAAACACAGCTTAGCCTTTTGTTAATCACCCTGTCATCTCAGATTTTGAAATTATGCTTTACAGCCAAAGCAAGACAAGCATTTGTGTAAGTTTATCGATAGCATAGCATTATGCCTAGCTAGCAGCAGGCAACCTGGTCACGAAAATCAGAAAAGCAATCAAATTAAATCGTTTACCTTTGATGAGCTTCAGATGTTTTCACTCACGAGACTCCCAGTTAGACAGCAAATGTTCCTTTTTTCCATAAAGATTATTTTTTTGTAGCCGAAATAGCTCCGTAAGTTCTTCACGTTTGGCTGAGAATTTGACCGGAAATTGCCGTCACTACAACGGTGGAAAATATTCCAAATTTGCTCCATAATATCGACAGAAACATGGCAAACGTTGTTTATTAACAATCCTCAAGGTGTTTTTCAAATATCTATTCGATAATATATCAACCGGGACAGCTGTATTTTCAATAAGACCGGGAGGAAAAATAGCTACCTCTGTCTATTACGCAAGAGAGAGCCCTCAGCCGGACACTTACGCAATGTAGTCGTTTACGCTCATTTTTCAACATAAAGGTGTGAAACTACGTCAAAATGCTGTAGACACCTTGGGGAATACGTAGAAAAGGGAATCTGGTTGATATCCTATTTACTGCTCAATAGGGACGCATCGGAACGCAGAGCTTTCAAAACATGAGTCACTTCTTGATTGGATTTTTCTCAGGCTTTCGCCTGCAATATCAGTTCTGTTATACTCACAGACAATATTTTTACAGTTTTGGAAACTTTAGAGTGTTTCCTATCCTAAGCTGTCAATTATATGCATATTCTAGCATCTTGTCCTGACAAAATAGCCTGTTTACTTTGGGGACGTTATTTTTCCAAAAATGAAAATAGTGCCCCCTAGTTTCAAGAGGTTGTCTCTGGGGGTAGTTCTCGTCACATGGCTAGCTGTCCAGACTTGGTTAGCTAATGCTGTAAAGCCTAAGCTAACTCAGCTCGCTCCCTACTTGCCCAGATGGTAGCATAAGCATTGCTAACTAACTCAGAAGGAGTTCCCTACCTGCCCAGATGGTAGTATTGCCAGCTCCCTTGTTTAGTACAACCTCATTCATGCGTTTGAGTTGCTAGACTGACTGGTTTAAATTCTCTGCATTATGGTCTTGGGAGATTTTGAAGACAAATACCCACACACTTTACTTCGGCTAGTACTGTGCTAGCTATAACAAACTTAGCCCACAACCTGGTTGCTAGCTAACACCTACACTAGCCCCATGGTCATAATGTTTATAAATAGTGCCAATTTCAGTGAACCGTTAGCCGCGTGGCATGTAATAAGCTAGCTGAAGCCTGTCATTGCAAATGTTCTGCAGGCACTACTGGGTATAAAGACATCATTTTTCCCACAAATTAGGGATGTAAGAAGGGTAACAGTGGCTTGACCGAGGCTCAACGTGACTCCCAGTTTCAACAAATTATGGCCACTGCTCCACCGTCTGAGGGCCAACTAGGTAATGTATTCAAACCCCCTCTTGCTTGCGCTGGCGGCTTGATGATGCTGGGAAGCCAGCTGCTACTGGCCCTTCCACCTCATTTAGTACATTTAATGGTCACTCGTTTTGTTGGCTAAACCGACCGGTTACAGCTCAATGTGCTATGGTCAAAAGAGACCGAAGAAACAAAGCTATTTACACAGTTTTCTTCTACACACGTGGTGTGAGCTATAGCTAGGCTATTATCCCACTCGGTGAAAACTAGCTAGATAACACAAAAGCCTCAAGGCTAAGTGTCGACTAGGACATGCATAACCCAGTTAGCTATACTTTTCTCCTGGAGCCATTATGGGCTCATGTACCCCATGGGAAACAAACATGCTCAGCCAGCTCTCATACGAGTCCTGTGAGTTTTGTAAGGTTTTAACAAGTAGCAGCCCGGGCTAGCTTAAGTTATGCTATTAGCCCTCACGACAAACGCTACTTAGCTAACCATGGTCTAGGGATTACTGGCTTAGCTCTCGTATTTAGTTCACCTAGCATTAAGTTGCTTTGTGCCTACTAACGGAATCAGTCACACCATGCGGTGATCTGAGCCATGAGACGGCCTATGACAGGCTAACTCATACAGCAAGGCTAACTGTACCACTGCTAACCTAGGCGAAATGCTCATGCAGTCACGGACACATATTTTGCAGATATTATTGCAGGTGCAGTGAAATGCTTATGTTTATATATCCAGTAATACCTAACAATATACACAAATACCAAAAAACAATGAAGAAATTAATTAAGAAATAGCAGAATGATTCATGTCTGAGTCGGCAATATAAATATATATATATATGTACAGTGCCTTCAGAAAGTACATTTTGTTTTATTTGTGTGCAATAATAGTGTTTAACATGATTTTTTAATGACAACCTAATCTCTGTACAACACATATACAATTATCTGTAAGGTCCCTCAGTCCAGTAGAGAATTTCAAACACAGATTCAACCACGAAGACCAGGGAGGTTTTCAAATACCTCGCAAAGAAGGGCAGCTATTGGTAGAAGGATGACAAAAAAAGAAGACATTGAATATCCCTATGAGTATATTGAAGTTATAAATTACACAATGGATGGTGTATCAATAAACCTAGACAATACACAGTTACAGGCATCCTTCCTAAATCTGTTGCTGGAGAGGAGGGAAACTGTTCAGAGATTTCTGAGGATGGATCAACAACATTGTAATTACTCCACAATACTAACCTAAATGACAGAGTGAAAATTACAAAAAAAAAATATTCCAAGACATGCATCCTGTTTGCAATAAGGCACTAAAATAAAACTGCAAATAATGTGACAAAGAAATTTACTTCATGTCCCAAATACAAAGTGTTAAGTTTGGGGCAAATCCAAGACATGCTGAGTACCACTCTTGTTATTTTCAAGCATGGTGGTGGCTGCATCATGATATGGGTATGCTTGTCATCGGCAAGGACTGGGGAGTTTTTTAAATAAAAAGAAGGAAAACCTGGTTTTGTCTGCTTTCCATCAGACACTGGGAGAGAAATTCACATTTCAGCAGGACAATGACCTAAAACACAAGGTCAATATGTACACTGGAGTTACTTACCAAGACGACATTGAATGTTGCTGAGTGGCCTAGTTACAGTTTTGACTGAAATAGGCTTGAAAATCTATTGCAAGACTTGAAAATGGCTGTCTCACAATGAGCATCAACCAATTTAGCAGATCTTGAAGAATTTGTAAAGCACTTAGAGACTTACCCAGAAAGACTCACAGCTGTAATCTCTGCCAAAGTTGATTCTAACATGTATTGAATACTTACACTACCAGTCAAAAGTTTGAACACACCTATTCATTCAAGGGTTTTTCTTTATTTTCACTATTTTCTACAATGTAGAATAATAGTGAATCAAATCAACAACAAAAAAATATTTGTCACATGCACAACAATGCTTTAAGAAGGTAAGAAAAAATAATATATACGTGTAAAGTAAAAAATAGCAAAGTAAAAAATAGAAATTAAAATTAATTCAACAGCAGCAGTAAAATAACAAGCAAGGCTTTATACAGGGGGTACCATTACAGAGTCAATGTGCGGGGGCACCGTTTAGTTGAGGTAATTGAGGTAATATGTGTATGTTGGTAGAGTTAAAGTGACTATGCATAGATGATAAACCGAGAGTGACAGCAGCGTTAAAGAGTGGTCTGGGTAGCCCTTTGATTAGCTGTTCAGGAGTCTTATGGCTTTGGGGTAAAAGCTGTTAAGAAGCCTTTTGGACCTCGACTTGGCGCTCCGGTACCGCTTGCCGTGCGGTAGCAGATAGAACAGTCTATGACTAGGGTGGCTGGAGTCTTTGACAATTTTTAGGGCCTTCCTCTGACACCGCCTGATATAGAGAACCTGGATGGCAGGAAGCTTTGCCCCCGTGATGTATTGGGTCATACGCACTACCCTCTGTAGTGCCTCGCGGTGGGAGGCCGAGCAGTTGCCATAACAGGCAGTGATGCAACCAGGATGCTCTCGATGGTGCAGCTGTAGAACCTTTTGAGGATCTGAGGAGCCATGACAAATCTTTTCAGTCTCCTGAGGGGGAATATTCTTTGTCGTGCCCTCTTCACCACTGTCTTAGAAGACACATGGAATCATGTAATAACCAAAAAAGTGTAAAACAAATAAAAAAAATAATTAAGATTTTAGATTCTTCAAAGTAGCCACCCTTTGGCTTGATGACAGCTTTGTACACTCTTGGCATTCTCTCAACCAGCTTCATGAGGTTGTCGCCTGGAATGCATTTCAATTAACTGGTGTGCCTTGTTAAATGTTAATATGTGGAATTTCTTTCCTTCCTAATGCTTTTGAGCCAATCAGTTGTGTTGTGACAAGGTAGGGGTGCTATACAGAAGACTAATACTATTTGGTATTTTAAATGTTGCATCATTCCATTACGTCATTAGTTTACCGTTCTTTCCTCTGTCATGTTTGTGTGGTTGTTTCTGAGGATCACGAGCAATAGTGGATCATATTAGGCTAACGTATTACAAGTTGTCATCACAGTTCTATGATGAGTGAGGATTATTAGGTTACATTTATAGGACTACTATTCAATCCCTATTGTACACTTTTCTCACCTTCCAATATTTCATGGATTGAGCATCTGAATATGGCAACTTTCAGGAAGAATCAGACCACTGTATTTTGTATTCAGCAATATATTTTGTGCATAACGGCTCTGTATTTACATGGCTTTCTTTCATTGATCCCTAATATTCTGAACCGTTCTCTCCATATATTCTAGTGAGTCTGTCGAGAAAATTAAAGGTACACCAAATTTAAAGGGTTGGCTATGAATAAATGTACTGAAAGCCCTAAACCTCACGAGAAAATCTGTCTTCCAGCAAGTGGTAGGGTTTTCAACAGTTTTATTTATTTTTTATTTTATTTCACCTTTATTTAACCAGGTAGGCTAGTTGAGAACAAGTTATCATTTGCAACTGCGACCTGGCCAAGATAAAGCGTAGCAATTCGACACATACAACAACACAGAGTTACACATGGAATAAACAAAACATACAGTCAATAATACAGTAGAACAAAAGAAAACAAAAAGTCTATATACAGTGAGTACCAATGAGGTAAGTTAAGGAAATAAATAGGCCATGGTGGCGAAGTAATTACAATATAGCAATTAAACACTGGAATGGTAGATCGGCAGAAGATGAATGTGCAGGTAGAGATACTGTGGTGCAAAGGAGCAAAATAAATAAATACCAGTATGGGGATGAGGTAGGTAGATAGATGGTCTGTTTACAGATAGGCTAAGTACAGGTGCAGTGATCTGTAAACTGCTCTGGCAGCTGGTGCTTAAAGCTAGTGAGGGAGATGTGAGTCTCCAGCTTCAGAGATTTTTGCAGTTCGTTCCAGTCATGGGCAGCAGAGAACTGGAAGGAAAGACGACCAAAGGAGGAATTGGCTTTGGGGGTGACGAGTGAGATATACCTGCTGGAGCGCGTGCTACGAGTGGGTGCTGCTATGGTGACCAGTGAGCTGAGATAAGGCGGGGCTTTATCTAGCAGAGACTTGTAGATAACCTGGAGCCAGTGGGTTTGGCGACGAGTATGAAGCGAGGGCCAACCAACGAGAGCGTACAGGTCGCAATGGTGGGTAGTGTATGAGGCTTTGGTGACAAAACGGATGGCACTGTGATAGACTGCATTCAGTTTGTTGAGTAGAGTGTTGGAGGCTATTTTATAGATGACATCACCGAAGTCGAGGATCGGTAGGATGGTCAGTTTTACGAGGGTATGTTTGGCAGCATGAGTGAAGGATGCTTTGTTGCGATATAGGAAGCCGATTCTAGATGTAATTTTGGATTGGAGATGCTTAATGTGAGTCTGGAAGGAGAGTTTACAGTCTAACCAGACACCCAGTTATTTGTAGTTGTCCACGTATTTTAAGTCAGAGCCGTCCAGAGTTGTGATGCTGGACGGGCGAGCAGGTGCGGGCAGCGATCGATTGAAGAGCATGCATTTAGTTTTACTTGCGTTTAAGAGCAGTTTGAGGCCACGGAAGGAGAGTTGTATGGCATTGAAGCTCGTCTGGAGGTTAGTTAACACAGTGTCCAAGGAGGGGCCAGAAGTATACAGAATGGTGTCGTCTGTGTAGAGGTGGATCAGAGAATCACCAGCAGCAAGAGCAACATCATTGATGTATACAGAAAAGAGAGTCAGCCCGAGAATTGAACCCTGTGGCACACCCATAGAGACTGTCAGAGGTCCAGACAACAGGCCCTCCGATTTGACACACTGAACTCTATCAGAGAAGTAGTTGGTAAACCAAGCGAGGCAATCATTTGAGAAACCAAGGCTGTCAAGTCTGCCAATAAGAATGTTGTGATTGACAGAATCGAAAGCCTTGCACAGTAATGTCTCTTATCGATGGTGGTTATGATGTCGATTAGAACCTTGAGTGTGGCTGAGGTGCACCCATGACCAGCTCTGAAACCAGATTGCATAGCGGAGAAGGTATGGTGGGATTCGAAATGGTCAGTAATCTGTTTGTTAACTTGGCTTTCGAAGACCTTAGAAAGACAGGGTAGGATAGATATAGGTCTGTAGCAGTTTGGGTCTAGAGTGTCACCCCCTTTGAAGAGGGGGATGACCACGTCAGCTTTCCAATCTTTGGGAATCTCAGACGATACGAAAGAAAAGTTGAACAGGCTAGTAATAGGGGTTGCAACAATTTCGGGAGATCATTTTAGAAAGAGAGGGCCCAGATTGTCTAGCCCGGCTGATTTGTAAGGGTCCAGATTTTGCAGCTCTTTCAGAACATCGGCTATCTGGATTTGGGTAAAGGAGAAATGGTGGGGGCTTTGGCGGGTTGCTGTGGAGGGTGCCGGGCAGTTGACCGGGGTAGGGGCAGCCATGTGGAAAGCATGGCCAGCCGTAGAGAAATGCTTATTGAAATTCTCAATTATAGTGGATTTATCGGTGGTGACAATGTTTCCTAGCCTCAGAGCAGTGGGCAGCTGGGAGGAGGTGCTCTTATTCTCCATGGACTTTACAGTGTCCCAGAACTTTTTTGAGTTAGTACTACAGGATGCAAATTTCTGTTTGAAAAAGCTTGCCTTAGCTTTTCTAACTGCCTGTGTATATTTGTTCGTAACTTCCCTGAAAAGTTGCATATCACAGGGGCTATTTGATGCTAATGCAGAAGGATGTTTTTGTGCTGGTCAAGGGCAGACAGGTCTGGCGTGAACCAAGGACTATATTTATTCCTAGTTCTAAATTATTTGAGAGAGGCATGCTTATTTAAGATGGTGAGGAAGGCACTTTTAAAGAATAGCCAGGCATCATCCCATGACGGGATGAGGTCAATGTCATTCCAGGATACCCCGGCCAGGTCGATTAAAAAGGCCTGCTCGCAGAAGTGTTTCAGGGAGCGTTTGACAGTGATGAGGGGTGGTCTTTTGATCGCAGACCCATTACGGATGCAGGCAATGAGGCAGTGATCCCTGAGATCTTGATTGAAAACAGCAGAGGTGTATTTGGAGGGCGAATTAGTTAGGATGACATCTATGAGGGTGCCCGTGTTTACTGATTTGGGGTTGTACCAGGTAGGTTCATTGATCATTTGTGTGAGATTGAGGGCATCAAGCTTAGTTTGTAGGATGGCCGGGGTGTTAAGCATGTCTCAGTTTAGGTCACCTAGTAGCACGAGCTCAGAAGATAGATGGGGGGCAATTAGTTCACATATAGTATCGAGGGCACAGCTGGGGGCAGAGGGAGGTCTATAGCAAGCGGCAACAGTGAGAGACTTGTTTCTGGAAAGGTGAATCTTTAGAAGTAGGAGCTCAAATTGTTTTGGTACAGACTTAGCCTGCAGAGTTCTGTATTACTTTCTATCTTTGCAGTATATTGCAACACCTCCTCCTTTGGCAGTTCTATCTTGGCAGAAAACGTTTTAGTTAGCAATGGAGATTTCAGGGTTTTTGGTGGTTTTCCTAAGCCAGGATTCAGACACGGCTAAGACATCTGGGTTGGCAGTGTGCTAAAGCAGTGAGTAAAACAAACTTAGGGAGTAGGCTTCTAATGTTAACATGCATGAAACCAAGGCTTTTACATTTACAGAAGTCAACAAATGAGAGCACCTGGGGGGTGGGAGTGGAGCTAGGCACTGCAGTACGTGGATTAACCTCCACATCACCAGAGGAACAGAGGAGAAGTAGGATAAGGGTACAGCTAAAGACTATACGAACTGGCCGTCTAGCACGTTCAGAACAGAGTAAAAGGAGCAGATTTCTGGGCACGATAGCATAGATTCAAGGCATAGTGTACAGACAAAGGTAAGGTAGGATGTGAGTACATTGGAGGTAAACCTAGGCATTGAGTAATGAAGAGAGAGATATAGTCTCTAGAGATGTTTAAACCAGGTGATGTCATCGCATATGTAGGAGGTGGAACAACATGGTTGGTTAAGGCATATTGAGCAGGGCTAGAGGCTCTACAGTGAAATAAGACAGTAATCACTAACCAGGACAGTAATGGACAAGGCATATTGATATTAGAAAGAGGCATGCGTAGCCAAGTGAACATATGGGTTCAGTGAGTGGTTGGGCTGGTTGGGGACACGGCGATTCAGACAGTTAGCAGGCTAACAAGCTAACAGGTAGTAGGCCAGAGCTAAACAAGCTAGCAGCTAGTAGACCAGGGCAAGCTAGCAGTTAGCAGGCCGGGTTAGCAAGCAAGCAGTTAGCATGGGCTAGCAGTTAGTAGACCAGGGCAAGTTAGCAGTTAGCAGACCGGGTTAGCAAGCAAGCAGTTAGCAAGGGCTAGCAGTTAGCAGACCAGGGACCAGCAGTTTAGCAGTTAGCAGACCGGGTTAGCAAGCAAGCAGATACCAGGGGCTAGAAAGTTAGCCTTTGGGTTGGGGACGTCGCAATGGGGGTAAGTCTGTTTTTGTTTAATTAAATTAGTTCAGTAATGCACAAGGGAATCTTGACTGCAAAGCCATTTATGCACCTGCAAAATTTAAGTCTGAAAACGAACTACTGAGTGGTGTGTACGAAAGGTGTACATTTTCCGAGTCGGAATCGGGCCCCAAAGGTGCAAACATTTAGTATGCATGGAAAGGGTCTACAAATTGCTATTTTCTTCACATAGCCCACGCGCTCTTCTCCCGACAGGCAACACTACCAGCCAGCTACAGCTGCCAGTAGGAGGCAAGACACTTTTTTCAGCATTAAGACATTGGCATGTTTACTCCCTGTCACCACCAATATATATTAATTCATTTTTGTTATTTAAGATACATTGGATGCCATTTGAAAGGTTGTGGAAAAGTACTGTAAATGATGGTGTGTGCAAAGTATATCAGAAAAGGAGGGCCAGTCCTGGTCACCTGAATCCACTGGTGAGGACAAATCAAATCCAGTCAAATGAAATGTTATTGTCATGTACTTGCAGGCTTCTCACACAGTGCAATGGTGACAAAAGTGACATAGTAATCAAATATGTAACACAGGAAAGCAATGAAATAAGTCACAATGTAAATATATAACATAGTAATAAAAATACAAAATAAACTAAATCATGTACAAGAGGCATGCAGATAAGATCAAATAAAATAAGATTTACACTGAACATAAATATAAACAGAACATAGAGCCAAATATATTGATAAAAGTCACCTTCTCTGAGAGAGATTTACATGGTTATCAAAACATAATGGCAGGGTAAGCCATTATTTTAAGTGTTTTTGAAATTTATGGTGGAATAATGATTGGAACCATTTCCCTGTTTGACCACTAGGTTTAATGGGTACTATGACACCTCCACTGTGGGACTCTATGTAGGTTGTACTAAGCGAAGGAGCTGAAAATGCTACCTTCTGGGCAGGTAACATAAACTCCCTCACTTTTGTACATCGCCTTGGTCTGTACAATTTACCTTATTTTAGCGCCCAAAAACGTAATACTTCCAGATCAACTGTAATGTCAATACCATTGTAAAGCACAATTTCTCCCCTTTCCAACAGAATTCATGTCGAGAACTCCATGCTGCCCGTTTCTGCATAATTCAACAAGGCAATGAGCTCCGTCTGGTCTTTTAAAAAATGATGGGTGGGGAAGCGAAACTAATTTACATTTACATTTAAGTCATTTAGCAGACGCTCTTATCCAGAGCGACTTACAAATTGGTGCATACACCTTATGACATCCAGTGGAACAGCCACTTGCATCTAAATATTTTTTTGGGGGGGTGAGAAGGATTACTTACCCTTACTTACCCTATCCTAGGTATTCCTTGAAGAGGTGGGGTTTCAGGTGTCTCCGGAAGGTGGTGATTGACTCCGCTGTCCTGGCGTCGTGAGGAGTTTGTTCCACCACTGGGGGCCAGAGCAGCGAACAGTTTTGACTGGGCTGAGCGGGAACTGTACTTCCTCAGTGGTAGGGAGGCGAGCAGGCCAGAGGTGGATGAACGCAGTGCCCTTGTTTGGGTGTAGGGCCTGATCAGAGCCTGGAGGTACTGAGGTGCCGTTCCCCTCACAGCTCCGTAGGCAAGCACCATGGTCTTGTAGCGGATGCGAGCTTCAACTGGAAGCCAGTGGAGAGAGCGGAGGAGCAGGGTGACGTGAGAGAACTTGGGAAGGTTGAACACCAGACGGGCTGCAGCGTTCTGGATGAGTTGTAGGGGTTTAATGGCACAGGCAGGGAGCCCAGCCAACAGCGAGTTGCAGTAATCCAGACGGGAGATGACAAGTGCCTGGATTAGGACCTGCGCCACTTCCTGTGTGAGGCAGGGTCGTACTCTCGCCACGCCACCTGGTAGGAGCGACCTGTCAGGTAGGACGCAATCCAAGCGTGGGCCGCGCCGGAGATGCCCAACTCGGAGAGGGTGGAGAGGAGGATCTGATGGTTCACAGTATCGAAGGCAGCCGATAGGTCTAGAAGGATGAGAGCAGAGGAGAGAGAGTTAGCTTTAGCAGTGCGGAGCGCCTCCGTGATACAGAGAAGAGCAGTCTCAGTTGAATGACTAGTCTTGAAACCTGACTGATTTGGATCAAGAAGGTCATTCTGAGAGAGATAGCGGTAGAGCTGGCCAAGGACGGCACGCTCAAGAGTTTTGGAGAGAAAAGAGAGAAGGGATACTGGTCTGTAGTTGTTGACATCGGAGGGATCGAGTGTAGGTTTTTCAGAAGGGGTGCAACTCTCGCTCTCTTGAAGACGGGAGGGACGTAGCCAGCGGTCAGGGATGAGTTGATGAGCGAGGTGAGGTAAGGGAGAAGGTCTCCGGAAATGGTCTGGAGAAGAGAGGAGGGGATAGGGTCAAGCGGGCAGGTTGTTGGGCGGCCGGCCGTCACAAGACGCGAGATTTCATCTGGAGAGAGAGGGAGAAAGAGGTCAGAGCATAGGGTAGGGCAGTGTGAGCAGAACCAGCGGTGTCGTTTGACTTAGCAAACGAGGATCGGATGTCATCGACCTTCTTTTCAAAATGGTTGACGAAGTCATCTGCAGAGAGGGAGGAGGGGGGAGGATTCAGGAGGGAGGAGAAGGTGGCAAAGAGCTTCCTAGGGTTAGAGGCAGATGCTTGGAATTTAGAATGGTAGAAAGTGGCTTTAGCAGCAGAGACAGAGGAGGAAAATGTAGAGAGGAGGGAGTGAAAGGATGCCAGGTCCGCAGGGAGGCGAGTTTTCCTCCATTTCCGCTCGGCTGCCCGGGAGCCCTGTTCTGTGAGCTCGCAAGGAGTCGTCGAGCCACGGAGCGGGAGGGGAGGACCGAGCCGGCCTGGAGGATAGGGGACATAGGGAGTCAAAGGATGCAGTAAGGGAGGAGAGGAGGGTTGAGGAGGCAGAATCAGGAGATAGGTTGGAGAAAGTTTGAGCAGAGGGAAGAGATGATAGGATGGAAGAGGAGAGAGTAGCGGGGGAGAGAGAGCGAAGGTTGGGACGGCGCGATACCATCCGAGTAGGGGCAGTGTGGGAAGTGTTGGATGAGAGCGAGAGGGAAAAGGATACAAGGTAGTGGTCGGAGACTTGGAGGAGTTGCAATGAGGTTAGTGGAAGAACAGCATCTAGTAAAGATGAGGTCGAGCGTATTGCCTGCCTTGTGAGTAGGGGGAAGGTGAGAGGGTGAGGTCAAAAGAGGAGAGGAGTGGAAAGAAGGAGGCAGAGAGGAATGAGTCAAAGGTAGACGTGGGGAGGTTAAAGTCGCCCAGAACTGTGAGAGGTGAGCCGTCCTCAGGAAAGGAGCTTATCAAGGCATCAAGCTCATTGATGAACTCTCCGAGGGAACCTGGAGGGCGATAAATGATAAGGATGTTAAGCTTGAAAGGGCTGGTAACTGTGACAGCATGGAATTCAAAGGAGGCGATAGACAGATGGGTAAGGGGAGAAAGAGAGAAAGACCACTTGGGAGAGATGAGGATCCCGGTGCCACCACCCCGCCGACCAGAAGCTCTCGGGGTGTGCGAGAACACGTGGGCGGACGAGGAGAGAGCAGTAGGAGTAGCAGTGTTATCTGTGGTGATCCATGTTTCCGTCAGTGCCAAGAAGTCAAGGGACTGGAGGGAGGCATAGGCTGAGATGAACTCTGCCTTGTTGGCCGCAGATCGGCAGTTCCAGAGGCTACCGGAGACCTGGAACTCCACGTGGGTCGTGCGCGCTGGGACCACCAGATTAGGTGGTCGCGGCCACGCGGTGTGGAGCGTTTGTATGGTCTGTGCAGAGAGGAGAGAACAGGGATAGACAGACACATAGTTGACAGGCTACAGAAAAGGCTACGCTAATGCAAGGAGATTGGAATGACAAGTGGACTACACGTCTCGAATGTTCAGAAAGTTAAGCTTACGTAGCAAGAGTCTTATTGACTAAAATGATTAAAATGATACAGTACTGCTAAAGTAGGCTAGCTGGCAGTGGCTGCGTTGTTGACACTACACTAATCAAGTCGTTCCGTTGAGTGTAATAGTTTCTACAGTGCTGCTAATCGGGGCTAGCTGGCTAGCTAGCAGTGTTGTTTACGTTACGTTGCGTTAAAAGAACGACAATAGCTGGCTAGCTAACCTAGGAAATCGCTCTAGACTACACAATTATCTTTGAAACAAAGACGGCTATGTAGCTAGCTACGATCAAACAAATCAAACCGTTGTACTGTTAATGAAATGAAATGAAAATGTGATACTAACTGTGGAGCGAAGCGGAATGCGACCGGGTTGTTGTTGGCTAGCTGTTAGCTGTTAGCTGTTGGCTAGCTAGCAGAGTCTCCTACGTTAAGGACGACAAATAGCTGGCTAGCGAACCTCAGTGAATTAAGATAATCACTCCAAGGCTACACACACTAAACTACACAATTATCTTGGAAACAAAGACAGCTATGTAGCTAGCTAACACTAGACTAATCAAGTCGTACAGTTGAGTGAATAGCACTACAGTGATGCTAATCTGTGTGCGTTAGCTAGCGCTTGCTAGCTCCTGGGCGAATAGCAGTGAAGGCTACGTTAGGGCGACGAAATACGATAATTATGCAATTATCTCTGATACAAGGACGGCTATGTAGCTAGCTAAGAAGAATTGCTAAGATTAGACAAATCAACCGTTGTACTATAATGAAATGTAATGAAAAAGTGGTAGTGAGTGGTAGTGGTAGTGAGAAGGAGAGGAGACTTTATCGCCTCTAAAATTTAAATAAAACACTATAAAGAGTTTATATAATGTGTCATTACATACCTACTTGAAGGTTTGTGTCGAAGTTGAATTGTGTTTTTAGGGCGGTGCTAAAGTGATCTTCAGAAGTAAACAGCGGCTTTGAGAATCATGATGGCCTGCAGTGAAGATGCCAAAAATGACTAGGTATCCCCCCCTTACCCTCATCACTGTCCATTTCTTGTTTTTAAACTATGAGAGAAGTGGTGGAGAGAGATTGTAAGACAGAAATAGTTGCTTTATGCGTGCTGTACGCTACGGCATGACACGTCACGATGTAACAGAGGATCAGTTTTTTCAACTTTTCTCCAATACCATAGAGCCATGTCGATCAACGCTTGAATAGAAACGTAGTTCACACCCCAGATTTTGAAGTCAACACAGTCGCCACAGTCCCATTAGTTTTCTTTGCAGTCTCATTTAAATGTCGCGTTTGCGCACATTTGTACGGAATGGCGTGAGTTTACGTCAGGGAGCTAGCTGAGTTGGTTTTGCAGAGTTAGCTATCCAAGTCTCGATAGCTAGCCATGTGACGATAACTACAACCGAAGTCTTGGAGTAGAAAATTAATTCTACTCTAAGCTGAAACTTTCCTTTCAGTCAGTTGTTGAACACTAAAAGACGAAAGCTGAGGAACTACATTTGGCTGCTTTAACCTTGCGGTTCGCCTGAGAACAGTTAACCAGGGAGACAGGGATCAAGTCGTGCTGAGGAGAGCTTCAAGGAGCGTAGTGCTCTTAGCAAGGAAGAGGGTGGGGCGAGTGGCACCTTATAAGGAGGGAGCGGCTCAGCTCATGCGCCTCTGGACCTGTATGTCTCTGACACGTTGTGTGATTGGTTTTTCCCTCGTGAATCGCTAGAACGTGATATCCCATAGTGAGACATCGAAACAAGTTTTGAAAGAGAACACCACAGGTGCTGTGATTTCATGTTCAAAATAAGAGTGGGTGCTAAGTAAATCTAACAGGGGACTTTTGGCCATTATCCAGTTTAAATGCCTTATTTTTTTATTAGTCTTGCACTCCCTTTGTTACAGTAAGAATTCTATACACTTATGTAAGGCACTGTTTATCACTATTTTATCAAAATAACACTGCGTGTTTTATTCCGGCATCATATCATGTAGCTCTCTACATCACCAATAATGTTGTCTGCTTATTGTGGTCATCACATTTGTTAAACACCAGCTTTATAATATGATGGCAGCTTATTGTAGTGGGAGACTTCTATTAAGTTCAATGAGGATCATGTCAACCAAGTTGGTATTTATACGCTGTTTGTCTGTCCCTGACCGTAATTATGTAAATGTAGTGTTAATCCCCCAGAATTTCCGGCATTGTGGATCTGAATTAGGGTCATCAAGAGGTTAATGATGGTCGGAATTGTCTGGGTGGTTATCAGCATACACTGATAACTTCTAGGAGCCACATTGGCTTTGTCTGCTGCTGTAACTGCACTATGTAATTAGTGTTTGTACACTGTGTGCATATGATTAGCTCTCTGTGGCCCTGGCCACCTTTTGTGTGTGTGTCAAGTGCATATTTTCTTTCTCTTGCGAAGGTATAAGACCTTGTTAAGAATAGACACACACAAAATATAATGCCACAGCATGAGACAAATGTTTAGTTATTGTAAACCTGACAGCCATGAATGATACATTCATGTGGCAATTCTTAGACATTTTTTTTGTCAGAGCTTCATAATACAATTTCATGAAATGTATCGCTGTTATTTTCTATTAAAAGTTGCCTGATCTTTTGTTGATTTCGAATCAATGATACCTTGGGTGGCCACTTACACTACATGTTCAGTGAGAAAACAGGGCTCTGCTTTGGCACATTTTCTTGTAGAGTTGAACATTGAAGGAAATTACTCAGATCGATGCAGGCAATAACCAGATCAAACTGATTTAACAGTGTTCTGGATCATTCCACTCTCTATGGTATGTGATTTGTAAAATACATAGGCCTACATCTAATTAATAGTATGTTTTTATATAATTGGAATAATAAGGAACACTTCATATTGTTGGTCAACATTTTTTGTCATACGTATTTGTAAAACACTTTTTTAAGTTCCTTACCAGGGCAACTACAATGAACAAAATATAAATGCAACATGTAAAGTGTTGGTCCCATGTTTCATGAGCTGAAATAAAAGATCCCAGAAATGTTCCATACGCACAAAGAGCTTATTTCTCTCAAATTTTGTGCACAACTTTGTTTACATAACTGTTAGTGAGCATTTCTCCTTTACCAGGATAATCCATCCACCTGACAGGTGTTGCATATCAAGAAGCTGATTATACACCATGATCATTACACAGGTGCACCTTGTGCTGGGTAGAACAAAAGGCCACTCTTAAATGTGCAGTTATGTCACACTACAGTGAGCTTTGAGGGAGTGTGCAATTGGCATGCTGACTGCAGGAGTCCACCAGAGCTGTTGCTAAGAGAATTGAATGTTCATATCGCTACCACAAGCCGGGAATCTGGCGGTACGTCCAACCGGCTTAACAAGGGGTGAAGTAAGTATAGCCAGTTATAATTGTGACAGTTTAGCAGATTATAAATGGCTACATGGCTAAGAGAAAAGGGATATAACATATAATGTTTACTGGAAACTCACTCTACATCCTTCGATGAAGTTGCGTGGAAAAAGGAATGGGGTGGTGAAATAATTTTCTGTTATGGACAAAGGAACTCAAAGGGTGTGATGATATTATTTAACAAAAATGTTGATCTGAATGTGCAAATTGTCAGGAATGATTCGCAAGGAAGGTGGATCCTTTTGAATATGAAAGTGGACGAAAAAGAGATTTGACTCATTGATCTATATGGTCCAAATCAGGATGAGCCAGACATTTATACCAATTTATTGAACTTACAGGCAATAAATAATCTAATCATTATGGTAGGAGACTATAACATACTCTACAAACTATCATCACCGTGCCCTTAAGGAAATCACAAATATCATGGACACATTAGAAATAGTGGATATTTGGAGACTAAAAAACCCAGACCTAGTGAGATATACATTGAGGAGACTTAATCAAACTAGTCGATTAGACTACTTTCTTTCTCTTTCTCTCTTGCATAAAATGTTTTAAAAAGTTTTAATAGGAGACAGAATGTGATCGGATCATCTAATTGCCATTCACATAACTCTTATAGATTTTCCACGTGGACAGGGATATTGGAAATTTAATCAAAGTTTACTGGAGGACAATTTATTTTTAACTAAGACAAAATGATTTATAGCTGAATTTTTCCAGTATAATATAGGTTCAGCAAATCCCCTTATTGTTTGGGATACCTTTAAATGTACCTTCAGGGGTCATTCAATTCAATATTCATCAATAATTTTAAACATTTACATTACATTTAAGTCATTTAGCAGACGCTCTTATCCAGAGCGACTTACAAATTGGTGCATTCACCTTATGACATCCAGTGGAACAGCCACTTTACAATAGTGCATCTAAATCTTTTAAGGGGGGTGAGAAGGAGTACTTTATCCTATCCTAGGTATTCCTTAAAGAGGTGGGGTTTCAGGTGTCTCCGGAAGGTGGTGATTGACTCCGCTGTCCTGGCGTCGTGGGGAGTTTGTTCCACCATTGGGGGCCAGAGCAGCGAACAGTTTTGACTGGGCTGAGCGGGAACTGTACTTCCTCAGTGGTAGGGAGGCGAGCAGGCCAGAGGTGGATGAACGCAGTGCCCTTGTTTGGGTGTAGGGCCTGATCAGAGCCTGGAGGTACTGAGGTGCCGTTCCCCTCACAGCTCCGTAGGCAAGCACCATGGTCTTGTAGCGGATGCGAGCTTCAACTGGAAGCCAGTGGAGAGAGCGGAGGAGCAGGGTGACGTGAGAGAACTTGGGAAGGTTGAACACCAGACGGGCTGCAGCGTTCTGGATGAGTTGTAGGGGTTTAATGGCACAGGCAGGAGCCCAGCCAACAGCGAGTTGCAGTAATCCAGACGGGAGATGACAAGTGCCTGGATTAGGACCTGCGCCGCTTCCTGTGTGAGGCAGGGTCGTACTCTGCGGATGTTGTAGAGCATGAACCTACAGGAACGGGCCACCGCCTTGATGTTAGTTGAGAACGACAGGGTGTTGTCCAGGATCACGCCAAGGTTCTTAGCGCTCTGGGAGGAGGACACAATGGAGTTGTCAACCGTGATGGCGAGATCATGGAACGGGCAGTCCTTCCCGGGAGGAAGAGCAGCTCCGTCTTGCCGAGGTTCAGCTTGAGGTGGTGATCCGTCATCCACACTGATATGTCTGCCAGACATGCAGAGATGTGATTCGCCACCTGGTCATCAGAAGGGGGAAAGGAGAAGATTAATTGTGTGTCGTCTGCATAGCAATGATAGGAGAGACCATGTGAGGTTATGACAGAGCCAAGTGACTTGGTGTCTGGCGAGAATAGGAGAGGGCCTAGAACCGAGCCCTGGGGGACACCAGTGGTGAGAGCGCGTGGTGAGGAGACAGATTCTCGCCACGCCACCTGGTAGGAGCGACCTGTCAGGTAGGATGCAATCCAAGCGTGGGCCGCGCCGGAGATGCCCAACTCGGAGAGGGTGGAGAGGAGGATCTGATGGTTCACAGTATCGAAGGCAGCCGATAGGTCTAGAAGGATGAGAGCAGAGGAGAGAGAGTTAGCTTTAGCAGTGCGGAGCGCCTCCGTGATACAGAGAAGAGCAGTCTCAGTTGAATGACTAGTCTTGAAACCTGACTGATTTGGATCAAGAAGGTCATTCTGAGAGAGATAGCGGGAGAGCTGGCCAAGGACGGCACGTTCAAGAGCTTTGGAGAGAAAAGAAAGAAGGGATACTGGTCTGTAATTGATGACATCGGAGGGATCGAGTGTAGGTTTTTTCAGAAGGGGTGCAACTCTCGCTCTCTTGAAGACGGAAGGGACGTAGCCAGCGGTCAGGGATGAGTTGATGAGTGAGGTGAGGTAAGGGAGAAGGTCTCCGGAAATGGTCTGGAGAAGAGAGGAGGGGATAGGGTCAAGCGGGCAGGTTGTTGGGCGGCCAGCCATCACAAGACGCGAGATTTCATCTGGAGAGAGAGGGAGAAAGAGGTCAGAGCACAGGGTAGGGCAGTGTGAGCAGAACCAGCGGTGTCGTTTGACTTAGCAAACGAGGATCGGATGTCATCGACCTTCTTTTCAAAATGGTTGACGAAGTCATCTGCAGAGAGGGAGGAGGGGGGAGGGGAGGAGGATTCAGGAGGGAGGAGAAGGTGGCAAAGAGCTTCCTAGGGTTAGAGGCAGATGCTTGGAATTTAGAGTGGTAGAAAGTGGCTTTAGCAGCAGAGACAGAGGAGGAAAATGTAGAGAGGAGGGAGTGAAAGGATGCCAGGTCCGCAGGGAGGCGAGTTTTCCTCCATTTCCGCTCGGCTGCCCGGAGCCTTGTTCTGTGAGCTCGCAATGAGTCGTCGAGCCACGGAGCGGGAGGGAGGACCGAGCCGGCCTGGAGGATAGGGGACATAGAGAGTCAAAGGATGCAGAAAGGCAGGAAAGGAGGGTTGAGGAGGCAGAATCAGGAGATAGGTTGGAGAAGGTTTGAGCAGAGGGAAGAGATGATAGGATGGAAGAGGAGAGAGTAGCGGGGGAGAGAGAGCGAAGGTTGGGACGGCGCGATACCATCCGAGTAGGGGCAGTGTGTGAAGTGTTGGATGAGAGCGAGAGGGAAAAGGATACAAGGTAGTGGTCGGAGACTTGGAGGGGAGTTGCAATGAGGTTAGTGGAAGAACAGCACCTAGTAAAGATGAGGTCGAGCGTATTGCCTGCCTTGTGAGTAGGGGGAAGGTGAGAGGGTGAGGTCAAAAGAGGAGAGGAGTGGAAAGAAGGAGGCAGAGAGGAATGAGTCAAAGGTAGACGGGGGAGGTTAAAGTCGCCCAGAACTGTGAGAGGTGAGCCGTCCTCAGGAAAGGAGCTTATCAAGGCATCAAGCTCATTGATGAACTCTCCGAGGGGACCTGGAGGGCGATAAATGATAAGGATGTTAAGCTTGAAAGGGCTGGTAACTGTGACAGCATGAAATTCAAAGGAGGCGACAGATGGGTAAGGGGAGAAAGAGAGAATGACCACTTGGGAGAGATGAGGATCCCGGTGCCACCACCCCGCTGACCAGAAGCTCTCGGGGTGTGCGAGAACACGTGGGCGGACGAAGAGAGAGCAGTAGGAGTAGCAGTGTTATCTGTGGTGATCCATGTTTCCGTCAGTGCCAAGAAGTCGAGGGACTGGAGGGAGGCATAGGCTGAGATGAACTCTGCCTTGTTGGCCGCAGATCGGCAGTTCCAGAGGCTACCAGAGACCTGGAACTCCACGTGGGTCGTGCGCGCTGGGACCACCAGATTAGGTGGCGCGGCCACGCGGTGTGGAGCGTTTGTATGGTCTGTGCAGAGAGGAGAGAACAGGGATAGACAGACACATAGTTGACAGGCTACAGAAGAGGCTACGCTAATGCAAGGAGATTGGAATGACAAGTGGACTACACGTCTCGAATGTTCAGAAAGTTAAGCTTACGTAGCAAGAATCTTATTGACTAAAATGATTAAAATGATACAGTACTGCTGAAGTAGGCTAGCTGGCAGTGGCTGCGTTGTTGACTTTGTAGGCTAGCTGGCAGTGGCTGCGTTTTGACACTACACTAATCAAGTCGTTCCGTTGAGTGTAATAGTTTCTACAGTGCTGCTATTCGGGGGCTAGCTGGCTAGCTAGCAGTGTTGATTACGTTACGTTGCGTTAAAAGAACGACAATAGCTGGCTAGCTAACCTAGAAAATCGCTCTAGACTACACAATTATCTTTGATACACAGACGGCTATGTAGCTAGCTATGTAGCTAGCTACGATCAAACAAATCAAACCGTTGTGCTGTAATGAAATGAAATGAAAATGTGATACTACCTGTGGAGCGAAGCGGAATGCGACCGGGTTGTTGAGTGCGGAAGTTCTATTCAGTAGACGTTGGCTAGCTGTTGGCTAGCTAGCAGTGTCTCCTACGTTAAGGACGACAAATAGCTGGCTAGCTAACCTCGGTAAATTAAGATAATCACTCTAAGACTACACGCTCTAAACTACACAATTATCTTGGATACGAAGACAGCAAAGACAACTATGTAGCTAGCTAACACTACACTAATGAAGTTGTTCAGTTGAGTGTAATAGTTTCTACAGTGCTGCTATTCGGTAGACGGTGGACGTTTGCTAGCTGGGTAGCTGCTGGGCAGATAGCAGTGTAGACTACGTTAGGACGACGAAATACGAAGTTGCAATAGAAGTGCTGACTGTTTCACTTTGTTGTCCTCTTTATTTTCCTTTTTCTTCTGTCCTTCTTTTGTCCTTATTTTGTCTTCCTTTCTTCTGTTAACTAGATATGTTTTGTTGTTATTCTTTGTAAGCTAGCTAGCTTCTTCCAGGAGAGTCCCTAGCAACTGCTTAGCAACAAGTAAACAATTCTGCTAGCAATTCAGCTAGCTAAGATAACTGTACAATTTTATGAATAAATACTTTTTCAAAAGCCTGTCTTTTTTGGTTTGTTCCTTGTTTTGTCCTCTATTGAGTCTTGCAGTTTTCTCTTGATTTTTTTTTTTATGTACTTCACTCTAAAAAAACATTTAAATCTCAATATATACAGGAGCTCATTATTCAGCAGCTGCTCAATTTAGAACTCCGGAACACTGCCGATTTTGCAGGTTTTCCTACTTACAAAGCATGTAGAGCTCTGTAATTTTTTTATCATAGGTACACTTCAACTGTGAGAAACGGAATCTAAAACAAAAATTAAAAATCAAAAATTTATTGCATGAGATAAGTATTTGATACATCAGAAAAGCATAACGTAATATTTGGTACAGAAACCTTTGCTTGCAATTACAGAGATCATATGTTTCCTGTAGTTCTTGACCAGGTTTTCACACACCGCAGCAGGGATTTTGGCCCACTCCCCCATACAGACCTCCAGGTTTCGGGGCTGTCACTGGGCAATACGGACTTTTAGCTCCCTCCAAAGATTTTCTATTGGGTTCAGGTCTGGAGACTGGCTAGGCCACTCCAGGACCTTGAGATGCTTCTTACGGAGCCACTCCTTAGTTGCCTTAGTTGCATTGATGCCCCACGAGGTGAGATCTTGCATGGAGCCTCAGACCGAGGGTGATTGACCGTCATCTTGAACTTCTTCCATTTTCTAATAATTGCACCAACAGTTGTTGCTTTCTCACCAAGCTGCTTGCTTATTGTCCTGTAGCCCATCCCAGGCTTGTGTAGGTCTACAATTTTATCCTTGATGTCCTTACACAGCTCTCTGGTCTTGGCCATTGTGGAGAGGATGGAGTCTGTTTGATTGTGTGTGGACAGGTGTCTTTTTTCAGGTAACGAAACAGGTGCAGTTAATAAAGGTAATGAGTGGAGAACAGGAGGGCTTCTTAAAGAAAAACTAACAGGTCTGTGAGAGGCGGAATTCTTACTGGTTGGTAGGTGATCAAATACTTATGTCATGCAATAAAATTCTAATTAATTACTTAAAAATCATACAATGTGATTTTCTGGATTTTTGTTTTAGATTCCGTCTCTCACAGTTGAAGTGTGACCTCTACATGCTCTCTAAGTAGGAAAACCTGCAAAATCGGCAGTGTATCAAATACTTGTTCTCCTCATTGTACTTATGGCACTGCCTCCTCCTGATAATTTGTTTTTCAAATAATATGAGCAAAACCTATTTAGCTTTATCTGGGACGCTAAACCATAAAAAATAAAAAATAAAACATAATGAGTATGAATTGGGTGGGTTGAGATTGTTAAATATAAAAGCACTAAACCTCTCTCTAAATGCTTCACTCATTCAAAAGTGTTATATGAACCCTAAATGGTTCTCAAGTGGATTACTAAGAAAAGCTCATCCATCGCTTAAAAATTGCCTTTTTTTCAATTAATTGAAAATTATACTTTTTTCAAAGTATCTCAATATCTTCAAACAAGCATTGCAGAGCTGGCTACAATTTAAATGTCCTCCCCCTGAAAAGATAGAACAAATATTACAACAAATATTATGGCTGAACTCAAATGTGCTGGTTGATAAAATACCTGTATTTATTGGAAAGATGTTTGAAAAGGGTATTTTGTTCTTAAATGATATTGTAAATTGGAATGGTAGAGTTATGTCCTTCATTGAGTTATCAGAATTGTACAGAAAGGTCTGGTCAATCCAAGAGTACAACCAATTGATTACAGCATTGCCCCAAATATGGAGGACGCGGGGGGCAGTGGGAGGAGGTAGGGAACTGGTCCGTCTGCCCAATATAAAGGAATAAAAATAGCATAAATAGGAAAGTATACCAGTTTCATTTGAGGACCAGGATGTTGACAACTATGCCATACAGATTGCAAAATAGTTGGGAAGAGATTTTTGATGTACCGATTCCATGGTACGAGTTGAGTTTATATATAAAACAACGCAATATTCAAAATTATTATATGGAATTCTTGCCACTAACAAAATGTTGAATATTTGGGGCATAATATCATCGACGCTCTGCAGATTTCTTTGTGAGGATACATAATCAATAGACCATTTATTTTGGTATTGCCCTCAGGTAGCCTGTTTCTGGTCTCAGGTTCAGGAATGGCTGGAAATGCATAGCATTGATCTAAAATTGACTCTAGCAATAGTACTGTTAGGAGATCTGGAGAGACCTGGCCAGTCAATTACTAATATACCAATACTCTTTGTAAAAGTATTCATCTTCAACTCGAAATCTGTGGATTCTATTCGATTAGATAGATTGAAATTGTACGTTAAACATCACAGCATAGTTGAAAGATATGTGTTGTATAGAAACCCGAAGTGGGTGGCCAGCAGAGATTGATGGGATGGGCTGAGGGGAGCTGAGGGTTGGTATGTGGAAATGGAGACCAGTGGGAGTGGAGTTGCAGTGTGTGAGATAGAATGATGGTCAAAGATAAAAGTTGAAAAAAATGTTTAAGTCAAAATTAAACATAATAAAAAGTACATTTGAATGACACTAAGTGGCAGTGCAGGTGTTTGTAAACATGCATATACACACACTCTCATTCAGACAACCACATACAAGAACACACACATACATGTAATAGTGCCAGACATACACACAAACATATACAGTTGGCATTGCGGTTATGATTTTAGTTGTCCTTGATGTCCTTCGTTTTAAATGTATTATTTTGTAAAAAAAATTGTTGTTTGCTATTTTCCTCTGTCTTTTCCTTTTTTTTCTTTAGTTCATTCTCTTGGTTGTTGGTGCATTTGGGGGTTCTTGGGGCTTGGGAATGGAATTAATAGTATTTTTTATTTTTTTTTTATTCCTGGGGGGGACTGTGGGATTGGTCTCGAATGGTTGAGGGACAGCTATTGGGGAACTGTGGGGGGATCTTGGAGGGTTCGGTTTCGTGTTATTTGGCCTGGTGGTAAATCGGTCAACATGGTCTTGAGCAGTGCATTGACCCTGGATGCTTCTGTGTGTCGCTCTGAATGGGAATCTGTTGGATGACTGGTATGATGTAGTTGTTGAGCGGCTTCACCGCAAGTATATTGTGTGTTTCGAATATTTAAAAAAATATATATACAGTGCCTTGCGAAAGTATTCGGCCCCCTTGAACTTTGCGACCTTTTGCCACATTTCAGGCTTCAAACATGAAGATATAAAACTGTATTTTTTTGTGAAGAATCAACAACAAGTGGGACACAATCATGAAGTGGAACAACATTTCTTGGATATTTCAAACTTTTTTAGCAAATCAAAAATTGGGCATGCAAAATTATTCAGCCCCTTTACTTTCAGTGCAGCAAACTCTCTCCAGAAGTTCAGTGAGGATCTCTGAATGATCCAATGTTGACCTAAATGACTAATGATGATAAATACAATCCACCTGTGTAATCAAGTCTCCGTATAAATGCACCTGCACTGTGATAGTCTCAGAGGTCCGTTAAAAGCGCAGAGAGCATCATGAAGAACAAGGAACACACCAGGCAGGTCCGAGATACTGTTGTGAAGAAGTTTAAAGCCGGATTTGGATACAAAAAGATTTCCCAAGCTTTAAACATCCCAAGGAGCACTGTGCAAGCGATAATATTGAAATGGAAGGAGTATCAGACCACTGCAAATCTACCAAGACCTGGCCGTCCCTCTAAACTTTCAGCTCATACAAGGAGAAGACTGATCAGAGATGCAGCCAAGAGGCCCATGATCACTCTGGATGAACTGCAGAGATCTACAGCTGAGGTGGGAGACTGTCCATAGGACAACAATCAGTCGTATATTGCACAAATCTGGCCTTTATGGAAGAGTGGCAAGAAGAAAGCCATTTCTTAAAGATATCCATAAAAAGTGTTGTTTAAAGTTTGCCACAAGCCACCTGGGAGACACATCAAACATGTGGAAGAAGGTGCTCTGGTCAGATGAAACCAAAATTGAACTTTTTGGCAACAATGCAAAACGTTATGTTTGGCGTAAAAGCAACATAGCTCATCACCCTGAACACACCATCACCACTGTCAAACATGGTGGTGGCAGCATCATGGTTTGGGCCTGCTTTTCTTCAGCAGGGACAGGGAAGATGGTTCAAATTGATGGGAAGATGGATGGAGCCAAATAAAGGACCATTCTGGAAGAAAACCTGATGGAGTCTGCAAAGACCTGAGACTGGGACGGAGATTTGTCTTCCAACAAGACAATGATCCAAAACATAAAGCAAAATCTACAATGGAATGGTTCAAAAATAAACATATCCAGGTGTTAGAATGGCCAAGTCAAAGTCCAGACCTGAATCCAAACGAGAATCTGTGGAAAGAACTGAAAACTGCTGTTCACAAATGCTCTCCATCCAACCTCACTGAGCTCGAGCTGTTTTGCAAGGAGGAATGGCAAAAAATGTCAGTCTCTCAAAACTGATAGAGACATACCCCAAGCGACTTACAGCTGTAATCGCAGTAAAAGGTGGCGCTACAAAGTAACTTAAGGGGGCTGAATAATATTGCACGCCCAATTTTTCAGTTTTTGATTTGTTAAAAAAGTTTGAAATATCCAATAAATGTTGTTCCACTTCATGATTGTGTCCCACTTGTTGTTGATTCTTCACAAAAAATACAGTTTTATATCTTTATGTTTGAAGCTTTCTGTATGGACCAATATGAGGAACTCTCAATGGAGAACTAGCCTATTTCACTACATCCACCATGGCTAGCTATTTTGCCGTGGACTTGTATGACCTATAACCTGTTGTCAACATGGAAATAGTGGACCTGGAGATGGTTGAGATTAATTAAGAAGCTGTCTGTCAGAGCTAAGCTCCAGTGTTCTGTGACCTATGTCTCACATCTGATCTGACACACCTAACACACAATGTTTATTTTTTTTCACCTTTATTTAACCAGGTAGGCCAGTTGAGAACAAGTTCTCATTCACAACTGCGACCTGGCCAAGATAAAGCATGGCAGAGAGACAAAAACAACACAGTTACACCTGGGATAAACAAACGTGCAGTCAATAACACAATAGAGAAATCTGTATACATTGTGTGCAAATGAAGTAAAAAGCCTGGTTAATGAGCATTTCTCCTTTGCCAAGATAATTCATCCACCTGACAGGTGTGGCATATCAATAAGCCAATTAAACAGCATGATCATCACATAGGTGCACCTTATGCTGGGGACAGTAAAAGGCCAGTCTAAAATGTGCAGTTTTGCCATATAACACAATGCCACAGATGTCTCAAGTTTTGATGGAACGTGCAATTGGCATGCTGACTGCAGGAATGTCCACCAAAGCGGTTGCCAGACAATTGAGTGTTCATAAGCCGCCTCCAACATAATTTTAGAGAATTTGGCAGTAGGTCCTTCCAGCCGTACAACAACGCAGATCACTTGTAACCATGCCAGCCCAGGACCTCCACGTCCAGTTTCTTCACCTGCAGGATCATCTGAGACCAGCCACCCGGACAGCTGATGAAACTGTGGGTTTGCACAAACTGTCAGAAACCGTCTCAGGGAAGCTCATCTGTTCGTGCTCATTGTCTTCACCAGGGTCTTGACCTGACTGTAGTTCTGCGTTGTAACTGACTTCGCTGGGCAAATGCTCACCTTCGATGGCCACTGGCATGATGGAGATATATGCTCTTCACGGATGAATCCCGGTTTCAACTGTAACATGCAAATGGCAGACGTATGGCGAGCGGTTTGCTGATGTCAACATTGTGAGCAGAGTGCCCCATGGTGGCGGTGGGGTTATGGTATGGGCAGGCATAAGCTACAGATAACAAACACAATTGCATTTTATTGATGACAATTTGAAATCACAGAGATACAGTGATGATATCCTGAGGCCCACTGTCGTACCTATCATCTGTCACCATCACCTCTTGTTTCAGCATGATAATTCACGGCCCAATGTCGCAATGTCTATACACAATTCCTGTAAGCTGAAAATGTCCCAGTTCTTCCATGGCCTGCATACTCACCAGACTTATCACCCATTGAGCATGTTTGAGATGCTCTGGATCAACATGTATGACAGCATGTTCCAGTTCCTGCCAATATCCAGCAATTTTACATGGCCATTGAAGAGGAGTGGGACAACATTTCACAGGCCACTGATCAACTCTATGCGAAGGATATGGTGGTCACAGCAGATACTGACTGGTTTTCTGATCCATGTCCCTACTTTTTTTAATGTATGTGTGACTAACAGAAGCATATCTGTATTCCCAGTCATGTGAAATCCATAGATTCGGGCCCATTGAATGTATATAAATTGACTGATTTCCTCCTATGAACTGTCACTCAGTAAAATCTTTATTGTTTCATGTTGCATTTATATTTTTGTTCAGTGTAGTTACTTCACAGTACTAACCTAAATGACAGAGTGAAAAGAAGGAAGCCTGTACAGAAATTAACTTCATGTCCTGAATACAAAGTGTTATGTTTGTACACAACACATCACTGAGTACCACTATTCATGTTTTCAAGCATGGTGTTTGCTTCATGTTATGGGTATGCTTTTCTTTGGCAAGGACTAGGGAGTTTTTTAGGATAAAAATGAATGGAATAAAGCTAACCACAGGCAAAATCCTAGAAGAAAACCTGGTTCAGTCTCCTTTCCAACAGACACTGGGTGACCAATTCACACTTCAGCAGAATAATAGCCTAAAACACAAGACCAAATTTACACGGAAGTTGCATACCAAGACGACATTGAATGTTCCTAAGTGGCCGAGTTACAGTTTTTACTTAAATAGACTTGAAAATGTATAGCAAGCCTTTAAAATGGCTGTCGAGCAATGATCAACTACTAGCTTGACAGAGCTTTCAGAATGTAAAAAATAATTATTTGCAGATATTGTACAATCCAGGTGTGTAAACTCTTAGACTTACTTACCCAGAAATGCTCTCAGCTGTAATCACTGCCAAAGGTGATTCTAACATGTATTGACTAAGGGGTGTGATACTTAAGTAAATTACATTTCTGTATTTCATTTTTAATAAATGTGCAAACATTTCTAAAAAATATATTTTCACTTTGTCATTAATGGGTGTTGAATTAAGGCTGTAACAAATGAAAATGTTGAAAATGTCAAGCGGTATGAATACTTTCTGAAGTCACTGTACAGTAACTTTGAATTGAACTTCCACATTGATATTTGTGTTGTAAATTGTCCCCAAGCGGTAATGAGTTATCAGGAATTCATTATTGGTTTCAAGGGAAAGAGATACAAATCTATCTAGTGTAGTGATGCTATGTAAATTATGTCAGATTTATGGGTGTTATCTTAGTCCTTGGTGACAGTACTGTAAATCACATCAGGGGGCCACAGACGGCAGATAAAAAAAATGTTTCACGATATACGACCCATGATTGGGGATCTGAGCTGGGCTCTGTTGTCGCTGAAAGACTATCCTATTGGATGATGTAGTGTAAAGACTGCATCCCAAATGGCACCATATTCACCTTGTAGTGCACTACTTCTGACAAGGGAGTATGGGCTCTGCACAAAAGTAGCACACTAAATAGGGTGCCATTTGGGACATAGATCAGTAGAGGTACATGTAAATAGAGGGCAGGACTGTTTTGTTTTCTGTTGACATGCCAATACACTATCATCTCCGAAGACCATATTCCCTCATTCCCATGTCTTTTCAGCAAACCACATCACCCATCCTCTCAGATTGTTCTGAAATCATTTATGTAGTTTGCGAACAGATAAGATTAGCATTCCTTAAACATTATTTTGTTTCATCTTTGAGAAATTAAGCTAATTGATTGGACCCAAAATTTGCCCTTTTAATTGATAGTATTCACATAATATTCAACGATTGTAGTACCCAACATCAGATTTGGACCAAAGGTCTTCCTACCTTTGAGTTCGACATAAGAATCCAATAAAATTGTCAAAAGCCACCCACGGACCCCCCACACCCTATGCCAATCTCACCCAAACAACCAGTATACAGTATCAGTTCACTGTCTGTCTGACAAGTAGTATGTAGCTGTGGCTTGGAGTATTTGTGTATTTATGTTTTTCAATAAAAGTCTTAGAAAACATCTCACGTGTAGTGTGATTAGTGACATTTACCATTAAACCCAACCCAATACCATTACCGGTGAAAAACACTATACTGTGTGTGTTAGAGACCATATCATTGAAACCATAAGAACTGTTTTAGGCTAATGGTTTGCTTGTTCACCAGGAATGGTCTAAGTAATCCAGACCTTTTTTAAGGGAACAAACCACACACAGAGGGGCTGTTTCCTGGACACAAATTAAGCCTAACAGAAGGACAAACTGTGGGGGGTCTGTGGATGACTTTTGGTCATTTTATTGGATTCCTCATGTCTTACCCATTGTTAGGAAGAATTATTGTCCAAATTGGATGTTAGGCACTATATTTATTGAAGATTATATGAATCCTATAAATTGAAGTGGCCAATTTGGGTGCAATCAATTAGCTTAAATGATATTAGCTTAAATTATATTTCAACAAAATAATGTTTCGGGAATCATTTCTGAACAATCTGAGATGGTGGGTGTCAAAATCCTCTGTGTCTTTTTTCGGAGTAATGCCCCTTCACTCTGATCCGGAAACAACACTGGCCTTTGACTCATTTCCATGTTTTACAGACGTGATGTTGTAACATGGGCTGGATCAGCCACCTCCGCCCCCTGAGGTGTATAACAAAATGTCACGATGGTGGTGAGGACTCTACTGCTTTATTATCTCTGGTCTATTGTTCAGCAGATGTGATGAATGTCATGCAGCGGGACAAACATCCTGCCCTATCTCTAACTGTCTGTGGTTCTTACCAGAGGGGGAAAAAAGAGAAGGCTTTGGTTCGTATGGTTACAGTAGAAGGGATGTTTGATTGGAGACTGGGCGGATGGCGTGTGGCGGATGCACTCGCGTCGCTCTGTGTTTGCCCTCTGGAGAGTTCTCTGCCACTACAGGGGAAGATGGAGTAGATCAAGGGGAGTACACACCATCAGAAGGTCAATACAGTGACAGGCAGGTGTGGTCCACTAGAGTGTGTGGGCCACAGCCTGCCTCCACAGCCACTGCATGCACCACTGCTGTCATACAGTATATCTTGAACAGACATGGCAATACACCATATACCCCGGCTGTCATATACCTATCTCAAAGAATGTAGGCTTTGAGAATTACCTTTGAGAATGGTCTCAAGTGGGATTTGGTCCCTAGAGGAACATCTCTATTAAATTGTGTGATTTGAAAACCAATGTATTTAACTCTTATGGGCCTAGCATTGCATTATTGGAATTGCATTACATATCTGAGAGAGTATGTATAATACAGAGGTGGATTTCAGTAACAGTGCACTGATGGCAGAGAGAAAAAGGGGAATATCAGATCAGTTATCAAATCAAATTGTTTTGGTCACATACACGTGTTTAGCAGATGTTATTGCTTGTACCAGACAATTTTTAATGGAAGATCTTGTTCCAACGCATAAGGTAATTATAATATAACATGTTGACCTTTCGGCATGACCTGTTTTAAAGGAGTGCTCTGCTGACAAGCGCTAATTAACGTTAGCCTGCAGCAGCAGGGGACTTGTGTCTTCTCGGAGGCGGTGTACTGTGCTAAAGGACGTGGTGGAGGTCCCGTAGAACACAGCAAAGGCCACGAGTTCATCTGTTCACACGTCGGTCTCAACCCTCTCCCACTCCTGTGAAAAATAAAAAAGACCAGCTGCTCATGCATATGACCAAATCTCTCTATTTCTTAATTGAACTGTTATAGTACCAGTGGTGGTCACCACACCTCTCCATTTGTGTCTTTTTTTGTGTTTTTAACAAGCTTCTATGCTAAGGTGTATTGTACACGATAGGGTTGTTGGCTCACTATACATGATGTAGGCTCAGGTACGTAGAGGAAAACCCCAAAATAACAATTACCTGATAAGACTGCCTTGGAACTTGATTTTGTTAGTCACTCAAGATATCATATTAAAAACTGCATTTCTCTCCACCCTATCACCACGTGTTGAATTGCAGCAAACTTGCTTTAAAACGTATATATTTCTTTCTCCACGCCCCATTGTATAATGTGTAGAATTGCAGGAAATTAACTCTAAAAACGTATATTTGTTTCTCTTCGCTGTCAAGAGGGGGGCCTCTAAGATGTTTTGCTCGCAAGGTAGGGTGGGCCACTTCTCACAATTTCACTTAGGGGCCCCCAAAAGGCTAGGGCCAGCTCTGACTGCATGTATGGATATGGCCCCTAATGATGAGTTCAGATTTTTTGTGGCCCCCACACCCATCAAAGTTACCCGTCCTTGGTCTATAATATCCTTCAAGTTTAACCTCCATTTTTTCCTCATTCTCCACCATGTGTTGTGTTCTTTTGGCTCCATATAGACCTTTATCACAATATCAGTGCACCAGATTTTCTTTTTCAAAATATACTGTATGATACCAGACTTTAAAACTGAATAAGGTTTTCCTATAGTTGGACATATGGGAATCTGCCTGGCCCATACCTGAAACAGTTTATCTCACGCATGCATCTTTTCCCTCTGTCTGCCATTTCTCATGGTCAAATCAATAGCAATTTATCAGCTGCAGCAAGAGGGGGCTCATTTTCATCATCGGCTCATAGACCTTCTCCCTCATGACGGGCCAGATTCTCCCAATAACAATATCTACTGATAGACCTTGAAGTATGCAGAACGGCTGGGAGATGATACTTGAGCACAGCACACCTTAATGATCTTGTTTTGGGATAGCGCATGCCCATTCAAAACAGCTTGGTTAGCTGACATTTTGTAAAGATGGCCTGCGTCCCAAATGGCACGCTGGCCTATTCCCTATGCAATGCACTACTTTTAACCAGAGGGTCCTAGTCAAAAGTAGTGCACTATTCAGAGAATAGGGTACCATTTGGGACGCACTTGTTGCTGACAAAATGTGCACGTTTGCATGTGTAGCTGTAATGTGGCTGCTGTGTAAGGCAAGGCAGTACAGCAAAGGCAAGGTTTCCCTTGATCTGAGGCATCATCAACATGGCTGTCACCTGAGCGGTCAGTCGGAAACTCGCAGATGAGATAAAGGCATCCAGCAGGGAGTTGGGTTTTATGTTGACATAGCATGTTTTTTTAAAACCACTTTGATAATGTTGCTTGGTAGGGGGCTGAGTGAAAACTAAGGTATACATACGTCAATGCTTGCTTTCTCCTGTCTACATTAATATAAGAAAATGGAGCATGAATGTATTTATTCTACTACGGTCAACTCCTAACCTGAAGATTAGGATTCGGAAATGTTCAGACGTACAGGTAACTACCAAAAAAAAGGGAACACTTGAGTAAATGATGGATACAAAGTGTATTGATAGCAGGTTCTTCCACACGTGTGGTTCCTGAGTTAATTAAAATGCTTACTTACATTGAAATGCTTACTTACAAGCCCTTTACCAACAACGCACTACCCTCTGTAGTGCCTTGTAGTCAGTCGGAGGCCGAGCAGCTGCCATACCCGGCAGTGATGCAACCACTCTCGATGGTGCAGCTGTAGAGCTTTCTGAGGATCTGAGGACCTATGCTAAATTTTTTCAGTGTCCTGAGGTGGAATAGGCTTTGTCGTGCCCTCATCACGATTGTCTTGGTGTGTTTGGACCATGATAGTTTGTTGGTGATGTGGACACCAAGGAATTTGAAGCTCTCAACCAGCTCCACTACAGCCCCGTCAATGAGAATGGGGGCGTGCTCGGTCCTCCTTTTCCTGGAGTCCATAATTATATCCTTTGTCTTGATCACATTGAGAGAGAAGTTGTTATTCTGGCAGCACACGGCCAGGTCTCTGACCGCCTTCATATAGGCTGTCTCATCGTTGTCAGTGATCAGGCCTACCACTATTGTGTCGCCCGCAAACTCAGTGATGGTGTTGGAGTCGTGCCTAGCCATACAGTCATGAGTGAACAGGAAGTACAGGAGGGGACTAAGCACACATCCCCGAGGGCCCACGTGTTGAGGATCAGCGTGGTGGATGTGTTGTTACCTACCCTTACCACCTGGGAGACGGCCCGTCAGGAAGTCCACGATCCAGTTCCAGAGGGAGGTGTTTAGTCCCAGGGTCCTTAGCTTAGTGATGAGCTTTGAGGGCAATATAGTGTTGAACGCTGAGCTGTAGTTAATGAATAGCATTCTCACGTAGGTGTTTTTTTGTCCAGGTGGAAAGGGGCAGTGCGGAGTGCAATAGAGATTGCATCATCTGTTGATCTGTTGATCTGTTGGGGTGGTATGCAAATTGGAGTGGGTCTAGGGTTTTCTGGGATGATGGTGTTGATGTGAGGCATAACCAGCCTTTCAAGGCACTTCATGGTTACAGACGTGAGTGCTATGGGTCGGTAGTCATTAACCTGTTACTCCTACCCCCTACTTTTTCGAACATTCTGTTAAAAATCGCGCAACATTTCAGCGCCCTGCTGCTCATGCCAGGAATATAGTATATGCATATGATTAGTATGTGTGGATAGAAAACACTCAGTCGTTTTTAAAACTGGTTAAATCACGGCTGTGACTATAACATAACAACTATAACGTTTCATCGAAAAGCGCAGGAAAATCTGATCACTGAAAATGGAAATATATATCCATCTGTCACTTCAACCCATTGATAAAGGCGAACCACAATAAATGGGGCTGAGTTTGCAATACCTACAGCTTCAACACGATGTCAACAGTCTTGTCATTTGCCTAGGCTTTGTTTCTTAGTCAAACAAAGAAGAGACAAGCCATTTGTTCAAGTCTCCGACCGGATATTTTGGTTGAGATTTACCGGACATTATTTCCAGACGGACAGCTAAAGAATATACTTCGCCTCGTGATCAATTTGATCGCTTATTAACGTTTACTAATACCTAAAGTTGCATTACAAAAGTATTTCGAAGTGTTTTGTGAAAGTTTATCATCAACTTTTTTAATTAAAAAAATGACGTTACGTTATAAGACGCTATTTTTTCCCGTTTATCACACAGTCTTCATAGATCGATATCTAGGCTATATTTAATCGGAAAAAAGACCCAATAGTGATTATGGGACATCTAGGAGTGCCAACAAAGAAGATGGTCAAAGGTAATGAATGTTTTATATTTTATTTGTGCGGTTTGTGTAGCGACGACTATGCTAATTATTTTGTTTACATCCTCTGCGGGTCTTTTGGGGTGTTACATGCTATCAGATAATAGCTTCTCATGCTTTCGCCGAAAAGCATTTTAAAAATCTGACTTGTTGCCTGGATTCACAACGAGTGTAGCTTTAATTCAATACCCTCCTGTAGCTGTAGGTCCTCCTGTAGCTCAGTTGGTAGAGCATGGCGCTTGTAACACCAGGGTAGTGGGTTCGATTCCCGGGACCACCCATACGTAGAATGTATGCACACATGACTGTAAGTCGCTTTGGATAAAAGCGTCTGCTAAATGGCATATATATAATACCCTGCATGTGTATTTTAATGAACGTTAGAGTTTTAACAAGTACTATTAGCATTTAGCGTAGCGCATTTGCATTTCCAGATGTCTAGATGGGACGCCTGCGTGTCAGGTAGGAGCAAGAGGTTAAGGCATGTTACCTTAGTGTTCTTGGGCACAGGGACTACGGTGGGCTGCATTTAAACATGTTGGTATTACAGACTCGAACAGGGAGAGGTTGAAAATGTCAGTGAAGACACTTGCCAGTTGGTCAGCGCATGCTCGCAGTACACGTCCTGGTAATCCATCAGGCCCTGGAGCCTTGTGAATGTTGACCTGTTTAAAGGTCTTACTCACATCGGCTGTGGAGAGCGTGATCACACAGTCTTCCGGAACAGCTGGTGCTCTCATGAATGTTTCAGTGTTATTTGCCTCGAAGCGAGCATAGAAGTAATTTAGCTCATCTGGTAGGCTCGTGTCACTGGGCAGGTCTCTGCTGTGCTTCCCCTTGTAGTCTGTAATGGTTTGCAAGCCTTGCCACATCCGACGAGAATTAGAGTCGGTGTAGTACAATTCGATCTGAGACCTGTATTGACGCTTTGCCTGTTTTATGGTTCGTCAGAGGGGATAGTGGGATTTCTTATAAGCTTCCGGGTTAGAGTCCCGCTTCTTGAAAGCAGCAGCTCTAGCCTGTAGCTCAGTGCGGATGCTGCCTGTAATCCATGGCTTCTAGTTGGGGTATGTACGTACAGTCACTGTGGGGACAACGTCATCAATGCACTTATTGATGAAGCCAATAATTGATGTGGTGTACTCCTTAATGCTATCGGAGGAATCCTGGAACATATTCCAGTCTGTGCTAGCGAAACAGTCCTGTAGCTTAGCATCTGCTTCATCTAGTCACTGGTGCGTCCTTCTTTAATCTTTGCTAGAATCATGGTCAGATTTGCCAAATGGAGAGTGAGGGAGAGCTTTGTATGAATCTCTCTGTGTTTTTCCCCCCTCTGGTTGCACATGTAATATGCAAATAGAAATTTGGTCAAATGGATTTAAGTTTCCCTGCATTAAAGTCCCCAGCTACTAGGAGCGCCGCCTCTGGGTGAGTGTTTTTCTTGTTTGCTTATTAAAATACAGCTCATTCAATGCTGTCTTAGTGCCAGCCTCTGACTGTGATGGTATGTAAACAGCTACAAAGAAAACTAATGACAACTCTCTCGGTAGGTAGTGTGGTCTACAGCTTTAAAAAACTCTACCTCAGGCGAGCAATAGCTCGAGACTTCTTTAGATATCGTGCACCAGCTGTTGTTTACAAAAATACATAGACCGCCGCCCCTAGTCTTATACCAGACGCCGCTGTTCTATCCTGCCGGTACATTGCATCGCCAGCCAGCTGTATGTTAATGTTGTCATCGTTCAGCCACGACTCCGTGAAGCATAAGATGTTACAGTTTTTAATGTCCTGTTGGTAGTTTAATCTTCGTTGTAACTATTTGCTAGTAGAATGGAGGGAAGTTCGGGTTTATTCGATCGCCTGCGAATTCTCAGAAGGCAGCCGGACTCTTTCTCCGCCTCCTGTTCACGCAGATCACAAGGATCGGGGCCTGTACCCGAGAAAGCAGTGTATCCTTCTCGTCGGGCTTAACGATTCTGCTAGTCTGTGGTGAGTCATCGCAGTACTGATGTCCAGAAGTTATTTTCGGTCATAAGAGATGGTAGTGGCAACATTATGTACAAAATAAGTACAAAAATAAGTTACAAACAACGCAAATAAGCGAACAAAAAAACACAATCGACTGGGGGCATGTAAAACGTCTGCCAACTTCTCCAGCTCCATCTTAAGGTGTGACCCGGTGAAACATAAGATATTACAGTTTTAATGTCCCGTTGGTAGGATATTCGTGATCATAGTTTGTCTATTTTATTATCCAATGATTTTACGTTGGCTAATAGGACCGATGGTAAAGGCAGATTACCCACTCGTCGTTGAATCCTTACAAGTCACCCCGACCTATGTCCCCGATATCTCTCTCTTTCTCCTGCTAATGACAGGGATGAGGGCCTTGTCGGGTGTCTGAAGTAAATCCATTGCGTCCGACTCGTTAAAGAAAAAATCTTCTTCCAGTATGAGGTGAGTAATTTCTGTTCTTTTATCTAGAATCTCTTTTCGGTCATAAGAGACGGTAGCAGAAGCATTATGTACAGAAGGGTGTGTGTGTGTGTGTGTGTGTCTCAATCACCAGATCTCAACCAAATTGAACACCTATGGGAGATTCCGGTAGCGGTGGCTGAGACGCCGTTTTCCACCACCGTCAACAAAACATTTTGTGAAAAAGGGTGTCGCATTCACCCAATAGAGATCCAGATACACTACATTACCAAAAGTATGTGGACACCTGCTTGTTGAACATCTCATTCCAAAATCATGGGCATTAGTATGGAGTTGGGAAGGCTTTCCACTAGATGTTGGAACATTGCTGCGGGTACTTGCTTGCATGGAGCCATGAGCATTAGTGAGGTCAGGCACTGATGGTGGGCGATTAGGTACGGCTCGCAGCTGGCATTCCAATTCATCCCAAAGGTGTTAGATGGGGTTGAGGTTAGGGCTCTGTGCAGACCAGTCAAGTTCTTCTACACTGATCTCGACAAACCATTTCTGTATGCTCTATGCACGGGGGCATTGTCATGCTGAAACAAGATAGTAGCTTCCCCAAAGTACCTTCCCCAAACTGTTGCCACAAAGTTGGAAGCACAGAATAGTCTAGAATGTCATTGTATGATGTAGCATCAAGATTTCCCTTCACTGGAACTAATGGGCTTAGCCTAAACCATTAAAAAAAGTCCCAGACCATTATTCCTCCTCCACCAAACATTACATTTGGCACTATGCATTGGGGCAGGTAACGCTCTCCTGGCATCTGCCAAACCCAGATTCGTAGTGTCCACTCTGCAGAGCTGCTTCCAGAACAAGATTCATGACGAAAAAGACTAACAGGCTATTAAGACATTTTATGTTGATGTTTCCTTTATTTTGGCAGTTACCTGTAGATCTGGAATAGATGTTGATTGGGAAAGTATAATATATGTATTTTCTGTGTGAGAAAACATTTGCTTCTTCACTTTGTTCATGTTCTTATCAGGCCAACGCTACGAGCAATTATTTGTCAAATTCAGGGCCATGATGTATCCCATGCACTGATCCCATTAAAACCAGACTCGTGAGGCTGGCCACTATCACCCTGTTTTCTCAGTTGCCATGGAGATGGTGTTGCGTTGGAGAGTATTTCGATCACTCATGGCGGAGGGAGACATTTGACCATGCCATGTTAATCATCAGTTTGGATTTACTTTTTTGTTTTGTTATTAGTGCCAAGGCCAATTATGGTAAAGCCCTCACACACAATTACGCTAATGGCACAGGCTGAGCTCGCCTCTCCTTGGGTGGCCTCTGTAGTCAAGTACACACATTTCCCTCCCTGCAAAGCAGACTGGAACCAATGGGATGGCTCTGTCACTGGTTGCGTCCGAAAAGGCAACCTGTTCTCTACATAGTGCACTACTTTTGACCAGAGCCCTGTGTGCCCTGGTCAAAAGTAGTGGACTGTATAGTGAATAGGATGACTTTTGGGACATATCCTGTGTTCCTAATTCACCCCCATGTTATTTCCAGCTCTGCTTGTATGGTACTGGACTCTCAATAATAGCTCATGGTTGCTGACCTTTTCTGCTGATTTTTGTGATGGGATCTAAGGTGACATTCAAGTATGTCCCCTGGACTGAAGGCCTGCTCTTAGTGCCTGTTTGGGAGCAGAAATGCTTATTTCTCTGGTCTGTGCTACAGCCTGTTGAAAAGGGGATTGAACCAGTGGTCTGCTGGTCTCAGGGGGTGAGCCCTGAGGCAAGACAGAGGGACTGAGTACTGCTAGAATCTCAACTGAGTGCACTGAAAGGTGGGTGAAATGTTAGATTTTTTTTTACCCCTACCCTTTTTCATGCAATTCAAACCTTTTCAGATGTTCAATTAAACATAACTTACACTGTTCAGTAAGGTTTAGGAGAAGGCTGTGGCAAATCATATCCAGAAACAGTGGAGTGTGTTAAAGTGGAATGCTAAAATATCCCTGCCGTGGCCTCAGCGAAGAGATGTGAGCTGCTCTAATGGAAATCAATGAAACCGCTGGCATTCAAATGTGGCTTGGCGAAATGTGTGAAGTGGCCAAGAGAAAAGGAAATAAATTGATCTGGGGAGTAAGCACATTGACGGCTGAAAGTCACAGCGTACCCCTGCTTATTGGGCTTCTCTGTGGGACTCCTGGTGCCCAGCACTGATTCTGTGACCCGGGCTTCACCTCACTGCTGTCCAAAGAAACCTGGGTTGCATCCCAAATGGCACTATACAGTGCAGTACTTTTTCCCAGGGCCTACCCTACAAAAGTAGGTCTAAATAAAGAGAATAGGGTGACATTTGAGATGTAGTCTGCTGCCCTAGGGTGCCTGGCCAAAACCTTAGGATGGATGAAGTATACTAAGACTAATCACAGTCACATAATACTGTCTGCCAGTGGAGCAGTGCAATACATAATGAGAGCCAAGTTGTTACTGTGAGACATTCATCTACAATATTATATTTTTGGGGGGCCACAGGAAAAGAGAGCTAGACGAGCTACACACAATTGAACTCCGTTCTCTCAAACAAACAATTCAATGTTAATGATCTCCCCCAAATCTAGCTACCTGCATGTGGCAGAACACTATCGTTTCAGGGTATTAAACTGTGTCCCTTTAGAGACTTTTCGAGAGATCCCCTTTGACTGTGGTAACAGCATTAGTCGAGGGAAGATGGTTTGCCTGAGGTGCATTTGTTTTTGCAAATGGTATAACTAGTTGCAGTTTTAGAAGTCTCCAAATGACACTAATACAGTCTAGTTTAGAGTGACTTGCTCCAGTAGGGTTATTCCTCACAAAACTAAAACAGAGAAAGACCATGAGTTGGGGATTTTCATGAAATGTAATCCATCAAAGGATCTATCGGAGGAAGGATTGTTGACACATGTTTAACATTTGTATCTTAAAAAGCATGATTGAGAAACAATGAATTGAAGTTGGAATATTAATATTTGTGACATTTTGGCCTTACCAAGGCCTCATTTAAGACTCCATAATGTTCTATCAGTATGTGCTACAAAGCACAAATTGGTGTCCATGTAAAGCTTTTCCGCTGGCACTGGAATATGAGTAGTATTTTGATTTCAATTCATTTAAAAAAATAACATTAGTTTATGAATTCAACAATATAATTGTTTTATTTGGCAAAAAAAATGGATATATTGTTGAACTTAATATACTCTACGGGCATATGAGAGCTCCAGAGTGGGATCCCTGCTACTTTTAGAGTTACAGTGAGCTCCAAAAGTACTGGGACAGTGACCATTTTTTAGTTTGTTTTGGCTCTGTACTCCAGCACTTTAGATGAAGGGATACAATGACTAAGAGGTTCAAGTGTAGATTGTCAGGGTATTTTCATCCATATCAGGTGAACTGTTTAGAAATTACAGCCCCCCCCCCCATTTTAGGGGATCAAAACATATTGGGACAGATGCACTTATGTGTATCAAAGTAGTCACAAGTTTAGTATTTGGGCCGATATCCCTAGCACGCAATGATTACATCAAGCCTGTGACTACAAAATTGTTGGATGCATTTGCTGTTCGTTTTGGTTGCGTTTCAGATTATTTTGTGCCCAATAGAAATGAATGGTAAATAATGTATTGTCATTTTGGAGTCACTTTTATTGTAAATAAGAATAGAATATGTTTCTAAACACTTGAATGTGGATTCTATCATGATTATGGGTAGTCCTGAATGAATCATGAATAATGATGAGTGAGAAAGTTGCAGACTCACAAATATCATACCAATCAAGACATGCTAACCTCTCGCCATTACAATAACATAGGAGGTTAGCAGTTTTTGGTGGGTATGATATTTGTGTGTCTAACTTTCTCAATCATCATTATTCACGATTCATGCAGGATTATCTGTAATCATGGCAGCATCCACATTAATGGAGAAGTGTGTTATGTTTAGAAACATGTTATATTACAATAAAAACGGACTCCAGATTACACAATACAGAATTGACCATTAATTTCTATTGGGCACAAAATAATCTGAAACAACCAAAACAAACAGCAAATGCATCCAACAAGATGCCATGTATTGGCCATTGAAGCTACCAGTTGGCCATATGTGACCGACCGGCTTGTTTTGGTTTTATGTAGCAACATTTGAAATTGTGTTTTTTTTACATTGGAGAGACTCAGCACTAAAAAATTGTATATCATACACTACAGTTGAGGAACAATAGGAAAGTAATTCCACTTTGAAAGTTGATAAACTAGTAACCTCGCTTTTGAGAAAATGGCCCTTGAATGTTTTGGTACCTATTGGAGAGCTCTTCTTTGTCTACACCCATTCAGCATCATTTACACCCTTTTAAGCTTTAGACCCACCCATCTCTTTAAGGATTCACATGTGAGGCTATGTACTAAACACCAAAGATTTCAAGACTAAAGGGTGGTTTATATTACTGGTGTGTTCATGAATTTAATCTGGTGTGCCAGAATGTGCTTTGGCCTTTTGTAAATTCAAAGCGTTTTGCTCTCGGAGCATTCAAATCGCACTCTGGACACTCTGGCCGAAAAGTAGGCTTGATCCGAGGATTCTGACCTAACAACAGCAGTTAAGCACCCAAGCTAACATTGGCTAGCTTGCTAGCTACTTCCAGACACAAATGAGAGTACAGATCACTCTGACCATTTTACTCACCCTAGCAGAGTTGGTTAGGCTGTTTTTATGTTATCCAGAGTGTTGGTGACTGCAACTACCAGCTACGTCTATCAACAGTTGTCGAAGTGACATCATAAACATTCCGTTGAAATAGTTACTGACATAGTGTAGTCTTTTGATAAGACATGTGAGCTAGCTAGCTAAACAATGAACCATTATCCCAACTCATAACGTTACTACCCTGCATAAATCTGCAGGTAGCTAACCAACCAGGTTCAATGTTAGCTAGCTAACATTAGGCTATTACTAGCAATGCAAATTGCTTTGAGATACCAATAATATTATTGCACAGATCATACACATAATGTTAGGTAGCACTTTATCTTGAAATGAAAACATCTTTCTGATAAAATTGTAAATGTATAATATCTGAAAATGTAGCTACTTTCCCGTATACATGGATGGACGCTTCTCCCTCTCTGTCACAGATGCCATGGTTGCCCTTAGTTTGAAGATGTAATCCAGAGCCTTCTGTGTGTTCTCTTTCCGACTCAGTCTGCATATTTGCAATCAAATGCCAGAGGTTTCTCCATCTCCTTAGCTATCATACTCTAAATCCACTGATTTCAAAACTCGGTCCTACAGAAAGTGGAGAGCAACACTTATGCAGTTCTACTACGTGATATCATTAAAAAAAAGCTGAGTTAGAAAGGGTTACCTACACATAATGATCAGCTCATATTATAGACAGTAGCATATTAATTGGCAGACCAATCCGAACTCATCTCTCGGCATGTCCAGCCCACTCATTATCTCAGCCAATCATGTCTAACGGGAAGGTTGCTGACTTTTTCCATGGCTAAACCAACTAGACTTGTAATTTAACAATTTTCTTCATATTTACAGATGACATACATTGTTATTAAGGCACATTAAATTTCACATGTTCCAAAAAATAAATAAATAAACATTTTGACGTATTGGTAGTCCCCAGTGGGAGCAATCCTCCATAGGAATAAATGGAAATCTACAATATTTCAATTAAGTGTTTAAATTACAAAATTGCATTATAATAATAATAAATAACTTATTACATTTGTAAAGTGCTTTTCATTGCACAGAATAATCTCAGTGCATAAAATTAAAAATAGAATAGAAAAATAGAAACAACAAGACACGGGAACTGACACAAAGAACACAGCTGGTGCTACAAAGATGAGCATGTACAGGACGAATAGGGTGGGGCTAAGAACAGATCGTTGTGGGACATCGCAGGTGTTGTGGTTCCGGGACTTGGGCCCACCTAGTGACAGTCCTGTCTGAGAGGTAGGAGTGGAACCAGCTCAGAGCTTGTCCAGACAGTCTGATGGTGTCCCGGAGGAATTCCAGGAGAATCGGGTGGTCGACAGTGTCAAACGCTGCGCTTAAGTCCAGGAGGATGAGGAGACATGGAGAGCCTGCATCAGATGCCATCAGCAGGTTGTTGGTGACCCTGAATATGGCCGTTATTTGCTGTGGGCCGGCCGGAATCCTGACTGGAATTTCTGGTATGAGCTCCTAACTATCACGGATTACAAAAAGAAAACCAGCCACGTTGGGGACACTAACCGCCCTTCCGGACGAGTTAAACACCTTTTCTCACACTTCAAGCACAACGATAACATTGAGCGGCCGAAGAGATCCCCTGAGGACAACAATCGCTACGTACTTATTGTCTCTACGGAGGATGTGTGTAAGTCATTCAAACGTGTTAACCCTCTCAAGGCTGGCATCCTTAGCTTGCACCCTCAGAGCATGTGCAGGCCAGCTGGCTGTTGTATTTTCAATCTTTCTCTAGCTCAGGCCGATATCCTCACCTGCTTAAGATGTCCACTATCATCCTCATGCCCAAGAAAGGGAAAATAACTGAACTGAATGGCTACCGACCCATAGCACTCACTTCCATCATAATACATTTCTTTGGAAGGCTAGTCAATTACCACATCACGTCCTCCTTCCCCACCACACTCGACCCTCTCCAATTTGCCTACCTCCCTGACAGATACACAGACGACGCAATCTCCATACACCGCATTCTGCCCTCACCCACCTAGACAAAAGGAATGCATATGCGAGGATGATGTTTGACTACAGCTTGTCCTTAGATACTGTAGTGCCCCCTAAGCTCACCACAAAGCTCAAGGCCCTGTGACTGAACTCCTCCCTATGCAATTGGGTCCTGGACTTTCTGACGGGCCTCCCCTAGGCGGTGAAGGAAGTCAACATTACCTCCTCAACACCGATTCTCAACATGGGGACCCCACAAGTGTGCGTCCTCAGTCCCCTCCTGTAGTCCTTTCATTCCCCCGACTGCGTGGCCTCACATAGTTCCAACTCCATCTAGTTCGTAGACGAATGGGGCCGCAGCGAAGACGGTCAACAACTTAATGTTCTCAATGAGCTGAAATGGTCAAAGCATACGGACACCATGGTGAAGAAGGCACGACAGCGACTCTTCAGCCTGTCCCCAAGGGCCTTCACAGTTTTCTAGAGGAGCATACTGTCAGGATGCATTACAGCCTGGTACGGCAACTCCACCGCCACAGACCTCAAGGCGCTTACACAGGGTAGTATGTTCAACCGAACACAACCTGCCCTCCAGTACACCTAGAACACCAGGTGTCGCAGTAAGGCCAAGAATTTCATCAGAGACCCCAGCCATGGCCTGTTCTGCCTGTTTCCATTACTCAGACTCAAACAGTATAGGAGCATCATGGCAAAACCTGTAAGACTGGCCAATAGCTTCTACCCCCAGACCTTAAGGCTTAATAGCCACCACAAGTCACCCCCCCCACGCTCCCCTTAATGGTTTTTACCCTGCCCCCACCCCAATGGACTTTTACCCTGCCCACCCCTCAATAGAGATTTATCTTTGCCAGATATTGTAATATGTATATATTATTATTTATATTTGTATAAATGTTTATATTTTTATATTTTACTTATTTCACTTATTTCGCTCGGAGCTCAAGAATTGCAATGTACCCTGTAATTACATCTACACGCTAAACAAACCTCCCTCTCTAATCGAATCAAATAGGTTGTTCTGACTGAGATGATCCTGCAGCTGTACAGCAACCACTTTTTCCTTGGAGAGGAAGGGGAGGTTGGATATTGGCCTGTAATTGGCCAGAACTTCTGGGTCCAGGGTGGGCTTCTTCAGAAGTGGGCTGATGACAGCAGTCTTAAATGTAGGTGGGACACTGCCAGATTGGAGCGAGTGATTAACAATCTGGGTTATCAGAGGGTTGAGTGCAGAGGTGCATGATTTAAGCCGAGCTGTTGGAATAGGAGGTTTTCATTATGGAGATAGTTTTCTCAATACCTCCCTGGATGACTTAAAGAAAACAGGAGAGAGGCTAAGGTGATGTTGGCGAGGGAAGAGATGGATTAGTAGAGCTGGAGAGGAGAGATCTGATGTTGTTGACCTTTGTTGTTTTTAAAGTCAATGAAGCTGTTACGCTACTATTCCGTTGTCTCGGTGGGGGACTGTGACTGGGGTTTCAAAGGAAAGTTTTGAGTTTCCAGACTTTTTATTGATGAGGTTGGAATAGAACGTCGACCGTGCTTCTTTCAGGGCCTTGGAATATGCCCTTTGGTGCTCTTGAAAGGCCAGTTTGTGGACGATGAGGCCAGAGTTTCTGAGATGCTGCTCCAAGATGCTTCCAGTGGATTTCATGTTTCTCAGTTCTGGAGTATACCAGGGAGCTGGTCGAGCAAATGCAACGTCACATGTTTTTATGTGGGCATGGAGGTCAAGCACACTGCTCGGGGATTGGTTGTAGAACTCCACAGTTTCATCCACTAACGAAAAGGATGTTCAATATGTATCTGACAGGCTGGCTGGGTCGATATTTTCCCAGCTCCGGAAACGCTTGTGGTCAGACACATAGAGGTCATGTTGTTGATGGGACGGAGTCAGTGATGACTAGGTCATGTATGTGCCCATGGGGGTGCACGGAGGCATCAACAACTTGCTTCAGGTCAAGACAGTCAATCAAACTCAGAAACTCAGCAGCAGAGTGACATGAGGGAGAATCAATGTGAATATTGAAATCTCCTAGAATCACAATGTTGGTTGAGGTGGAGCAGAGTGAGTAGATCAGAGATTTCGGGATAAAGGAGGCCAATAAACTAGAAGTACAGTCATTGAGTAGGGGATTTTAATTTTACGGCGAGACATTCAAAAGAGCACAGTTCAGGGGGGACAGTTTCAGTTCAGCTTGGGGTATGATGGCTAAGCAGGTCTCATTTAGGGCTGAGTAGACCCCAGACTGATCCCAAGATTCAGTTAGGGACATGATGTCAAGCTTCTTTCTTCTTGTCCACTATGTGGTCATGCAGCAGGAGGGTGTATTATTGAGAGACTGGGCATTCATTAGTTCCATGCTGTTAGGCAAGGAAGCTGTAGATGGAAGCTGTAGATGGAATCCACCCAGGGAGGATTCTCCCTCATGTCACTCTGCTGCTGAATTTCTGAGTTTGATTGACTGTCTTGACCTGAAGAAAGTTGTTGATGTCCCCACGCACACCCTGGGGCACATACAGTTGAAGTCGGAAGTTAACATACACCTAAGCCAAATACAATTCAACTCAGTTTTTCATAATTCCTAACATTTAATCCTGGTAAGAATTCCCTGTTTTAGGTCAGATAGGATCACCACTTTTATTTTAAGAATGTGAAATGTCAGAATAATAGTAGAGAGAATTACATTTACATTTACATTTAAGTCATTTAGCAGACGCTCTTATCCAAATTAATACAAATTGGTGCATTCACCTTATGACATCCAGTGGAACAGCCACTTTACAATAGTGCATCTAAATCTTTTAGGGGGGGGTGAGAAGGATTACTTATCCTATCCTAGGTATTCCTTAAAGAGGTGGGGTTTCAGGTGTCTCCGGAAGGTGGTCATTGACTCCGCTGTCCTGGCGTCGTGAGGGAGTTTGTTCCACCATTGGGGGGCCAGAGCAGCGAACAGTTTTGACTGGGCTGAGCGGGAACTGTACTTCCTCAGTGGTAGGGAGGCGAGCAGGCCAGAGGTGGATGAACGCAGTGCCCTTGTTTGGGTGTAGGGCCTGATCAGAGCGGATCAGAGAATGATTTATTTCAGCTTTTATTTAATTTAATTATATTCCCAGGGGGTCAGAAGTTTACATACACTCAATTAGCATTTGGTAGCATTGCCTTTAAATTGTTTGGGTCAAGCGTTAAATTGTTTGGGTCGAACTTGGGTCAAGCGTTCCAGGTAGCCTTCCAGAAGCTTCTACTACCATGGTCCTTTTTTGTTCTATTTTCATGAGTAATCATCCAGTAAAGACTTAAAACATGTGCTGTCTCCAGTATTTAGCTGAACCACTCGTATGAGTTGAGTTGAAATTTCCATAATAAATTCATAAATGAACATAGTAAAACAATGTCTACCTCAGATTTGTGCATTTTTATCAACACCAAAATGCCCCTGGTAACTTAAGGTAGATTGCCTGGAGAGTGTTTTTCCAGGGAATGTATTCATCATCATGTTTCAATACATGTGTGAGTGCTCAATCAATGCAAAGTTTACTGTGAATCTGCTTTCCTGCCTCATTTCTGACATCTCCTTTTCTTGTGTGCTCCCAAATGACTTTTTAAAAATCAGTTTTGCCCTCAATGTTTGTGAGAAACATAACATTGGAATTAATATTGGGACACAACATGTCCTCAGGTTGATTTGAAATATGGAAAAACTGAAGGAGCGAGATTGTGAAGGGAAAAAATGGTAAATGTAGATCCATTACCTTTTTGGACTTTTGATAGACCCCACTAGTCAAAACAAACCATATTACTCCCAACCTCGAATTGTGCTGTGTCCATGATGAAGCCAATGACAATTCAAGTTCTAAAATGAAATTGTATTGGTGTGATGCACATGATGCAGTCACATAGGTATCCCTTTTCACTCGCAGCCCCTGCCATCCAGATTTTGTCATTGATAAGCACCTAAATTGGAACGCAGTCTACAAGGTGTCAAGTGTTCCACAGGGATGCTGGCCCATGTTGACTATAATGCTTCCCACAGTTGTCAAGTTGGCTGGATGTCCTTTGGGTGGTGGGCCATTCTTAACACAGATGAGCGTTTATAAACCCAGCAGCTTTGCATTTCTTGACACAAACCGGTGCGCCTGGCACCTACTACCATAACCTATTCAAAGGTACTTACATTTTTTGTCTTGCCCACACACACAACCATGTCTCCTCCCCTTTATCCACACCGATTGAAGTGGATTTAACAAGTGATGTCAATAAGGGATCATAGCCTTCACCTAGTATACTCAGTGTACATGACGCCAGAGCTCATTTTCTTTGCTTCACAGCGCTGTATGGGTTTTGACTGACAGCTGCTATAAACTTGAGCACGGTGGAGTGACAAGGTGCCCTCATCCCTCCCGCTAATTGGCCTACTTCTGCACATGTGTTGTTGTCTGAGTGAGGGAAATGCTGTGAATCAAGAGGAGTCGATGTGTTGTGAAAGATAAGACGTTGAGTATTATAATAAATACCATTTTGATGTCATACAAGCAAACCAGACACGTGCACTTCACATTTCCATATTTGAAAACTCAAACTCGCACTTTAAATCATTCTGTACTCTATTCTATGAGCACCAAAATTACAATCTGTTTTGTCTGAAGTGCCTTTTGAAACCTAACACTGTAAGATCGTATTTTATAACGTAAAATACATATATCGTATATATACCCATGTTGGCAATAGAATAAGACCCAGATTGCGTTTTATGATGGAACATTTTGGATTGCGGAAACAACAACAGTAATTGTGTGATGGTGGGGACGCAGGGCTGTATTCCAAACAAACAACTACAAGTGTGCTTGCTTCAGTTCCTCAATGGCAAAGCCAGGAGAGCTCAATAAAGAACCTTATACTGTATTTGAAGACTTTCCTTGAGTCATAAAATTGCACTGAAATTACTTAGGAGGTGTGCACAGTTCAGAGAGGTGTGTGGACACTTGGAGACACCCGTACAACCTCTCAATCGTTTTTTACTTATCTTGCATCTACTCCAATATTTCAATTAATATTCTTATGTTACAGAATGTATCCATAGTATTTTCAAATGCTGTGAAAAATACAGAACATTTAAAATGCACATAACATAGCATTTTTGTCAGGTGAACTTTTGTCTCTCCTAACTCTTTCAATTGCTACCATGGTCATGCATATGCTTTTTATAATTATTCTATTAGAAACATTTCAATTTGGCCCTTATCCAATATACGTCTAAGGGGATAAATGCCCAATTTCTTTTATACAAATATCACGTTGCACCATGTTGAAAGTATTTAAACTGGAGATATGGTCTGTTGCCAACCTCATTTTGCATTGTCACCCAATGAGGGTGGGTGGTGAAGACTGGAGAGAAAAGAGTTCAATAGGAAACTAGATTCAAGTGGGCTCCCTCTGTTTGGCAAAGCGACCGCTGCTCAAGTGATTCTCAGCATCTCTGTGTTGTCTGTCTTCAAGGATCGCGGCTAAGTGGCCAATAAAATCCTACGATCACTTAATAAACCTGTCATTAGCCGTCTGCTGTGCATTACAGACATGCTCTGGAACTGTGGTGACTGGTAAGTCTTTTTTAAACCTCACGCTTTGAGCTGGATGTGATAACGTGTAGTTCATGCATACATAATCTATGAGCATACCTCAATTAGCCAAGAAATCCCTAGTTTGAAAGCGACTGTTTTCTGCAAGCGGTGCTGCGACATTTCCCTACATTTTCCCCCGCCTGGGCCAGCCCCCTAGCAATTCGAGTTTCAGCCAATGAACTTCAGCCCCTCGCCACGTGAGTGACAACTAGCGAGAGATAGAGAGCAATGACGTGGTGTACATATCTGCACATCAGTGGAGGCTCCTCAGAGGAGGAATGGAAGGACCATCCTCAGTGAATTTCAATTGATTTGTTTTTTTAGATAAGACTATACTGAATATATTTGCATGTCACCGAATAATTGATTAAAACGCACTGTTTCGCAATGAAGTTCTGAAGTAGCCTCAGCAGCACTACAGAGCAATTGGAAGGTATTCACACCGTCACATGCTGGAGCAGACAGATTTTGGGCCCAGTTATCCCTCTCGCTTTGCCTCTTCCTCATAATAAGGTGTTGGGCCACCACGAGCCGCCAAGATGTACACTATACAGTGCATTCGGAAAGTATTCAGACACCTTGACTTTTTCCACATTTTGTTACGTTACACCCATATTCTAAAATGGATTAAATAACATTTCTTCCTCATCAATCGACACACAATACCCCATAATGGCAAGTGAAAACAGGTTTTTAGACACTTTAGGAAATGTATTACAAATAAAAACAGAATTTATTCAGACCCTTGGCTATGAGACTTGAAATTGAGCTCAAGTGCATCCTGTTTTCATTGATCATCCTTGAGATGTTTCTACAACTTGATTGGAGTCCACCTGTGGTAAATTCAATTGAATGGACGTGTTTTGGAAAAGCACACACCTTTCTATATAAGGTCCCACAGTTGACAGTGCATGTCAGAGCAAAAACCAAGCCATGAGGTTGAAGGAATTGTCCATTGAGCTCAGAGACAGGATTGTGTCGAGGCACAGATCTGGGGAAGGTTACCAAAACATTTCTGCAGCATTTTTTTTTAACCTTTATTTAACTAGGCAAGTCAGTTAAGAACAAATTCTTATTTTCAATGATGGCCTAGGAACAGTGGGTTAACTGCCTGTTCAGGGGCATTGAAGGTCCCAAAGAAAACAGTGCATCATTCTTAAATGGAGGAAGCTTGGAACCAAAAACATTATCTTCCTAGAGCTGGCCGCCGGGCTAAACTGAGCAATCGAGGAAGAAGGGCCTTGGTCAAGGAGGTGACCAAGAATTCGATAGTCACTCTAACAGAGCTCCAGAGTTCCTCTGTGGAGCTGGGAGAACCTCCCAGAAACCTTCCAGAAAGACAACCATATCTGCAGCACTCCACCAATCAGAACTTTATGGGAGAGTGGCCAGATGGAAGCCACTCCTGAGTAAAAGGCACATGATAGCCCGCTTGGTGCCAAAAGACACCCAAAGGACTCTCAGACCATGAGAAACAAACTTTGCTGGTCTGATGAAACAGATTGAGTTCTTTGGCCTGAATGTCAAGTGTCAACTCTGGAGGAAAGCTAGCACCATCCCTATGGTGAAGCATGGTGGTGGCAGCATCACGCTGTGGGCATGTTTTTCAGTGGCAGGGACTGGGAGACTAGTCAGGATCGAGGGAAAAATAAACAGAGCAAAGTATTGAGAGATCCTTGGTGAAAACCTGCTTCATAGCGCTCAGGACCTCAGACTGGGGCGAAGGTTCACCTTCCAACAGGTCAACGACCCAAAGCACACAGCCAATACAACACAGCAGTGTCTTCGGGACAAGTCTCAGAATGTCCTTGAGTGGCCCCGTCAGTGCCCGGACTTGAACTCGATCAAACATATCTGGAGAGACCTGAAAATAGATGTGCAGTGACGCTCCCCATCCAACCTGACAGAGCTTGAGAAGATCAGCAGAGACGATTGGGAGAATGTCCCTAAATACAGGTGTGCCAAGCTTGTAGCGTCATACACAAGAAGACTCGAGGCTGTAAACGCTGACAAAGGTGCTTAAACAAAGTACAGACTAAATGGTGTGAATGTTTATGTAAATTTGATATTTCCATATTATTTTTTGTAATACATTTGCAAAAAAATCTAAAACCTTGTTTTTGCTTTGTCATTATGGGGTATTGTGTGTAGATTGATGAGGGGAAAATCAATTAATACATTTTAGAATAAGGCTGTAACGTAAAACATTTGGGAAAAAGTCAAGGGGTCTGAATGCTTTCCAAATGCCTTGTATGTAGGGTAGCCCTATGGGGTAGCCAGAGGACAGCTACAGTAGTTTCCATCCTCGTCTGGGTACGTTGACTTCAATACAAACCTAGGATGCTCATGGTTCTCACCCCCTTCCATAGACTTATAGAGTAATTATTACAACTTCCGGAGGACGTCCATCAACCTATCAGAGCTCTTGCAACATGAACTGACATGTTTTCCACCCAATCAAACCATCAGAGAATGAATCTATTACTGAAGAATAAGCTACAGCTAGCTAGCACTGCAGTCAATAAAATGTGGTGAGTAGTTGACTCAAAGAAAGACAATAATTTATTAACAGTTTTGAACGCATTAATTTCAACAAAAATGAAGGGGAAGCAGGAGGGAGACGAAAGAGAGAGAGCTATATTTTATAAAGTTTGGCTTGTAAAGTTTTTTTGTCTGGTCACAGTCAGCTGATGTTTATTGCACTGAACTCCACAAGCAGTAAGGGAAAAGGTAAGAGGAAGAGAGCATGTAGATAGAATTATACAACAAGCAAAGTGATAATGTTGTTTGAATGTGGCTGCTATGAAAGTGCACTGTGTTTGCGTGTGATCAGAGGTGTATTCATTCCGTTGATTGTGTTGAAAAATGTTTCTTAACCGGAATGAAACAGGGATAAACATACCTGAATTTGTCCAATAGAAACCCTTGTTTGCAACTGGATTAATGATTACAGCGTAGATCAGCTAGATGCAGGCAAGAGTGTGTAGTGGTGGAAAAAGTACCCAATTGTAATACTTAAAAGTAAAGATACCTTAATAGAAAAGTGAGTCACCCAGTAAAAGTATTTGATTTTAAATATATTTAAGTATAAAAAGTAAATGTAATTGCTAATATACAGTATACTTAAGTATCAAAAGTAAAAGTATAAATAATTTAAAAATCCAGACGGCACCATTTTCTTCTTTCTTTTATTTACTGATAGCCAGGGGCACACTCCAACATTCAGACATAATTTACAAATGAAGCATGTGTGTTTAGTGAGTCCGCCAGATCAGAGTCAGTAGGGATGACCACGGATAAGTGTGTGAATTTGACAATTTTTCTGTCCTTCTAAGCATACAAAAGGTACTTTTGGGTGTCAGGGAAAATTTATGGAGTAAAAATTACATCATTGTTTTAGGAATGTAGTGAAGTAAAAGTCAAACTTGTCAAAAATATAAATAGTAAAGAACAGATATCCCCAAAAACGACTTAAGTAGTACTTTGAAGTATTTTTACTTAAGTACTTTATGCAACTGAGCGTGTGCAAGGCGGTATTGAAAGTGTCACTGTCTGTTTCACCTTGATTACAAAAAAATATCTCGACCTGTGCACCTACGTTGTAAACTTATATTCAAAGGCTCGGTTGTAGCAACATCATGGTGGGTGGAGAAAGACTTAGTAGGTTTAGGCTACATGATAGTCTATCAATGTTACATTGGCTAAATGGAATATGAATGACATTCACCCAATATGCAGTAATATAAATAAGGCTATGCTCATAAAATAAATAATCGTCCTTCTTCATCTTAAACAGCACCGACTGCCACTGTTGCACATATATGACATAGTACGCAATAGATAGATAGCTGTATGGAGACATTTTCTGGTAGGCCTAATTGTTTTTGTAGCTAGAGCCCAGAGATGGGGAAATCATTCAGTAGGACTGTTTTATTTCTCTGAATATCAATGCGAAAGGTAGCTTATTTCCTACATCAATATAGCGTTCGAAAAGACTGGTTCCTTCTACCACTTTAATTAGACTGAACTGAAGATGGAGAACCTGTCAATCATTCTGTCACCTTTTCTCTGCTCTGCTGGGTCAGGCAAAATGCATCTTCAAAACAGCACACACATTTTCCAAGCCTTTCAAATACTAGCAACATATTTCAAATATATTGAATTGGAACTTGGCCCATCCCTGTGCTATGTCATGCTCAGTGACTTCAATGGTTGATCACTTTGCCTTTGGTTGTTGTAATACTTCAATGAACAATTGTGATGCAGCTCATAAAACAGACCCTAGCTAGTAAATAACAACACTATTGATATTAAAATTCAATGAATAAATATAGATTTCAGCCTAAATAGATAGATTTTTCATGAGCGGGCCATAAACAATATCTAGCAATGCTTATATATGTGTAGTCACTTTTTCTGATAAATTGCTGATGTGTAGTCACTTTTGAGGACATAAGCTCAAGTACACAGTACAAATATGAAAATATAAAAAATCATATTATTTTTTTCCTATTTAACATATGTAGGGGAATAGGGCTTGAAATGAATGGAGTGCTTTCTGACTTTAAAACACTGAAAATATAAACTACACACTATAATATTTCACCTTATAACTATAAAATAAATATGATCGTACTTAGTGACTATACAAAATTGGCACCATTTCATATACAGTAACTGATGTCATGTCACGCCTTGCTTAGAGAGACGTTTTATTTCTCTACTTGGTTAGGTCAGGGTGTGATGTGGGGTGGGCATTTTATTTTTTGTTTTCCATGTTTCGGCCAGGTATGGTTCTCAATCAGGGACAGCTGTCTATCGTTGTCTCTGATTGGGAATCATAATTAGGTAGCCCTTTTTCCCCTCCTTCAGTGTGGGTAGTTAACTTTGTTTGTGGCACTTAGCCTTGTAAGCTTCACGGTTGTCTCTTGCGTTTGTTGTTTTGTTGGCGACATTAAATTTTTAAAAGAAAATGTACGCCCACCCATCTGTACTTTGGTCTACTTCTAACGACACCCGTGACATGTCAGAGCATTTTCTGCTTAGCGTCCTCTGAGTGAGCACAGACATGATTCAAATGCCTGCTGACTCATTTCAACTTCAGCTTTAAGCACAAGGTGACTTCGTCCCTCTGACTAAGTGAATGTGGTCTTGTTTCAATTCTACAAATTTTAATTTTTCATGTTGAGAGTTTTAAATCCATCTGAGAACCTCAGTGAGATGAGACTGTGTGTTTTCTGCAATCTCTAGAGTCTCCTGTTTCATTACTCCTTGATCATGACTCTCAGTTACAGTATATCCTTGTACGTAAAAAATATCACAAGGATAAATCTAATTTAATTCAATACGAAGCTTTTTCAGTGTCAAAATAGGCCTAAAAATATATTTATCCAAAAATGAAAACTCGCTCAAGTAGTTGAGTACTCAAAATTCATTTGGATATTCAATTAACTTTGCCTATCCCTTGTGAATGAAGTAAAGTTTCAAACTGTGCTTTCCCATTCAGTGCTATATTGAGCATTTTAACATGACACTTAGCAAATATGCCACTAGAAAGACCCATTTGATCTAAGGCAAAAACAAAGTGCTCATGGTAAGGGCAAGTGAGGGACGGCAACAAAATGCGCTTTTGAAATCATATAGTCATTACTTTTGCTGCTGGGTCGATGGCCTGGGCTTTTTCTAGGATACATCTCAAATGACACCCTATTCCATACATAGTGCTCTAACTTTGACCAGAGCCCTATGTGGCCTGGTCAAAAGTAGTGCACTGCATAGGGAATAGGTTGCCATTTGTGACACACAGTGGGCTTGGTTTTACATGTTCTTAATGACTCATGAGCCCAGTCTGCCACACTACTCAATGCCCTGCCTTCTGGCATATGCTATGTTTCCTACTGATCTGAGCCGTACATAAATTACATTATTATGTCTGCTTACAGAATTTTTTTGATTGAAACCAGAATGCTGCTGACATTATTCACATGGAATGTTTTTGTTTATTTTACTAAATGTTCACTCACTGAATCTTGTTTGTGACAATGTTTGTGACAATGTACAATGTTTGCATAAGTCCAAATGCTTGACAAATTAATCCTTTGAGCCTGTCTGTAAAAAAAAAAGAAAGGAGCATATTGTAAACGTTGAGATGTGTCTTTTAGTGATATTTATGTTTGCGGGATTTCCCCACATTCTACTAAGCCTTGTGGAAGTTGACAGTATGGTACTCTCCGCTTTCTCTCCGAGGCCCTTACAAAGCTGGATAGCGGGACTATCGGGGGAATGTATAACCTGGGTTGGGCTGGGATGGCAGTACCCCAGCAATGTCCCTGGTTTCCCCGCTAGTCCCCCCACCTGCCCCTCAGTACTGATTGATTTCAGACAATCAGACTGCCTGGGTGCTGGAGGAGTGTGCAGAGGCAGCAGGAGGCAGAGGTAAGGACTCCACAGATTAAACAGGTGGATGAACCTCTCTCCTCCAACACCATTGCTTTTTTTCACCCCTTATCTGGCCCCCTTTTTCCTCCAACATTTGCCAGCATACATTTGTACAGATGTCATGATGGGGGAAATGGCTTTTTAACCCCTTGCAGCATTCCCTCTATGATAATTGAAACAAAATGAAACGGAACTGACAATGGATAAACAAAAAAGTTACATTGTGCATTAGTCTTGTTAAAATGGAGAGTTTCTGTCATTTTTATAATTGAACCTGTATTTAACTAGCCAAGTCAGTTAAGAACAAATTCTTATTTACAATGATGGCCTACCCCGGCCAAACCTGGACAACGCTGGCCAATTGTGAGCCGCCCTATGGGACTCCCAATCACGGCCGGATGTGATACAGCCTGGAATCAAACCAGGGACTGTAGTGACACCTCTTGCACTGAGATGCAGTGCCTTAGACCGCTGTGCCACTCGGGAGGTCAAAGTATCTTTCTGTGTTTTTTTTGTGCCTGTTTTCCCTTCCGCTGTCCCAGACTTGACATGAGAAACCTAGGTGTCTGGTTAGACTGTAAACACTCCTTCCAGACTCATATTAAAAAATTACATCTAGAATCGGCTTCCTATTTTGCAACAAAGCATCCTTCACACATGCTGCCAAACATACCATCGTAAAACTGACTATCGTACCGATCCTTGACTTCGGCGATGTCATTTACAAAATAGCCTCTAACACTCTACTCAGCAAATTGAATGCAGTCTATCACAGTGCCATCAATTTTGTCACCAAAGCCCCATATACTATCCACCACTGCGACCTGTATGCTCTCGTTGGCTGGCCCTCGCCTCATATTCGTCGCCAAACCCACTGGCTCAGCTCACTGGTGACCATAGCAGGTTCCACCCGTAGCACGTGCTCCAGCAAGTATATTTCACTGGTCACCCCCAAAGCCAATTCCTCCTTTGGCCGTCTTTCTTTCCATTTCTCTGTTGCCAATGACTGGAATGAATTGCAAAAATCACTGAAGCTGGAGATTCATATCTCCCTCACTAACTTTACGCATCAGCTGTCAGGGCAGCTTACAGATCATTGCACCTTTTATTTTATTTTTTATTATTTTTTTATTTTTTATTTCACCTTTATTTAACCAGGTAGGCAAGTTGAGAACAAGTTTTCATTTACAATTGCGACCTGGCCAAGATAAAGCAAAGCAGTTCGACACATACAACAACACAGAGTTACACATGGAGTAAAACAAACATACAGTCAATAATACAGAACAAACAAGTCTATATACGATGTGAGCAAATGAGGTGAGATAAGGGAGGTAAAGGCAAAAAAAGGCCATGGTGGCAAAGTAAATACAATATAGCAAGTAAAACACTGGAATGGTAGATTTGCCGTGGAAGAATGTGCAAAGTAGAAATAAGAATAATGGGGTGCAAAGGAGCAAAATAAATAAATAAAATAAAATAAATACGGTAGGGAAAGAGGTAGTTGTTTGGGCTAAATTATAGATGGGCTATGTACAGGTGCAGTAATCTGTTAGCTGCTCTGACAGCTGGTGCTTAAAGCTAGTGAGGGAGATAAGTGTTTCCAGTTTCAGAGATTTTTGTAGTTCGTTCCAGTACATACCTGTACATAGCCCATCTGTAAATAGCGCATCCAACTACCCCATCCCCATATTATTAATTGTATTATATATATTTCTTTCTCCTTTGCACACCAGTATCTCTACTTGCATATTCATCTATCACTCCAGTGTTTATTTGTCACAATCGTCCTAATGAGCGGACCAATTAAACATCCACTTTCTGAAACATGTGTAGTTACTAATGTAATTTATTTTGTTCCCAGGGCCAGCTCCATGCATATTTGTCACTCACTAAGATGTTTTAGATTGTCAAATTAGTCCAGCCAGTAGCCAGTTATCTAATCATTGCCAGGCCCGTGCTCCTTGACCAAGGACTTTCTCCCCCAATTGCTCAGTTTGGCCGAGTGGCCAGCTCTAGCAAGAGTCTTGGTGCTTCCAAACTTCTACCAATTAAGAATGATTAAGGCCACTGTGTTCTTAGAGACTTACAATGCTATAGAAATGTGTTGATATCCTTCCTCAGATTTGTGCCTCGACATAATCCTGCCTCGGAGCTCTACGAACAATTCCTTCGACCTCATGGTTTGATTTTTGCTCTGACATGCACTTTCAACTGACCTTATATAACCGTGAATATGGCACCGATAGAGATGACAGCTGTGCTTCTAGCCCCTAGGCAACTTTGCAGTTTTTTTAAATGTGTTATTTCTTACATTATTGGGCCGCCCCCAGGTGGGGAAGGTAGGAAACAACACCTCCACCTGTACACCCTGTTCACCCATGACTGCGTGGCCAGGCATGCCTCCAACTCAAGATGGCGCCGACAGGGATGGTAACCTCGCTTCGAGTTCTTAGGAAACGATGCAGTAATTTAAACATGGCCCTCTTGGGATATGTTGTTGGAATCAGTTCAGCCACCGGGCTTCTCCAGATAAACACCTCTCTAGGAAGATGAAGGTGGGGGGTGTCTGCTTCATGATTAATGACTCATGGTGTAATCATAACAACATACAGGAACTCAAGTCCATCAGCTCACCTGACCTAGAATTCATTACAATCAAATGCCGGCCATTTTACCTACCATTTTACCTAAGAGAATTCTTGTCAGTTATAGTCACAGCTGTGTACATTCCCCCTCAAGCAGACACCCAGATGGCCATCAAGGAACTTCACTATATTATATGTAAACTGGAAACCATGAGGCTGCATTTATTGTTGCTGGGGATTTTAACAAAGCAAATTTGAGAACAAGGCTACCTAAATTCTACCAGCATATTGATTGCACTACGCGCATGCTCAATACTCTCGACCACTGCTACTCAAACTTCCGCGATGCATACAAAGCCCTCCCCAGCCCTCCCTTTGGCAAATCCGACCACAATGCCATTTTGCTCCTACCGTCTTATAGGCAGAAACTCAAATAGGATGTGGAAGCCAAGCTTCAAGATTGTTTTGACCACCCGAACTGGAATATGTTCTGGTCAGCCTCAGAGATCAACATCGACCTATACGCTGACTCTGTGAGTGCGTTTAGAAAGTAGTGCATTGGAGATGTTGTACCCACTGTAACTATTAAAACCTACCCTAACTAGAACCCGTGGATGGATGGCGGCATTCGCGCAAAACTGAAAGCACGATTCACCACATTTAACAATGGATGGAGGTCTGGGAATATGACTGAATATAAACCGTGTAGTTATTCACTCCGCAAGGCAATCAAACAACCAAAATGCCAGTACAGGGACAAGGTGGAGTCGCAATTCAACGGCTCAGACATGAGACGTATGTGGCAGGGTCTACAGGAAATCACAGTCTACAAAAAGAAAACCAGCCACGTCACGGACACCGATGTCACGCCTCCAGACAAACTAAACACCTTCTTTGCCCGCTTTGAGGATAATACAGTGCCACCGTCACGGCCCGCTAACAAGGATTGCCCCCATTCTGCTTCTCTGTGTTTGACGTGAGAAAAACATTTAAACGTGTTAACTCTCGCACGGCTGTTGGCCCAGACGGCATCCCTAGCTGTGCCCTCAGAGCATGCACAGACCAGCTGGCTGGTGTGTTTACGGACATATTTAACCTCTGGAGGCTGAAGAAATTTGGCTTGTCACCCAAAATCCTGATAAACTATTACAGATGCACAATCGAGAGCATCCTGTTGGGCTGTATCACAGCCTGGTATGGCAACTGCACCACCCTCAACCGCAAGGCTCTCCAGAGGGTGGTGCGGTCTGCACAACGCATCACTGGGGGCAAACTACCTTCCCTCCATGACACCTACAGCACCCGATGTCACAGGAAGGCCAAAAAACTCATCAAGGACATCAACCACCCGAGCCACTGCCTGTTCACACCGCTACCATCCAGAAGGTGGGGTCAGTACAAGAGAGACTGAAAAACAGCTTCTATCTCAAGGCCATCAGACTGCTAAACAGCAATCACTAACTCAGAGAGACTGCTGCCTAACATTGAGACAAAATCACTGGCCACTTTAATAAATGGATCACTAGTCACTTTATGCAATGCCACTCTAAATAATGGCACTTTAATATTGTTTATATATCTTACCTTACTCATATCACATGTATACACTGTATTTTATTTAATGTTTACATATCTTACATTACTCATATCACATGTACTGTATATACTGTATTTTATACCATCTATTGCATCTTGCCCATGCCGCTCGACCATTGCTCATCCATATACTTACATGTACATATTCTCATTCACCCCTTTAGATTTGTGTGTATGAGGTAGTTGTTGGGGATTGTAAGATTACTTGTTAGATATTGCTGCACTGTCGGAACTAGAAGCACAAGCATTTCGCTACACTCGCATTAACATCTGATTACCATGTATATGTGACAAATACAATTTGATTTGATATGATTAGATTTTTGATTCAAGTTTGCAGACAACAGAACAGTAGTAGGGTTGATTACCAACAATGACGAGATAGCCTACAGGGAGGGGCTTTGGGAGTGTGGTGCCAGGAAATTAACCTCTCACTCAACATCAACAAAACAAAGGAGATTTTTGTGGATTTCAGGAAACAGCAGAGGGAGCACCCTATCCACATCGACAGGATCACAGTGAAAAGCTTCAAGTTCCTTGGTGTACATATCACTGACAAACTGTAATGGTCCACCCACACAGACAGTGTGGTGAAGAAGGCGCAACAGCGAGGAGGCTCGGGAGGCTGAAGAAGTTTTCTTGGCACCTAAAACCCTCACAAACTTTTTTAGATGCACAATTAAAGGCATCCTGTTGGGCTATATCACAAGGCCATCAGACTGTTAAATAACCATCACTAGCACATTAGAGGCTGCTGCCCTATATACTGTATATAGACTTGAAATCACTGGCCACTTTAATAAAAGGAACACTAGTCACTTTAATCATGTTTACATATTTTGCATTACTCCTCTCATTTGTAAATACTGTACTCTATTCTACTGTATTTTAGTCTATCCTGCTCTGACATTTCTCTTCCATATATTTATATATTCTTAATTCCATTCCTTTACTTAGATTGGTGTATATTGTGTGTTTTGTTATGAAATTGTTAGATATTACTTCACTGTTGGAGCTAGAAACACAAGCATTTCACTACACCCACAATAACATATGCTAAACATGTCTATGTGACCAATAAAATGTAATTGGTTTGATTTGATTTGTATGCCTTTCCAAATCATGTCCAATCAATTGAATTTACCACAGGTGGACTCCAATCAAGTTGTAGAAACATCTCAAGGATAATCTATACACTAATTATGTATGTAAACTTCTGGGAATGTGATGAAATAAATAAAAGCTGAAATAAGTCATTCTCTCTACTATTATTCTGACATTTCACATTTGTTTTCTCCCCAATTTCGTGGTATCCAATTGTTTTAGTAGCTACTATCTTGTCTCATCGCTACAGAAGGTTGAAAGTCATGCGTCCTCCGATGCGCAACCCAACCAAGCCGCACTGCTTCTTAACACAGCGCACATCCAACCCGGAAGCCAGCCGCACCAATGTGTCGGAGGAAACGCAACCTTGGTTAGCGCGCACTGAGTCGCTGGTGCGCGATGAGACAAGGACATCCCTACCGGCCAACCCCTCCCTAACCCGGGCGACGCTAGGCCAATTGTGCGTAGCCCCACAGACCTCCCGGTCACGGCCGTTTACGACAGAGCCTGGGCGCAAACCCAGGGTCTCTGGTGGCACAGCTGGCGCTACAGTAGAGCACCCTTAACCACTGCGCCACCCAGGAGGCCGACATTTCACATTCTTAAAATAAAGTGGTGATCCAAACTGACCTAAGACAGGGAATTCTTACAAGGATTAAATGCCAGGAGTTTTGAATTGCTGAGTTTAAATGTATTCGGCTAAGGTGTATGTAAACATCTGACTTCTACTGTACATGCACAGTATTTACAATGTACATACCCATGAGCAAACAATTGACTGTAAAGTGAAGTAACTTTTTTTATTATTATGAAGTTATAACAATATAAGAACCTTGGCAGACAATAGGCTAATATTTCAGTTATTTAATGGATTTTACTATTTTATTTCATATTTTTAAAACAATACAAAACATACACATACAAACAAATACATCACACCTGCCCAGACCCACTAGGCCCCACCCCTATCACCAGCACCCTTATCACTTTCTGCCACATGACTTCAATCTGCACCATTTTGTTTCTCTCAGTCACCCATGCTCTTTCAATTTTTCGATAATAAAGCATTTGACCTTTCCATTGCGTGAACGATGGAGGATTGACTGATTTTCCAGTTTTTTGTTTGTTTTTTAAAGATAATTGATGAGAAGAGTTTTGTCAAACCCATCGGGTATCTCACTGCACCCTAATATGTCATGTCTTGAAATAGACAGACAAATTAAACGTATATTTACATTATAATCCCTCTGACATCCATCTTTCCAACTCTGCCCGTAACTTTTACGTTTGATAGCAAACCCAGGAGGCATGAATTATTGTGTCATTAGCAATTGTACACTTTAGACATCATTCTGCAGTTGTTCTGTAGAATTTGTGAATTTTGACTGTTGTATATCAATTCTATACATGAATTTACACTGGATTAAGCATACATTTCTGTCAACTGTAATGTCGTTAGTTAAGTTCCAACATTCCCTCACTCTTTTTTAAAGCTTACCTATCACATGAAAATCCTTTTCGGACTCAAATTCTATTCCCTCAAGATTGATGTCCAAAAGGTTGTGAAATATAACTTAAATTATAATAAGCTCCTTTCCTGAGGACGGCTCACCTCTCACAGTTCTGGGCGACTTTAACCTCCCCACGTCTACCTTTGACTCATTCCTCTCTGCCTCCTTCTTTCCACTCCTCTCCTCTTTTGACCTCACCCTCTCACCTTCCCCCCTACTCACAAGGCAGGCAATACGCTCGACCTCATCTTTACTAGATGCTGTTCTTCCACTAACCTCATTGCAACTCCCTCCAAGTCTCCGACCACTACCTTGTATCCTTTTCCCTCTCGCTCTCATCCAACACTTCCCACACTGCCCCTACTCGGATGGTATCGCGCCGTCCCAACCTTCGCTCTCTCTCCCCCGCTACTCTCTCCTCTTCCATCCTATCATCTCTTCCCTCTGCTCAAACCTTCTCCAACCTATCTCCTGATTCTGCCTCCTCAACCCTCCTCTCCTCCCTTTCTGCATCCTTTGACTCTCTATGTCCCCTATCTTCCAGGCCGGCTCGGTCCTCCCCTCCCGCTCCGTGGCTCGACGACTCATTGCGAGCTCACAGAACAGGGCTCCGGGCAGCCGAGCGGAAATGGAGGAAAACTCGCCTCCCTGCGGACCTGGCATCCTTTCACTCCCTCCTCTCTACATTTTCCTCCTCTGTCTCTGCTGCTAAAGCCACTTTCTACCACTCTAAATTCCAAGCATCTGCCTCTAACCCTAGGAAGCTCTTTGCCACCTTCTCCTCCCTCCTGAATCCTCCTCCCCTCCCCCCTCCTCCCTCTCTGCAGATGACTTCGTCAACCATTATGAAAAGAAGGTTGACGACATCCGATCCTCGTTTGCTAAGTCAAACGACACCGCTGGTTCTGCTCACACTGCCCTACCCTGTGCTCTGACCTCTTTCTCCCTCTCTCTCCAGATGAAATCTCGCGTCTTGTGACGGCCGGCCGCCCAACAACCTGCCCGCTCGACCCTATCCCCTCCTCTCTTCTCCAGACCATTTCCGGAGACCTTCTCCCTTACCTCACCTCGCTCATCAACTCATCCCTGACCGCTGGCTACGTCCCTTCCGTCTTCAAGAGAGCGAGAGTTGCACCCCTTCTGAAAAAACCTACACTCGATCCCTCCTATGTCAACAACTACAGACCAGTATCCCTTCTTTCTTTTCTCTCCAAAACTCTTGAACATGCCGTCCTTGGCCAGCTCTCCCGCTATCTCTCTCAGAATGACCTTCTTGATCCAAATCAGTCAGGTTTCAAGACTAGTCATTCAACTGAGACTGCTCTTCTCTGTATCACGGAGGCGCTCCGCACTGCTAAAGCTAACTCTCTCTCCTCTGCTCTCATCCTTCTAGACCTATCGGCTGCCTTCGATACTGTGAACCATCAGATCCTCCTCTCCACCCTCTCCGAGTTGGGCATCTCCGGTGCGGCCCACGCTTGGATTGCGTCCTACCTGACAGGTCGCTCCTACCAGGTGGCGTGGCGAGAATCTGTCTCCTCACCACGCGCTCTCACCACTGGTGTCCCCCAGGGCTCTGTTCTAGGCCCTCTCCTATTCTCGCTATACACCAAGTCACTTGGCTCTGTCATAACCTCACATGGTCTCTCCTATCATTGCTATGCAGACGACACACAATTAATCTTCTCCTTTCCCCCTTCTGATGACCAGGTGGCGAATCGCATCTCTGCATGTCTGGCAGACATATCAGTGTGGATGACGGATCACCACCTCAAGCTGAACCTCGGCAAGACGGAGCTGCTCTTCCTCCCGGGGAAGGACTGCCCGTTCCATGATCTCGCCATCACGGTTGACAACTCCATTGTGTCCTCCTCCCAGAGCGCTAAGAACCTTGGCGTGATCCTGGACAACACCCTGTCGTTCTCAACTAACATCAAGGCGGTGGCCCGTTCCTGTAGGTTCATGCTCTACAACATCCGCAGAGTACGACCCTGCCTCACACAGGAAGCGGCGCAGGTCCTAATCCAGGCACTTGTCATCTCCCGTCTGGATTACTGCAACTCGCTGTTGGCTGGGCTCCCTGCCTGTGCCATTAAACCCCTACAACTCATCCAGAACGCCGCAGCCCGTCTGGTGTTCAACCTTCCCAAGTTCTCTCACGTCACCCCGCTCCTCCGCTCTCTCCACTGGCTTCCAGTTGAAGCTCGCATCCGCTACAAGACCATGGTGCTTGCCTACGGAGCTGTGAGGGGAACGGCACCTCAGTACCTCCAGGCTCTGATCAGGCCCTACACCCAAACAAGGGCACTGCGTTCATCCACCTCTGGCCTGCTCGCCTCCCTACCACTGAGGAAGTACAGTTCCCGCTCAGCTCAGTCAAAACTGTTCGCTGCTCTGGCTCCCCAATGGTGGAACACACTCCCTCACGACGCCAGGACAGCGGAGTCAATCACCACCTTCCGGAGACACCTGAAACCCCACCTCTTTAAGGAATACCTAGGATAGGATAAAGTAATCCTTCTCCCCCCTTAAAAGATTTAGATGCACTATTGTAAAGTGGCTGTTCCACTGGATGTCATAAGGTGAATGCACCAATTTGTAAGTCTCTCTGGATAAGAGCGTCTGCTAAATTACTTAAATGTAAATGTAAATGTAAATTGGATCTATTTGAAAGTATTGACATTGGTCAACCCAAAATTATTATTATTATTTTTAAACTTGTTATGCTGTCACGCCCGGACCTTAGAGATCCTCATTATTCTCTATGTTCGGTTCGGTCAGGGTGTGACTCGGGTGGGAAAGTCTATGTTTTCTATTTCTTTGTTTTTGGCCATGTGTGTGTGTGTGGTTCCCAATCAGAGGCAGCTGTCTATCGCTGTCTCTGATTGGGGATCACATATAAGTTGTCATTTTACTTTTGGGTTTAGTGGGATCTTGTTTTCTGTTTAGTGTCTGTACCTGACAGAGCTATGTGCTTTCGTTTTCGCGGTTGTTATTTTTGTTTGAGTGTTTTTGAGTAAACAATCATGAACACTTTCCACGCTGCACTTTGGTCCACTCCTTTCGACGAGAGCCGTTAATGTATTTCCTACTACTGTACCAAGTCACTTACGGTTTCTATGCCTTTAGTTTCCACATGGGCCAATTTAGATGAATTCTGAAAAGCTGCCCAAGGATTGTTCCATAAGGTTGTATTTCTAGGGAGTGACATTGGCTCTTGTAAAATACTGTATGTTTCCATTTCTTCCATGTCATCAGTGCTCTTAGCTTTATCGTCTGAAAATAGACACACAGATTGATATTCAAACAGACTAAAGCAATAACCAACTATTTGTGTTAGTAAAAAACCTACTAACACAGGGTGGTAAAGCTAGCTAGCATGTGTGGCTAGCTAAGCACTTGGCACAATGTTAACATATTTTCCAACTCAGTCAATAAAAGTTACAAAATCATCATGAAACTCAAATATTTCGTTAACAATGACATTTCATTATTTTGAGACTTACATTGCACTTTTGCACATTACAAACAAATGAACAGACAGAACAGCAGTGTTGTATTCATTATGGAAACCATTTACTGTTTAAGCAGCTTCAGGCCCACATTGAGATATAGAAAGCAACTAATTCTAAAACACTGAGCAATATTGACATTTCATATATTACAAATTAAATAATGAGCCTCCCCTGGACTAGATTTAAAAAAAATAATGAATCCTCCCCCAGACTCTGAAGATATTGAACATTTCCTTTCCAACCTGTTACTGCTTTGCGTCTGAAATGGGGAATTGCACCGTTTGAATATTAATTTTTGTCGAATCCATTAAAGAAAAGTCAAACTGAAAAATGTTTGCTCGTCTCCAAGATAACTTCTCCTGTTAAGCCTGTTGTCTGCTAAGGTTGTTACATTGCAACAACAGAGCAATAAAAAACACAACTTCACTTTACATGTACATTAAATTGCTTTCTCCTGGGTTATTACATTGTAAATACATGTACAGTACGAGTCAAAAGTTTGGACACACCTACTCATTCAAAGTTTTTTTCTCATTCAAAAACTATTTTCTACATTGTGGAATAATAGTGAAGACATCAAAACTATGAAATAATACATGGGATCATGTAGTAACCAAAAAAGTGTTAAACAAATCCAAATGTATTTTATGTTTGAGATTCTTCAAATAGCCACCTTTTTCCTTGAGGACAGCTTTGGACACTCTTGGCATTCTCTCAACCAGCTTCATGAGGTAGTCACTTGGAATGCATTTCAATTAACAGATGTGCCTTGTTAATAGTTACTTTGTGAAATTTCTTTCATTCTTAATTCGTTTGAGCCAATCAGTTGTGTTGTGACAAGTTAGGGTAGGTATAGAATATATAGAATATATATATACAGAATATAGCCCTATTTTGTAAAAGATGAAGTCCATATGATGACAAGAACAACTCAAATAAGCAAAGAAAAATGACAGCCCATCATTACTTTAAGACATCAAGGTCAGTCAATCCAGAACATTTCAAGAACTTTCTTCAAGTGCAGTCGCAAAAACCTATGATGAAACTGGCTTTCATGATGAATTACCTCTGCTGCGGAGGATAAGTTCATTTGAGTTACCAGCCTCAGGATTCAGCAAATTAACTGCACCTCAGATTGTAGCCCAAATAAATACTTAACAGAGTTCAGGTAACAGACACATCTCAACATCAACTGTTTAGAGGAGACTGCATGAATCAGGCCTTCATGGTCGAATTGCTACAAAGAAACCACTACTAAATTACACCAATAATAAGAAGAGACTTGTTTGGGCCAGTAGACACGAGCAATGAACATTAGACCAGTGGAAATCTGTCCTTTGGTCTGATAAGTCTTGTTGGTTCCAACCGCCGTGAGAACTCCTTCAAGACTGTTGGGAAAGCATTCCAGGTGACTACCTCATGAAGCTGGTTGAGAGAATGCCAAGAGTGTGCAAAACTGTCATCAAGGCAAAGGGTGTTTACTTTGAATAATTTTTTATTTTAAAATATATTTTGATTTGTTTAACACTTGATTCCATATGTGCTATTTCATAGTTTTGATGTCTTCACTATTATCCTACAATGTAGAAAATAGTAAAAACAAATAAAAAACCTTCAGTGTGTCCAAACTTTTGACTGATACTGTATATTCCTTGTAACAACATTGTCATTACAAAGTTGGTTGTTTTTATCTTTATTTATTTTAATTTGACCTTTATTTATACAGTTTTTTTCTCATTGAGATAACATCTCTTTTCCAAGAGAGACCTGGTCCAATAGCAGCAGAGGGAACAACGTTTCAGACAAAACTATTTACATACACTAACACAACATTAAACAAAACTATAAACACACATACAGTACAACAAACACATTGTACATTAAAAACACAAACGTCTTGACTAAAAACAGCTGGCCTAAAAAACAATTACGCTCTTCTATGATGTATATATCGATCAAGTGTTTAAACTCCACCAACAAAACTAGATCATCACATTTTAAAATGTTCATGACAGAATTCCAGGACCCCTGAGCTAAGTAACTAAAACTATTTCTACCATGTCCTGTTCTAAATTTTGGTACTGTTAGAAGCAAATCCGAATGGGACCGTAATTGATATTTATTTACTGACCTGACTAAAAAAGAACAGAGATAAAATGGCATTTTACCCAATATGGCCTTATAAATCAGTGTATACCAGTGTTTAAGCCTACGCAAGGTCAATGACGACCAGCCAACAGCACTGTAGAGATCACAATGATGTGTTAGACGTTTCTGATTTGAAATTAACCTGAGGGCTGCATGATACACTGAATCAAGTGCTCTCAGGGTAGTGGCTGAGGCCTGCATATATATAACATCACTAAAATCTAAAACCGACAGTAATGTACATCGTACCAGCTCCTTCCTGGTCTCAAAAGAAAAACAAGCCTTATGCCGGTAATAAAATCCTATTTTCAGCTTGAGCTTCCTTCTCAACTTCTCTACATGCACAGTGAAGCTCAGCTTATCATCAACCCACACACCCAAATATTTGTACACTTTAACTTGCTCTATGGTATGTCCAGCCAATGTACCAATGACATGATTTGAATGGCATTTGAAAATACCATGCATTTTGTTTTACCCGAATTTAGAATCAGCTTTAAATCATACAGATTCTGTTGTATGATGTTACATGCTCTTTGGGCATTTTCAAAAGCTAAAGATAAACTACTACCACTTGAATAAAGAACAGTATCATCTGCATAAAAATGAACATCCGCTGTTTCAATAAGAGCCCTAATGTTGTTGATATACAAAATGAACAACAGTGGGCCCAAAATAGAACCTTGTGGAACACTTGAGCACAACTCTATGGACTTACAAACATCCGCTATTACACATTGTGTATGATTTGATAGATCCTTTATATACCAATCTAGAGCATGACCAGTAATTCCACAACATTTTAACCTTTGCACTAACACAGCATGGTCCACGGTGTCAAAAGCTTTTGGCAAACCAATAAAAACAGACCCAAAATGTAACTTCTTATCAAGAGCAAAGTGGATGTCATTTAGCACCTTCAATGTTGCTGAAACAGTGCCGTGACCAGACCTAAAACCTGATTGCATTCCATTTGAGATGTTGTTTTCTTGGAAGTAGACCTTTAGCTGCCTACTAACTAAGGACTAAGGACTGTTAAAGATGGTTATAGTGTACGAATAATGTAACTAAACGGGTTATACCTTATGTTTGCCTGTCTCCTAATTTGTCTTTGTTAGCCTATTGTCGGCAGAGGTAATTATGAAGATTATACCCTACTGGGTTTCACTTTATATTAGGTTGCTTGCTTCTGAGTGCATACATGATAATTACTCGTATATCCTCTTTATCTACATCGTTCTTACATTGTACTTGGATTTGGTATAGCATTTGAGCAAGGTCATGACATAGAAGTAAATGCATTGAAAATAACCCGTAGTTAATGACAGGGTGTGCCTTGTTATAATTGTTGTTACCAGGTCCTAGCCGATTTATCAACCTTGGTATGACATGTGGACTTGATGGTAGTGGCACCTTGTAGCAAGGTGAGCTTTTTGTTTGAGTTAATAACATGGAAATGCACAGGTAACTTTCAAACATGTAATTACAAAACATTAGTTACATAATGGAACAAGAAATGTGTAATAACATCAGTAATTACACATGTGGAATAATCTTCAGCAAGTGGTTATGTATTTACAGTTCTTGTTCCAATTGTGTAGGCCTTATAACTGATACCACTACAACCCTATTACCATGCAATCACGTAGTAACACCTATGTAACTACTATGTTGTTACTATAGTTATTACTGTGTAGTTCCATAGTAATAGCGGCAACTTCAAGTAAAGCATTACTAATGGCACTTTTTAGGATAAACTCTCTTAAGTCCTCTGAATTACAGAAAAAAAATCACATTTGTTTAGGATTTTTGCCTGGCAGGAAAGGGACAGAGATGCCCTGTTATAGGAACATGCCACCTTCACCCCTTCAGACTCAGTTTCTAGCATAGGCCCCCCTTCATCCCTTTGCTGTAGGTACGATAAGAGGGCTAGTGACCAAGTGAGCTATGACGTTCCATTGATCCAGAAAATTGCTGCGGAGCCAGCCTTGAAATTAGTTTAAATTGCTGAATCAAAAAATGGTATCCACCATTCTGGTAAGGCCAGTGCAAACCCCTCTGCCTCTAATCCCTGGCTGATGTGAAAAGTTGCCAGGGATCGTTTCTTCCGCTGCCCAATTGATGGGGGAATTTGGATTGCTTGTGACAGAGACACACATGCAACCAACTGGGATTTGACTTGGATGGCACTTATGGGGGACCAGGACCGTGGCTTGGTTTTGAATTTGAGGGCTTGAGGAATTTTGTGTGATCTACAATGGCTTTGTGCTTTTCAATTCAATTACACGCCAACACTTTCCACTGTGCCAATTTCAGATCCTCTCTTAGTTGTGAGTTGAGTCATAACTCCATGCCTTGCTATACAGTTCAAGGATTGGGGAATAATTTAACATCAACCATGTTTCTTATTTTACCCGGTTTACTTGGTCCTAAAAATAGCAACAAACACCAGCGTTTGAGCTGGAGATTGATGTGAAGAGGGAGCAGGCAGGGACGTCTTGACACAAAATCAGCTTTAGTTTGGAGTAAATTGAGCTAAAATGATCACTCAGGCATACACGGTTATGTCACGCCTTGATCTTAGTATTTTGTGTTTTCTTTAATTATTTGTTCAGGCCAAGGTGTGACATGGGGTTATTGTATTTTCGTATTGGGGTTTTGTAGTTATTGGGATTGCGGCTGAGTAGGGGTGTTGCATAGGCTTGGCTGCCTGAGGCGGTTCTCAATCAGAGTCAGGTGATTCTCGTTGTCTCTGATTGGGAACCGTATTTAGGTAGCCTGGGTTTCACTTTGTATTTCGTGGGTGATTGTTCCTGTCTCTGTGTAGTTTCACCAGATAGGCTGTAATTAGGTTTCACGTTCCGTTTTGTTGTTTTTGTATTTATTCATTTAATTCATGTATCGTCATTTTTCTTCATTAAAGACATGAGTAACCACCACGCTGCATTTCGGTCCGACTCTCTTTCGACAAACGAAGAACGCCGTTACAGAATCACCCACCACACACGGACCGAGTGGCGTGGTAACAGGCAGCGACAGCAGGAGCAGCAAAAGGAGGATGAATTATTCGGAGAATGGACATGGGAAGACGTGTTGGATGGTAAAGGTTGTTACACTTGGGAGGAGATACTGGCCGGAAGAGATCGCCTCCCATGGGAACAGGTGGAGGCACTTAGGAGAGCAGAGGCAGCCGGAGATAGGAGCCGACGATACGAGGGAACACGGTTGGCAAGGAAGCCCGAAAAGCAGCCCAAAAAAATATTGGGGGGCTTACAGGGAGTATGGCTACGCCAGGTAGGAGACCTGCGCAAACTCCCTGTGCTTACCGGGGGGCGAGAGAGACCGGGCAGGCACCGTGTTATGCTATGGAGCGCACTGTGTTTCCAGTGCGGGTGCATAGCCCGGTGCGGTTCATACCAGCCCTTCGTATTGGCCGGGCTAGAGTGGGCATCGAGCCAGGTAAGGTTGGGCAGGCTCGGTGCTCAAGAGCTCCAGTGCGCCTGCACGGTCCGGTCTATCCAGAGCCACCTCCACACACCAGTCCTCTGGTAGCAGCTCCCCGCACCAGGCTTCCTGTGCGTGTCCTCGCTCCAGTATCACCAGTGCCAGCACCACGCATCAGGCCTACAGTGCGCCTCGCCTCTCCTGTGCTGGCGGAGTCTCCCGCCTGTTCAGCGCTATCAGAGCCTTCCTCCTCTACAGCGCTGCTGGAGTCTCCTGTCTGTTCAGCGCTATCAGAGCCTTCCTTCCCTCCTGCGCTGTCGGAGTCTCCCGCCTGTTCAGCGCTATCAGAGCCTTCCTCCTCTACAGCGCTGCCGGAGCCTCCTGCCTGTTCGGAGCAGCCTGAGCTGTCAGTCTGCATGAAGCAGCCAGAGCTGTCAGTCTGCATGAAGCAGCCAGAGCTGTCAGTCTGCATGAAGCAGCCAGAGCTGTCAGTCTGCATGAAGCAGCCAGAGCTGTCAGTCAGCAAAGAGCTGCCAGTCTGCAAGGAGCTGTCAGTCTGCAAGGAGCTGTCAGTCTGCAAGGAGCTGCCAGTCTGCAGGGTGCTGTCAGCCTGCATGGAGCAGTCAGAGCTGTCAGTCTGTATGAAGCAGCCAGAGCTGTCAGTCTGTATGAAGCAGCCAGAGCTGTCAGTCTGCATGAAGCAGCCAGAGCTGTCAGTCTGCAAAGAGCTGCCAGTCTGCAAGGAGCTGTCAGTCTGCATAGAGCAGTTAGATCCGCCAGTCAGCCATGATCTTCTAGATCTGCCAGTCAACCAGATTCTTCCAGATCTACCAGTCAACCAGTCTCTTCCAGATCTGCCAGTCTGCATAGAGCAGCTAGATCTGCCAGTCAACCAGAATCTTCCAGATCTGCTAGTCAACCAGAATCTTCCAGATCCGCCAGCCGGCCAGGATCTACCGGAGCCTACTACCTGTCTGAGCTTCATCTCAGTACTGGGCTTCCTCTCAGTACTGGGCTTCCTCTCAGTACTGGGCTTTCTCTCAGTACTGGGCTTCCCCTCAGTTCCGGGCTGCCCCTCAGTCCCGAGCTGCCCCTCAGTCCCGAGCTGCTCCTCAGTCCCGAGCTGCCCCTCAGTCCCGAGCTGCTCCTCAGTCCCGAGCTGCCCCTCAGTTCCGAGCTTCCCCTCAGTCGCGAGCTGCCTCAGTCCCGAGCTGCCCCTCAGTCCCGAACTGCTCCTCAGTTCAGTGGGGTTCTGGGTGAGGACTATTAGGCCATGGTCGGCGGCGAGGGTGGATTATCCCAGGACGCGAAGGGGAGGAACTATGACTTTAATGGAGTGGGGTCCACGTCCCGAGCCGGAACCACCACCATGGACAGACGCCCACCCGGACCCTCCCTATGGTTTTGAGGTGCGTCCGGGAGTCCGCACCTTGGGGGGGGGGTGTTCTGTCATGCCTTGATCTTAGTATTTTGTGTTTTCTTTAATTATTTGTTCAGGCCAGGGTGTGACATGTGGTTATTGTATTTTCGTATTGGGGTTTTGTAGTTATTGGGATTGCGGCTGAGTAGGGGTGTTGCATAGGCTTGGCTGCCTGAGGCGGTTCTCAATCAGAGTCAGGTGATTCTCGTTGTCTCTGATTGGGAACCGTATTTAGGTAGCCTGGGTTTCACTTTGTATTTCGTGGGTGATTGTTCCTGTCTCTGTGTAGTTTCACCAGATAGGCTGTAATTAGTTTTCATATTCCGTTTTGTTGTTTTTGTATTTATTTAGTTATTTCATGTATCGTCATTTTTCTTCATTAAAGACATGAGTAACCACCACGCTGCATTTCAGTCCGACTCTCTTTCGACAAACGAAGAACGCCGTTACAGGTTAGTGGATTATACCACACATATTCTGTCATTATTACTATATTATCATTCCGTTAAAGACCAGAGAGAAGGTCTCGGCATACGTTAATATAAAACAATTTATCCACTACTTGGTGGAAAGTGGGAAAACATTTTACTGTTATCAGTAATACAATTATAATGTCATGGAAAGTTATGATTTCTACATAAAGCCACACTCCTACACTTACTTCCCTATAGCTTGCACTCTGTAATTATCCAAATTGACTGGGAATTCTACATTCATTCCAGTTCATAACCTGCTTGCAGAATCTTGATATTAGCAAGGTGTGATGGGGACTTTGGACTAAAGTTATTTGTATCTGTAGATTGTTGTGAATCCTGATACAGGAGAATGAGCTTCTTCTCTATTGGGTGCAGTTTTCTATTTCCACATCTGATGTTGAAAGATGTCCGTGGTAAAGGATAACCGATGGCTTGTCACCTGACACTCTTTTTTCCCCCACCCGTTTTTGATGTTCTTTACGCCATGCATCGGGGGTGTCTGCACTCAAAATGTAAACTCGTCCCTTTGTTTCTTTTTCCACCTTTCCTGGCGAACGTTGGAGGAAGAAGAAGCTTTTAAATCTTACCCCGAATCCCTCCCATCGTTGACAGGAATACGAATTCTACCCTAAAGACCACTCAACAGATTTGAAGTTAGTGTGTGAAAGTCCTCAAAGCTTACAATCCTTAGTTGCTACATCCATTTTTTTTACTTTTATATTCATGATATACAGTGAGGCTCCAAAAGTATTGGGTCAGTGAAACATTTGTTGTTGTTTTGGCTCTGTACTCCAGCACTTCTAATGAAATTATACAATGACTATGAGGTTAAAGTGACAGACTGTCATCTTTAATTTTAGAGTATTTTCATCCATATCGGGTTGAACCATTTAGGAATTACAGCACTTTTTGTACATTGTCCCCCCATTTTAGGGGACCAAAAGTATTGGGACAATATCACTCATGTGTATTAAAGTTGTATAAAGTTGTTATCATTATTCACAATTCATTAAGGATTATCCATAATCATTGTAGAATCCACATTCATGTAGAAGTGTTTAGAAACATTCTATTCTTATTTACAATAAACGTGACTCCAAAATGACACAGTACATTATTTACCATTCATTTCTATTGGGCACAAAATAATCTGGTACACAGCCAAATCAAACTGCAAATGCAACAAGAACAATTGAGCGTACTGTGCCATATACCTCAGGATTTGAATAATGTATTTTACACAATCATTATTGCTCATCTTTAATGAGGGCGTCAATCATTTCAGACCCCACTGTACATGCATCACATTACAGACAGATTAGGAAGACAGTATCTGCCAACATTTAAACGAAAGGCTAAGAGAGTGGTCAAGGACTTGCGCATCTCTCATACAAACAGCTGCTTCAAACAGGAGGCTTCTTGGAAGTCAAGGGTAGATTTGCCCACCACCTGACTTTGAACTATAGGAAAAAACAGGGCATAAATCCAGGCCATAGCTCAATGTCTTACTCCCTGAGATTGCTTGCCTCTGTTATTTCAGTTTCATGAAGGTGGATTTCAAATAGTTTCTTTATTAATAAGATCGGATATTAAAAGGTGTCTTGTTGGTCAACATTAAGATTAACATTAAATTTCACAGATCTTTAATGGGCTCTGTGAGTTAGCCTACAAAATCCAATTGAATTTCCCACTTAGTTTCGTAAGCAAAGATGAAATTCAGTCTCATCCATGACACTACATTTTGAGAGGCGGTCTGTCTTTTCCTCATAAGCTGTTTTCACACATACAAGCTCTTTGAATGATGAAATGCATGACATTAATCGTCAAGGTTATTTGACTTCAAATGGAGTCCCACCTGTCCTGGTGACCTCAGCCGACCGTGGTTCTTTGTGTCCTTTCCATGGCCCCGTAGGGGAGTGGAAATCATGAGGCCTGACAATGTGCTGACAACGTGTCCCAGGCTGGCCAGCCATGGCATTCTCAGGAGTTCAAGGCCTGCCTGGGTCTGTCTGTGTCTGTCTCTCTCTCTCTTTGTCTCTCGGTCTCCCTGTTTCTCGGTCTCCCTGTCTCTCGGTCTCCCTGTCTCTCGGTCTCCCTGTCTGTCTCTGTCGGTCTCCATGAAGCAAAGTACAGATGCCACACATGCCAAACAGAATCAAAGGACTTCCTTGGTGCAGCTGGTCCCTGGCACCACTGGCAGACTACTGATCTTCTATGCCTCACCCCTCAGTAATTTTACTACATGGTAAACATCAATATAACTTTTTTCTTGCCCCGCAAGAAGAGCAATTAATGGATTATTTCTGGAGAAATGGCCAATTATGCATTTATTTTAGACAAATGTCTCTGGTTACAGATAAGGTTTGTCCATTTGATGTTCGAGGTAAAGGTCTACGGTGCCAAACCCAGTGACCCCCTACTGTACACTATATCAGAGTTAGTTGATTAATGAAATTAGGTCCATGTTGGAGTTGAATGATAATTAAAGGGCAAATGAGTGTCAGCTAAATCAGTCAAAACATTTCATGAACTGAACACACTTGATGGCACTTTTTTGTTTCGTTCAGTGGAGCCGCACCTCCCATTGTTAAATAGTTACCGTGCTGTGGTCTCCTGGGAAATTAAAAGCATATTGTGCACAGTTTCCCTGTGACTCTGAGACTCTGGGGAGGAGGACTTTTTACATTTTCTAATAAAGGAGACTTCAAATGACTAAACAGGGGACTTGTCTTTAATTAAACTGGGAGTTTGGACGTATTTATCTGTTTATGTTCTTTGTAATAACTCCTAAGGCATGTTCAGACTATTAGGGTCACCACTTTGGGGACTAGTCACCGCCCGTTTTGATGAGATGTGCAATAAGAGATTTGTGCATTGTAATATCTTCAGATAATACGGTGAAAAGGATGGTACAGTAAAAAAGAAATCCTACAAAGGATTCAGACAAATACATTTTTTCCTAGTCACTTTTGCACATTGTCCTTACTCTATCTTGCATCACAAAGGATTGCCAGCAAATTGAATATTTTGCTCCCTGGCACATCGATGTGGGATTTCATCACCTCATTTCACAGGTACCTCTTCCTTTTGATGCCGAGTTTAAATGTTTGGAGCATAAGTTAGACGATAAGCTTGTGGGTAATTTTATAGCAAGAAGTGGAAAAAAGTTCAGAATAATACCAAAATAATACCTAGTGGGATGAAAGTGTGTATGGAATAATTCTATAGTGTATAATCAAGTTTCGTCATATCCTCTTGATCTTTACAGTATGCTGGCTGAGGTATGACATCCGTGTGCAGCTGGTGGCCGTCCTATCTCCTTTGACCACAGAACAATGCCCTCATTTTCTGTTAATTTACTGACTATTCTACATATTCGTCGACACCCAGCGGGTGATCTACTACGCATGGCCGGCGTTCGTGTTGGTTTGTCTTGTCCTTAATGTTGATTCATTGATTTATTAATGTCACGTTCGTTATAAGGATCGGACCAAGGCGCAGCGTGGTATGTGTATATTCGGTGTCACGAACCTCGCTGAAGAGGGTGCCTCTTCCTGTCCGGGCGGGGCTCGGCGGTCGTCCTCACCGGCCTATTAGCTGCCATCGATTCCTTTTCTGTTTGTGTTAGTTAGTGGTTAATTGGGTACACCTGTTTTGTATTAGGGTTTGTTTGTAGGGTATTTAAGGGCACTAGGCCCGCTGGGTATTTTGTGCGGGCTTGTTTTTTGTTACTCTGTGTTTGATGGTGTGATTTTGTTTTCTTATCTTTATTCTCTGGTATATTTTGTCCTGTTGTTTTGGACTGGCAACCTATATACGCCCTGTGTGTTGGCGTGATCATTTTTCGGTTGCAACGGTGTAATAAATTTGACAAACGACAGAACCCTGCTCACTGCGCCTGATTCCATCCACCACTCTTAGTTTTTCGTAACATTCGGTATTTATTTAAAAAATGAACACTGAACAAACTAACAAACTAACAAAATAACAAAACGAAACGTGAAGCTATACAAACGAGTGCTGACAGGCAACGACACATAGGCAAGATCTCACACAAAAAGGAAAATGGCTGCCTAAATATGACCCCAATGATCAACAGCTGCCTCTGATTGGGAACCATATCAGGCCACCATAGACATACAAATTACCCAGACCTACAAAACCCCTAGACATACAAAACCCCTAGACATACAAAAACCCTAGACAATACAAAAACTAGCATACACACACTAGTCACACCCTGACCTAACCAAAATATAAAGAAAACAGGGATAACTAAGGTCAGGTTGTGACAGTACCCCCCCCTCCCGAAAAGTGCGGCCTCCCGCCCTCAGTGGCGGCTCCGGTTCTGGACGCAGCCCCCCCTCTTTACGCTGATCCCTCTGCCTTTGTAGAACCAGACCGTGGATCATCGCCGGAGGCTCTGGACTGCGGACTGGGACCGTCTCTGGAGCCCCCGGACTGGGGACCGTCGCTGGAGGTTCCGGACTGTGGACCGTCGTTGGAGGTTCCGGACTGTGGACCGTCGTTGGAGGTTCTGGACTGTGGACCGACGTTGGAGGTTCTGGACTGTGGACCGTCGTTGGAGCTTCCGGACTGAGAAACGTCGCCCGAAGCTCTGGACTGGGAACTGTCGCTGAAAGCTCTGGACTGGGAACTGTCGCCGGAAGCTCTGGACTGTGGAGGTGCACTAGAGGCCTGATGCGTGGTGCCGGCACTGGTGGCACCGGGCTGATGACACGCATCTCAGGACGAGTGCGGGGAGGAGGCACAGGACGTACTGGCCTGTGGAGACGCACTGGAGGTCTGATGTGTGGTGCCAGCACTTGTGGTACCGGGCTGATGACACGCACCTCAGGGCGAGTGCGAGGAGAAGGCACAGGACTTACTGGACTGTGGAGACGCACTGGAGGTCTGATGTTTGGGACCGGTACAGGTGGCACCGGGCTGATGACACGCACCTCAGGGCGAGTGGGGGGGCAGGCACAGGACGTACTGGACTGTGGAGGCGCACTGGAGACCTGGTGCGTGGGACCGGTACAGGTAGCACCGGGCTGATGACACGCATCTCATACATACAACTCCTCTTAATATCGCCGTTCCGTTTTCACTGCCTTTATCTCCTCCTTGGGACGGCGATACTCCCCAGCCTGCGTCCAGGGTCCTGCTCTATCCAGAATCTTCTCCCAGGTCCATTCCTCCTGAACACGCTGCTTGGTCCATTTTTGGTGGGATTTTTGGTGGGATCACGTTCGTTATAAGGATCGGACCAAGGCGCAGCGTGGTATTCGTCCATTCTTATTTATTTAAAGAATGAACACTGAACAAACTAATAAAATAATAAAACGAACCGTGAAGCTTTTCAAACGAGTGCTGACAGGCTACACAGACAAGATCCCACAAACACCAAGGGAAATGGCTACCTAAATATGATCCCCAATCAGAGACAACGATAAACAGCTGCCTCTGATTGGGAACCATATCAGGCCACCATAGACATACAAATCACCTCGACCTACAAAACCCCTTAACATACAAAAACCCCTAGACAATACAAAAACTAGCGTACCCACCCTAGTCACACCCTGACCTAACCAAAATATAAAGAAAACAGAGATATCTCAGGTCCGGGCGTGACAATTAAGCATTAAGCATTTTGCCCTCTAAATAATGAATATCTGCTTTAACCCTCTAATAACCAGTAATAATAATTTATTAACCAAACATCTGTTAATCAGCCATTACACAGCACTTATGCTAATTTAATGGAGGAAATAAACATAATTTAAACACATGCCTCAAATCAGTTGTACTGTAGCGAATCTATTTTTTACAAATCAGTCCTTGTGTCTGCATTTTGAAGTTGTGGATGTCCATTTCGTAAGCCTTTTAAGACTATTTTCTCCTTCAATTACATTGTTCGTTTTTATTTATTTTTACGATCACGCACAAGATAGATGGATAGACAGCCAGACAAAGAAGTGTGGGTTTGATGGATGGTCATTCACAGCTCTTCCACTTGTTTGTCCATCCCTTGCTGTATTTAAAAATGACCCTTCAAACAAGACCAACGGAGAAAACCAAAGTGTTTCACTGAGCAGAGGGAGGACATGGTTCCTTGAGTAATCTGTTACCATTGCTTTTACAAGGGTCTTTCTTGACACCAGACACCCTTCAAACATCAATATCAAATGTCTGCTAATCCCCTTGGGTGAGTTCAGCTGATGACTTTCCATCCCTGTATGAAGCCTTGCTGGCAGGCATGGAGGCGTTATGGGAATCCACTGACATTGATTTCTTTATCCCTATACACACACACATAGATGGACGCAATGGATCCAATCCTGATCTGTTGTAGATGCTTCATTTACATTGAGAGTGGGTAAGAGAGCAGCGCTGTACAGGCTGCAGGCCCAACACTAAGTAGTTTGTCTGTCTTCAGGCGTATTCATTCAATCTTTAAAATGAACTTGAAACACATTTTATGGAAGAGTAAGGCCACTGGAAATGGGAGATTGCAAATTTCCTCAGACTAAAGGAATGTGTTTTGGCCATTTTCTAGGTGGCTGAGAGGACCCAAATGAGTCATATTGTCAGCAACGAATAGTATTTTGACTTTGCTTTTCAGTCTATTGTGAGTAGCAATATGATTATTGTCAAGGGAGGGGGAGGGAGAGGGTGAACAGTGTGAGGTCTCTTTCATATCAAGACGCCTGCTCATCTCTGTTACAGTAGCTGTCATTCACTTGTAGTCAGTCACACATGCTAAAAATGCGATATGAATCCTCAAGGCTCCAGGGAGAGGAATTTATGCTATGTTGAGCCTGTGTTCCCCGATTAATTCTGTTCCATCATCTAGCATCTCTCTCTCTCTCTATCTATATATCTCTCTCTCTCCATGACCTTGTGATTTACTGAAGAAGTAATCAAATGGTTTGTTATCAAAATAAAGGGCCAAATGATGGATGACATTTCCCCGTTCATGTCCTTCAAATCTATTAAATCCATATCTGATTATCACATAGATCCCTGCATTCCACTGTGGTGATGAAATTGCAGATATGTAAAGTATGTGTGAAATCATCTCTCCACATGCCACACAAACGGCTGTCGCAGCGAGACCAGGTGAGTCAAGATTTTTCTGCATCCCAAATTCCACCCATTCCCTATATAGTGCCCTTTTTTGACTATGGCTGTAGTCAAAAGTTGTTTACTGTATAGGAAATAGGGTGCCATTTGGGACACAGACTTTGACCTGCCTCTGTGTCGATATTGCAGGGATTTTGTGTACTCCCATCTCCTAAGGTATTTATGGAACTTTAGAAGTCTGAATCCACGGGACGTGGACAAAGTCAGAGGCTAACAGCTTACAAATGGATTCGTCGATGACATAATACAGGCACCCTTATGGAACATTTTTGTTTTGAATGTTCATTCTGCTAAGACTATTTTGTTTTATGCCCTGTATGGGATTCGCTAGCAACTCCATTGCTCATCGAAAATGTTCTACCATAATATTCAGTTTACAATGGATTTGACAGAATATTGCACAGCCATTTACCTTAAGGGAACTACCCAACGATAAGGAGAAAAAAACTGCTAAAGGAATGGCTGCTTGTATGCCATGCCTCACTGCTTATGTGTGTACTAGTCAAATCCAACTTTAAATTGAAATCATTTTGATCATCCTCTTTGGTGTAGATACAACAGTGGACCCTTTTTACTCATAAGTAATCCCCCCTCTCTTGACCCAGGCAATGGCAATGATCAGTTTGACCTCCAACTCATCTTCCCTAAGAGCAGAATGACATCAGCACCGAGAGGTTTGGTTGTGTGTGTCAAATGTGTCATTGCTCCACACCACCATCTCTTATGACCGTCAAGGCCCAAATCCCCATGATTCGTATGAGAAAGAGACAGAGATATCGGGGACGTAGTTCGGGGTGCCTTGTAACGATCCGACGGTGATTGGGTAATTTCCCCCTACCATCAGTACTATTAGCCAACGTACAATCCTTGGACAACTAAATAGACAAACAATGATCATGAATATCCTACCAACGGGACAGTAAAAACTGTAATATCTTATCTATCACCAAGTCGTGGCTGAACGACGACATGAATAACATACAGCTGATGGGGTTCACACTGCATCTGCAAAATAGAGCGGTACTCTAACCCGGAAGCTAATAAGAAATCCCGCTATGCCTTCCGACGAAACATAAAACAGACAAAGAGTAAATACAGGACTAAGATTGAATCGTACAACACCGGCTTCGATGCTCGTCGGATGTGGTAGGGCTTGCAAACCATTACAATCTACAAAGGGAAGGAACACTGAAGCATGCATGAGAGCATCAGCTGTTCTGGACGACTGTGTGATCACGCTCTTCGTAGCCGATGTGAGTAAGACCTTTAAACAGGTCAACATTCACAAGGCCGCAGGGCCTGATGGATTACCAGTACGTGTACTCCGAGCATGCGTTGATCAAATGGCAAGTGTCTTCACTGACATTTTCAACCTGTCTCTGACTGAGTCTGTAATACCGTCAAGCAGACTACCATAGTCCCTGTGCCCAAAAACAGTTAGGCAACCTGCCTAAATGACTACCGACCTGTAGCACTAAAGTCTGTAGCCATGAAGTGCTTTGAAAGGTTGGTCATGGCCCACATCAACACCATTATCCCAGAAACCTTAGACCCACTCCAATTTGCATACCGCCCCAAAATATCCACAGATGATATAATCCATATTGCACTCTACACTGCCCTTTCCCACCTGGACAAAAGGAACACCTATGTGAGAATGCTATCAATTGGCTACAGCTCAGCGTTCAACGCCATAGTGCCCTCAAAGCTCATCACTAAGCTAAGGACCCTGGGACCAAACACCTCCCTCTGCAACTGGATCCTGGACTTCCTGATGGGCCACCCCCAGGTGGCAAGGGTAACAACATGTCTGCCACGCTGATCCTCAACACGGGGGCCCATCAGGGGTGCGTGCTCAGTCCCCTCCTGTATTCCCTGTTCAGTCATGACTGCATGGCCAGGCACCACTTCAACACCATCATTAAGTTTGCTGTTTGACACAACAGCGTTAGGCCTGATCACAGACAACGATGAGACAGCCTATAGGTAGGAGGTCAGAGACCTGGCTGTGTGGTGCTAACAACCTATCTCTCAAAGTTATGAAGACAAAGGAGATGATTGTGGACTACAGGAAAAGGAGGACAGAGCACACACCCATTCTCATTGACGGGGCTGTAGTGGAGCAGGTTGAGAGCTTCAAGTTCCTTGATGTCCACATCACCAACAAACTAACATGGTCCAAACACACAAAGACAGTCGTGATGAGAGCACGACAAATACTATTCCCCCTCAGGAGTCTGAAAAGATTTGGCATAGGTCCTCAGATCCTCAAAAAGTTATACAGCTGCACCATCGAGAGCATCCTGACTGGTTGCATCGCTGCCTGGTATGGCAAATGCTCGGCCTCTGATGGCATGGCACTACAGAGGGTAGTGCGTATGGCCTTGTACATCGCTGGGGTGATCACTGGGATGATGTACAAACCCTCCTTCCAGACTCATATTAAACATCTCCAATCCAAAATCAATTATAGAATCGGCTTTCTATTTTGCAACAAAGCCTCCTTCACTCACGCTGCCAAACTTACCCTCGTAAAACGGACTATCCTACCGATCCTCGACTTTGGCGATGTCATCTACAAAATAGCTTCCAACACTCTACTCAGCAAACTGGATGCGGTCTATCACAGTGCCATCCGTTTTGTTACCAAATCACCTTATACCACCCACCACTGCGACCTATATGTTCTAGTCGGCTGGCCCTCGCTACGTATTCGTCGCCAGACCCACTGGCTCCAGGTCATCTATAAGTCTATGCTAGGTAAAGCTCCACCTTATCTCAGTTCCCTGGTCACGATAACAACACCCACCTGTAGCACACATTCCAGCAGGTATATCTCACTTATCATCGCCAAAGCCAACACCTCATTTGGCCGCCTTTCCTTCCAGTTCTCTGCTGCCAGTGACTGGAACGAATTGCAAAAATCGCTGAAGTTGGAGACTTTTATTTCCCTCACCAACTTTAAACATCAACTATCTGAGCAGCTAACCGATCGCTGCAGCTGTACATAGTCCATCTGTAAATAGCCCACCCAATCTACCTACCTCATCCCCATACTGTTTTTATTTTATTTACTTTTCTGCTCTTTTGCACACCGGTATCTCTACTTGCACATCATCATCTGCTCATTTATCACTCCAGTGTTAATCTGCTAAATCGTAATTATTCGCTCCTATGGCCTATTTATTGCCTCCCTCCTCATGCCTCTTGCACACACTGTATCTAGACTTTCTTTTTTTCTACTGTGTCATTGACTTGTTTATTGTGCTATTGGCTTGTTTATTGTTTACTCCATGTGTAACTCTGTGTTGTTGTCTGTGTCACACTTCTTTGCTTTACCTTGGCCAGGTCGCAGTTGCAAATGAGAACTTGTTCTCAACTAGCCTGCCTGGTCAAATAAAGGTGAAGAAAAAATAAATAATAATAAACAATACCAGTCAGTGTCACAGGAAGGCCCTAAAAATTGTCAAAGACCCCAGTCATATACTGTTCTCTCTGCTACCGCACGGCAAGTGGTACTTCAGCGCCAAGTCTAGGTCCAAGAGACTTTCTACAGCTTCTGATACCAAGCTATAAGACTCCTGAACAGCTAATTAAATGGCTACCCAAACTATTTTCATTGTCCCCCCCCTCCCTCTTTATGCTACTCTCTGTTCATTATCTATGCATAGTCACTTTAACTCTACCTACGTGTACATATTACCTCAATTACCTTGACGAACCTGTGCCCCCGCACATTGGCTTTGTACCAGTACCACTGTATGGTATCTATTTTTTTTTACCTAACACTTATTTTTCTTAAAACTGCATTTTTGGTTAAGGGCTTGTAAGTAAGCATTTCACTGTAAGGTCCTACACCTGTTGTGTTCTGCGCATGTGACAAATACAATTTGATTTGATTTCGTTGACAGTTAGCGCTGTAACTGCATGAGCCCTTCCAACCTGCGTACTGTCTACTAGGCGAGTCCCTCAACTGACAGTAGTAGTCTACTCAGATGTGGCAACATTCATACCAGTATATGGGGTTGCCGCTGCAACAAAATATAAAGAGCGTTCACATATTTACCGTACTAATCCTCTCAGAACAGTCTGACTTGAACAGTAAAAAATAGTAACCTTGTTAGCAGAATGTTAGGCTCCTTTGGGGTGTTGCCTGACCACAGACTTACCCTGGATGTTTTGGGAGCTTCATACTGTAGGCCTCTTGGGGAAGATCCTGGTGTCTCCTGGTCCCAATTTGGCAGCTCCAAAGTCTGCATGTCAAACATCTGTGAGGATGGCACCCAGTCATGCTGCCAGTAGCTGAGCATATATCTGGATCTTGCTGGATTGGACGGCTACTCCACCACTCTTTGATGTGTTGAGCATAGAGTTGGATAGAGGGCCCACCTGGCTTAACCCAGTAGAAGTCCCACCCAGCTGTTTACTTCAGAATGGTGAAAGTCATCAATTTTTACATTTACATTTACATTTAAGTCATTTAGCAGACGCTCTTATCCAGAGCGACTTACAAATTGGTGCATTCACCATATGACATCCAGTGGAACAGCCACTTTACAATAGTGCATCTAAATCTTTTAAGGGGGGTGAGAAGGATTACTTTATCCTATCCTAGGTATTCCTTAAAGAGGTGGGGTTTCAGGTGTCTCCGGAAGGTGGTGATTGACTCCGCTGTCCTGGCGTCGTGAGGGAGTTTGTTCCACCATTGGGGGCCAGAGCAGCGAACAGTTTTGACTGGGCTGAGCGGGAACTGTACTTCCTCAGTGGTAGGGAGGCGAGCAGGCCAGAGGTGGATGAACGCAGTGCCCTTGTTTGGGTGTAGGGCCTGATCAGAGCCTGGAGGTACTGAGGTGCCGTTCCCCTCACAGCTCCGTAGGCAAGCACCATGGTCTTGTAGCGGATGCGAGCTTCAACTGGAAGCCAGTGGAGAGAGCGGAGGAGCGGGGTGACGTGAGAGAACTTGGGAAGGTTGAACACCAGACGGGCTGCGGCGTTCTGGATGAGTTGTAGGGGTTTAATGGCACAGGCAGGGAGCCCAGCCAACAGCGAGTTGCAGTAATCCAGACGGGAGATGACAAGTGCCTGGATTAGGACCTGCGCCGCTTCCTGTGTGAGGCAGGGTCGTACTCTGCGGATGTTGTAGAGCATGAACCTACAGGAACGGACCACCACCTTGATGTTAGTTGAGAACGACAGGGTGTTGTCCAGGATCACGCCAAGGTTCTTAGCGCTCTGGGAGGAGGACACAATGGAGTTGTCAACCGTGATGGCGAGATCATGGAACGGGCAGTCCTTCCCCGGGAGGAAGAGCAGCTCCGTCTTGCCGAGGTTCAGCTTGAGGTGGTGATCCGTCATCCACACTGATATGTCTGCCAGACATGCAGAGATGCGATTCACCACCTGGTCGTCAGAAGAGGGAAAGGAGAAGATTAATTGTGTGTCGTCTGCATAGCAATGATAGGAGAGACCATGTGAGGTTATGACAGAGCCAAGTGACTTGGTGTATAGCGAGAATAGGAGAGGGCCTAGAACAGAGCCCTGGGGGACACCAGTGGTGAGAGCGCGTGGTGAGGAGACAGATTCTCGCCACGCCACCTGGTAGGAGCGACCTGTCAGGTAGGACGCAATCCAAGCGTGGGCCGCGCCGGAGATGCCCAACCCGGAGAGGGTGGAGAGGAGGATCTGATGGTTCACAGTATCGAAGGCAGCCGATAGGTCTAGAAGGATGAGAGCAGAGGAGAGAGAGTTAGCTTTAGCAGTGCGGAGCGCCTCCGTGATACAGAGAAGAGCAGTCTCAGTTGAATGACTAGTCTTGAAACCTGACTGATTTGGATCAAGAAGGTCATTCTGAGAGAGATAGCGGGAGAGCTGGCCAAGGACGGCACGTTCAAGAGTTTTGGAGAGAAAAGAAAGAAGGGATACTGGTCTGTAGTTGTTGACATATAATAAGGCACTAAAGTAATACTGCCAAAATTGTGGCAAAGAAATGACCTTTTTGTCTTGAATATAAAGCGTTAGGTTTGGGGCAAATCCAACACATCACAGAGCACCTTCTTCATATTTCAAGCATGCATCATGTTATTGGCAAGGACTAAGGAGTTATTTAGGATAAAAATAAACAGAATAGAGCTAAGCACAGGAATCCTAGATGAACACTTTGTATGCTTTCCAACAGACACTGGAAGACAAATTCACACTTCAGCAGGACAATAACCTAAAACACAATGCCAAATATAAACTGTTGTTGCTTAACAAGACAACATTGAATGTTCTTGATTGGCCGAGTTACAGTTTGGACTTAAATCGTGTTGAAAATCTATGGCAAGACATGAAAATGGCTGTCTAGCAATGATCAACAATCAACTTGACAGAGCTTGAAGAATTTAAAAAAGAATAATGTGCAAGTTATTGTTCAATCCAGATTTGCAAAGCTCTTAGATACTTACCCCAAAATAGCCTCAGCTGTAGTCACTGCCAAAGGGAATTCTAACATGTTTCATTGAAGATGAAAGGTGGCTGGTTCTTTCAGCATGACAATGATCCCAAACACACCGCCCGGGCAACGAAGGAGTGGCTTCGTAAGAAGCATTTCAAGGTCCTGGAGTGGCCTAGCCAGTCTCCAGATCTCAACCCCATAGAAAATCTTTGGAGGGAGTTGAAAGTCCGTGTTGCCCAGCAACAGCCCCAAAACATCACTGCTCTAGAGGAGATCTGCATGGAGGAATGGGCCAAAATACCAGCAACAGTGTGCGAAAACCTTGTGAAGACTTAAAGAAAATGTTTGACCTCTGTCATTGCCAAAAAAGGGTATATAACAAAGTATTGAGATAAACTTTTGTTATTGACCAAATACTTGTTTTCCACCATAATTTGCAAATAAATTCACTAAAAATCATCCTACAATGTGATTTTCTGGATTTTTTTTTCTAATTTTGTCTTTCATAGTTGAAGTGTACCTATGATGAAAATTACAGGCCTCTCTCATATTTTTAAGTGGGAGAACTTGCACAATTGGTGACTGACTAAATACTTTTTTGCCCCACTGTATATTGAATAATTTTTCTTCCTCTTTGAAAAAATAGAGTATTGTGTGTAGATTGTTGACAAAAGAAAAACAATGAAGTCCATTTTAACCCATTTTTGGAACAAAAAAATGTGTAAAGTGGAGGGGTGTGAATTCTTCCAGAAGGCACTGTATGTTGCACCTATTGCAGTACCTTGTGAATAAAGTTAGGGTTGCATGTCTCTTTAGCGATCACATCATGGTGCTAAGGGGATCTATATGTATTCTATGTCTAACATATTTAATAACCTTTGTAATAAATGTGTACTAATGCTGGGTGAGGAAATTTGCCCAAATTACCATAATCCATACATGTAGAATGAATGTGTTCAATCAAGGTCTAAACTCTAAAATGCCCATTGACTAATGACCAGAGAAAGGCCTGTACTAAACCCTTGGAACGCCATATATTGTACACGGATGATTTACATGGCAATGTAGTCGTTGCTGTTCTTCCAATATAGAATTGTCAATCTTCGGCATTTGGCTTTTCCTCAATAGATATTGTTTCCCCAGACATTCCCAGAGGTGTCTCACATCGGATTAATAGCAAATAAAACGTTTGCCAGGCAAAAGGGGGCACCCGGGTACGCCGGTGGTAGGAGTAGTTTGGAGCGATAGAGGAGTCTGGAGGACAGAGAGCAAGGGAGGTGGAAGATTGAGAGCTGGAGAAGTGAAGGTCTATGTTAATGAGAGGTGCCTTGATTCAAATAGAAAATCTAAACAGCAGCAGAAAAATAGTCAACAGTTAGACAAATGCCTCAGGCAGGGTTTTAGCTGCATACTCTGCCCAGGGCAGATTTATCCTCTTTCCTCCAGGCTCTATTAGCTATTATCAAACCAAATCACAAATAAGAACAGAGAGCAAATCGACCCAAAAGGAAATAGCCTGGTACATTGATAAACGTGGATTATATAAGTCTAGTGAGGGACCCTTGTGACCTATGATAACATTCAATCAGCACTGCCGTAGTAGTAACGTTAATCTGCCCTGCTCTTTTCATCAGTGCTATGATGCTGACCATCCAAGTGTAAAAAAAGAGCGAAAGATTGTATCGAGGGGTCCATTTGCGTTCACCACCTCTACAAGAAAGGGCATATAAGTCAACTGTCACAAATGGTTAGTGTAGTTTAGACACGTGTATGATGCACGATCCAGTAAACTAATTTGAATACAGATCTGAAAATATGACATGACTACAGCAGTACATACAAATGAACAACGTATCTAATGTTCCGCAATGCTACATTTATAGAAGCCTTTGGGTGTTTAAAAAATTGGAAGATTTAATCATTTGATTTATAGAGGAAATTATGGGGGCATCGTTTCTGTGCCCAATCGGTTGTTTCAGTCCTCCAAGACATTTAACAAAGCTTTACAAGCAAGCGAGGACTCATTTCCATTACTGACAAAGACTGCTTAGAGAACAGTGTGCCACTGGTGATAGAAATGAATTGATCTCCGTTATATTACTGGTATCTAATCACATTTCCAAAATGGCTCATTTATGTGTCCGTGTAGGCTGCTTGATGTTGGCACACTGTCAACACTGTCAAGGTAGATCCCCCCTTCTGTCTGAGCTGTTTGGTCAGTCCAAAATACCACCCTGTTGCCTTCATAGGGCACTCCTTTTTGTATGGGCCGTGGTCAAAAGTAGTGCATTTGGGACAGAGACTCTGTCGAGTGCACATGTGCTGCTTCATTAGCCTGCTATAATCCAACATGAGGATAGGAAGGAGAGCTACAGCCTCCTAGTTTCTGGAGATGAACAATGTGTGTATTTTCTAGGGAGTATAGCGCCCATGTTTTTCTTTATTCCTATTTTTGGGTTGAGTGAAGAATAGAAACAGAATATAAGTCCCAGAATATGGTGACAGAGTGATTGATCTATCAGCATAGGGATGCTTCATTTCTGTAGCTAAGACAAAGTACTCTTTATGCTGAACTACCTTGCTCATTTTTGACATTTCTTGGTATCCACTTTGGCGTTCACATTCCTTTCAGCAGGCGTTCTCTATATTTCTTCAAATAAAATGTAACTGAAGGTGTGCAAATACTGATGGTTCTTCGTGTACCGAGTCATACATTCAACAGTGAATAGAGATAATTTCACCCCTGTTGCGTGTGTCCGTTAACTATATAATTTACTACATATCTCCAATTAAAGGGATGAGATAAAGCCTTTCGTTATCCGCTCAGATTCTTTTGCCGTCGTCCGCTCTATTTGCCTTGCAAACAAGTCCTTGATGACACGTCTTGCTCACTGTGCTGTATGCTAGAGGGATAGGCCACCAGTAAAGTGATGCTTCCAGTCAGTTGTTTAATGAAGTTAGGAATTGATATACAATAAATGTAATGCGTCTGAATGTGTGCCAAAGTGGTGCCCTATACGCCGAGTTGAGTGGCTTACCCATGAGACAGGAGCAAATGGTGCAGAACCTTGCGTGCCTCACATTCTTATCCACACTGTTTAGACAATACGCTTCAATGTCTACTCCGTTTACCCAAACCACGTTGTCGTTGTCTTTAAACATCTGGAGTGGAGTGTCTGTCAGCGTCCCATTTGGCACCCTATTCCCTATGTAGCTAATGCACTACTTTTGACCAGAGCGTTATGGGCCCTGTTCAAAAGTAGTGCACTCTATAGGGAATAGGGGGCCATTTGGGGCACCGCCTCTGTTCCCTCAATTAGAGCGCTTCCTTCTCGTCAGTATGTTAGGATCTTAAATGTATTGACCCATGACAAATCGGATTTGTTTCGTGTTGCCTCTGATAGACTCTAATGGCATACTTCAATTGAAAGATATTTAAGAATTAAATGACTAAACTACCGTCTAGCAGTGAGGGCACCTTGAGCAGTGAGGTAAAATCTCTCCCCTTCGTTCCTGCATTACTCTGGCACCTAGCTACTGTATGTGAAATTCAGGTGTTGGTGAGACTCCTTCATAGATGTCCCTACTCAATCATTCCTGCCTTTGCAACTTAACACAAGCGCAACCAACCAACACATGTCTCCAAATAGGTTTGCAAAATTCTGGTAACTTTCTCAATATTCTCAGGTTATCCAGAAATCCTGGTCAGAGGATTCAGAATTTCCTGTTTAATTCCCTCCTGATTCTGGGAATCTTCAGTGGGCAATTTCTAGAAAACCTGGGCATTTGGGGAAAGTTACCAGAGTTTTCAAACCCGACTTGCAACTTAACACGAGGAACCAACCAAGAGACAAGATTAGTTAGCTCATGTAGATATTCCATCAATGAATGCTACTGTGTGATCCCTAGCACTCTGCCAGAGGGCTGTAATGAAGCCATTAAACCAGGGAACGTTCTCTTACCTTTAAACCTGCATGAGCCGCCCTTAATGGGACTCAACTGCCAATCTGCCATGCAGCGTGTTCCACCACCATCGGAAATTAATTATAATCTTCCTCCTCATCCATACACGAAGAGCCCCGGCCGCTGACACACGACCACGTGCTAAGAAATGGATGTCCTCAGGAGAAGCGCTCAAGTGATTCTTGTGGGTTATTTAAAAGGAAAACACCCGGGAACTGTCAGATGACTGCCGTAAAGAGGATGTTTTAGGTTATACCACACAAGGGCTCAGGAGTTGCATGTGGCAAGCGGTGAGCCTCTTAATGTATTTCAAATGGAGAGACCAGGGGAGAAACAAGGCAATTTGAGGAGAAAATACTGCCAAAAGACTGTTAATGGACTGACATTAAGCTCAATTAAGTTGGGTGCTAGCCGCTAGAACAAGAGAGATTTATGCAAATTAGAGTACTTGGGCATCTTTCCAAAGCAAAGTTACTGCTATGGACTCTGGTTGCATTTTAATGTGTATAGCATGTAACTATCCAGCTGTTCGTATCAGTGTTGGCGTATACATTTAAAAAAAAAAAAATGTTTCTAACCTTTGTTGTGAATGTAGCTATCTATTACATTCATTAAAAGTTTATCACTGGTCCACAACACAATTTATTGTAAAGGTGTATATTGTTGTAGATACATGTGAGGGATTATTTTAGAATAAACTGTTAGTGTGACTATGGTACAGGATGTTTGGTTTTTCAGAGACGATACCATGATCCTCCTTGGAATTGATAGTCAGCCCTGTTACCTTTGCTAAATTTGGTGCAAGATGTAACAAGGGGGAAACACTCCATCAATCACACAGGCTATTGGAAAGACGAGAGATTGGCTAAAGCTGAGAAATGAATCAGTAGAGGCTCTGTCAACAAACATTTCCAGGCTGAGACGATGGAAAAACTTCCCCTGCTCTCTGTGGACATAATTTGCCAATACCCCAGCGATATCACACGTTTTAGAGCAGAACTCAGGACTATCCCTGTAAGTGTGTTTTTTCTTTCTTTAATTCCTCTTCCTCTGTAAATCGAGTGCAGTGGTGGAAGCTTAAGTATGTCAATAAAGCAGGCTAAATCAATGATGGGGTGCAGCTTACCTCCTCTGCTGCTCTGTGCCCGCCTTCCACAGATTAAACCAACGCACACAAATAGCACGTCAGTCAAAGAGGGCGGGTTGCACACTATTGTCCTCTTCGTACACCATTGGCTTTGCCACAACTACACAGTAAGGGCTTTAAATAATTTGATGACTTATTTTTCTTCCTACATACTAGGCTACATATTCTATATGTACCCATTTCTTGAAGGATCACAGAGTAGATTATTTGGGAGGACGATTATACTTATTTCTTGTTATTTTTTTTGTCGGAATTACAGGTACATTATCCATTTCAAATTCTAAGTTCATCAAACATGTACCTGTAGGCTTCCACTCAAAATAATTTTAAAAAGACAGTAAGAAATACTTTAAGTGATGATGAATTCAGTATAAACAGGAAAAGAAAACAAAAAAAAGTGGGCCTCCACCTCCAACATCCCCCCCCAAACCAGCCAACATGTCCTTATCCAGTGGCCTGCCAGTGCTGTTGCCTGATTGATTGAGCGATTCAAAGAGCTAAGCAATTAATGTTTACATTCATGCAATTCAAAATGAATTTTGAAACTTTGCCCCAGAAGCATTTAACTGCAGGGCACTCCCACATTATATAGGGGAATGGGCCTACCTGATTTAGGGGACAGCATAATCATATACAGGCTGTGTACTGTACTGTGCATGCCTGTGTTTTAGTAAACATCCCAGTTTGGTAAACAGTGGCTTAAAGGGGATATATGGGATTCAAACAACACCAAAACCACTCTTAATGACTGTTGTGTATGGTGTACAACAGCCAGCTGCAGAGCCATATGACAGTGTAAAGGTTTGGTTTGTGTGTAACTATCTGAGATCAGAGCACACCCTGTGGTCTGTAAATTAGTACTTGTGTGTTGTCTGATGTTCAACCCTAATTTAGTCATCACACCACTTATTGTAAAGTTTGTGCTTAGGGTTGCAAAAATTCTGGAATTCCCAGGTTTTTCCAGAAATCCCTTGTTGGAGGATATTCTGGATTTCCTGCTTATTCCTTCCTTTTCCGGGAATCTTCCAACCAGAATTTCTGAAAAAACCTTGGCATTTTGAGAAAATGACTGGAATTGTGAAACCCTACGTGTGCTGATATTGAAGTTAAAACAGACTTGTTCCAGAAACATCCTGGATTTGGCACCATTGTTATTTTACTGTCAACCCCACTGTCTCATCTGCGGATTTTGTTTGTCATGTGATTTCCTCATCTTTCATTCTAATGCTCCACAAGGTTCACGGTGTCAAGTCAAAATAATATAATCGTGTCACTTTGGCTTGTACTGTAGCGAGATGAGGCCCATAAACAAAGGAATTCTATGTTTCCCTAAAAGGCTGCTGTCAAGCTTTCAACAGATATTCTACCTCAATTTTAAATGCTTCTGTCTTTTATCTTCTCTTATCAACGTAGATAAGAAAGGGAACACTTACCTTTGTGTGATCAGTTTGTGGAATCCTTAATGGATCGTTAGTGAGTGTTTGCTCTGTAAATTTGAAGAGCAAGCTACATTTTTATCATAGTCTGTAATTATGTAAAGTATATAGGTATACATTTTTAATAAGTTATATTTTGTATGTTTCTATGGTATAATAAAGATCAAGACTGTTGGTATATCACTCTCCCTTCAACACACATCTCTTAGGTTTATTTAAATCAAATCAGATTTTATTAATCACATGCGCCGAATACAACAAGTGTAGACCTTACAGTGAAATGCTTACTTACAAGCCCCTAACCAACAATGCAGTTTAAAAAATATGAATAAGAATAAGAAATAAAAGAGTACAATTAATTAAAAAGCAGCAGTAAAATAACAATAGTGGGACTATATACAGTTGGTAGAGCATGGCGCTTGTAACGCCAGGGTAGTGGGTTCGATTCCCGGGACCACCCATACGTAGAATGTATGCACACATGACTGTAAGTCGCTTTGGATAAAAGCGTCTGCTAAATGGCATATATTATTATTATTATTATTATACAGGGGGCACCGGTACAGAGTCAATGTGCGGGGCACCGGTTAGTCGAGGTAATTGAGGTAATATGTACATGTAGGTAGAGTTATTAAAATCCATTGAAAATATTCTGGGTAGCCATTACAGACAGAGAATGTAGACCACGTAGACCATCTTCATTTTCCGGTCCATACCTCCAACTTCATTGCTACACCATGCAAGTACTGTATGAGTCTGTTACAGCAGAGATGGATATTGTCATGTTTATTATGACATGTCTGATATTAATATATTCTCCCATAGGTCTATACAAGATATGGAAAATGCTACACTTTCAATGGGAACAAGTCGACATCCAGGAAAACCAAGCAAGGTGGAATGGGAAATGGGCTGGAGATAATGTTGGATATTCAACAGGACGAGTATCTTCCCATCTGGAAAGAGACAAGTAAGTCATAAACCTTACATGTTGTTACGGGATCTGTTTCTGTTGTCATAAATCAACAGTATTCTACCCCATCTCTGAATCATGTTCGTATAGGACACTAGTGATGCATTTCTGCAATGTCGTCACTATCCTGAATGCTTTCGTTAAAATTATTATTGTAAGGGATAAATCTGTTGACAGTGCTGTAAGTCATATACACTGAACAAAAATATAAACGCAACGTGCAACAATTTCGACGATTTTACTGCGTTACAGTTCATTTAAGGAAATCAGTCAATTGAAATCAATTCATTAGGCCCTAATCTATGGATTTCACATGACTGGGCAGGGGTGCAGACATGGGTGGGCCTGGCCCACTTGGGAGCCAGGTCCACCCACTGGGGAGCCAGGCCCAGGCAATTAGTATATTTTTTTCCCAACAAAAAGGCTTTATTACAGACAGAAATTCTCCTCAGTTTCATCAGCTGTCCAGGTGGCTGGTCTCAGACAATCCCGCAGGTGAAGAAACCGGTCTGCAGTTGTGAGGCCGGTCGGACGTACTGATAAATTCTCTAAAATGATGTTCGAGGCAGCTTATGGTAGAGAAATGAATGTTAAATTCTCTGGAAACAGCTCCGGTGGACATTTCTGCAGTCAACATGCCAATTGCAAACTCCATCAAAACTTGAGACATCTGTGGCATTGTTGTGTGACAAAACTGCACATTTTAGAGTGGCATTTTATTGCCCCCCAGCACAAGGTGCACCTGTGTAATAAGCATGCTGTTTAATCAGCTTCTTGATATGCCACTCCTGTCAGGTGGCTGGATTATCTTGGCAAAGGAGAAATGCTCACAAACATGGATGTAAACAAATGTGTGCACAACATTTTAGAGAAATAAACTTTTTGTGCATATACAACATTTCTGGGTTATTTTATTTCAACTGATGAAACATGGGACCAACACTTTACCAGTTGTGTTTATATTTTTGTTCAGTATATGTACAGTGAGGGAAAAAAAGTATTTGATCCCCTGACGATTTTGTACGTTTGCCCACTGACAAAGACATTATCAGTGTATAATTTTAATGGTAGGTTTATTTGAACAGTGAGAGACCGAATATCAACATAAAAAATACAGAATTCCAAACTCTCCACCAAGGCCAAGACCAAAGAGCTCTACAAGGATGTCAGGGACAAAATTGTAGACCTACACAAGGCTGGGATGGGCTACAATACCATCGCCAAGCAGCTTGGTGAGAAGGTGACAACAGTTGGTATGATTATTCGCAAATGGAAGAAACACAAAAGAACTGTCACTCTCCCTCGGCCTGGGGCTCCATGCAAGATCTCACCTCGTGGGGTTGCAATGATCATGAGAATGGTGAGGAATCAGCCCAGAACTACACGGGAGGATCTTGTCAATGATCTCAAAGCAGCTGGGACCATAGTCACCAAGAAAACAATTGGTTACACACTACGCCGTGAAGGACTGAAATCCCGCAAGTACCCCTGCCCGTCTGAAGTTTGCCAACGTACATCTGAATGATTCAGAGGACAACTGTGTGAAAGTGTTGTGGTCAGATGAGACCAAAATGGAGCTCTTTGGCATCAACTCAACTCGCCATGTTTGGAGGAGGAAGAATGCTGCCTATGACCCCAAGGATACCATCCCCACCATCAAACATGGAGGTGGAAACATTATGCTTTGGGGGTGTTTTTCTGCCAATGGGACAGGACAACTTCACCGCATCAAAGGTATGATGGACGGGGGCCATGTACCATCAAATCTTGGGTGAGAACCTCCTTCCCTCAGCCAGGGCATTGAAAATGGGTCGTGGATGGGTATTCCAGCATGACAATGACCCAAAACACACGGCCAAGACAACAAAGGAGTGGCTCAAGAAGAAGCAAATGAAGGTCCTGGAGTGGCCTAGCCAGTCTCCAGACCTTAATCCCATAGAAAATCTGTGGAGGAGTGGGACAAAATCCCTCCTGAGATGTGTGCAAACCTGGTGGCCATCTACAAGAAACGTCTGTGATTGCCAACATGGGTTTTGTCACCAAGTACCAAGTCATGTTTTGCAGAGGGGTCAAATACTTATTTCCATCATTAAAATGCAAATCAATTTATGACATTTTTGACATGTGTTCTTCTGGATTTTTGTTGTTGTTATTCTGTCTCTCACTGTTCAAATAAACCTACCATTAAAATTATAGTCGGATCATTTCTTTGTCAGTGGGCAAACGTACATAACCAGAAGAGGATCAAATACTTTCTTCCCTCACTGTAGATGTGATCATTGTCAGTGTCTTGTTTTTCTCAAATTACTGAGTTGGGCCTTGTCAGAATTAGCCTTCCCCTAGGATTGATGGATAAAAGGCTGAATGAATCCACTCTGTACGTGTGTTTTTGTACTGCCTACACGTGCCTCTTTTATCCCGGAAGATGAGACATCGTTAGAGGCAGGGATCCGCGTGCAGATCCACAGCCAGGATGAGCCTCCCTACATCCACCAGCTGGGCTTCGGAGTCTCCCCGGGATTCCAGACCTTTGTTTCATGTCAGGAACAAAGGGTATGCCCCGGCACCGCTTTCACCCAGATTACCACTCTCTCAGTACTCACTTATCCTCACCCCCGAGCAGTGTGGCTCAGACATGACTCTAATCAATCACTTTGTGCTTAGCTGACCTACCTGCCCCAGCCCTGGGGGAACTGCCGCTCCACCAGCGACCAGATGATCCCGGGATACGACACCTACAGCATCAGTGCCTGCCGCCTGCGCTGCGAGACCAGGGAGGTGCTCCGGGAATGCAACTGCAGGATGGTACACATGCCTGGTAAGAAGGCTTTACTGTAGCCCTCACTCACTACTCACTAATCACCTGGTATTATATATTTCCCTGTTACCCATTTAATGTACCGCACATACACTGTTAAAATGCAGTTGGAGTCAGACGTTTACATTACACTTAGGGTGAAGTCCTTAAAACTCGTTTTTCAACCCCTCCACAAATTTCTTGTTAAAAAACTGTCATTTTGGCAAGTCGGTTAGGACATCTACTTTGTGCATGACACAAGTAATTTTTCCAACAATTGTTTAAAGAAAGATTATTTCACTTATAACTCACTGTATCACAATTCCACTGGGTCAGAAGTTTACATACACTAAGTTGACTGTGCCTTTAAACAGCTTGGAAAATTCCAGAAAATTATGTCATGGCTTTAGAAGCTTCCGATAGGCAAATTGATCATTTGAGTCAGTTGGAGGTGTACCTGTGGATGTATTTCAAGGCCTACCTTCAAACTCAGTGACTCATTGCTTGACATCATGGGAAAATCAAAAGACATCAGCCAAGTCATCAGAAAATAAATTGTAGACCTCCACAAGTCTGGTTCATCCTTGGGAGCAATTCCCAAACGCCTGACGGTACCATGTTCATCTGTACAAACAATAGTACCCAAGTATAAACACCATGGGACCACGCAGCTGTCATACCGCTCAGTAAGGAATTCTGTATCCTAGAGATGAATGTACTTTGGTGCGAACAGTGCAAATCAATCCCAGAACAACAGCAAAGGACCTTGTGAAGATGCTGGAGGAAACAGGTACAAAAGTATCTATAGCCACAGTAAAACAAATCCTATATCGACATAACCTGAAAGGCCCCTCAGCAAGGAAGAAGCCACTGCTCCAAAACCGCCATAAAAAAGCAAGACTGCGGTTTGCAACTGCACATAGGGACAAAGATCGTCATTTTTGGAGAAATGTCCTCTGGTCTGATGAAACAAAAATAGAACTGTTTGGCCTTAATGGCCATCGTTTTGTTTGGAGGACAAAGGGGGAGGCTTGCAAGCCGAAGAACCGTGAGGCACGGAGGTGGCAGCATCATGTTGTGGGGATGCTTTGCTGCAGGAAGGTCTGGTGCACTTCACAAAATAGATGGCATCATGATGAAGTAAAATTATGTGGATATATTGAAACAACATCTCAAGACATCAGGTCAGGTAGTTAATGCTTGGTCGCAAATGGGTCTTCCAAATGGACAATTACCCAAGCATACTTCCAAAGTTGTGGCAAAATGGCAAAAGGACAAACAAAGTCAAGGTATTGGAGTGACCATCACAAAGCCCTGACCTCAATCCTACAGAAAATTTGTGGGCATAACTGAAAAAGCGTGTGTGAGCAAGGAGGCCTAGAAACCTCAGTTACACCAGCTCTGTCAACTTCACCCAACTTATTGTGGAAAGCTTGTGGAAGGCTCCCCAAAACGTTTGACCCAAGTTAAACAATTTAAAGGCAATGCTACCAAATACTAATTAAGTGTATGCAAACTTCTGACCCACTGGGAATGTGATGAAATAACTAAAAGCTGAACTAAATCATTTTCTACTATAATTCTGACATTTCACATTCTTAAAATAAAACAGGGATTTTTCTACTAGGATTAAATGTCAACAATTGTGAAAAACTGAGTTAAAATGTATTTGGCTAAGGTGTATTTAAACTTCCGACTTCAACTGTATGTGTAGTCATGGCAGGAGTCTTATTTGGTATACAAATCTGCTTATTTTAATTTGTGAATGAAGGGCCTTGATGTAACATCCCCTGTAGAGAGACATCTGACCTCTCTCCATTGAGAGTAGGGTGAAAGATTTCCTGTGCAGTCATGCTACTCTGATCATAAGGATGCCTCTGCTCCTCAGTGCCCCCGACGTTAATGTCCCCAAATCAATCTTCCCTAATGCAAATTGAAAAGGCTACTGTTCCTAAAACATTAACTCAAAGAACATTTTGTTGTCTGCTCGCCACACATATTTCCCACGATGAATTGTGCTTCTGATGAATTCCTATCATTAGTGGCCCCTGTGCTGTGCTTGTCACTGTGATGAGGTGAATCATTGATTGTTTTTTAAATACTTTCTAAATATGCCTTTGGGGTTGGGCCCCGGTGCTCCATTTCTCAATGCAAACAGAGGAGGATGCCCAACGTGGCCGAAAAAGTGTGAATGGAACTCATCTTCCCACATCTACTTGCGTTTGTAGATGAATGATAAGCCAGTGTTTTGTTCTCAATGAGAGCTTTTCATGTTGGTAATAATATGGATGGTGGCCATTTTTGTTTTTTTCTTAATCAAACTCATTTCATGTTTTGTACTCCAGGAACTGCTGATATCTGCACTCCCAGTAACATCAAGTGTGTCGACAAGGCGCTTGGTAAGACATGTTTTTCTTTTTTATTATCATAAATGGTCCCTGAGTGAAATGCAGAATCATTATTTTCAATTATAAGGAGAAATTGTGTTTCAATGTTCTGGTAGGGATTGCCTAGGCAAAGATTGCAAAAATGACATTGCCTCCATGTTGACATGACAATTGTTGGAGTCGAAAATGCGCAAAATTGTGAGTGACAACGAAGCTACCTAACTGCTTACTTACCTTTATTCTCTGAGCTTTCACCATACATTTGATATTCCTTCACTGAACCAACTCCATGTGCTGTGGCTGACTCCCCACTGGCAGGCTCTGGGTGATCTCTGTGCAGAGGTGCCTTGTCTCCACGACATTATGGCGGTCATAAAAGAGACGCTTTATTATGTGATGAGATGTATCAGTACAATTATGATCTTCGAGCCTAATAAGCCAGAAATGTAATTATCTTCCTCTTCAAAAGGATTTCAAGCCCTTTTCATGGGTGGGTGCGCTAAATATAGATATATATCTTACAAGAATGGCTCATATTTATATCTAGCTGTATTCTCGACTCAATCCGAATAAATTCAAGGTAATAAATTAAAACATGATTTATATATTTATATTATATACAGTAGGTGACTTGTTGTGTGCCTCAGTCTAAGAATAGATTCTGTGTTGCCCCTGCATACAAATAACCTCATTATAAGAGTTATAAAACACACAACTCACCACATTTTTCTAACTGAATTGAATTTTGTCCTGAAATTAGGGATGAGTTGAGTAAGGCATGTATTGTTGTCTACGTTGATGCAGTATATCATTTTTTTTCTTTTAGTGCCATGAATGAGCAATTGTTTATGCATGTTTGTGTTAAAGTGTGTGTGTGTATGGGCGTGTGTGGCCAAAATAAATATTGAGACTAGCCATGATCTCAGTATGCACACTAAGCATGCTAGTAAATAAACATTGATCAAGGTATGGTGCTGGAGATAATGAATATGAGGTTAAAAAGTGGCGGAATTTCCCTTTTAACTTGCTAACTGAAATGCGCTTGCATCCCATTTGTAGACTAGTGCCCAGGAGAAGAGCCCCCAACTGTCTGCTCTGTATTCTAGGTGTTCTCTCGTGGACAGGCTACGTAAACATAAATGGTAACGTAGATCTGTCATGATACAACGGGATGCGTAAGATAACGAGCAGCATTAGTTCCGGTGCTTTGGAAAATCCAGATTTTGTAGGTGTTAGCATCCTTTGAATTTCGGGAAGTGGAGGGGACATTTGGTCCATAGACTTGCCCGTAACATGCATAGACAGAGGGTGGAGCGCTTCATTCCAGTTCCGATTCTCGTTCTCTCTCTTCCCTTAACATGTATGCAGCCAGAACTTAATCGAGCATCTCACCAATTACAAAGGACTTTAATTCTGGTTTAACCGAGATTATGTTCTAGGCTATGTCCCAGACCCAGTCTATTACATTCTGCTCTGTGTTCCAAGCTGTGTCCCAGACCCAGGCTAAAGCACTTTGCTCTGTGTTCCCAGCCCTTCTCCAGAAGAGCACTGGGGACAGCTGTCCCTGTGAGACACCATGTAACCTGACCCGCTACGGCAAGGAGCTCTCCATGGTCAAGATCCCCAGCAAGGGCTCCGCTCGCTACCTGTCCAGGAAGTACGACAAGTCTGAGGAGTATATCAGGTAGAACTGACGTGATTACTTACATTACTGTGACCTGGAAAAGATCCGTGCTAGAAAATTGAGACACCCTCAGGGGGTTGGCTACACATCAGGTGTGTCTCAAATGGCAACCTATTCATAGATACTATATAATACAGTGCACTACTTTTGACTTGAACCCTATGGGCCCTGGTCAGAAGAAGGGCATTAGGGTTCCATTAGAGACTCAGCCCATGCTTCTCATGTTCCCTGCCAGTGCTGTTAAAATCTTAAAGTCCCCGTAATCTGTGAATTATTAACTTGATTCATTTGAATTTGAATTGAAAGTGCCATCATGACAATTTATAACAACCACAAAAATGACATGGTACAGTATATATCTTTTTTTACATATTATCATGGTAATATTATAGTGCTGTGGTTGAGGTAAAAAGGAAAGTGCAATTTTGTATGTTCCATAATAACACTTTACTATTGGTTATAACAACGTAGACTAAACATATGCCGATATCGTTTAATATTGTTCTCATTTTCTCCATCTCTAGAGACAACTTTCTGGTGTTGGATATCTTCTTTGAGGCTCTTAACTATGAAACAATTGAACAAAAGAAAGCGTACGATGTTGCAGGTTTACTAGGTGAGTTTCTCTTTTCTACTATGACCCCTTTCTCTCTCGCTCTTGTTTTATTCAAAGATAATAATAATTGGGGTTTCATGTGGTTTAAGATAAGTCTTAATATGGACACTGCCTGGCACTGGTTCTTTGGCTCTAGTAATAAATGGAATTTTCAGACAATGGTTTTCAAATATGAGTGAATGAGTAATTATTGGCATCACCTGAAATCCTTCTTAATATTACATTTCTTCCTTTTCAGGTGACATTGGAGGCCAGATGGGCTTGTTCATTGGAGCCAGTATTTTGTCCATTTTAGAAATATTGGATTATGTTTACGAGGTACATTGTCTAGCCTTATAATATGTGTATATGCATGAAGCTCACAAGAGGTGACACAAATTTGGGTTTACAAAATTCCCAAGTTTTCCAGAAATTCTGGTTGGAGAATTCTGCTTTTTCTGCTTATTCCCACCTGATTCCAACCAGGATTTCTGGAATAACTGCATATTTTGGGAAAGTAATTTTACAACCCTACACACATTTCAGCTGGTCTTGCTCTATAAACACCAAGGACTTTGTTCTAAAATGTCTGCCTCAATCAGTGTTAGTGGCACTTTGACATTTTAAACTGTTATGCGCGGACTAGCGCTACTATCACTGCTAATGTGTCAGTTATGAGTGTGAAGGATTTCACTTGTGTCATATGAGGCTAATGATATGGAAAATCGCTCGCTGAGCTCTGGGACATGCCAGATGTGCTGATGGAGTGAACTCCTGAGTCTGCTTGCACTCTTCCATCCCTCCCTCCATCCTGCCTCCACCCAGGTGATAAAGCACAGGCTGCAGCGTCTGCTGAGGCCACAGAAGGATGAGAAGAAACAACAAACGACCACTGTTGCCACTGTGGATCTGCAAGATGTGAAAGCCAATAAGGTGAGTGGTTTGCTTGTGGAGGGCAGGCATGTTGCATCAGGCCGTTTGTAGGCCTACGCATCTCTGTGCATGCAGGGAGAGCCCAAAGGGGAATGAGCTTCCTGAAATGGGGTTGTTCAGTTCTCTCTGGCCCCATACACACTCGATTTGTGTAACTGATGTACAACACATTTGGCACAATGGTTGTAAATCGATACATTTACAACCATTATCACTCTCAATCTTTATATCACTACAAGCTACTACTGTATATCACTGCACATCTTTCAGGGAGATCAGTTTAATCTCTTGTTAAAAATATTGTTTTATCCCATTGTACAGGATTACATCCCCCCAGAGGCAACTTCAATTCCCAGGTCCCTCTCTCATGGGGAACAAATTTACTCCTTGAGTCCATATAAAATCATCCAAAATCATCAATTTTCCATAGACGTAAAAAAATTATCTACATGAAATATCTACCATTACATCAAAGGTATTATCATTTTGGTTTATTCAAAAGCAATATTGTTTGGTTTATTGAGCCAACACACTGTACATAATTTAGGGTTGGTTTTCCAGACAAAGATTAAACCTAGCCAAAGACTAAAAAACTTGCTCAATGGAGAATCTCCATTGAACGTGCTTCTTCGTCCAAGACAAATCTTAATCTGTGTCTGGGAAACTGACCCATCTAGTATATCTTATTACATTGTGGTCTTTGTGGCAACCAGGAGTCCAGTGACATGACCAGAAGTCACCCAGAAGGAGCCTACGCCAATACGATTCTACCGAATCACCATCTCCCCCACCACCAAGGACAGCCACATGGAGTGTTTGAGGACTTTGCCTGCTAGACCCAGTGGCCATCTTTCCACCCTGATGACAATAAAATATGTCCTCTCAGACCCTGGGACCTCAGTTCTATACCTTTCTTGCTGTCACCAGTGGAAAAAGCTACAGCCAAAGTCGAACACCAAACCTGTGCTGCTAATAGACCACTTGTATGTAAGCACAGATTGGACCCCACAGTACTGTCCGGCTGGAGACGCCCACCTTCGATCCCTATTCTGGTTATTTTGGTACATGGTCACCACATGGGAACAAGACAAGGACTGCATGTCATCTTGAGCCATCTTGATATACTCACCTCCAATATCTTGATGTATGTACCACTCTTAATCTTGTTTCCACCAAACTATTTGTCAATAAGTTCTCACTTACTATTTTGAATCATATCATTGTAAATCATTCCTCTTTATATGGTATACAAGATGAGACTCGATAAGACAAGTGGTCATATTCAATCTAACCATTATATAGAGATATCAGCAAACAAAATCAGAGAAGATATTACACTGATCTTTTAGCGAGTTAAACCCCTACTACACTTACTTTGATGATAGGGCCCGTACTATATACACACACTGTGTCTCGTTTATAGTAAAGGTGTGTTAGAGATTAGTATTATATATGTACTGTACATGGTTCCAACCTGAGTACAAAGAGAAAGCACTGTTTTAAATGGATAATGATTCATTTAATATATAACTAATACAAATGTTGGTAATTTCTTGATATATTTTAGAGAATATTATTTTTTAAATAATATGATTGTAGCTTCTTCTTGCTTATTAGTGAAACCAGGCGGAAAGGTGATGATTGGAATTGCATTGCTCCAGGCAATTAATATATTTTTCAGATTTACTGACTTGGGTAAAGGTGAAGTTCTTACAGCAATTACGGTGTCCAAATTAGGACAGCACTCAAAGGTAATGAATAACAACAAGCGTGACATGGATGAATCATTTGGGCCCTTCTGCAAATGCTGTGGTCATTTCAATGACAAAGTCCCCATTAAGGTTGCTTAAGGTTATATATTCTATAACAGATGTGTGACACAAGTTAATGCCCCCACAGCTTAAAGCCAAAGCAACAAATGAGAGGGTGAATTTTTTTGGAACCAAACAAACAACCATTCCCTTTCACTATATGCCAGTCCTGTGGGGAACAGTTTGTAGTTCGGCACACATTTGTGTGTGGGAACTATAACACACATCGTTGAACACATTCAACAGACTGTAATACCTGATCTCCTCCATTTAAAGAAAGAGCCAGAATATTATTTTCCCAAAATCCCTGTTGGAAGTAAACTGACTTCCAAAATAATTGTTTTATGTCTCCTGCACACTCTCTTGGCTTAAATAGTGAATTTGATAAAGAAAAATCTGATCTAGGACTAAACTGCTGTCAACTCTCCTAAGTGAAACAGTCTCCGTGAAAGACCCATCAAAGACCTTTGAGTACTATCTGACAATCCACTGTGGGTTTAAGATCTCCACCATTTTGTTGGATTTTGCTGGGTTATTTATTTTTACCTCGAATTACAGCGTATATGATCACATAAATAGATGTCAAGATGTTATCAACTATTTCTTAATCATTTGGTTTGTGATCTTAATATTGGTAACCATACTGTAGTCGAGTGCTCCGAGCTGTGCTTTGTTAGACAAGTCCACAATGTTACACAAATTACACATTCATCAGCGTAGAGAATCCACTGTTGCCCATGTCAAGTAATCATGGGTTTTAAACATGGCTTTTAAGTATTCATAATCATGTGTCACTATGACATTTTCAAAGGTTCCCAATCACAGTCTCTGATGGCATCCTGTACTGGCTCTGCATACAAACGTTCTCTTCGGTCATCACTAACACTATCCTCTCCACTAAAAACAGGCCACACACACAGATGAGATGCTGTACAAGGGTGAATGTGGGGTCAAAACGCAATCTTGACGTCACTTGTTACAGTTATCTATAGGCAGTCAAGTATTTATAGATCCAGAAACGCCTAACCAGTCTGTCTCTATAGCGAAACGTATTTGCTATGTGTATAGCATACATGTACGGCCCATCTGAGAATGTGTTCATGGAATTCAGAAAGAATTTGGTATGTAATATTACAACTAGTATGGGCAAATTACAACAACACCTGTGCATATTACTGTGGAACTAAATGGTTGTTGTAGAGCTGACCTTGCCTGATTCCCCCCTTGACAACAATCTGAACATTTTACAATTTCTAAATTTGCCACTCTGCTTGTTCTTTCACTTCATTTCTCTACTCTGCTTGTTCAGTTCCACAATTTTTTGTTTCGCAAATACTGTTTGCATATTGTATATTCACACAATCAAAATCAAGTTCTCAGTAATAAGTTTGTGTTTTGTGACTTGGTCTCATCATGATCTGAATGTTCCATATATGACAGAAATCGGTCATCGAGTGAGATGGCAATGAAGCACGCATCGTTACACTGTTGAGGGTTCAAGAATGGATCAGAGCAACTCTATTAAACAGTATGGCATCAATGGAAATTCTATAAGATTCACAGGAAAACGCTGAATACATTTTGTACAGAAGTCTGCTATTGTGACTGTTTCTTCTGTTGGAACACATTTTATAAATGTTATGGTAAGTACAAATATTAAAGTTTAGATTGGTAAATGAAATGCCTCCTATATGATCTATGGTTAATTCACTTATTTTGTTCTTGCTTTGTTCTTGAGCTCTAAGGAGCTTGGCTGTCAGGTATTTTTTAAATTTACATTTGCCGTTTGGGACGCAAACCTCGAGTTTGAATTCTTCAGACGAACTGTTCCCTGTGGGAGCAGAAAGTCCAACAATCTATGTATAATGGAGTGCAAGATAATTACATACAATTTGCTCCCAGCTGCACTATAGTTAGGTGGTTTCACAGCATGCCTGAGGGTAGTATGTATGAGGCCCTTACATCTTCTATACATATCATTTAGCATTTTTCACTGTTTCTTCCCAAACAAACTTAAAAGAACACTTTTGTCCTATAGACAAAGTATTCTGACCAAAAATACAGTACACATGCAAAGTGCAACAATTTCACTGAGTTACAGTTCTTATAAGGAAATCGGTCAATTTAAATAAATTAATCAGGCCTGAATCTATGGATTTCACATGACTGGGCAGGGGCACAACCATGGATGGGCCTGGGAGGGCATAAGCCCACCCACTGGGAAGCCAGGCCAAGCCAATCAGAATCCGTTTTTCCCCACAAAAGGGATCTTATTACTAACAGAAATCCTCCTCAGTTTCATCAGTTGTCTGGGTGGCTGGTCTCAAACGATCCTGCAGGTGAAGAAGCCAGATGTGGAGGTCCTGGGCTGGTGTGGTTACATGTGGTCTGTGATGAGTTGGATATGCTGCAAAATTCTCTAAAATTACATTGGAGGTGGCTTATGGTAGAGAAATTAACATTAAATTATCTGACAATAGCTCTGGTGGATATTCCTGCAGTCAGAATGACAATTGCACACTCCCTCAATACTTGAGACATCTGTGGCATTGTGTTGGGACAAAACTGCACATTTTAGTGGCCTTTTATTGTCCCCAGCGCAAGGTGCACCTGTGCAATGATCATGCTGTTTAATCATCTTCTTGATATGCCACGTCTGTCAAGTGGATGGATAATCTTGGCAAAGGAGAAATGCACACTAACAGGGATGTAAACAAATTTGTGCACAAAATTTGAGAGAAATAACCGTTTTGTGCGTATGGACATTTCAGGGATCTTTTACTTCAGCTCATGAAACACGGGACTAACACTTTACATGTTGCATTTATAATTTTGTTCAGTATAAATAGGAAGGATAACATATACAGAATATGCTAATATATACAGAATATACCAAATATAATATAGTGTATTGGCTTTGAAACTTGTGCAGTTTTGAACATATAAGTAACTTGGTCTTTCACCTGTTTGATTAACATCTGACATTTGACCATGGCTGAATGATTGCGCTCTTTTGCTGACACCTAAAGGACAACATTAGCTTTGCTGACTCCACTGCCTCCCAAAAGTAATGCTCTGCTCACCATTTCTACTGTACATGCTAGTTCATTACCAAACCACACTTAAAAAAAAGGAACTAAGACAAAATGTTCACACTTTAGTTGTTTATTCCATCATTACAATAATTCACAGTTCATTGAGGATTTCAGTACACCATTGAGTCTTGTATCTACACAATAGTGATGTACTCAGTAATATGACATGGAACATGTTTGTAACAGAAGATTTACCAATGATTATTTCATTTTCCATTTGTAGGTTGGAAGTGTTCTGCGGTTGTTTGTTTTGTAACGGATGTCCTATAGACAGGGGGGGGGGGGACAATTTACAGCTTGTGCTGTACACAGGACCTTTTTAATATAGGTCTGGACAGACTTGGGTCAGCTGCTTTATGGGGAGGATATGGATTGAATTCCGAATTCCCAAGTGGTCACTGTTTCTCAATTAGATTAATAATGAGTTAGGTTAACACTACCATTAGAAACATACACTGGACACTTCAAAACGACTGAATCCAATATTTACACTGGTAGTAAACAGAGAATAGTCAACAGTGTAAAATGCAAAGCAGGAAATGTCGATTACGCCATCGCCTCACCTAAACAAAGCTACTAACTGAAGATTTGTCATAACAATTAGATGACATACCATGGCATTGTTTAATAGTCCTTCCAGATTGGCTCAAAGGGCATCCTAGAGTGGGCATTATTTGCCTGTTTAAAATGGGTGGGTCGAGCCCTAAATGCAGATTGGCTGGCAGCCGTGGTATATCACGGGTATGACAAAACTGTTTTTTTTAATGACGTTTGTAACCAGTTTATAATAGCAATAAGACACCTCGGGTGTTTGTGGTATATGGCCAATATACCACAGCTAAGGGCTGTATCCAAGCACTCCACAAGTCATGGTATATTGGCCATATACCACACCCCCCCATGACTTATTGCTTAAATAACACATGCGCAGTAGAATTCAATGGCAATAGCTCATTTTTATATGTTTTTTTAGTTGCTTTTGAAAGCAAAAGTCAAATTGAAAACAGTATCGGTATTGTTGAATTCGATTTTCATAATAACAAGCTAGGACTGATTGGTTTGGTTAGCTAAATTAGCAAGTCTGTTTGGTGACCATGGCAACTAGCCATCTAGTAAACTTGCGAGCTACTTCAGTGGATGTTGAACACATTTCTAGTGGCAAATATGTTAAATTATAGCCATGGTATAAAAGGGATAATCAACTCGGGGCTCTATGCATTCTCTGGAAAATGCAACTCCGTGGAAGGTCACACCTTCCACGTTGTTCATTATTTTTCATAGAACGCATAGCCCCTCGTGGATTATCCCTTACATATTATATTTACACACATCAGATACAAGGGAAACAATGGAAATCTCTATTTGAGCTTCATCATTCTGAATTTGCATAATGTATTGTAATCTCAAATGGTCTCTAGCAAAACCTCTTGGAAAATCATGCTTTCAGAAAGTATTCATACCCCTAAAATTATTCCACATTTTCTTGTGTTAGACTGTATTCAAAATGTAATAATTTATTTGAAATTAAATACAGAAATATCTCAATTACATAAGTATTCACACCCCGAGTCAATACTTTGTAGAAGCACCTTTGGCAGTGATTACAGCTGTGAGTCTTTCTGGATAAGTCTCTAAGAGCTTTCCACACCTGGATTTTGCAACATTTTTCCATTATTCTTTTCAATATTCTTCAAGCTTTGTCAAATTGGTCGTTGTTCATTGCTAGACAACAATTTTCATTGTTAAATCTACTTATTTTGGTTGTCTAAGTAAATAAACTAACTCGGCAACTAAGGAACATTCCCTGTCTTCTTGGTAAGCAACTCCAGTGTAGATTTGGCCATGTGTTTTAGGTTATTGTCCTGCTGAAAGGTGGATTAATCTCCCAGTGTCTGGTGGAAAGCAGACTGAACCAGGTTTTGCTCTAGGATTTTGCCTGTACTTAGCTCCATTCCGTTTCTTTTTTAATCCAGAAACACTCCCCAGTCCTTAACAATTACAAGCACACCCATAACATGATGCGGCCAACACTATGCTTGAAAATATGGATGGTGGTACTCAATAATGTGCTTTATTGGATTTGCCCCAAACATGACACTATGTATTCAGGACAAAAATTGAATTGCTTTGCCACATTTTTTGCAGTATTACTTTAGTGCCTTATTACAAACAGGATGCCTTTTTTTAATAGTTTGTTTTCTGTACAGGTTTTCTTTCACTCAATTAGGCTAGTAATTGGGGAGTAACTACATTGTTGATCCATCCTTAGTTTTTACTATCACAGCCATTTTAAAGTCACCATTGGCTTCATGGTGAAATCCCTAAGCAGTTTCCTTCCTCTCCAGCAACTGAGTTAGGAAGGACGGCTGTATCTTTCGAGTGTATTGATACACCATCCAAAGTGTAATTAGCGAGGCATTGGAAAACCTCCCACATCTTTGTGGTTGAATCTGTGTTTGAAATTCACTACTCGACTGAGGGAAGTTCCATATAATTCATTGTATGTGTGGGGTACAGAGATGAGGTAGCATTCAAAAATTATGTTAAACACTATTATTGCACACAGAATGAGTCCATGCAACTTATGTGATTCGTTAAGCACATTTTTACTCCTGAACTTATCTATGCTTGGGGGTTGAATACTTATTGACTTTTCATTTTTCTTATTCCTTTCTAAAATGTTCTACAAACCAAATTCCACATTGACATTATGGGGTATTGTGTGTAGATCAGTTACACAAAAGTAAAAGGGTGTGAATACTTTCTGAAGGCACTGTACATGTAAACTCTAGATTTACAAGGGCATTTGGTTGTTTCTTTTTAGTATGTATTCATTTCATGATAGATTCAGTGTCCATAGTGTTTCTTTCAGTATAATACAATACAAATCGAATCTTTAAAAAATGTAGTGTATTAATTTATACACAAAACAGTAATGTCAGTAAAGTCTTAAAAAAGGTACTATAGACTCCGCGAAAGGACATAGATGCACAAAGTCAACAACATAGTGGGTCAACTTCCGCAACAAATAAGAGCGTTGAAGCGCGAGGCTAAACTTCTCAGCAGTTTCGGTCCCGTACGAACCCATACACACGCGCAGATACGGTGTGTGACTGTATGAGAACAAAGTCTTGCGTCTCATCGCAACATCTGCGCTGCTGCAAGTTGCAACGTCATTTCACTGTCTACCTTCAATGTAGGCCATGTCACATTCAGTGTTACAAAGGATATTGGCTTGGTATAAGCTTTATAAATATAACTTTAGAACATATTCTCAATTTGCAACACATGTCAAACAAATAAAATCCCTGTCCTTGAATGGACAGTTAGAATTTGTTCATATATATATATATATATATACAGTATTGCACATATTTTACTTCTCAGGTTACTGGTACCTGCTGCACCCACTCAAAAGGCCTCTGTTTGCACAATACTGAGTGGAAGTTGCAGTGTACAGCGATTTGCTTGATGCCAAACTATTACATATTGAGGGCTACAATGTGGTACCATGGAAATGTATATATACAATAATTATAATAATAATTGTGATTATTATTATAACTTGGCAGAAATGTATTTCAAGGCCTACATTCAAACTCAGTGCTTATTTGCTTGACATCATGGGAAAATCAAAAGAAATCAGCCAAGACCTCAGAAGAAGTTTTGTAGACCTCCACAAGTCTGGTTGTGCTCCAGAATTGCCATACAACCGCCCGACTACGGTTTTACTGCTCCAAAAACGCCATAAAAAAGCCAGACTACGGTTTGCAACTGCACATGGGGACAAAGATTGTACTTTTTGGAGAAATGTTCTCTGGCCCGATGAAACAAAAATAGAACTGTTTGGCCATAATGACCAACGTTATGTTTGGAGGAAAAAGGGGAGGCCTGCAAGCTGAAGAACACCATCCCAACCGTGAAGCACCGGGGAGGCAGAATCATGTTGTGGGGGTGCTTTGTTGCAGGGAGTCGGTCTGGTGCACTTCACAAAATAGAGTGCATCATGAGGAAAGAAAAGTATGTGGATATATTGAAGCAACATCTCAAGACATCAGGTCAGAAAGTTAAAGCTTGGTCACAAAATGAGTCTTCCAAATGGACAATGACCCCAAGCATACTTCCAAAGTTGTGGCAAAAAGGCTAAAGGAATTACAAAGTCAAGGTATTGGAGTTGCCATCACAAAGCCTTGACCTCAACCCTATAGAACATTTGAGGGCAGAACTGAAAAAGCGTGTGCGAGCAAGGAGGCCTACAAACCTGACTCAGTTACACCAGCTCTGTAATGAGGGATAGACCCAAATTTACACAACTTATTGTGGGAAACTTGTGGAAGGCTACCCAAAATGTTTGACTCAAGTTAAACAACTTAGAGGCAACGCTACCAAATACTAATTGAGTGTATGTAAACTTCTGACCCACTGGGAATGTGATGACAGAAATAAAAGCTGAAAAAAAAAATCACTACTATTATTCTGACATTTCACATTCTTAAAATAAAGTGGTGATCCTAGCTGACCTAAGACAGGGAATTTTTACTAGGATTAAATTTCAGGAATTGTGAAAAACTGAGTTGAAATGCTAAGGTGTATGTAAACTTCCGACTTCAACTGTATATCTTCAGGTATATTCCGATTTAATAGCATTCATGTTACAACATTGACTACCAACGTATACATTACAAATCACAATCCTGATTGCCCTCAATAACTACATTCTTAAAATGCAACAGCTTTCAAATTGCTACTTTAATATATTGAGATGACATTTTAGTGTGGTACATACTGAAACCAGCAACTTATGTGAACTAGTCCAGTCACAAAGTTGGCCTCAGTTATTTTCAAGGACTCTCCAGCAATATGGTCAGAGAAACATACAGTATCTAACTCTGTATTCAGAGGGGTGAAATGTTTAGAGTGTTGCAGATAGAAATGTAACAGATAAAGATGACATGATTTCCTATTCTAAATAACAGACAATCATATGCTTTTTATTTGATTTTTAAAAAGAATGTGTAATGCTGCAACCTCCTAAAGAGACCCCTAGAGGGGTAGTTTTCTACCTCACCTACGGGGACCTACAGTACTGACACATAATGTCCAATCCTCTTAACCTAACAGTAATCTCACGGCGCATCTGATTACGTCAGTGCCATAAAGCTTTCTTCCGTTTAACATCTTTGAGTAGAGTGAATCTATATTTCAGATGCCAGCTTACACATTAAAATATGAATTGTGGAGTGTGGAAATATGAGGCCTCAAATATTGATAAATGTGTACATGTAAATCTACTTATTTTGCTTGATGTGACAAGGGACATGAAAATACAAGAGGACCGACAGACATTAAAAGGCACACATATTGAGATGTGCTTTAGTAGTGATTACTAAACTGCAAAGGACCAAGTATCAAAAGCTGTGCAGGTTAAAAGCCATACCCTTGAGAGCAACATCAAATGTATGTAGAACTTTTCTAATATATAAAAAATATATTGATATAGGCATCCCTGCATGACCACCAAATCAAAGGTTTAAAATACGTTCAATGTTCAAAACCACCCCATTTGGTTCCAGCATGGTTTTTTGTATTCAGTAAAAAAAAAAGGAATGTACACAATCACACGCACGCAAACATTCACACACACATTCACATACACCCATTCACACACACATTCACATACACCCATTCACACACACATTCACATACACCCATTCACACACACATTCAAGGAGAAGTTTCTAAGCGAGGTGTGATCAAGTGCTATTTCCTTGCTCTTGTTCAAATAACAGCATGGCGAGCTGGGAACGGGCTCCCAGGCCATCCAGGTTGCTCTGGACACACCTGTGGTAGATGTCCTCACTGAGCCGAGGGTTACAGGCCTGGTAGTGGTACTTCTGGTGCAAGGCTGGCTCCACAGCCCTGAACACATGCAGGGTTGAGTACCTGACAAACATATCGTAGATATCCAAGGTCTCCAGGATCTCCTCGTTCTCCTGCACGTCGGAGGCCATGCGTGTGCGCGTCGCCATGTAGTCAGTGTTGTAGAAGCACGCCTCCTCGAACGAACTGCGGTCAAAGTGTCCGGCGTCCTTGACCAGGTCTACTGCGGGTGGGGGCTCCTGGTTATGGAAGGCAATGTCTGGGTTGTAGTCCTGGAAGTGGATTGGGAAGAACACCTGCCAGTTGTTGATGGAGTTCATGCGGCAACGGTTGAGGAACTCTGAGTTGACGTTGGTGTTGACGTTAGTGATGAAGAACAGAGTGTCTACTGGGTGCTTCTTCGAGATGATGTCCATGAATTTGATTTGAGAGGGGGTTTCGGTCTTGACACTTATCCACGGGATCTTCACTGTTGGATACTTGCGTTCGTAGGCATTGATCTGGGTTTTAACACTGGCGAAGATGTCATTCTGGTTGACCTGCTGGGCCTCGAATGGGTCGTAGATGAACAGGAAAGTCAAGATGGCGTTTTCACTGGTCTCAAACGAATTTGCGGCCAACACTTCAAGAAAATGGTTGACGTAATCTCGATCCTGAACATTCAGCGGTAAGATGATGTGAACTCTGGTGGCCTCTGTGACATAAGGCATGGGGATGATCTCGATGCGACTCAGGGGACGCACCAGGTGGACCCTCTTGGTGATGGAGCTACTGTGACCTTTCTGGTTGACTACCTCCAGCTGCAGGTCCAGGGTGTACTCCATGCCCCGAGTGGGGTCGAAGCGCCGGTAGCCATTGATCAGCTGCTGCTTCTTCAAGTGGAGGACAGGCTTGTACTTCTTGTTCAGCTCCCCCATGGCTATCTCGATGACGTCGGCCACGTCCAAACGATCAATACCGCGCAGTTCACACTTGGGGAAGCCGTCGATGCACGAATACACCTGTTCCTCCGTGAAGTAGTCCCATCGAAGGACTTCGAAGCGGGACTTGGGCTCAAAGGGAGGATTGATCCCAATGGGCCACTGGGCGCTCCGGTTGCCATCGTAAGCCACTTCACTCACATTCTTTATCTCCGTCTGTGGATACAGATGTAAAATCAAAAGCTGACCGTGAGTATGCACACTAATAACTTGATATTGAACTGATTATGGCAATAGGCCGAGTATGGCATTAGTCATATAAAACACCCTACTCTGCTTATCTTAAATCGGTGTACGGTCATAATCGAAGTAAGCATACGTCGATTAAAACACATAGGTTACAGCCGTGTATTTGATCTGTGCATGTGCATAAACAAATGCAAGCGTTCTTCTTTCGCGCAAGTGAAGTGAGTTCGGAAAAACTGAAAGTATGTATCTAAGAAATAGTTCACATACAAACATTGTATATCCAAACTCAGAATCAAACAGGCTTCACAAAACTAACATGGTCGCTTGATTTTGATTGGCGATTTTCTGCATTTATCAAATGATTTCAGATGTGCCCTTGTAAACAGGATTATTAGGGAAATAGTAATTCTTGCAAAGCATGTAAATTATTCAAATCAAACTTTTACATTAATCTGACTATTCACAATATTCTATTATCACAATAATTGTGTTCCTGTAACTGTACTCAGTGATATTGTATGGCTACAATGAAATGCTGCTTATGTTCAACCAAGACAGCTGAGTCATTCACAAAACAAACATTACCGAACAGTACTGAAATAAATAAGCCTTCAGCGCTTGATGTTCAATTAAAACAGACAGGGAGACAGACTACACTCAGTGTTCACTGAACAGAGGATGTTTTGTGGTGTTCAGGTTTCGACTGTTTTTACCTGCAGCATCTCAATCTCATCGTATGTCCTCTGCAGTTCGATCTCAGTGAAGTGCTTGTGTAGTCTATACATCTGCTCAGGGTCAGACACCGGGTGGACAGTCAAGGCATTTTTAAACTGCATATTGTCCTCCTTACTCGGATCTGAGTTCTTGCCCATTTCGTAATGGTAGTACTGCAGCCCCTGAAAGCAAAGATCGACACACATTTAGCAAAGTGGGAATTGGGTGAAAACAAAAAGACTTTTAGTTATACATTTTTGGGCTGTATTTCAACAAACCTAATGCAATGTAAATCTTAGTGCTGGTGTCTAGGGGTGTGTCAGAAATATTTGAGCTATTTTCACAGTTGGAATTATGGGCGCAGTAGCTGGCGGTGGCGAGAAAGGGCTGGGTTTGGATGAATAAATAAGTTGTAGGTGTGTTGAGGCCAATCAGAACATGCTCCAGGGCTAAATATGTGGTTGCTTCAAGTTGTGTATATATCTGGTCTTTTATGTCTTGCATTGCCATCAACTCCAATTTGAATGTTAGCCCGTTATAGCCTAGTTTGTTAAATAGCCTACAGAACATTTTTTTAATGTAGGCCTAACCTATCTTTGCTAAATATCTTGAACGTGTTTGCAGTTCACATTGTTCTATGTAATTGCAAGAGTTCAACACTTTTTAACATAGCATTCACACCGATATAGGGGATAGGCCTACTGTAAATTATGTTATTTCTGCCATGTCTGAGCCATGGACATGCCAAACGCTGTATATAAACAAGATTAAAGTCACTATTGATATTGCTGGGGGAGAAAAATATATTATAATCAAAACAACTTGTTTTAAATAGGCTATGTTAAAATATAATACATACACAAGACAATGTAGACTATGCTAGGTTTTACACACATCCAAACTTTTCACAGGAGCCAATATAAAGAGAATGTCCACTCCGTTACAGGCTACTGCTCCTAAATATAATGTTTCATAAAAATCATGGAAGGATCATACAGATCGCATTTGCACTTCTCCAGGAATAGCAGACAGCTTCTAAATTGCATTGCATGTGAGCCATGGATGTTCTCAACCATAAAGTTGAGGTTTTTAATCAAATGAAATGGAAAACAAGCCATTGTTACAGGAAAATAAGAGTACATGTTTCTAAATACGAGGGTCACCGGCATCATCTCATATCTTGTTACTGATGGGCATATGGACACATGTACATAGAGGGGGTTTAACACACAATAAAAATAATAATGGGAGCTGGCTGAAATAATGATCAAAGGGTGATGTCTGCTCACTGTTTTGCTGCTCCCAAACTTGATCTTTTGGTAATGCTTTGGGGATTCATATTTATTTCAAAACAGTCTTACGAGCCAAATCCTTTTTCCATAGGCTGCTACTTGGCGAATGCATTGGGTAGGACAAAAAAAGAAACAGCCTTCATTGGGGGAGGGGACGCTATGTTTGGTTTTGAATCAAATTAAACTAAATGGGAAAGAACATTTGAATCATTTTAACCTCCTTTATCTCCCAAATTTCATGATTATGATCTTGTCTCATCGCTGTGACTCCCCAACGGGCTCAGGAGAGGCAAAGGTTGAGTCATACATCCTATGAAACAAGACCCACCAAGCTTCTTAACACCCACTCGCTTAACCCGGAAGCCAGCTGCACCAATGTGTCGGAGTACACGCTATTCAACTGACGACTGAAGTCAGCCTGCTGGCGCCCGGCCCCCAACATGAGACAAGTAAAGCCCCCCCAGCCAAACCCGGACGACGCTGGGCCAATTGTGCACCGCCCTATGGGACTCCCGGTCAAACCCCAGGCTGCAGTTACGCCGCAACACCGCGATGCAGTGCCTTAGACTGCTGCACCACTCAGGAGGCCAGTTTTCTTTTTATGTTTTAACCTTAACAAGGGCCCCAGGAACAGTGGAAGCAAAATAGCCCCATAACAGCAAAGATCCAGGCGTGGGCGTGGGGTTCTTTTCTGCTCATGCATTCTCATTTCACGTAACAAAATAGTGTTGACACGATACCAGATTTTTTGACTTACTCTATACCATCATGATACTTGATACCAAAACAATACCATGGCAAAAAAGGCAAATTAGCAAAAGTCATAGAATGGCACATGTTCCAGACAAATAAAACCAGCTGCTGCTCTGTTCAATTGTTAGGCATCTTTTGAGTTCAATATCATTACATTTGAAATATGATGTAAAATAAATTCTGAGATTGCCATGTCTGCATTAATGAATCAATTATACACTAAAACTATTCATTTGACTAACTACTTTATTACATAATGGTAATCATTTATTTGAGTGGTAAATCTCGATTGATAAAATGTGTAAATCAAGAAGTAACCCAGGGCTATTAACAATACAGGTGAATGCATATTAAATAGGAGTGTGTGCATGCATTGAGTTTTTGAGCTTGTTTGCACTGATTTCATGGGGCTACAGATTAAACAAACTATCTGTGTCCCTTCCATTTGGGACTTATTTTATTGTACTGATCAACAACATTTTCATAGAAGTAGAAATATATTACTTTATAAAAAGTTCCCTCTCTCTGAAAGACCAAGTAATGACATCATTCACAAGGCACATTCCCACAGTCAGTTGAGACCGGTGATGGGAAGGATGTGACACAGACAAAAGTAGGCCATCTTTAGACGTGAGGGAGAAACAATTAACTGAATTAAAAGTGTTTTGGTGTCAATCAGCTTTGAAATCAGCATATTTTGATTATGGCTCGCATTATCATAAACAAAGTACTAGGGTAGTGAATTGATGTTCACTTCTGCTGTAAGCTAGCAAGGAAAGTTAGCCTAAAAAAAGCTGGAAGCTACCGGTATCTTCTTGCATTGTAAAGTGTTCTAGACAGCATGGACATTGTTTTGCGAACAGTAAATACATTTCTACATATTGCATTATTCAAGTGTGTTAAATTCTATGCAGTATGTGTGGGGAGCTAATATAATGTAGCCTAGACTCCCAGTGCTCACACTATATGGGCACATTGGCTGTGCTGCTAGACAGACAGACCTGATCCTCTCAATCAGTATACGACATAATTGAAGAGTGCAGTCAGTAAGAACAGACGAAGGATATCAAGTATCTGGAAGGATTTTATAAAAAGGCTGTGTCGTCATCGTCGCACGGTGAGGTGTTGAAAACAAGGGTGTGAATCTTGACCCCTAACTTTTTGACTTAAAAAAAGTATACGTTTTTAAACAAAACCATTCTCTGACCAATTGTATTAGTATAAAATAATATAATTTCCCAATTTGTTTAGCATACAATATAGCTCAGTATTTTAATTATTTATTTTATACAGTCATTTTTGCTAACCTTTATCAAGGGTGTCAATCATTTTGGACCCCGCAGTATTTCTAATAATTTAAGAATAATTCTGGTAATTTTTTAAAAGATCCCTTTTCCATCTGTTTGACCAGAAATCAAAACCCTTGCCTGTTCCTAATATTTAGGATAGAAAATGGTTGAAAAAAAGAATATGCCTTCATTTAAAAATTATACATATATATACTTAGCTGACACCAGATTTGACATGAACTTCTATGAACTTTACATGTTGGTTCTCATTGGTCCTTTTACCTGGACATGCCCTTATTAAAAAAACATTTTGAAATGGCTTCATAGGAACAACACTGCTAGAATGCATGGTGTCAACAACTTAAGAGGAATCAGTGTACGAATAACACCTAAATGACCATAATAAGTAATAAGACTCCACTTAATCTAAAGCGACGACCATTTAGGATAAACACAGTACACACCTTAAGAAGTTAACCAATTAGGAAGGGGTCGGAAGAAAAAGTGAATCCGATCTGATCAAGCTATTAAAAGAACAAAGAATTAAGTCGCATGAGCAGAGGTCACCGACCGTCGGACTGTAAAATGTGTTAACTAAACATCTCAAGAGTTGCAAATATCTAAAGAACATGTCACTGCTACACATAACTGAATAACCTTTTTTTAATATACTCTTAACGCAGTTCTTTGGAATGTGAGTCACACTTCCAAATAACACTCTCCCCTGTTTTTTCTTCTTCTGACCTTTCCCCTACTTCTCCCTTCATAGATAGGTCGGTCCCTGCTGGAGTCCTGCTGGCCCTGAGGCATGATGACCAACCATGCAGAATTGAAACAGGCCCTCTGTTTCTGTTCCACCACAGACTCTTAAACAAAATGTTTTCCTGCTCAAATGCCAGACCACAGGAGAGAAAATGGTATAGAAGTTAACATACCACAGAGAAAGGTTTAGGCACACTCAAACTGCCTTGAATTAACTACTCATTATGTAAAAAGGTTCTAAAATAGTATTGTTATAGAATGGTGTAGTGTAGGAACAAATTCTGGTGTAACGTGAAAGGGCCACACTATGAGCCAAAAAGGGTAACATATACAAATAAATTAAATCAGTGTAGTTAGTTTAAAAGGTACAGAGTCTTTAAACTGTCACTTGGACAAGCGGTGTGACTGTGACAGGACTCCACTGGGGCACTGACTGTCAGTGCAGAACAGGAGAAGCAAAGCTCCCTTTCACAGCAGTGAGGACCATCAGGGGCCACAGTGTGAAAAGAAAGACAGCCAGCCAGACAACTCTCTGTCTCTATAGAACATGCAGTGTTAAAACACTTATGGATGTTATAACTATGTTATAGCACTACTACGGTGCAACATGCCTTATTCTATAGATATCACTATTATCGTTTGTATTTATTTATTTCAAGACAAATGTGGATTGGAAATAAAGTGTTTGAACATGAGGCTGGTGGATCTTGAAAGATGGATCTTATGTTGATGTTGTAGTATACCGTCGTCAATATTTGCTATATTGTGTGTGTGTGTGTGTGTGTCCAGCTTTCACTGAGCAGGAACCAGCCTATTACACTAACGGATTGAGTTACATGTTAGAGGACCGTGTAAAGTTTATGAGGCCTCATAAAGTCAAGCTCCGTTTCATCTTTTTGGGGGAGTGGCCAGTGAAAGACAGTTGACTTAGGGTTTCAACTCAGAGCACATCTGAGCCAAATGCATATGCAAAATACTTAAATGTCCACTTTGTGACTATTCCAATTGTTCCATTGTACTGGATGAACTAAATCAAGTGTCGCTCAAGTATTTAACATACGTATTCAACCCAGGTCTGGTACGTTGACACAAGAAACATTCACTTCCTGACAATCACTTGGGGCTGCTTTCTCAGACACAGATTAAGCCTAGTCATGGACAAAACAAAAACACTTAGAATAGAGAATCTCTTAAGAATGCATCTTAGTCTAGGACTAGGCCTAATCTCTTGGACAAAGGGAACATAAACCCATAGAACATAACTCTCGCCATTGCAACTTAATTGTACAAGACCATAATACATAACCTACCTCATGCTCATCCACACAGTTGGTGTTGGCATAATCAATGATGCATCTGCCCAGCCACTCGTCAGGCCTGGCGCTCAGGATGTCATTCCTACAGTTCTCCAGGAAGGGTTTGAGCCGGAGCAACAGGGTACGGGAGAGAATGTATCCGAACCCACCGTAGCAGTACCTCCCCTCCATCTCCCCACCTATAAACTCCTCTGGGCTGCCCATGTAAAGCTCCCGGTCCATGCTCAGGTGAGCCACCAGCTGTTTGATCCGGTCTGCCTCGGTGTAGGTGTCGTCCTGGGCCAGATAGAACCAGTCATACTCATGGACATAGTGCTCCAAGATGTACTTGATGGTCTGGAACATGTTCCATATGAGCCTCTCGTCCCCATGGGTGACCACGAACATGCCGTGGGGCACTTTGCGGTTGCGCGTGCCGGTGAAGAAGACGACAGTGTCCAGGTGGTGGCTGAGGGTGCGGTTCACGGCCACTCCCAATGTGTTGATGGTGCTTTTGGACGTCAGGATCCCGACGAAGAGGCGCTCCCGGATCCCCAGCTCTGTACTGATGTACTTAGCCCTGGAAAACATACACACTTTCATGAAGTGATTGCTGCTATGTTCAATGTGAAAAGTTAAAGCTAGAGAAACAAGTATACAAAAACATAACACGCGTTATTGTCCATATATTTATAGACAGCACAGCAAAGATACTAGTAATTAAATTGCAGCTCAGCATTTCAATGATTTAAAGAATTAACTTTTAAAGTCTTCGTTCATCATTGCAAAAGCAACCCTTTCCATGCATGTTCTTGTGCTCAACACTTGCAATCATTCACACTGTAGATAAGCCTATCAGTAATTGTTTTGCTATGGTTAATTGAAGTCAAGGTCCAGTGTTCTTCTGGGATATGATTAAGGATTGTCTGTCTTTGAAACCTGGTCATTGGACAGAGTCCGAGATTGAAGAGTCCGTACCAGAGGACGGCCCCGGCCCAGCAGCTCAAAGCTCTATCTCATGCAATGGAGCAACCGGTCTGTGTGATAATAGAAATACAAACGCATCTACCCAGTACATCTCGTTTACTGGCTAGCTGTCCATGAGGAGTAGGGGCAAAAAAAATCCTATAACCCCATGAAATGAATTGAAAACTAAAAATACCTGTTTTTATGTTGTTGTTTTTTTACATTTTATTCAGATCAAACCAAACAGTGTTACACGGACACTGTTGTGAAGGTTATGATGAGAAAACATCCTTGCATATTTTGTCTAATAACATTTAGGCAGTTCTTCGTGTTACAGGCTGAGCTTGTAGAGGTGGTTCTCTTCAAGCTGTAGCCAAAGATAGAATCCAGTGGCAGAAAGTTGCTACAGCCTTTATGTCCCACCAGGGACCCGGAGGACTAAGTAAGTCAGTCATGTTACAGCACAGAATAAAGTTGTAAAATAACATTGTTTAGTTATAGTTACTCCTAAGCCATCGTTATTTGCCCAAATACTGCTGAAAATAAATTCATGGTCGAGGGTAAATACACCAGAACAACTTGGCTGTGCATGCTACACAAGGTCAGTCAAGCACATGGTTCAAAGTGGATACATGGATATTCTTCCACATACAGTAGGTAGACTATATCAATAAAAATATTCAATAGTTTGTTATGGCGAAAAATACTGTGTGTACTCTGGTAGCTGGAGACTGAATGCCACTGATAGGGTGAAGGATGTAAAAATGAGTTCTACATTTCAGGAATGTTGGCCTTTCAAATATATTTTTGTTTTTGTGGGCACAATAACAGCCTACTCCAATACTGACTGATTTCCAATGTGATATTACATGTAATTGTGCTAATTTCCTATAAAAAAAAGGATATTGTTCATAAATTGCTGTCTGATGTTGTTTAAGTGTGCTTGACATCTAATAGGTGTAGGAGTTAAAGACACTGCAAACCAATTGAAAAACGGATAAAGATAGGGAAACAACCATGCCTAATTAACCTAGTCTCACATACTGCTGAAGGACAATTGGCAACATTGTAACGAGTTTTCCTGGGAAAACTGGTAACATAGCCTAATATCCATGCTGAAGATATCGGGGGCAATAATGGCAGACATGACAGTCAACTGGAAAAACAAGATCTAGGCTACACTGTTGTGGCATGTTTATAATAATACATTTCACCTATTCCGGTTTCAACCATGATCTTTGAATCCTTACCGAAAAAGTTTATTTGGTTTGCTTTGTTGGACTGGTTTATATGGCACTATTCTTGGCTCAAAATCTTCCTCGGCGTCCACATCTTTGACCGTCGATATCGAATTGGGTCTCGTTGCTCCTTTTGAATTCCCATCTTGGGACAAACTTATTTCTTCACTCGCTTTCCCGTTGAGGAAACAAGATTCCTCCACCCAATTCACACTAAGTAAACTTAAGGTAAAGCCCAAAGAAATACCGATAATAACCGGCCCGATCGGCCTCAGCAGAGAAATAAACATTGAGAATCTCATTCTCAACGTTGACTATATGTAGGCCCTTTCTACAGCCTAATTTAGTCGCGTTGGATAATTATGTACATCAAAACAAATACAAAATATTAGTAGCTGGCTATATTAAAAAATACCATCCTTCGCTACTAAAAAGATGTAGGCCTACGTAGCCTCTTCCATAAAATTAAAGCAGGATTCTTACGTGTCAATGGTCTCTAGCTCCACCCCAATGAAACACAACTGTCAGAGATGCATAAGCGCAGGCGTTTCCAGGACCATTTCAGTATGCTACTGAATCACATCATTTGTTAAATAAAACCCATCAACCTCACCCATGGGCAAATAGATCACAATACCGCGGCCTACATAAATGTTGGTTTAAATAAAGAGCTATAGAAAAGAAAATCCTCTCTTCAGCTGAAAAGCCTATTAGAGGTGCGTTGCCACACTAGAGGGCAACCTAGAGTCACATTCAATCAACCACAAAGTCCAGATTTGCGGGTTAAAACCAAACATATATATTTTTACTATAAAGTCACGATACATGATTAATGTGTGAAATAAATCAAATATTTCGCTCCAAGACTGTTCATAAAAGAAGATGTTTTTGACTTGACCTGGAGACCTTGGCCTGATTTTAAGTAGGGCCTCAGGTGTCACAGAAATACATATACAGTGCCTTCAGAAAGTATTCATACTTCTTGACTTATTCCACATTTTGTTGTGTTACAGCCTTAATTCAAAACATATATATTTTTACACCCGTCTACACACAATACCCCATAATGACAAAGTGAAAACATGTTTTTAAAGATTTTTGCAGATTCATTGAAAATTAAATACAGAAATATCTCATTTAGATAAGTATTCACATTTTGCTATGACAGTCCAAATTGAACTCAGGTGCATCTTATTTATTTTTGATCGTCCTCGAGAGGCTAGTGGGAGGAGCTATAGGAGGACGGGCTCATTGTAATGGCTGGAATGGAATAAATGGAACGGATCAAACATATGGAAACCACATGTTTGACTCCGTTATTATCTATTCCATTCCAGCCCTTACAATGAGCCTGTACTATAGCTCCTCCCACCAGCCTCCACTGCTTGAGATGTCACTACAACATGATTGGAGTCAGTCCACCTGTGGCAAATTCAATTGTTTGGACATGTGCATGTGCACAGTTGACAGTGCATGTAAGAGCAGAAACTCTTACATGCAAGGAATTGTCTGTGGAGCTCAATAGATATAATTGTGAAGAGTTTTCAGACCCCTTGACTTATGTTAGTTACAGCCTCATTCTAAAATGGATTCATAAAAAAATGTACAATCTACACACAATACCACATAACGACAAAGCGAAAACAGGTTTTTAGACATTTCTGACACCTTGCTATGAGACTCGAAATTGAGCTCAGGTGCATCCTAGAAGAAACATCTCAAGGATGATCAATGGAACAACTTGATTGGAGTCCACCTGTGGTAAATTCTATTGATTGGACATGATTTGGAAAGGCACACACCTGTCTATACAAAGGTCCCACAGTTGACAGTTCATGTCAGGGCAAAAAACTAGCCATGATGTTGAAGGAATTGTCTGTAGAGTTGTGAGACAGGATTGTGTCAGCGCACAGATCTGGGGAAGGGTACAGTCTGCAGCATCGATGGTCCCCAAGAACACAGCGGCCTCCATCGTTCTTAAATTAAAAAGTTTGGAACCACCAAGACTCTTCTCAGAGCTGGCCGCCCGGCCAAACGGAACAATCGGGAGAAGGGCCTTGGTCATGACCAAGAACCCGATGGTCACTCTGACAGAGCCCCATAGTTCCTCTGTGGAGATGGGAGAACCTTCCAGAAGGACAACCATCTCTGCAGCACTCCACCAATCAGGCCTTAATGGCAGAATGGCCAGACGGAAGCCACACCTCATTAAAGGCACATGACACTCCACTTTGCCAAAAGGCACCTAAAGGACTCTCAGACCATGAGAAAGAAGATTATCTAGTCTGATGAAAATATTTGATTGAGCTATTAGTCAGTATTGAGGGAAAGCAAAGTACATAGAGATCCTTGGTGAAAACCTGCTCCAGAGCGCTCAGCACCTCAGACTAGGGTGAAGGTTCACCTTCCAACAGGACAATGACCCTAAGCACACAGACAACACAGGAATGGCTTCGGGACAAGTCTCTGAATGTCCTTGAGTGGCCCAGCCAGAGCCCGGACTTGATCTAACATCTCTAGAGAGACCTGAAAATAGCTGTGCAGCGACGCTCCCCCTCCAACCTGACAGAGCTTGAGAGGATCTACAGAGAAGAATGGGAGAAACTCCCCAAATACAGGTGTGCCAAGTTGTAGCATCATACTCAAGAAGACTCGAGGCTGTAATCGCTGCCAAAGTGCATTATCACACAGTTCTCTAGAACACCTGGTGCTCTCATCCATGCTTAAGTATTGCTTGCCTCGAAGCGAGCATAAAAGGCATTTAGCTCATCTGGTAGGCTCGCGTCACTGGGCAGCTCATGGCTGGGTTTCCTTTTGTAGTCTGTAATAGTTTTCAAGTCCTGCCACGTCCAAAGAGCATCAGAGCCGGTGTAGTAGGATTCAATCTTAATCCTGTATTGACGCTTGTTTGATGGTTCGTCTGAGGGCATAGCGGGATTTCTTATAAGCGTCCGGATTAGTGTCCCGCTCCTTGAAAGCGGCAGCTCTAGCCTTTAGCTCGATGTGGATGTTGTCGGTAATCCATGGGTTTTGGTTGGGATATGAAATAACACAGATGGAATCATGTAGTAACCCAAAAAGTATTTAAACAAATCAAAAATATTTTATGTTTGAGATTCTTCAAAGTAACCACTCATTGCTTTGATGACAGCTTTCCACACTCTTGGCATTCTCTCAACCAGCTTCATGAGGAAGTCACCTGGAATGCATTTCAATTAACAGGTGTGCCTTGTTCAACGTTAATTTGTGGAATTTCTTTCCTTCTTAACGCCAATCAGTTGTTTTGTGACAAAGTAGGGGTGTTATACAGAAGATAGCCCTATTAGGTAAAATACCAAGTCCATATTATGGCAAGAACAGCTCAAATAAGCAAAGAGAAATGACAATCCATCATTAGTTTAAGACATGAAGGTCAATCTGATTAATTTCAAGAACTTTGAAAGTTTCTTCAAGTGCAGTCGCGAACACCATCAAGCGTTACGATGAAAATGGCTCTCATGAGGACAGGAAAGGAAGACCCAGATTTATCTCTGATGCAGAGGATAAGTTTATTAGAGTTTACCAGTCTCAGAAAATGCAGCCCAAATAAATGCTTCACAGAGTTCTAGTAACAGACACATCTCAACATCAGCTGTTCAGAGGAGACTGTGTGAATCAGGGCATCATGGTTGAATTGCTGCAAAGAAATCACTACTAAAGGACACCAAAAAGAAGAAGAGACTTGCTTGGGCCAAGAAACACAAGCAATGGACCTTAGACTGGTGGAAATTTGTGCTTTGCCCTGATTGAGATTTTTGGTTCCAATTTCTGTGTCTTTCTGAGATGCAGAATAGGTGAACGGATGATCTCCACATGTGTGGTTCCCACCGTGAAGCATGGAGGCGGAGGGGTGATGGTGTAGGGGTGCTTTGCTGGTGACACTGTTGGTGATTTATTTAGAATTCAAGGCACACCAGTATGGCTACCACAGAATTCTGCAGCAATGCACTATCCCATCTGGATTGCGCTTTGTGGGACTATCATTTGTTTTTTAACAGGAAAATGACCCAACACACCTCAAGGCTGTGTAAGGGCTAGTTGACAAATTGAGATGGTTTGGGTTGTACAGCCGAATGAAGGAAAAGCAGCCAACAAGTGCTCAGCATATGTGGGAACTCCTTCAAGACTGTTGGAAAAGCATTCCAGGTGAAGCTGGAATGCCATGAGAGAATGCCAAGTGTGTAAAGCTGTCATCAAGGCAAAGGGTGGCTACTTTGAAGAATCAAAAATATATTTTGATTTGTTTAACACCTTTTGGTTACGACATGATTACATATGTTTTATTTCATAGTTTTGAGGTCTTCATTATTATTCTACAATGTAGAAAATATAAGAAAAAGCCTTGAATGCTTTGTCCAAACTTTTGCCTGTTAATGTATATATTTGGCCTGGTGAAGCGGTTTTACACTCTGAATGAATGGAAGCTGACAATTATGAGTTGTTTTACTCTGATGGTCTCGGCTGGTCTCGGGAAAGTCTAGACCAAGTACAAAAATGTATCCGACACCAAGACACTCAATATGTGGTCTTGAGACCAGACCCGAGACGGAGAGTAGTCTCCAGTACTAATATATACTCAGCAAAAAAATAAACTCTCTCTCACTGTCAACTGCCTTTATTTTCAGAAAACTTAACATGTGTAAATATTTTTATGAACATAACAAGATTCAACAACTGAAACATAAACTGAACAAGTTCCACAGACATGAGATTAACAGAAATGGAATAATGTGTCCCTGAACAAAGTGGGGGTCAAAATCAAAAGTAACTGTCAGTATCTGGTGTGGCCACCAGCTGGATTAAGTACTTCAGTGCATCTCCTCCTCGTGGAATGCACCAGATTTGCCAGTTCATGCTGTGAGATGTTAACCTACTCTTCCACCAAGGTAAGTTCCTTGTCATTTCTGGGGGGGAAAGCCCGAGCCCGATCCAACAGGTCCCACACGTGTTCAATGGTATTGAGATCCGGGTTCTTTGCTGGCCATGGCAGAACACTGACATTCCTGTCTTGCAGGAAATCATTCACAGAACGAGCAGTATGGCTGGTGGCATTGTCATGCTGGAGGGTCATGTCAGGATGAGCCTGCAGGAAGGGTACCACATGAGGGAGGAGGATGTCTTCCCTGTAACTCAAAGAGTTAAACAAGCTCCATCCGATGATGCTGTGACACACCGCCCCAGACCATGACGGACCCTCCCCCTCCAAATCGATCCCGCTCCAGAGTACAGGCCTCATTCCGTCGACTATAAACGCAAATCCAACCATCACCCCTGGTGAGACAAAACAGAGACTCGTCAGTGAAGAGCACTTTTTTCCAGTCCTGTCTGGTCCAGCAATGGTGGGTTTGTGCCCATAGGCGACATTGCTGCCGGTGATGTCTGGTGAGGACTTGACTTATACAACAGGCCTGCAAGCCCTCAGTCCAGCCTCTCTCAGCCTATTGCGGACAGTCTGAACACTGATGGAGGGATTGTGCGTTCCTGGTGTAACTTGGGCAGTTGTCGTTGCCATCCTGTACCTGTCCCGCACGTGTGATGTTCGGATGTACCGATCCTGTGCAGGTGTTGTTACACGTGGTCTGCCACTGCGAGGACGATCAGCTGTCCGTCCTGTCTCCCTGTAGTGCTATCTTAGCCATCTCACAGTAAGGACATTGCATTTTATTTTCCTGGCCACATCTGCAGGCCTCATGCCTCCTTGCATCATGAATAAGGCACATTCACGCAGATGAGCAGATGAGACCCTTGGCATCTTTCTTTTGGTGTTTTTCAGAGTCAGTAGAAAGATCTCTTTAGTGTCCTAAGTTTTCATAACTGTGACCTTAATTGCCTACCGTCTGTAAGCTATTAGTGTCTTAACAAGCCAGTGTCTCCACATCCTCAGAGCCCTGACCACCGCTAACAACTCCTGGTCCGCCACGTCATAGTTACGCTCCGCTGGACTGAGCTTCCACGGGAAAAAAGTGCAGGGGTTGAGTTTTAAGTGGCGTATCCGAGCGCTGTGATAGCACGGCACCCACCCCAGCCTCGGACACGTCCACCTCCACTATGAATGCTAGAGAGGGGTCCGGGTGTGCCAACACGGGCGCATCCGTGAACAGCGTCTTCAACCTATTGAAGGCTCTGTCCGCCTCTGCTGACCCCTGCAAACGCACCGGGCACCCCTTCAGCAGTGAGGTAATGGGAGCCGGTACCTGGCCAAAACCCTGGATAAACCTCCGGTAGTAATTGGCAAACCCCAAAAACTGCTGCACCTCCTTTACCGTGGTCGGAGTCGGCCAATTACGCACGGCCTTAATGCGGTCACACTCCATTACCACCCCCGAGATGGAAATGTGATAACCCACGAAGGAGATGGCTCGTTTGGAGAACACACACTTCTCAGCCTTTACATATAGGTCATGCTCCAGCAGTCTACCAAGCACCTTGCGTATCAGAGACACATGCGCGCCGTGGGTGGCGGAATAGATCAGAATGTCATCGATATAAACAACCACGCACTCCCTGAGAATCTTGTCTACAAAGGATTGAAAGACGGCTGGAGCATTCTTTAACCTATACGGCATGATGAGGTACTCATCGATTGCCATCGATTGCCAAATCGACATATCCGGGGGGGATGCGCACCGTGGAACCCTGGTCTGGACTCTCCACCGACGTGGCACCGATGGAAACTCCCAGACACCTTCCAGAACACTCCTCTGACCACCCCTGGAGAACCCCCTGTCTCCACGAAAAATTAGGATTGTGCCGAGCCAGCCAGGGAATCCCCAGCACCACTGGAAACACAGGTGAATCAATAATAAAGAGACTTATACGCTCCCTATGATTCCCCTGTGTCACCATGTCCAGTGGAACCGTGGCCTCCCTGACCAACCCTGACCCTGGGAAAGGGAGAATCTATCGGCACAAGCGGAACACTCAGCTTGATGGCGAGTCCGTGATCCATAAAGTTCCCAGCTGCACCTGAATCGACTAGCGCCTTATGCTGGGAAGAGGGGGAAAAAATCAAGGAAAAAAATCAAGACAAACATGTGACCAACAGGGGGTTCTGGGTGAGTTTGGTGCTGACTCACCTGGGGTGACCGAGAAGCGTTCCACCTGTCATCTCGACTCCCAGACGGGCCCCCACAGCACCAATCGGCCGTGTGTCCTCTCCGACCACAGCTGGTGCAGGGGGAGCCTCCTCCTCCGGTACCCCTTGGCACGGCCCCTCCCAACTCCATCGGAATGGGAGCGGGGGTGCTGGGTGGTTGAACGCACAGGACCCTCTCTGAACGCCCGCGGGCAGTCAGCAGATTGTCCAGACAGATAGACATGTCAATTAGTTCATCGAGGGAGAGAGTGGTGTCCCGACACGCTAGCTCCCTGCGGACGTCCTCCCGGAGACTACACCGGTAGTGGTCTATAAGGGCCCTGTCGTTCCACCCAGACCCAGTGGCCAAGGTCTGGATCTCCAGCGCGTAATCCCGGGTGCTCCTCTTCTCCTGCCTTAGGTGGAACAGTCGCTCTCCCGGGTGAATTCCGGTGTAGTGCTCCTTCGCTGAGTCTGGGCCATTTCAGACCGCGTTTGCCCACTCCAGAGCACAACCCGTCAGGCAGGAGACGAGGACACTCACCCTCTCCGCTCCCGAGGGAGTGAGTCTCATGGTCGGCAGGTACAGTTCTAGTTGGAGTAAGAACCCCTGACACCCTGCCACCGCTCTATCATAATCCCTCGGGAGTGCAAGACGGAGAGCGCTGGAGCCGGGGGATGGGGAGAGAGGAGAAGGGTTATCCTGAGCTGGGGAAGCCGAAGGTGGCGAGAGGAGACCACTCCTCTCCCATCGGTCCATTCTCTCCATCATTTGGTCCATGGCGGATCCGATCCGATGGAGGACGGTGGTGTGGTGGAGGACACGTTCCTCCATCGATGGGAGGGGGTTGGCAGCTGCTCCTGCTGGGGGTGCGGGATTCTGTAATGCCCGGGGTGTAGTGGAGGAAGGAGTCAGACGCAGGAGACAGAGAGTTCAGAGTAGCGCTACTTCTTTATTCACCAACCAGGTGAAAACGGTACGCCATTTCGGCCCAGGGTATCCTTGGCCGGCACTAGGTGCTGTGTCTCCGGGACGGCCATCAGTCAGGAGCTGCCGGAGCCGCACGTCAGTCAGGAGCTGCCGGAGCCGCCCGTCAGTCAGGAGCTGTCAAAGCCGCCCGTCACTCCGGAGCTGCCGGAGTTGCCCTTCACTCCGGAGATGCCGGTGTCGCCCTTCACTCCGGCACAACCGGAGTCTCCTGTCTATTTGGGGCCCGCTGCAAGGGTCCCCAGTCCGAGGTGAGCGGCGAGGGTCACCGCTCCAAAGGCGCCACTTAAGTGGGCCAAGACTATGGTGGAGTGGGGTCCACGTCCCGCGCCAGAGCCGCCTCCGCTGACAGATGCCCATCCTGACCCTCCCCTATGGGTTTAGGTTTTGCGGCCGGAGTCCGCACCTTTGGGGGGGGGCGGGGGTACTGTCAGGTGAGCTGGCACAACACGCCCTGGCTGGATGCCCACTCTCGCATAGCACTTGCGGGGGGCTGGCCTATAGCGCACCGGGCTATGAGCGCGTACTAGTGACACCGTGCTCTTGACCGCATAACACGGTGCCTGACTAGTACTGCGCTTCTTCCGGTAAGCACGGGAGTTGGCTCAATTTTTTTTGGGGGGGGGCTGCCTCTTATGCCTGTTGCGCTGCCTTACCTCATATCACCGCCACTCAGCTTTCGCTGCCTCCAGTTCTTCCTTGGGGCGGCGATATTCCCCAGCCTGTGCCCAGGGTCCCTTGCCTTCCAGTATCTCCTCCCAAGTCCAGGAGTCCAGAACCCTCTGCTCCTGGTTACCAGGCTGCTTGGTCCGGTTGTGGTGGGTAGTTCTGTAATGATTGTCGTTGGTGGAAGAAGGTGAGGACCAAGGTGCAGCGTGGTACATGTTCGGCATTTTATTAAATATAACTGAACACTAGATAACAAAGTAACAAAAGGCACAACCGAAACAGCTCTGTCAGGTGCAACACACACTAAACAGAAAATAACTTCCCACAACCCATAGTGGTAAAACAGGTTGCCTAAGTATGGTTCTCAATCAGAGACAACGATAAACAGCTGCCTCTGATCGGGAACCATACTAGGCCAAACACAGAAATACAAAAACATAGAACAACATATAGAATGCCCACCCAACTCACGCCCTGACCAAACTAAAATAGAGACATAAAAAAGGAACTAAGGTCAGGACGTGACACATACATCCTGAAGCTGCATTTATTGTAGCTGGGGATTTTAACAAAGCTAACCTAAGAACAATACCTCAATTCTATCAGCATATCAAATGTGCGACATCAGCTGGTAGCATTCTGGATCATTGCTACTCAAACTTTCGCAATGCATTCATAGCCCTCCCCCACCCTGACTTCGGCAAGTCTGACCATGACTCCAGTTTGTTGCTCCCAGCCTATAGACAGAAACTAAAACAGGAAACGCCCGTGCTCAGGTCAATACAACGCTGGTCTGACCAATCAGATTCCACGCTTCAAGATTTCTTCGATCACGTGAACTGGGATATGTTCCGGATAGCCTCATACAACAACATTGATGTATATGCTGACTCGGTGAGCGACTTTATTAGCAAGTGCATCGGCGATGTCGTACCCTCTGTGACTATTACAACCTTCCCTAACCAGAAACCGTTGATTGATGGCAATATTCACGCAAAACTGAACGCGCGAACCACCGCTTTAAATCATGGCAAGGCGACCAGAAACATGACCGAATACAAACAGTGCAGCTATTCACAACTCAAGGCAATCAAACAACCGAATAGACAAAGTAGAGTCACAATTCAACGGCTCAAACACAGGACGTATGTGGCAGGGTCTACAGTCAATCACGGATTACAAAAAGAAAACCAGCCCCGTCGTGGACTTCGACGTCTTACTCCCAGACAAATTAAACATCTTCTTTGCTCGCTTTGAGGACAATACAGTGCCACTGACACGGCCCACTACCAAAGCGTGTGGACTCTCCTTCTCCGTGGCCAATGTGAGTAAAACATTTAAACCGTTTAACCCTCACAAGGCCGCCGGACCAGACGGCATCCCTAGCCGCGTCCTCAGAGCATGCGCAGACCAGCTGGCTGGTGTGTTTACGGACATATTCAACCAATCCCAGTCTGTTGTCCCCACATGCTTCAAGATGGCCACCATTATTCCTGTTCCCCAAAAAGCTAAGGTAACTAAACTAAATGACTATCACCCCATTGCACTCACTGCTGTCATCAGGAAGTGCTTTGAGAGACTAGTCAAGAATCATATCACCTCCACCCTACCTGATACCCGATACCCAATCCAATTTCCTTACCGCCCAAATAGGTCCACTGACGATGGAATCGCCATCACTCTGCACACTTCCCTATCCCATCTGGACAAGAGGAACACCTATGTAAGAATGCTGTTCATTGACTACAGCTCAGGATTTAACACCATAGTACCCTCCAAACTCGTCATTAAGCTCGAGACCCTGGGTCTCGACCCCGCCCTGTGCAATTGGGTCCTGGACTTTCTGAATGGCCTCCCCCAGATGGTGAAGGTAGGAAACAACATCTCCACCCAGCTGATCCTCAACACTGGGGCCCCACAAGGGTGCGTTCTCAGCCCTAACCTGTACTTCCTGTTCACCAATGACTGCGTGGCCATGCACGCTTCCAACTCAATCATCAAATTGGCAGACAACACTACAGTGGTAGGCCTGATAACCAACAACGACATGATGGCCTACAGGGAGGAGGTGAGGGCCCTCAGAGTGTGGTGCCAGGAAAATAACCTCTCACTCAACGTGAACAAAACAAAGGAGATGATCGTGGACTTCAGGAAACAGCAGAGGGAGGGAACACCCCCCCCACCATCCACATCGACCTATATTGACAAGTGATTGCACAACGTTTTATTATTTTTACCTATTTGTTGACATGTTCACTATTCCCAGTGTGTTTTTGTGTTCAAACATGTGAATATTCCAATCTGTATTGTCCTACTTCCATTTCAGAGCCAGAGAAAGGAAAATACAAGGACTCTGGTATTCTCTATTCCTTTGACATGTAGGCATGGCGCCAAAACTCTGTGAAAGGAACTACATGCTGTGGTGGCAGAATTTGTGGTGGGGGGGATCTGTTGTCAGTTCTCAAGGGATATGTTCTGTGTTGTACTGTGATGTTATGCCTTTCATAGACTTCTGCTATCTGTGCACCCTAACACAAGGCCATTGTGTTCCGGAACGGTTGCTTGTATTGAAAGAACTGTTGTGTAGCAATATGATTTTATTATCACCTCCCACTATATAAGGGACATGTAACCATTTATTATTTGAGTTCTTTCCTGTGAAATCAGAGGTAGATCTCCCCCGCAGCTGCTTGTATTAAATATTATTCTATTATACAATTAAATAGTCTCTGCCTTACTCTTTGGATCTAATATTCCACAACAATGTGTTGATTGTAACCACAAATGACATGCTCTAATGATAATAACAATTGTTGATATTGGTCCATAAACACACAAGTGCATTCGAAATGTGTTATTTTTGACATATCCCAATTCTCAAAGTGCTTGCGTAGGCAACCATGGAGCAATTGGTGGTTAAGTGCCTTGCTGAAGGACACAACAACTTTTTATAAATCGCAGTCTCTGGTATTTCAACCAGCAACCTTTCAGGTACTGGCCCATCTATCCTTGAACCTGACGCTTTCTTTGTTCAGTGGTGATCTGATATACTACGGTATACCATGGCTTTCAGCCAATCAGCACTCAGAGCTTGAACCAAGTTTATAATTGTAAATAAATCCCCTTTGAGCATGTGCATAACTATGGATAAATTTGACAGGAGAGCTTGAGTGATGAAAGTTGGACAGGGGATCTCAATCTCTGAGTATGAAAAACTTGGACAAACATAAAAAAAACTGTTTGTCACGTTCTGACCTTTGTTTCCTTTGTTTTGTATTTATTTAGTATGGTCAGGGCGTGAGTTGGGTGGGCAGTCTATGTTTGTTTTTCTATGATTTGGGGATTTGTATGTTTCGGCCTAGTATGGTTCTCAATCAGAGGCAGGTATCATTAGTTGTCTCTGATTGAGAATCATACTTAGGTAGCCTGGGTTTGTTTGTGGGTGATTGTCTATGTTGATTGCTTGTGTCATCACAGTTCTCATTTAGCTTCACGGTCGTTATTTGTTTATTGTTTTGTATAGTGTTTCAGTGTTCAGTGTTTTCTTTATTAAATTTCATCATGAACACATACCACGCCGCATTTTGTTCCTCCGATCCTTCTCGCCTCTCCTCTTCAGATGAAGAGGAGGACGCCCGTGACACTGTTAGGCTATTTTCTGACAATTGTGCTGTTATTATGTGAGGTTTAGATTAAAAACCGTTATAAATGTCCCATTTACGAGATTGATTTGTCATTACAATAGGCCCTGATAAGCCTACATCTAATTTCAGATTGTTTACAGTAGCCTAGACAAGATGTAGGCAAGATATAAATTGAACGATTTAGCAGCTTGCTTAGTTCAAATTAACAGACACATTTATTCAACATGAATAGCGAAGCGATTTCGAGGTAAGAATTGCTTGTGTTAAACACCAATTAAAGACGCGTTGGTTTTCCAGCTCCAGGTAAGATACACAATCGTAATTTCAACATATTTAGTATCAAATGGTAGCTTTCAATGGCATATAAATGAATAGGCAACTTGATGGCCAACAGAGGCAAATGGTTCATTCTCCACATTTAATGTCCCCATAAAAAGAACCACGTGAGGGAATTCTCAGACCCATAAAACAATATCTGTCGTGCTCTCTTAACAGACACACGCCTCCTGCCCTCCCCACCACTCACTCAGCAACAGCCTGCCGCACTGCCTGACAGTCTGCAGCAGGTCACAGTGAAATATATACCGTACCAGTCAAACGATTGGACACACCTACTCATTCAAGGTTTTTTCTTAATTTGTACTATTTTCTACATTGTAGAATACTAGTGAAGACATCAAAACTATGAAATAATACATTTGGAATCATGTAGTAACCAAAAAGGTGTTAAACAAATCAAATTATGATTTTATATTTGAGATTCTTCAAAGTAGCCACCCTTTGCCTTGATGACAGCTTTGCACATTCTTGGCATTCTCTCAACCAGCTTCATGAGGTAGTCACCTGGACTTCAGTTCAATTAACAGATGTGCCTTCTTAAAAATGTATGCGTTTGATCCAATCAGTTTTGTTGTGACAAGGTGGGTGAGTATGCAGAAGATAGCCCTATTTGGTAAAAGACCAAGTCCAAATTATGACAAGAACAGCTCAAATAAGCAAAGAGAAACAACAGTCCATCATTACTTTAAGAGGGTCAGTCAATCTAGAAAATGTCAAGGATTTTGAAAGTTTCTTCAAGTGCAGAAGCAAAAACCATCAAGCGCTATGATGAAACTGCCTCTCATGAGGACCGCCACAGAAAACAAAGTCCCAGAGTTACCTCTGCTGCAGATGATAAGTTCATTAGAGTTACCAGCCTCTGAAATTGCAGCCCAAATAAATGCTTCACAGGGTTCAAGTAACAGACACACCTCAACATCAACTGTTCAGAGGAGACTGCGTGAATCAGGCATTCATGGTCGATTTTTCTGCAAAGAAACCACTACTAAAGGACAGCAATAAGAAGAAGAGACTTGTTTGGGCCAAGAAACACAAGCAATGGACATTAGACCAGTGGAAATCTGTTCTTTGGTCTGATGAGTCCAAATTTGAGATTTTTGGTTCCAACCGCTGTGTCTTTGTGAGATGCAGAGTAGGTGAACGGATGATCTCTACATGTGTGGTTCCCACCGTTAACCATGTAGGAGGAGATGTGATGGTGTGGGGGTGCTTTACTGGTTACACTGTCTGTGATTTATTTACAATTCAAGGCACACTTAACCACCATGGCTACCACAGCATTCTGCATTCTACACCATCCCATCTGACTATCAATTGTTTTTCAACAGGACAGTGACCCAAAACACTTCCAGACTGTATAAGGGCTATTTGACCAATAATTAGATTGATGGAGGGCCTCCACAATCACCCAACCTCAAACCAATTGAGATGGTTTGGGATCATTTGGATCGCAGAGAAGGAAAAGCAGCCAACAAGTCCTCAGCAAGACTGTTGGAAAAGCACAACTGTAAAAAGCAGTTGAGTCCGTATGGCCCAACATCCCTGTAGAACGCTTTTGATACCTTGTGGAATCCACGCCCCAACAAATTTAGGCTGTGCTGAGGGCAAAACGAAGGGAGGGGTGCAACTTAACGGAGGGAAGGTGTTCTTAATGTTTTGTACACTCAGTGTATTTGCATCAATGGATCGAAAGGTAGAGACTTCAGCTTTCTCATATGGTATATGATTCCTGTAAGACGAGAAATTATTTGTATTTCATTTTTATCCTTTTGGCACAGTAATTGGTGACATATTTTATCTCAAACCTAGACTTTCAAATCTCTTGTTGTTTGTATTTCTGAAACCGAAATGAGGGTAGTATTCAATGTCATGCATCATTTAGAAAATGCCACCAGAAGGGGCAGAGTTTTACAGGTTAATGTAAAAACAATGGACATGTAGGTTCATTAAATCATTATGGAGTTTTTTTTAACCCCCTTTTTCTTGATATCCAATTGGACGTTACACTCTTGTTTCATCGCTGTAACTCCCCAACGGACTCGGGAGAGGCAAAGGTCGAGAGCCATGCTTCCTCCAAAACATGACCTGCCAAGCCGTACCACTTCTTCTACACTGCTCGCTTAATCCGAAAGCCAGCCGCAACAATGTATTTGTGGAAACACTGTACAACTGACGACCGAAGTCAGATTGCAGGCACCCGGCCCGCCACAGGGTGTCGCTAGAGCACAATGAGCCAAGGAAATCTGCTCGTCCAAACCCTTCCCGAATCCAGATGACGCTGGGACAATTGTGCACCTGGGATCTATTTTTCCCGGAGGTTACATAGGGTTCATGAAAACCTATCTAAAACATACAAATTGTGACATTTCTGAGTTTTTTTTATCTACACGAGTTCAAAAACAGAGATAAATATGCATATGTTTTGATGGCTGTCCTTCATTGAGCTCCGTTCTGAACGCATTCATAGGCTACATTCTAATGTGCCGATCAAATTCAAATTAATGGTAGACAGTATTTATCTTTGTAAAAAAAATGTAAACATTTAACCTAAGCAAAGGGATTGGTTTAGATAAATTAACAGAAAAACAATTAAAGAAAAACTCCTTGATCAAATTGGTAGGCCACCCTGTGGGTGCCCAAGGGAGCCACATCAGTAAGGCCTTTATGTGCATCGGGTAAGTCTGAATACCAAATACTGAGAAGTGCCTAAATCAAAATGCATAAAAAGGTCATGCATTTCGTAAGTCAGGATCAGCCCCTTGGTGCATTGGTTTTAGGATAGAGGAAATGAGAAGTTTAGGTTTGATTAGATGATTAGATGAGTTTATTAGTCACAAGCACAGGGTGTAAATTGCAGGATACAGTGAAATTCTTAAGCTCCGACCTCCAACAGCGCAGGTCATTGCAAACTGGGTTGTGCAACTTGCTCTGCTGCGCCCTCTCCCAATAGCTGTTGGTCCACCTCTTTACAAGAACCAACCCAGTTAGCAATGAGCACTGGAAAGGCCGGCATCCTTCCAGAATGGTCACTTTTTTGCCTATTGGCCTATGCTTTAGTAAGCGGCAGCCGTGCTCCTGACATTCACCTTGCTGTTTTCTTCACAACCCACGCGTCCTTGTCACCTGTGTCCACTGGTGAGGACAAATCATATCCAGTCAAATGAAATGTTATTGTCATGTACTTGCAGGCTTCTCACACAATGCAATGGTGACAAAAGCAACATAGTAATAAGTAACACAGGAAAACAATGAAATAAGTTACATTGTGAATATACAACATAGCAATAAAAATATTAAATGGACCAATTCAAGTACAAGAGGCATGCAGATCAAATAAAACAAGAATTAATAAGAATTACACTGAACAAAAATATCAACCCAGCATGTAAAGTGTTGGTCCCATGTTTCATGAGCTGAAATAAAAGATCCCAGAAATGTTTCATATGCACAGAAAAAAACATTTCTAAAAATGTTGGTGCACAAATTTCTTTACATCCCTGTTAGTGAGCATTTCTCCTTTGCCAAGATAATTCATCCAACTGACAGGTGTGGCATATCAAGAAGCTGATTAAACAGCATGATCATTACACAGGTGCACCTTGTGCTGGGGATAATAAAAGGCCACTCTAAAATGTGCAGTTTGGTCACACAACACAATGCCAAGTTTTTAGGGAGTGTGCAATTGGCAGGAATGCAATTGGCAAGCTGACTACAGGAATGTCCACGCGAGCTGTTGCCAGAGAAATGAATGTTTGTTGCTCTACCATAAACGGCCTTCAAAGTTGTTTTAGAGAATTTGTCAGTACCTCACAACACGTGTAACTACGCCAGCCCAGGACCTCCACATCCGGCTTATTCACCTTTGGTACATCCGTTGATATGTGTGTTCCAGCGCTGGGCGATTGCTACGCGTCTGGACGCCACTGCCATTGGTTGCTCAAAGTACTGTATCCCCATTGAGCCTAAGGGAGTTGACTGCTCGGAGACCTACGATTGCTGTTGCAGGGGGTTCTCATGGGCCGGGTAGATGCATCCTTACTGGGATGGGAGAGCACTGTGTGTGGGCTACTCAGAAAGAGGGATTTGGTCAACAGCACAAAGGGCACTGCATATCGATTACCTAGAGCTACTGACTGTTTTGCTGAGGCTTTCCTTCTGATGTTGGAGGGCCAGCATGTGTTGATAAGGTCCGACAACAGGACGGGGAGGGTGTATATTAACCGTCAGGGAGGGACGCGGTCTCTCTTTCTGATAAACCTGGCCCTTATCTGTGCCTATGGCACCAACCTGGGACCTGGCTTTGGTCCTGGATGCTCTGTGTTTCTGTTTGAACCATTGGAGTTTGTGGACAGCTGGCGGATTATATGCTCGTCAGGACAGAACAGCTGCCTCTGGTAAGACTCGGGGCAGGGGCCTATGCATATTTGTAAACAATAGCGGGTGCACGATTTTTAAGGAAGTCTCGAGGTTTGCTCGCCTGAGGCAGAGTATCTCATGATAAGCTGTAGACCACACTATCTACCTAGAGAGTTTTCATCTGTATTTTTTGTAGCTGTCTACATACCAATACAGAATGAGGCTGGCACTAAAACCGCACTCAATGATCTGTATTCCGCCATAAGTAAACAGGAAAATGCTCATCCAGAGGCAGCACTATTGGTGGCAGGGGTCTTTAACGCAGGGAATCTTAAATCACTTTTACCTAATTTCTATCAGCATGTTAAATGTGCAACCAGAGGGGAAAATATTTTATAACCATCTTCACTCCACACAGAGACACATACAAAGCTCTCCCTCGCCCTCCATTTGGCAAATCTGACAATAACTCTGTCCTCCTGATTCCGGCTTACAAGCAAAAAGTAAAGTAGGAAGCACCAGTGACTCGGTCTTTCAAAAAGCGATCAGATGAAGCAGATGCTAAACTACAGGACTGTTTTGCTAGCACAGACTGGAATATGTTCTGGGATTCTTCCGATGGCATTGAGGATTACATTACATCAGTCACTGGCTTTATCAATTAGTGCATTGAAGACATCGTCCCCACAGTGACTGTACGTACATACCCCAACCAGAAGCCATGGATTACAGGCAACATTCGCACTCAGCTAAAGGGTAGAGCTGCCACTTTCAAGGAGCGGGACTCTAACCCGAAAGCTTATAAGAAATATGCCCTACGACAAACCATCAAACAGGCAAAGTGTAAATACAGGATTAAGATTGAATCGTACTACACTGGCTCCGACGCTCGTCAGGTGTGACAGGGCTTGCAAACTATTACATACTACAAAGGGAAGCACAACCAAGAGCTACCCAGTGACATGAGCCTACCAGATGAGCTAAATAACTTCTCTGCTTGCTTCAAGGCAAGTAACACTGAAACATGCATGATAACACCAGCTGTCCCAGCTGTCCACAGCCGATGTGAGTAAGACCTTAAAACAGGTCAACATTCACAAGGCCGCAGGGCCAGACGGAATACAAGGATGTGTATTCCGAGCATGCGCTGACCAACTGGCAACTGTCTTCACTGACATTTTCAACTTCTCCCTGTCTGAGTCTGTAATACCAACATGTTTCAAGCAGACCACCATAGATAGTCCCTGTGCCCAAGAATACTAAGGTAACCTGCCTAAATGACTACCGACCCATAGCACTCAGGTCTGTAGCCATGAAATTCTTTGAAAGGCTGGTCATGGCTCACATCAACACCATTATCCCAGAAACCTTAGACCCACTCCAATCTGCATACTGCACCAACAGATCCACCTGGACAAAAGGAACACTTATGTGAGAATGATATTCATTGATTACAGCTCAGCGTTCAACACCATAGTTGCCCTCAAAGCTCATCACTAAGCTAAGGACCCTGGGACTAAACACCTCCCTCTGCAACTGCATCCGGGACTTCTTGACAGGCCTCCCCCATGTGGTAAGGGTAGGTAACAACACATCCGCCACGCTGATCCTCAATACGGGGCCCCTCAGGGGTGCGTGCTCAATCCCGTCCTCTACTCCCTGTTCACTCATGACTGCACGGCGAGACACAACTCCAACACTATCATTAAGTTTGCTGATGACACAACAGTGGTAGGCCTGATCACCGACAACAATGAGACAGCCTATAGGGAGGAGGTCAGAGACATGACCCTGTGGTACAAGGACAACAATCTCTCACTCAATGTGATCAAGACAAAGGAGATGATTGTGGACTACAGGAAAAGGTTGACAGAGCACATCCCCATTTTCGTCGACGCGGCTGTAGTCGTTCTTTTAACGCAACGTAATGTAAACAACACTGCTAGCTAGCCAGCTAGCCCCCGAATAGCAGCACTGCAGAAACTATTACACTCAGCGGAACGACTTGATTAGTGTAGTGTCAACAACGCAGCTACTGCCAGCTAGCCTACTTCGGCAGTACTGTATCATTTTAATCATTTTAGTCAATAAGATTCTTGCTACGTAAGCTTAACTTTCTGAACATTCGAGACGTGTAGTCCACTTGTCATTCCAATCTCCTTTGCATTAGCGTAGCCTCTTCTGTAGCCTGTCAACGATTGTCTGTCTATCCCTGTTCTCTCCTCTCTGCACAGACCATACAAACGCTCCACACCGCGTGGCCGCGGCCACCCTAATCTGGTGGTCCCAGCGCACGACCCACGTGGAGTTCCAGGTCTCCGGTAGCCTCTGGAACTGCCGATCTGCGGCCAACAAGGCAGAGTTCATCTCAGCCTATGCCTCCCTCCAGTCCCTCGACTTCTTGGCACTGACGGAAACATGGATCACCACAGACAACACTGCTACTCCTACTGCTCTCTCTTCGTCCGCCCACGTGTTCTCGCACACCCCGAGAGCTTTTCTACCACTCTAAATTCCAAGCATCTGCCTCTAACCCTAGGAAGCTCTTTGCCACCTTCTCCTCACTCCTGAATCCTCCTCCCCCCTCCCCTCTGCAGATGACTTCGTCAACCATTTTGAAAAGAAGGTCGACGACATCCGATCCTCGTTTGCTAAGTCAAACGGCACCGCTGGTTCTGCTCACACTGCCCTACCCTGTGCTCTGACCTCTTTCTCCCCTCTCTCTCCAGATGAAATCTTGCGTCTTGTGACGGCCGGCCGCCCAACAACCTGCCCGCTTGACCCTATCCCCTCCTCTCTTCTCCAGACCATTTCCGGAGACCTTCTCCCCTACCTCACCTCGCTCATCAACTCATCCCTGACCGCTGGCTACGTCCCTTCCGTCCTCAAGAGAGCGAGAGTTGCACCCTTCTGAAAAAACCTACACTCAATCCCTCCGATGTCAACAACTACAGACCAGTATCCCTTCTTTCTTTTCTCTCCAAAACTCTTGAACGTGCCGTCCTTGGCCAGCTCTCCCGCTATCTCTCTCTGAATGACCTTCTTGATCCAAATCAGTCAGGTTTCAAGACTAGTCATTCAACTGAGACTGCTCTTCTCTGTATCACGGAGGCGCTCCGCACCGCTAAAGCTAACTCTCTCTCCTCTGCTCTCATCCTTCTAGACCTATCGGCTGCCTTCGATACTGTGAACCATCAGATCCTCCTCTCCACCCTCTCCGAGTTGGGCATCTCCGGCGCGGCCCACGCTTGGATTGCGTCCTACCTGACAGGTCGCTCCTACCAGGTGGCGTGGCGAGAATCTGTCTCCTCACCACGCGCTCTCACCACTGGTGTCCCCCAGGGCTCTGTTCTAGGCCCTCTCCTATTCTCGCTATACACCAAGTCACTTGGCTCTGTCATAACCTCACATGGTCTCTCCTATCATTGCTATGCAGACGACACACAATTAATCTTCTCCTTTCCCCCTTCTGATGACCAGGTGGCGAATCGCATCTCTGCATGTCTGGCAGACATATCAGTGTGGATGACGGATCACCACCTCAAGCTGAACCTCGGCAAGACGTAGCTGCTCTTCCTCCCGGGGAAGGACTGCCCGTTCCATGATCTCGCCATCACGGTTGACAACTCCATTGTGTCCTCCTCCCAGAGCGCTAAGAACCTTGGCGTGATCCTGGACAACACCCTGTCGTTCTCAACTAACATCAAGGCGGTGGCCCGTTCCTGTAGGTTCATGCTCTACAACATCCGCAGAGTACGACCCTGCCTCACACAGGAAGCGGCGCAGGTCCTAATCCAGGCACTTGTCATCTCCCGTCTGGATTACTGCAACTCGCTGTTGGCTGGGCTCCCTGCCTGTGCCATTAAACCCCTACAACTCATCCAGAACGCCGCAGCCCGTCTGGTGTTCAACCTTCCCAAGTTCTCTCACGTCACCCCGCTCCTCCGCTCTCTCCACTGGCTTCCAGTTGAAGCTCGCATCTGCTACAAGACCATGGTGCTTGCCTACGGAGCTGTGAGGGGAACGGCACCTCAGTACCTCCAGGCTCTGATCAGGCCCTACACCCAAACAAGGGCACTGCGTTCATCCACCTCTGGCCTGCTCGCCTCCCTACCACTGAGGAAGTACAGTTCCCGCTCAGCCCAGTCAAAACTGTTCGCTGCTCTGGCCCCCAATGGTGGAACAAACTCCCTCACGACGCCAGGACAGCGGAGTCAATCACCACCTTCCGGAGACACCTGAAACCCCACCTCTTTAAGGAATACCTAGGATAGGATAAGTAATCCTTCTCACCCCCCTTTAAGATTTAGATGCACTATTGTAAAGTGACTATTCTACTGGATGTCATAAGGTGAATGCACCAATTTGTAAGTCGCTCTGGATAAGAGCGTCTGCTAAATGACTTAAATGTAATGTAATGTAGTGGAGCAAGATGAGAGCTTCATGAGTTCCTTGTATGAGTTCTGACATTTCAGGCTCGTATGGTAAGTATTGTTCTTTGAACCATGGGGTTTATGGACTTGGGTTGCAGTGGCAGCATGTCAGTGCGCAAAACCAAGTTGCAGTAGGTTCTGGTTCCCTATATGGGGCTCTGACAGTTCAGGCCTCATGAGGCTTCTGTAACATCCTTTTTGGAGACGGTGGAACCTGTGTGTGCTTGGACTGCCTTTGGTCTCCTAGTTTGGTAACACTGAGCCTGATTTTATGTTCCCATACAGTTTTGAATATAACTACTGTTCGCTGAAGGAGGGAACGTGGTACAACGTATTTTGGCCCTGCGCTGTCAGGGCATTTGGGCTCGCTGAAGAGCGGTACTAAATTGAGGAAATTGATGCGAGCCCTGGTATTAGAGCCAGGAAGGCGGGGCTTCCGAGGGCGGGCTTCTCATCCATTGGCCCTTTGGCCGTGATTGCAATTTGCTTCAGGTAAATAGGATCGGTCGTTGACTCCCCCATAGTGTGGTAAACCTAGTAGGTATATTCACAACTTTAATTGTTCATTCTTCAGGGACTGATTTAGGCCTGTGACACCAGAGACCGGTTCAGGAGGGTGCAGAATGTTCAAAAATATTACATTTTGCCTATTGAAAATTATGGAGCATCCACATTATTGTTGATGTAGAATACTGTAATGTGGAATACAATTAAATATAATTAAAGAACGGTATTAGCCTACATACAAAATGATAAGACAGCGGTAGCCTAGGCTACTAATTAGTCATACTGAATTTATAAGTAGACCTATAGAATTGCACATGGCATAGAATCATATAGTATTTTAATAAGATCTCTGTTTATAAGTTATTCTTCAAATGTCGATTCCACTGGGCACACACTGGTTGAATCAACTTTGTTTCCACATCATTTCAATGAAATTACGTTGAACCAACATGGAATAGACGTTGAATTGACGTCTGTGCCCAGTGGGATGTCATTAATTAAAATGACCATTAAAGACCAGGAATGATTTCTATACATTTAATCCCATCCGAATTCAAGGCCTGGTTATTTCATGTCCATGAATGTTGCATTGTATCTAATGAAATCCATTGTGGGTGGTACCTGTAACACAAAACCTACAATTTTCAAAGATTAGCCTACATGCTACCCCAGAAAACCCATTGCTGGAGTTAGTTTAACTGTAAAAAGTCTATACTTACTCCAGGTTACCCATTATGGACTGTAACTATAGAAACAAGGTAGCCTTATTCACATCAGGTGAATTTAGCAAAACATGGTTGATTTTCACTTCAGGGGAATTTAGCGAGAAGTGGCAGCCTATTTGCAAGGCACCTCCTTGTTATTGCATTACCATTTTTGTTTTTGTGTGTTGCACTTGCACTTGCATTCAGTAGCATCTATGAATCACGTGATTATGAAGGCATAATCGATGAAAGCATGTGTACCTATTTTACATTATGTAGTTCTGTCCTTGATATAGCCTAGCCTACTTGTCTATTAATGTTTGGCCAATGTATTATGTCATGTATTATGTTTTGTGTGGACCGAAGGAAGAGTAGCTGCTGCTTCAGCAGTAGCTAATGGGTATCCTAAAAAAAACAACTAAATAGCCTACTAAATTATTCCAGGTTGTGCGTTCTCATAAAAAAAATGGATGACATTAAAGCTCACACCACATATAGAGCAGCCTAGGCTCGTCATTAATACTTTCTTCTGTTCTCTCTGAAGTGTCCTTTACATAGATTTCCACAAGATGGCGCTATATACTAATAAACCATATCAACGTTTTACATACAGGAAAACATTTCATCTCAAATTGTTCTTCTTTCAATAGGCTATGATACAGTATGTAAAAATCAAACAAAATGAATTAAGCAATATTTTCAAAGTAGCAAGGCTTCATTATGTAGTGTACCTACTGTACATAACATCACAAGGCATCATCATGAATAATCATATAGTGAGTGAGGGTAACGAAGAGAAAAGAAAGGTAATAGAGCAAAGATTTTTAAAAAGTAAAGAAAATCATATCTTCAATGTTGTTGTACATACTCAAGATAATGCATCTCTCCCTTGGTTGCACACTGTCACGCACAATGATTTGCTACATCTCATTATGAGCACTGTTAATGAACTGGGTTTATCATTCTGTTGATCAGTGTGAATGCCTGTTATCTTCGGAGACCATCTCCTCCAGGAGAGATCCACTAGTACATAAATATTTCCTTTGTTAGACACAGATGGGTGTGTCCTGTTGCATATGGAGACGCGTGCTCAATGAAAGAAGATTCAGAAGTAGCTCCACTCATCTCCTTTTGTCTCTTTGTCTTTTAAACACAACCTAAGATAAGAACACACATTACCTGTAATTACCTCGACTAACCCGTACTCCTGCACATTGACTTGGTACCGGTACCCCTTGTATATAGCTTCGCTATTGTTATTTTATTGTGTTACTATTTTTCCTTTACATGAGCAAATTGTTCATACTTTTTTTTTTAAACCTCTGCATTGTTGGTTAAGGGCACATAAGTAAGCATTTCACAGTAAGGTCGACACCTGTTGTACATGGCGGATGTGACAAATACAATTTCATTTGATTTAGTTCCATGGCTTTGTGTAACATGACCCTATCCAAGAGAGTATATACCATGGTGATGTCAAAGCAGCTATACATATAACTGATAGACACACAGTGGGTCTCACTTTCACACAACACCATTCGTAACACAATCGATTGGGCCAAACCTAATCTAATAAACAAAAGTTCAACAGTGATGTTATTGTGGAGTATAAAATGTGACGCACTTGGAAGATGCGACCACTGCTGGAATGAATTAGGTTTCCAATAGGCCCGATTCTGAGGGGACTATTTGCTGCTGATCTCATGATCAGTCAAAATATTAAGACTTTTTTTTACAGTCAGAATGTGTAATCTGCACAAGAATTCGGTTTTCGTTGAGGAAGCATGCAGTCTGGACTCACTGAAAAGGGTCATCAAAAGGGTCATAGTTGACAGGGCAGAATGATTTTTGGGTGACATTGATTTGTGGGTGTTTTTTTCCCCTCTGGGCAATTTACTATTTTCCTAATAACATTTACACAATTCTGATAAAAACATTGCGTTCGTGTCCCTAAGTTGCTTTAGTCAGGGTATCATATGACATAACGCCATTTATTTTTCCAAACATACTTAGTGTTTAAATTACAGATATGTGAAATCATGCGGCATTATCTATGTTTTATAATAAAATTCCCTTGCCAGTTGCAAAGGAATTTCACAAACTTGACTTCTCAAGGGAATTCCAGAAACGACTGTGGTTTGTTTAAAAAGGTTAAGGAATATCGCCGTCATGTGTTTCTGATTTAGCCTTAATTTAACCCGGCATATGAAATGTGATGTGTGATGGGATTTCTAATCGTTTTGGATGATAATCCTAGGGGAATGTATTGGCGGACTTTTTGCCAAAGCAAGGGGATTGAAAGATTTGAGAAACAAAGGGCTAATGTGTGGTAGAAAGATGAAGCTCTGGTAACCAGAGATAGAAGGTGCAATCCCCTGGTAGACAGTAGGTAGCCATTTCATGGTTGGATGAAAGCAGTTTGAAAGAGGGAGTGTGCTGGGCAAGGGTGGAGGGCAAAGTATGGAGCACATACTAGCAGTGAAAATGTATTGTTGAAGCATTGTCAGCTAAAGACAAACTCTGGGTCTGCTCAGGGCTGTTCTCAGGCACACTCAGCCAAGACCTCAGGCTCAACACCCTGCTGTACTTTGAAATAGGATCTTTATTGTCCATAAAGTTTAAACCAAGTATGAAGAATCAGTCCTCCCGAACAAAAACACTCGCCCCAGAGAGAGAGTGAGAGAGTTAGAGAGACTACAAGTGGAGTAGTCATGCTTGACATTATGCCTCAGTTAAATATAGACAAGGAGTGATAATGCCATTTTTTTTTATAACTTTCTTATTTCATTAGGAGTTCAAGTCACATATTCATGTAAATAGCGGGGAATGTAATTGCAGGAATTCCAAAAATGTAAGGATAAACTTATCTAGGCATATTTATTGGATTAGGTCAAATGTAATGTTTCGCACTCAAAGCTGGGACATGAACTTTCTGGATGTGGTAAATAAATACACTTCAAACTTGATACAACATTGCGCCAAAACAAACACACACATCAGCCCACTTTGAATGTCGTCCTACATCTGATCATGAGTATACTGTAGGTCATGCACATTTTTTAAATAAAAAAACCAACATAATATTTGATTGAATATCTGCTTTGTCACATGACCCGGGGATGCTTTGCTACTGTTTGATGCACTTCAACCTACCATACATTGAGGCTGAGCCAGATATCACTTCTCTTTTATCTAATGATAAATGGAACTATCACTACCGTGAAAACACCTGCGGTTCAGACAAAAACTATTCCATATCTCACCTTTTGACGTTGGAGGTAAAAACAAAAGGTGAGAATGAAAGAGACCTGGTCACGAGACAGACAAACGGCTCCTGTCCTTTACACTCTGCTGTTCAGGGCTATCAAGAGAGAGAAGTGAGCCATGTGAATGAGACTAGTGCTGTTACCTGATGGCTTGTGACTGTATTGTGATTGATTGTTTCACTGTGTTGGAATGCAGAGGTGAATCTTTGATGGGCTACAAGAGAGCAGAGATCTTGAATTTTCAATCGGGATGCCATATTGGCCACTCGAAAGGGGAGATATAAACGTGGCAATGATACCTATGTAAGACATGTAATGACACATGGGCACGTGTCATTTTGTCATGTATTAATGACTAATATGACAACAACAACAACAAAATATGACAACATGTGAACTCAGCAAAGAAAAAGCACTGAGAGCAGGTGTTTCGATAAGAGTCGGGCCTATAATGGAAACATCACAAAATAGATTTGAGCACAGATGGAGCTATTAGCCTAGATCAATGTAGGCTACATGGCCTAAATGAAAAATATAGATGAATGGATGAGCACAAACACATTTGATAACAGTCTGTCAAGAAATAGTTTAGCATGTTGTTGCATTTCCACAGCTGTTGTAGTTGCAATGAAAGTTGTGTTTACTGGTCTATTGGCCTACTTTATTATAGAAAAACAGGTGAGGGCATATAGTTTCGCCAAAAGTGTGCATGTTTACGTTATCAACAGATATGGGCAAATATGGCAGAGGTATGCCTATTTGCAACACCTGAGATGAATTCCTCCATTCCCGTGAGCTCTTATTTCTTTACTGTAAACACGCAAGGGAAATGTTTCTCTCTTTCTCCCATTTCACAAAATACCCTTGTGCACACAGGCTCGTCCAAGTAATTATCCAGTTTTTCTGAGCGACAGTAAGGATTTCACTTGCCCCGAAGCAACGTCATACCGGGTTGGAGATGAGCGCATTTCTTATCCAAGGAAAATACGTTCCCACTTGAATACGGGTGTGGGGGGAAGGGGGGTGCACGAGCGCGCAGACACCTGGGTAAACTTGTGCGCTTTGACTACTACCCGTGAATCGAAAATGAACAACCATTTCGATGCCGAGCAACGCACTAATCCAACCAATCTTACCAAGGCCAATACAATTGATTACTTTTGCGTAATAACGTCAACATTAATTGTCCACGCGGAATCTGCAGGGTCATTGGGTTTACTTTTCTGCCCAAGGTCTGGCTGCATCCCACCACCCCCGGGCTGTAGTATCCTTGCTGCCAGATTAAAATCGCTGTGCTATTGGAATTTGTGTGTTTTAGTTAAGACGTGCTTGTCACTTCTTCCTCTGGCATTTGAGCTTTGAATCTGTCTGCCAGAGAAAGGACTATGAAGAGGTTAACACATTTCACCACGGATGTTTCTTCCCTCTTGACCGAGTAATCGAACGTTAGTGATGCACCCAAAGAGGAGTTCAATGGATTTTTTGCGCGTTTCGTGGAGGTTCTAAATCCTGCAGATCACCAATTTTGCAGGACGTCCCCAAGAAAACAACAACACATTAATTGACGGCTCTAATTTTTGAACGTAACTTTTTTTTGTTTGTTGGTAGGATACTCTCATCATGACGATTCTATTATCTCGGACTCAACTTGCCCTGTTTTTCATTCTCCTATGTCCGGTCAATATCATTGGGTTATGGTGGTAAGTCATGCTACATACAATTAACATGTGCTTCCAGTGTAGTTGCAAATGGAAATGAGGTTTCTCAGAATAAAGCGTTTATGTCATCTGATGTTTTGTAGGCTAGGTTATGCACGCGTGTCCATGTTTTTGATGTTGTGGCCATGTTCTGCATATTGCACTAAAATTCAATTCTGGATCCGACTCTATTGATACAACCACTATTCAAATAGCCTCGTATTGACAAGTGTAATAACATGGTAACCCGTTTGATGACCTTGACCGCATTGTGTGAAGCTTTGTCTGCAATTTAATTTCCAATTAAAGATTCTGCTTAACCTCTCACCGTATTGCAACCTTACTCAAATAAATTGTAACGATTGACAAAACAATCCCTGTCAGTCTCCCAACATTTGTTAATTTACCACACAATATTTTTTCGATACAGCATTTTTATTGTTGATAACAAACGAATCTATACAATGTGGTTAAGTAAATAAAAAAGATTAATAAAAACGAAAGACCCTAATGTTATGCCTTGGCTCGACAGAAAGATGCAGCTGCAACTTTTGGAGGTCTGCCTTTGTAGTAAAAACAAAAAAGAGAAGATATTAGTGCTGTCAGAGTTGGAATTTTAGGTGGACCTTGAGGCAGTGCCTATATGTCATCATAAAACAATTCTTTGTTCAGCACTCTGAGATGTATGAGACTTGAAAAGACAGAGCCAGATGTGTTATTAAAGTATAATACATTCATTTGAGACATGCACATCTGAAGGGGGATGTTTAGATAAATCAAACCATTTCAAGTTTGCATCTCATCCAATCTCGATAATGGCCAGCTATTAGTACTGCTGAACTGTGAACATCTCTCCTCTAAGACTAAATTGGAGCACTCAGGTGAGCACACCTGGAGGTCCTGCAGTTTGACAGGACAAAGATGCTTTCTGTTGAGAGCTGGGCATGCCATCACACCCCTGTCTCTCTACCCCTTGTCTTTTGAAGCAAATGATTGTCAGCGTGACCAGGCAGACAGGATGTAATTTGTGGGGAAGATGAAACGTCCAGAGATAAACCCATTCTTTCAGAGCTTCCTTGATTAGGCTCTAATCATTTGGACAGAGAGCAGTGAGACCAGCGAGTGTGGAATGCCTTTGCAGGTTTCAGGACAAGTAACCTCCTGATCCTCCTGGGTAAGTGTGGGTCATAAGTCTGGCAGGCAGCCAGGAGTGTGGCCCACAGGTATGCATATAGCGTGTGCCATTCCCACTCACCCGGCTTGGAATGGGTCCCGGACCAGTCTACAGCTCTGCATCACCTGCAGAGAAGCACTTCATTATACGAGATATTTATTGTTCTCACTCCCATTTCAAAGCAATACATATTTCTGGAAAATTGCATGATTTCCAATCCAGGCCAGAGAGATGGGATCAGATAAAGATTCAATGACGAGGCTTGGCCAGGGATACTATGTACACTGAGTATGTGGCCTCTGCCGATTTCCAGACGTTGGGATTTTTCAGTGCACACGTAGGCCTCATGCTATCCTCACTTATTGCAAGACAAACATGTGACAGACAGCAGTGGTGCATCGGTGTCATGCAGGACCCCGGGCTCCAGTCACTTGATTTAGTGTCGAGTTCTAGCGATGATTGGGCCATGGCTCTGAGCCACGGACCACAGAGCTGAACCCAAGCCACTCTCCAGCTAGCGATCCAGCCTTGTCGTGACTGACTTCATATCCAGCATACTTAGAGGATTAAGGAGGATGAAATTCACTCGTTTGCAAAGTGAAAAAAGGGACACGTATCTACGGCCGTGCAATTCATAATGTAACTTGAGGTACACATACAGCTAGAAGAACGGCTTATCTCCAACGGATCACGTCGGCCTACATTGAGACTGATTATTTGGATACTTGTCCCCCTTATCAGTGTTTCCCGCTCTATTTTGGTCTCTGGTCATCTCTATGCTATTTAATGTGAGGCGCTGCTTAGAGGGCTTTTGATTGCATCGATGGCGATACATCCTCATTTGTGTTATGATTGGACTCTGTTTCAACGTTATCATGTTCCAGGGGCTTTACTGTGACTGATAAATCAAAGGAATATAGACACATTGCATGGACAGGGAAGATTGATTGCTTGATTTTGTAGTTCCTTTTATGTGTGCTTATAAAGAGGACTATCCTTTATGTTCAACACTAATAGCATCATGTTCCTCTTAGGGTCCTGTTCAGGTTAGTGTTGGTTTGGATTAACACTGGAACACAGTATGGTGGTCAAGACAGACAAATGTCTTCATCTACATATTTCTCGACCATACTCAGACTTGGTCAATGCCAGCGTTCCGGGCCGGCCCCACACTTGCTATAGGTGGCCCGACAAAATTTTTGTATTGATTAATATTATTTTACAAAAAATGTTGAACTCAGTCTGAGTCTCAACTTACTGTTGAGAGTTAGAATAGTAGACGACACAAGGTGCAATTTGGACATTTGGTTATGCAGCAGTTTTTCCCTTGTTATGTCAGTCACTGACAATCACTCAATTAGCCCATGTCAGCAACATTTTTGTAGATTGGTAAATTAGTTTAGCCAGCTATTAAAACTTGACCAATGGCAAAATGAGCAGAATTGCATGAAGTTTGTTATAAAATAGCAACATTTTCTCCGCCCCATGGAAAAATGGGGGGGGGCACACAACAACATTTTGCCTAGGGCCCCCGAAAAGCTAGGCACGGCCCTGCCATTGTTCAAGCTGCATCAGCTGCTCATGTGATATTCAAGCGTTTCTTTTGAATTGTGCTAGGAGGGTTTGCCTTTGCCTTGAACAATGACACAGGACTTAGAGAAGAAACTCTGTCCAACATGGGCTGCTATTTTTTACGAGTCTACATCTACTGCAGTAAATCCTGGTCCCTTATTTTTGTGAGCAGCTCGTCGAGCCAATTTCAAAGCTGTGATCCTCGCACACAGATTCACGCAGATTTGAAGGCCGTGACACATCAGATAATCAGGGGTTGTAAAGACCTGGGGTGTCTTGCTAAGTACTGCATCTGCAGATCTTAATTACACAGGGGTGTGGATTCATTGGAGTCAGATCTGTGTAGGAATACTAGAGCGTGCTTGAGATGTAATTCCCCTGTAATTCGTTTCTGTGGAGACGTTGTCAATACATTGAAGGATGTCTGGATCCCAGAAGTTGTTGACGCTGGACTGTCGGAGTCAAGTTCTCACACTTCCGCGAAGATAACTCACATTGTGGGCATTAAGTTGCTTTTCACTCCCCACTTTGAGGCTTTTAGGAATTTCTATTTGCTTAATCTGTGCAGCCATTATGCTATTTTTCAGTCTTTCAAGGACAAGTGTACAGCATGTTGGCAGTTGAGTTTGTAGTTTTCCATTACGCTATAACTAAAAAAGGTACATCTAACTGTACAAATAATTGGTATTTTGATTGAATCACAGATATACAGTGACATTTCAGACATTGATATATAAATGGTTTCTACTTCAATAAAGTAATTGACTTACCGGAGATGGGATGCATTACATTTTAAGAGCAAATATCCTGTGTCTCATGCTTCTTATCAGACCGCCATGCTAGGGATTGGAAAGAGCGCTTGTTTGACTTCTTAAAACAAACTCACGAGGCAGATGAATGTTATTACTTAGAAAGATTAGCTGTGACAGGGGTGAGTGAAAAGCAATGAGGTATTCACACTCACTCCTTACTCCCACATAATGATAAAAATGGACTCGAGGTTTACGGATCACATCAGCTGAACTGGAGTCAGATGCAGAGTTATTGAATAGAGGGAACAGGGGGATAGGGCTGTTCTCACATTATGTCATAGCAACTGTCATGGGAAGTACTGGCGAGAGTTCACAGTGTTGGACCTGAGGCCCGTACTCCCATTAGGAATTGAAGTAAACAATTTACCTAAGTGTAAACATACATCTGTCAACGCGATGTAAGAAACACAGCAATTAAGATGCAACTTTCTCTCTCTTTCCTATGTTCCCTGACGATCAGCACAGCTTTACTATTTCTCTCCACACCTGAAATGTCTTTTTTTTTGCACAACTATGTGGTGTCAAGTAACCAAACTGCCTGATAGAAGAACACGTTCATTTAAATGTAGTGCTACTTCTAGGTAAGATACTTCTCTGAAAATGTAACAAGACCTCATAATAATGTTATGCCACTGTAGCATGACACAGGAGTTGTAGTCACAGTCTGTGTGTTGTGTGCTTCCCTGTAGGGCAGTGGGGAGCCCTCTGGTTATGGATCCCAACAGTATCTGCAGGAAGACCAAGCGACTAGCGGGAAAGCAGGCCGAGCTGTGCCAGACCCAGCCAGAGATCGTCCACGAGGTCGCCAAGGGTGCCAAGCTGGGTGTGCGGGAGTGCCAGTACCAGTTTCGCTTTCGCCGCTGGAACTGCACCAGTCAGAACAAGTACTTTGGCAAAATACTCCAACAAGGTGAGTGAGGACTTGTCGTAATGGAAATAAATAGGAACCTTTAATAATTACCCCCAAAGTTTTTCTAATACCTCAACACACACGCTGCCTGACATGGAGAATGATCATCTAAGTGCCTTTCTCATGGTTCAAAAGTGTACCACTTAGGATGTGACCCCTTGACCCTTTGAGAGCACAGCCAATAGCCTCACTTCAATTTCAGGTCTGATCCCAAGTACAGTGGAGAACAAGGCCATCTGTTGTATGTTAACAAGGCAGATTTATACTTGACTGCTCCTCTTTTGCATTCAATTGCACACTCCAAATTGATCTGCTAAATTGCTTCTCATAACCATTGATCTCTAACATCAACTGTGCTCATTTGAAGTCAGAAATAAAACTGTTTGGTCCTGCTACTATGCAATTATTGTCCTGCTTTTTGTACGGTGTCTCGCCCTTTTTCACCTTTCAGTTTGTGGTTCATAGGGACCATTCTGTGTGTACCAACAAGGAAGTGTTTTTGTCAACAAGCCACCGTTTAGATCCAATACAGTGTATCCTTTATTGGTTTTTATCTTCTTAACTATTTAGCTAATACGTGGCCTTTAGAGGATGTCGTTCATCTTTAAAACAATTAGAGTACTAACGTGCCGCCGGCACTGACAAAATTCCTGTTCTTCATCGTCTGTCATCTGATAACCAGAAATGCCTATTCTAACTTTCACTGAAAGATTTTCTGTCTCAAAGAACCTCTACTTAGTTCTTAAGACTACATTCTGAGTTAAACATATCTCATGCCGTAATCGAGCCATATAAGCAATTCCAGACGAAGCCTGTAATCTCCTGTGGCAAAGCTAAGTATTCTGTGGGTGTTTTAACATCATTTTGGTCGCACAATGAGGAAGATCTGGGTATTAAGATGATACCTCCTAAAGTGCTAGATTACATATGTCATCTTCCTGTAAACTCTGGTTTGTAACTTTCCTGTTTTGTTGCTGAAGGCCAGCAGAGGGCAGAGTGCCGGTGGTGTGGTATGTGACCACTTATTGGACTGATCAGTTCATAGACAGTCGGATCTGAGTAGCATCTTTGTGGCTTTAGTTGAGTGTAAATTGAGTGATGAGATGTTGCTGTCAGGATTAGGCTACAACATTAGCAACTCCTTTCACTGAGGACTAGAGAACTCTCTGAAACTGCTAGGTAAAATGGTAATTAATCGTAAATTCCTCCATGTCTTTAGGTAAGGCTTAAGTGCTCCTCTGTTTTGAAGCATTCAGCACAATTATCAAGATGTACCACTAATGACCATTTGTCAGTGCAGGGAGATCTGCAAAGACAGGTTCACTTTCTCACGTGCGCACGGTGGGCTGGGGCTGCTGCACGAAGTAGCTTACATTTTTCTCCTTTTGCAAAAATAACTTGAAGCTATATTTTCTAGATTTAAACTTATAATCCAAAGCTGTTGTTGTGTTGGCTTCTCGATGCCAGAGGTTAACGGTGATCCCTGCTGGCTGCTTCGACATGTTGTCTCATGGTTATAATTGAGTAGTTAGACGTGCTCAGAGACAATATGTGGTTGTGATTAGATATAATAATCATAATATAGTCTGAATGTAATTTCCATTGCCACCTCAGGAATGCAACTCAATATTAATTTGTCAGAATGTTCCTGCTTCTGTCTGCTTCTCTGTCAATCATCATTTGGGAGCTTTGCATCGCCTGGCTTGGCGGAGATGTTTTCTCCAGACTCCTGGAGAGAAAACAACCACCACACATTCTAGGTCCTTCAGTAGTCCTTCCTTATGAATGTGACACAATTAGTCTGAGTCCAAAATGGCATCATATTCCCTAAATAGGACAATACCTTTGGGGAAAAGGTGTAATTTGGGATGCATACTTATTATTATTATTATTAGTACCCATTGCCTTGATGACAGCTTTGCACATGCTTGGCATTCTCTCAACCAGCTTCACCTGGAATGCTTTTCCAACGGTCTTGAAGGAGTTCCCACATATATTGAGCCCTTGTTGGCTGCTTTTCCTTAACTCTGCAATCCACCTCATCCCAAACCATTTCAATTAGGTTAGGGTCGGGTGATTGTGGAGATCAGGTCACCTGATGCAGCACTCCATCACTGTCCTTCTTGGTCAAATAGCCCTTACACAGCCTGGAAGTTTTTGTTGTGTCATTGTCCATTTGGCCACTTTGAAGAATCTCAAATATAAAATATATTTTGATTTGTTTAACACTTTTTTTGTTACTACATGATTCCACATGTTTTTTCATAGTTTTGATTTATTCTACCATTTAGAAAATATTTTTTTAAATAAGGGAAAAACCCTTGAATGAGTAAGTGTCCAAACTTTTGAGTATATTTGGAAAGTCTTCAGACCCCTTGACTTTTCCCCATTTTGTTACGTTATGGCCTTATTCTAAAATGGATTAAATAGTTTTCTTTCTTCATCAATCTACTCAGAATACCCCATAATGACAAAGAAAAAACCGTTTTTTTGAAAATGTTGCAAATATATTAACAATAAAAAACACAGTCACATTTGCATAAGTATTCAGACCATTTACTCAGTACTTTGTCGAAATGACTTTGGCAGTGATTATGACGCTACAAGCTTGGCACACCTGTATTCGGGTAGTTTCTCCCATTTTTCTCTGCAGACCCTCTCAATCTCTGTGAGGTTGGATGGGGAGTGTCGCTGCACAGCTATTTTTAGGTCTCTCCAGAGATGTTTGATCGGTTTCAAGTCCGGGCTCTGGCTGGGTCACTCAAGGGCATTCAGAGACTTGTCCCGAAGCCACTCCTGCATTGTCTTTGCTGTGTGTTTTGGGTCGTTGTCCTGTTGGGAAGTGAACCTTCACCCCAGTCTGAGGTCCTGAGCGCTCAGGAGCAGATTTTCATCTTTCCCTTGAACCTGACTAGTCTCCCAGTCCCTGCCTCTGACAAGCATCCCCACAGCATGATGCTGCCACCACCATGCTTCACCATAGGTCAGGTTTCCTCCAGACGTGACGATTGGCATTCAGGCCAAAGAGTTCAATCTTGGTGTCATCAGACCAGAGAATCTTGTTTCTCATGGTCTGAAAATCCTTTAGGTACCTTTTGGCAAACTCCAAGTGGGATGTCATGTACCTTATACTGAGGAGGGCCTGGCCTTTATGGCCTCTACCATAAAGGTCTGATTTGTGGAGTGCTGCAGAGATGGTTGTTCTTCTGGAAGGTTCTCCAATCTCCACAGAGGAACTCTGGAGCTCTGTCAGAGTGACCATCGGGTTCTTGGTCACCTCCCTGACCAAGGCCCTTTCTCCCTGATTGCTCCGTTTGGCAGGGCGGCCAGCTCTAGGAAGAGTATTGGTGGTTCCAAACATCTTCCATTTAAGAGTGATGGAGGCCACTGTGTTCTTGGGGACCTTAAATTCTGCAGACATTTTTTGGTATCCTTCCTCAGATCTGTGCCTCGACACAATCCTGTCTCTGAGCTTTATGGACAATTCCTTCGACCTCATGGCTTGGTTTTTGCTCTGACATGCACTGCCAACTGTGGGACCTTATATAGACAGGTGTGTGTCTTTCCAAATCATGTCCAATCAATTGAATTTACCACAGGTGGACTCCAATCAAGTTGTAGAAACATCTCAAGGATATTCAATGGAAAGAATGCATCTGAGCTCAATGTCGAGGGTTTGAATACTATTTTTTATTTCACCTTTATTTAACCAGGTAGGCAAGTTGAGAACAAGTTCTCATTTACAATTGCGACCTGGCCAAGATAAAGCAAAGCAGTTCGACAGATACAACGACACAGAGTTACACATGGAGTAAAACAAACATACAGTCAATAATACAGTATAAACAAGTCTATATACAATGTGAGCAAATTAGGTGAGAAGGGAGGTAAAGGCAAAAAAGGCCATGGTGGCAAAGTAAATACAATATAGCAAGTAAAACACTGGAATGGTAGTTTTGCAATGGAAGAATGTGCAAAGTAGAAATAAAAATAATGGGGTGCAAAGGAGCAAAATAAATAAATAAATTAAATACAGTTGGGAAAGAGGTAGTTGTTTGGGCTAAATTATAGGTGGGCTATGTACAGGTGCAGTAATCTGTAAGATGCTCTGACAGTTGGTGCTTAAAGCTAGTGAGGGAGATAAGTGTTTCCAGTTTCAGAGATTTTTGTAGTTCGTTCCAGTCATTGGCAGCAGAGAACTGGAAGGAGAGGCGGCCAAAGGAAGAATTGGTTTTGGGGGTGACTAGAGAGATATACCTGCTGGAGCGTGTGCTACAGGTGGGAGATGCTACCTAGCAGGGTCTTGTAGATGACATGGAGCCAGTGGGTATTGCAAACAAGGTATATATAGTTTTAGTTGTTGTTGCTAAAATAAAAAATGTTTTCCGCTTTATCATTATGGGGTGTTGTGTGTCGATTGATATGGACATGTTTTTATTTTATCCATTTTAGAATAAGGCTGTAATGTAACAAAATGTGGATAAAGGGAAGGGATCTGAATACTTTCCGAATGCACTTTAACTTGGAAAAGTTCCAGTGTTGGATAGTCATAGCCAGCTAGCTAACATAGCATCCCTCTATGTTTGAACTGGGTGTTTGAGTAGGTTAAACTAGCTAGCTGCATTTGCTAGCTAATTAAGTGAAAGTGACAAAAATGACAAAATCTCCCTCTCTCTCTCTTGCTCCTCCATTTTTGAATGAATGAATTTGTTCAAAACTGTTCAACTATTGTCTTTCTCTCTCTTTGAGTCGACTACTCACCACATTTGATGCAGTGCAGTGCTAGCTGGCTGTAGCTTATGCTTTCAGTACTAGATTAATTCTTTGATCCTTCGATTGGGTGGACAACATGTCAGTTCATGCTGCAAGAGCTCTGATATGTTGGAGGTTGGAGTTGATATAATTACTGTGTAGGTCTATGGAAGGCCCATAGATGGACGGAAGCAATTTGTCCTCCAGCTACACCATGTTGCTATCCTACAGAGTGCTGTTGAGACTACTGTAGACCTTCATTGCAAAGAATCATGTGTTTTAATCAATTATTTGGTGACATTTATTAATAGATTTTGTATAGTTTTATCAAAAAAGGATATGTATTATATTTTTATGAAATTCGCTGAGGAGGATGGTCCTCCCCTTCCTCTGAGGAGCCTCCACTGATATACAGTACCAGTCAAAAGTTTGGACACACCTACTCATTAAGAAAGAAGGTTTTTCTTTATTTGTGCTATTTTCTACATTGTAGGATAATAGTGAAGACATCAAAACTATGAAAGAACACATATGGAATCATGTAGTAACCAAAAAAGTGTTAAACATCAAAATATATTAGAGATTTTTCAAAGTAGCCACCCTTTGCCATGATGACAGCTTTGCACACTCTTGACATCCTATCAACCAGCTTCATGAGGTAGTCACCTGGAATGCATTTCAATTAACAGGTGTGCCTTGTTAAAAGTTAATTTGTGGAATTTCTTCCCTTAATACGTTTGAGCCAATCAGTTGTGTTGTGACAAGGTTGGGGTGGTATAAAAAAGATAGCCCTATTTGGTAAAAGAACAAGTCCATATTATGGCAAGAACATATCAAATAAGCAAAGAGAAACAACAAGGCTTCATTACTTTAAGACATGAAGGTCTGTCAATGCAGAACATTTCAAGAACTTCGAAAGTTTCTTCAAGTGCAGTCGCAAAAACCATCAAGCGCTATGATGATACTGGCTCTCATGAGGACCACCACAGGAAAGGAAGACCCAGAGTTACCTCTGCTGCAGAGGATAAATTAATTCGGGTTAACTGCACCTCAGATTGCAGCTTCAAATAAATGCTTCACAGAGTTCAATTAACAGACACATCTCAAGATCAACTGTTGAGAGAATCAGGCCTTCATGTTCGAATTTGCTGCAAAGAAACCACTACTAAAGGACACCAATAATAAGAAGAGTTTTGCTTGGGCCAAGAAACATGATCAATGACCGGTGGATATCCGTCCTTTGTCCAAATGTGAGATTTTTGGTTCCAACCCCCGTGTCTTTGTGAGATGCAGAGCAGGTGAACAGATGATCTCCGCATGTGTGGTTCCCACCGTAAAGCATGGAGGAGATGGTGTGGTGCTTTTCTAGTGACAGTGTCTGTTTTATTTAGAATTCAAGGCACTTATAACCAGCATGGCCACCATAGTATTCTGCAGCGATACACCTTCCCATCTGGTTTGCACTTATTGTGACTATCATTTGCTTTTCAACAGGACAATTATCCAACACACTTCCAGAATGTGTAAGGGCTATTTGACCAAGAAGGAGAGTGATGGAGAGCTGCATCAGATAACCTGGCCTCCACAATCACCCAACCTCAACCTAATTGAGATGGTTTGGGATGAGGTGGAGGAAAAGCAGCCAACTCGGGCTCAGCATATGTGGGAACATCTTCAAGAGTGTTGGAAAAGCATTCCTCATGAAGCTGGTTGAGAGTGTTAGACTCTGAAAAATGAAGTGAAAAACTAACGGACAACTAGTCAAAGCTCAAACCAAGTTTATTCACCCAATGGTTCAAACAGCTGAAAGACAAAGACATATTTACACAAGCCCATATATTTATACCTTCGTCCTTTGCCGTGTCTCCTCCCTTACACATCTGGACAGCCAATGCATCTCTGTTGGTAGCCAGAATTTAGTGATGCGTGTTCTTTCTCACTTCATCTGACCTGAACTTGGCCCAAATTCCTCACTCCTCACCAACTCACGACTGTCCTGTTGACTGGAACCAGACTCTGGCCCTCTCCATTGGATACCTGATATATAACAATAACATGTTCTGACAGAATGTGCACTTTCTGCATTCCCCTCTCTCTCTCAGTAGATTTCTATACCCTCGGTTCTAATTTGATAACATGAATAGGGATATTTCATATTTCAAGTTTAGAATGTAGTACCCAACAGTCCCCCCTTTTGCACATTAATTCCATACTGTTCAACTCATTTAAACTTGGAATTACTTATAAATGAACAGGAATTTAAACATGGTTAACATTCACAGTTGATTATTATGTTTACACCTCTGAGGCTTATGGCCTCTGATCTATAATTACACTATGCACCCTGCTATTTCCATCTCTCGTCGTTCAACTGAGAATAACATTTCAGCTGAAGCTTTTGACTTCCTCCATTTCAGATGGACCTTTTTACTTTCTCCACTTCCTCCTTCTGGTTCCTAAGAGAGTGATAGCACAAGACTTGAAAAGCAGAAAGAAACACAAAACATAACAAGTATTAATAATGTGCTAAGACTTGCATAATTATATATGTAAAGACAAACTGAAGTTTGATAACATGACGATTCCCACTCGCTCTTCACTTGACTCTATGCCGTTGGGATAATTTTCTGCCGGGTTCCTCAAAAATGAAGGCCCTAAAAAACCTCATGCCAGACTTCCCCCTGTCAGGCCACAGGTTACAAGAGGTGTTCCCAAGCCATGTAATTTTCACTTCGCTCCCAAACTCCTTCACGAGATACACGAGATACACGGCCCTAATCAACTTTATCTCATCCTGAGGTAAATCAGCACTGTATATACGTTTCAACATCAATGCCTTCAGAAGATGATATCCCAACAATGCACAGATAGATCTAGGACTGAACCTTTCAGATACTCCCTACCTGTCTCCCAACTCATACCTGGTTCCCTAGCCACCAACATCTTCAATGACCTCCTATATTCTGCTACAGTCGGTACCATGGATAATACTTTCCTGTGCTCCAGTTACATCGCTCATCCCAAGGCCGATCCACACCCACCCCTTTGTGAACACCCTCGTTACTGTGCTAACTTTCGGTCCCAATGGTTGATAAGCAGCCACCTTCTGACACTTTCTGTTTACTGTCACTCGGTCTCAATCTTCTGGGAGAAATGTCAAGTGTTTGCTGGCTGTTAGAAATGTGGGAGATATTAGTGGAGTTGGAAGAGTATCCAACCTTACAAAACTCTGAGTCACATGTTTCTTAATCACACTCTGCAGGAGATGTGATGATACTACCTCAGTGAACTTCCCTTCCGGTGAGATGGCCTCCTGTATACAGGGATCTGTAGCTATTCTTTCAAGCATTGTACCTTCTTTGACAAACGCCTCACTGAAAGTTGACAATAGTGTCTGAAATGACAACACTATCTCTGCTACTCTCACCATGATCTGGGTATGTGTGATGTTCAGTTAAACATCATAGTAGTCTCTATATTGTGCACAGATGTCATTCCTCTCCTACGAGCTATCCCCTGTAACAATATACACAGAGTGGTATCGTTCCCCAGAGACTTGATTACCCACTTCCTTAATTTATTAGCCTCACAAATCGCAATCCCAGTCATGTTAAATTCTGCTCTTCCAATTCCCTGTAACGTCCCCCGTTGTCAGATTAGTACTGTGACGTGGTAAGGTTGGACCCAGGTGCAGAGAAGAGACCAGACAAGGAATCAGTGGTTAACTTCTTGCGACGAGCAATCCCGTATCCGGGAGCGTAATCACAGCCTCAAGCTCATTACCATGAAAATCGCAAATGAAATGAAAGAAATATATTCACTCACAAGCTTAGCCTTTTGTTAACAACACTGTCATCTCAGATTTTCAAAATATGCTTTTCAACCATAGCTACACAAGCATTTGTGTAAGAGTATTGATAGCTAGCATAGCATTAAGCCTGGCATTCAGCAGGCAACATTTTCACAAAAACAAGAAAAGCATTCAAATAAAATAATTTACCTTTGAAGAACTTTGGATGTTTTCAATGAGGAGACTCTAAGTTAGATAGCAAATGTTCATTTTTTCCAAAAAGATTATTTGTGTAGGAGAAATCGCTCCATTTTGTTCGTCACGTTTAGCTAAGAAAAAAACCCCGAAAATTCAGTCATTACAACGCCAAACTTTTTTCCAAATTAACTCCATAATATCGACAGAAACATGGCAAACGTTGTTTAGAATCAATCCTCAAGGTGTTTTTCACATATCTATTCGATGATAAATCATTCGTGGCAGTTGGGTTTCTCCTCGGAAGCAAATGGAAAAATACACGCAGCTGGAGATTACGCAATAATTGCGACGGAGGACACCAAGCGAGCACCTGGTAGATGTAGTGTAAAATGGTCAATCTTCCAATGATATGCCTACAAAGACGTCACAATGCTGCAGATACCTTGGGGAAACGACAGAAAGTGTAAGCTCATTCCTGGCCCATTCACAGCCATATAAGGAGACATTGGAACACAGCGCCTTCAAAATCTGGGGCACTTCCCGTTTGAAATTTCATCTTGGTTTCGCCTGTAGCATCAGTTCTGTGGCACTCACAGACAATATCTTTGCAGTTTTGAAACGTCAGAGTGTTTTCTTTCCAAAGCTGTCAATTATATGCATAGTCAAGCATCTTTTCGTGACAAAATATCTTGTTTAAAACGGGTATGTTTTTTTATCCAAAAATTAAAAGAGCGCCCCCTATATCCAAGAAGTTAAGGATAAACATAATACTTTACAGAGAAACAGAAGCCACGGGATCACAGTACACTTGAAAAGCCAAAAAAACACTAAATCTCACAAACTCACTCACGTAACGACCACAGAAAACACACCTCTTTTAAGAGGGACATCATTAAAAAAATAAGACACACCTGAGTCCAATAAAAGTCTCTAGGGCGGACTCTACCGCCCTCTGGTGCCAGGAGGAACCATGACAAGACATAACGCATCATCCATCCGATCCACATAATCACGTACTCCTTCTTTCAGTTACTCATTTTACTCGCATCCGTCTAAACAATACATTCCCAACTAGTTAACAATCCCTCAATTTCATAATTTGCTGTCGGCTGGGTCACATGTTTGCTGTCGGCTGGGTCACATGCTTCGATATCCCCGTGCGAGTGCTGGTAACATGGCCCTTGGCAAAAGCGAGCGTACAATATTATTGTAATCACCAGCATGGAACCCAAAAATTCTACCCTGTTTCCTCCGGCAACTGATAAATTCCTGTCCCTCCCTTACTGGATCTGGCGCCTCTTTCATAATACTACCCAATTCGCTCATTGGCTGATGGTGATGCTGAATTTGGATCCGTACTTGAGGATGTGCGTCATCAGGAACAGTGTTGTCCTCCCCTGGTACTATTTGTCACGGATAATATGTAACCGGGGTCTCGTGTGTTCGTACTGGGTGCACATCTCTACGATTACCTGGATAATGCTAATCACTATCCAGTGGTGCAATTACATATACTCCTCCACACGTATTTGTAATACTGTTGAAGTGCAACCATTAGTTGTTTTATTTGTTTTTGTCTATCCTCAAGGGCACCCTCTAATTCCTGGTTTAGGTATTGACTCTTTTCTAGCGCAACAGCCAATTCCTGCTTTTGTTCATCTAATCCAGGGCTCTCCAACCCCGTTCCTGGATAGCTACCATCCTGTAGGTTTTCACTCCAACCCTAATCTAGCACACCTGATTCTAATAATCAGCTGGTTGATAAACTGAACCAGGTTAGTTACAACAGTTTGAGCGAAAACATACAGAAAGGTAGCTCTCCAGGAACAGGGTTGGACACCCCTGATCTAATCTATGCGCACTCCCTTCGGATACGCCTAGTTTCCTATTTGTCGTCTCATTCTTGTCTACTGCCTGCTCCATTTGACCTTGCAGGTCTCTATTTTTCCCTTTTTCCAGTTTTATCCGCTGCTGATAAAATGCCATGGTTAGGATGCCTGCATATTGTAGTTTGGACCGTTCTCTGATTTCAATATTCCACACTACGATTGCATTCTTGGCTGGTTTTAAACTTTCTATCTACGGGATAATGTGTAGCAATTTTGTCCAATTTTTCCCACCATTTATTTGGTTCTTGGTGCTGGTCAAATGCCCTTTTTTTTGCACTTCTAATGCTTTGGTAACATTTTGCCTTTCTACCCATCCCACTCCGGGAGTCTCCTGGTGTAACCGATGTGAAATGGCTAGCTAGTTAGTGGGGTGTGCGCTAATAGTGTTTCAATCGGTGACGTCACTCGCTCTGAGACCTTGACGTAGTTATTCCCCTTGCCCTGCAAGGGCTGCGGCTTTTGTTGAGCGATGGGTAACGATGCTTCAAGGGTGGCTGTTGTCGATGTGTGCAGAGGGTCCCTGGTTCGAACCCAGGTAGGGGCGAGGAGTGGGACGGAAGCAATACAGTTACACTGGCTTCTAAAAGCCATATCCATTATAACTGACTCGGCGTCACCCCCCAACAGTGTTGAGTAGTAACAGCTTAGGCTATCAATAGTTTGGCCACTACACCATACTCCACCTTTTGGTGCTGGATGATACTTTTGTGTCTGTCAATTCACCTAATCTGTCACATTTCCCCGCACCACTAAGGCATAAACCAATCTCTCTTTACTGCTACTGCTACTACACATGAATCATCTTCAAACGTACACACACACTCACTCACACACACACACACACACACACACACAGACACACACACACACACACACACACACACACACACACACACACACACACACACACACACACACACACACACACACACACCCTTCGGCTTCATGGCCACTGTGGCTGAGACTTTTGTCCCTCTTTCAGAATTCCCCCACTAGGGACCTGTCCTTCACGGAACCTACCCTACACTGTAGTGACACTCATGGATCTCGCAGAGGAACACCCCTACTCTGGACCTATCCTTACGGAACTACCCTACACCATATATTTACATGGATCTCGCAGAGGAACACCCCAACTTGGGACCTAGCCTTATGGAACCTAGCCTACACCATATATTTACAACCGGTCGTAACACAATGGTACTTCTGAATAAGCTCCGGCTTTCTAGGTCCGTAGCCTATTATTGTTCAGCCTACAATTCTCATCTCCCGAAGATGTCAAAATGAGTGGTAACACAGTGCCTTTCAAAAGTATTCATCCCCCTTGGCGTTTTTCCAATTTTGTTGCATTACAACCTGTAATGCGGCAGCGTAGCCTAGTGGTTAGAGCGTTGGACTAGTAACCGGAAGGTTGCGAGTTCAAACCCCCGAGCTGACAAGGTACAAATCTGTCGTTCTGCCCCTGAACAGGCAGTTAACCCACTGTTCCCAGGCCGTCATTGAAAATAAGAATATGTTCTTAACTGACTTGCCTGGTTAAATAAAGGTAAAAATAAAATTAAAAAAATAAAAAATTCAATTGATTTTTATTTGAATTGCATGTAATGGACATACACAAAATAGTCAAAATTGGTGAAGTGAAATTAAAAAATAACTTGTTTCAAAAAAAGTATTATTATTTTTTTACGTAAAAGTAGTGCGTGCATATGTGTTCACCCCCTTTGCTATGAAGCCCCTAAATAATATCTGGTGCAACCAATTACCTTCAAAAGTCACATAATTAGATAAATAAAGTCCACCTGTGTGCAATCTAAGTGTCCAATGATCTGTCACGTGATCTCAGTATATATACACCTGTTTTGAAAGGCCCCAGAGTCTGCAACACCATTAAGCAAGGGACACCACCAAGCAAGCAGCACCATGAAGACCAAGGAGCTCTCCAAACAGGTCAGGGACAAAGTTGTGGAGAAGTACAGATCAGGGTTGGGTTATAAAACAATATCAGAAACTTTGAACATCGCACAGAGCACCATTAAATCCATTATTAAAAAATGTAAAGAATATGGCACCACAACAAACCTGCCAAGAGAGGGCCGCCCACCAAAACTCACAGACCAGGCAAGGAGGGCATTAACCAGAGAGGCAACAAAGAGACCAAAGATAACCCTGAAGGAGCTGCAAACCTCCACAGTGGAGATTGGAGTATCTGTCCGTAGGACCACTTTAAGCCGTACACTCCACAGAGCTGGGCTTTACAGAAGAGTGTCCAGAAAAAAATACAATACTGGGCTATTTAGCTAAAGAATCCCTGTTTTGTGCGGGAGACTGGGGTTCAATTCCCTGATGTCGAAGAAGAAGGAGTAGGCTGTCCTTGTAAATAAGATTTTTTTCTTAACTGACTTGCCTAGTTAAATAAAGGTTACACTAACTCCAATATGCTCTTTAAATAAATAAGACCTACACCACTTTTAACAGCACATTACTCAACACTAGTTAGACTCATGTCACCTATGGTAGGCCTACAGTATGTCGAAAAATATGACATGACTCTCCGCCAATAATTACATATTAAGGATTGGAGGATATTTCTGTAATTCAGTGATATTTATTCCCATAGTAATTTGTTATAGATCAATAACGGCGTTTTGAAAAACTATTTTTAGCATTATTTTATTAATGACAATGAATGGGGTCCACCCCCCGCCCCCTTCCTCCTCCTCCCTTCCCCATGGGCTAGGTCGGTCTTCTGTGCACGGCTCTGCGTCCCATCCCGTGCCCCCTGCCCTCGTGCCTTGAACCTTGCGCGCTTTCAGTGGATACAACTGGAGAACTGCAAGGCAATCCCATTGTGCGCCACTCGGGAGCCATGAACAATATATACACTGCTCAAAAAATAAAGGGAACACTTAAAGGGGCGGCAGCGTAGCCTAGTGGTTAGAGCGTTGGACTAGTAACCGGAAGGTTGTGAGTTCAAACCCCGAGCTGACAAGGTACAAATCTGTCGTTCTGCCCCTGAACAGGCAGTTAACCCACTGTTCCCAGGCCGTCATTGAAAATACGAATATGTTCTTAACTGACTTGCCTGGTTAAATAAAGGTAAAATAAAATAAAATAAAAAAACACAATGTAACTCCAAGTCAATCACACTTCTGTGAAATCAAACTGTCCACTTAGGAAGCAACACTGATTGACAATACATTTCACATGCTGTTGTGAAAATGGAATAGACAACAGGTGGAAATTATAGGCAATTAGCAAGACACCCCCAATAAAGGAATGGTTCTGCAGGTGGTGACCACAGACCACTTCTCGCTTCCTGGCTGATGTTTTGGTCACTTTTGAATGCTGGCGGTGCTTTCACTCTAGTGGTAGCATGAGACGGAGTCTACAACCCACACAAGTGGCTCAGGTAGTGCAGCTCATCCAGGATGGCACATCAATGCGAGCTGTGACAAGAAGGTTTGCTGTGTCTGTCAGCGTAGTGTCCAGAGCATGGAGGCGCTACCAGGAGACAGGCCAGTACATCAGGAGACGTGGAGGAGGCCGTAGGAGGGCAACAACCCAGCAGCAGGACCGCTACCTCCGCCTTTGTGCAAGGAGGAGCAGGAGGAGCACTGCCAGAGCCCTGCAAAATTACCTTCAGCAGGCCACAAATGTGCATGTGTCTGCTCAAATGGTCAGAAAAAGACTCCATGAGGGTGGTATGAGGGCCCGACGTCCACAGGTGGGGGTTGTGCTTACAGCCCAACACCGTGCAGCACGTTTGGCATTTGCCAGAGAACATCAAGATGGGCAAATTCGCCACTGGCGCCCTGTGCTCTTTACAGATGAAAGCAGGTTCACACTGAGCACATGTGACAGACGTGACAGAGTCTGGACACGCCGTGGAGAACGTTCTGCTGCCTGCAACATCCTCCAGCATGACCGGTTTGGCGGTGGGTCAGTCATGGTGTGGGGTGGCATTTCTTTGGGGGGCCGCACAGCCCTCCATGTGCTCGCCAGAGGTAGCCTGACTGCCATTAGGTACCGAGATGAGATCCTCAGACCCCTTGTGAGACCATATGATGGTGCGGTTGGCCCTGGGTTCCTCCTAATGCAAGACAATGCAAGACCTCATGTGGCTGGAGTGTGTCAGCAGTTCCTGCAAGAGGAAGGCATTGATGCTATGGACTGGCCCGCCCATTCCCCAGACCTGAATCCAATTGAGCACATCTGGGACATCATGTCTCGCTCCATCCACCAACGCCACGTTGCACCACAGACTGTCCAGGAGTTGGAGGATGCTTTAGTCCAGGTCTGGGAGGAGATCCCTCAGGAGACCATCCACCACCTCATCAGGAGCATGCCCAGGCGTTGTAGGGAGGTCATACAGGCACGTGGAGGCCACACACACTACTGAGCCTCATTTTTACTTGTTTTACGGACATTACATCAAAGTCGGATCAGCCTGTAGTGTGGTTTTCCACTTTAATTTTGAGTGTGACTCCAAATAAAGATAAATTTGATTTCCATTGATAATTTTTGTGTGATTTTGTTGTCAGCGCATTCAACTATGTAAATAAAAAAGTATTTAATAACAATATTTAATTGTTGTGTAGGATGTGTTATCTTAGTTTTCCCTTTATTTTTTTGAGCAGTGTATATTGTCCTGCTAATAACAGGGTTGATAAAATATCTGTGAGAATATCCAACGGGATTTTATATAATTCTACTAAATTAATAATAATTGCTTTGTTTAAAAAATAACAATATTTTGGAGATTATTTCATTTTCAAATAACGTAAAATGAGGGAGAAAAATACCATTCTTGAACATGGGATGAGACATGTTTTTAGAGGGAGAGAAACCAAAAACCGACAATCATCTCATGGGTTTCCCAGTCGAGGACGGCACGGGTATGTAGCAACACAGCTTGCACTGGTATTCAGTGTCTTAGACCGTTGCGCTACTCAGGCGCTGTATAACGTGACCGGTCGTGAGTGGCCTACAGTACTACAGTAAAACCAAAATAATCCTAACAAAATAAAATAATAAAAACCTTAGTGTAACAACAATTTTAGTAAGTAATACTGAAGTTGTGCACAATTATCCGTTTCTATTTAGATTTAAGCCACCCATTCATTGTCAGTTAGAGACACAGTAGGACCCAAAAGCATGATCAGTGCTCTAACTCCCCCTTGCGCTGGTCTGGAGCAATGAAGTGGTGACGCAGGGTACCGCACTAAACCACAAATTACCTCTAAGTCCCGAAGCCTAATCGCAAAACTTTTAGTGGAACAACCACTGTATGCTGAGCCCTTGTTGGCTGCTTTTCCTTCACTCTGCGGTCCGACTCATCCCAAACCATCTCAATTTGGTTGAGGTCGGGGGATTGTGTAGGCCAGGTCATCTGATGCAGCACTCCATCACTCTCCTTCTTGGTCAAATAGCCCTTACACAGCCTGGAGGTTTGTTGGGTCATTGTGTTGTTGAAAAACAAATTATAGTCACACTAAGCACAAACCAGATGGGATGGCGTTGCTGCAGAATTCTGTGGTAGACATGCTGGTTAAGTGTGCATTGAATTCAAAATAAATCACTGACAGTGTCACCAGCAAAGCACCATCACACCTCCTCCTCCATGTTTCACGGTGGGAACCACACATGCGGAGATCATCCGCTCACAAAGACATGGCGGTTGGAACCAAAAAAAACGCAAATACAATAGAAAAATACACGACGGGGCACAAACACGTACCTTTACAATAGAGCCGAAGGTTACAATTAAATAATCCCGCACAACAACCAGGCGGGCCGGCTGACTAATAAAGACAAACTAATTAACATAAACAGGTGCTACCACTAAACATACAAGGAGGGGGAGGAAAAACAATCAGTGGCAGCTAATAGGCCGGTGACGACGACCGCCGAGCGCCACCCGCCCGGGAAGGGGAAACACCCTCGGTCGAACTCGTGACAATTGCCCTTGTTTCTTGGCCCAAGCAAGTCTCTTCTTCTTATTGGTGTCCCTTAGTAATGGTTTCTTTGCACTAATTCAAAGCATTTATTTTGGCTACATTCTGAGGTGAAGTTACTCTAATGAACTTATCCTCTGCAGCAGAGGTAACTCTGGGACTTCCTTTCCTGTGGCGGTTCTTATGAGAGCCAGTTTCATCATAGCGCTTGATGGTTTTTGCGACTGCACTTGAAGAAACTTTCAAAGTTCTTAACATTTTCCGCATTGACAGACCTTCATGTCTTAAAGTAATGATGGCCTGTCGTTTCTCTTTGCTTATTTGAGATGTTCTTGCCATAATATGGACTTTCACCAAATAGGGCTGTCTTCTGTATACCACCCCTACCTTGTCACAACACAACTGATTGGCTCAAACACATTGTGGAGGAAAGAAATTCTGCAAAATAACTTTTAACAAGGCACACCTGCTAATTGAAATGCATTCCAGGTGACTACCTCATGAAGCTGGTTGAGAGAATGCCAAGAGTGTGCAAAGTTGTCATCAAGCCAAAGGATGGCTACTTTGAAGAATCTCAAATATAAAATTACAATTTGATTTGTTTAACCATTTTTTGGTTACTACATTGCTTTCATAGTTTTGATGTTTTCACTATTGTTCTACAATGTAGAAAATTGTAAAAACAAATAAAAACCCTTGAATGAGTAGGTGTGGCGAAACTTCTTACTGGTACTCTATATATAAAAACGAATTATTTAAAAACATACTTATTTAACATTGCACACATTCCTCTCTGAATGAGATGTGACATAATGTCATAATAATGTCAATTAAATGATCCCAGTTGGACATGGGATAAATTGTACAAATATAAATGAACATTCATTCATTATCCATACCACCAACACTTAAAGTTGTGTACTATATCAACCTCTCACTGCTCCACTGGGGCAGACAGTTGTTAAGCTTACTGATTTTTCATGTATTTTCAATATAATAATTTATTTCACACCTGTGTTAAGGCACAGTAGTGTGCATCCAGTGAACACCAATGTCCAGCTACAGTCAGAATACTCTTGAACATTCCTCTGGCTCGAAGTTGAGGGCTTGAGAGGGGCTTATGGCCTTGGACTCTGCACGATGAAAGAAATATGTGTTTTCGCCATTCAGAGATCAACAGAGCAGCTGCGTTGAGTCAATTATCAGATTATAGTAAAAGCTATGCAATATAAGGCTATGCATAATTTTTAAGGTGGAATGTGTATAGTTTTGGAGTAACTGTCTTCGTCTATTTTGTGCATCTGTAGGGATCACTTGGTGTGCTCACTGTTCTATGACTTAATATAATGGATTTCAGGTTTTCTATGAGATATGTGCTGTACACAACTTGACTGTGACACATCGAAGCAAAATCAATCAATAAAAAGTATTCGAACTCGTCAGGCTTTGCCACATGTACTGCTACAGAGAGGGGCCCTGGGTTCCCTCCATATATATATATATATTTTTTTTTTTACCTGAACCCATGCATCATTGACTCAAAGATTGAGTATTAAAAAAAGATTAGCTAATTCCTCGTGAAGCCCCTTCTGGCACCAAGTGATCTCCCAGGCAAGCCCAGGCATAGGCTGCTGGAGAAGTTTGGAATTTGTGTCTTGGAGGAAATTATAAAAGGGTGTTCAAATCAAGAGATATACATTTTCATAATCTCCTCTCTCTCGTAGTCATGTAACTGTTTTTTTTTATCATCTCAGTCAAGAGGGTCGGTCACATTGTACAACTGAACGGACACACTTTTTGATTGTGTTTGTAATAAAGTTTCGTTTAACGTTATGAATTGAACGTCTTCTATCCAATACAGATATGATGATGGTATTACACGTTGGTGTAGTAGCTAAAGACGAGCGAAGCTAAGGGACATAGCTCTTACCTGAAAGAACACTGTAACTTGTCTAGACATTGAACCCCTTAGAGATTCGGGGGTTCTAAACAGTTGTCTGTAGTTGTTTTCTCTAGTTCCACCTCTCCTGCTGAAACAGTAAACAGGTGTGACTGTTCGACGTCTCCCTTCAATCCCTCCATGGACGCTTCTAAAATGGCACCCTATTCCCTATGCAGTGCATTACTTTTGGTCAAAAGTAGTGCTCTTTAAAGGGAATAGGGTGCCATTTGAGACACAGGCTATATGAAACCTTCCGCAACAGCAGCTGATGTGACTGGCCTGTCTAAGGGGAGTCTCAACAGAAGTTATTGAGTTAGTCAGCTCTACCCCTTCTGTATACTCAATTGGCCTGGGAGGAGAACGTTTGTTTTCCCCCCAGATCTATACAGCTGGTTGAACCTGAGAACAAACAGTGATGGTGTGTGATAGGGAATGGCCTGCACAATGCATATGACAGGCTGGCAGGGAGGGGCTTTATTGGAGAAGTATGTAGGGAGGACTGAGGAGGAATCAGGATGAGGTGTGTTCAGGTGGGATGTTCTAGGGCTGGAGCTGGGCTGGGGCTGTTCAGGTGACTTTCAAAGCTGAGCTAGGTGAGGAGGAATCACAATGTGATGTGTTCAGGTGGGATGTTCTGGGGCTGGACTGGGCTCAGGCTGGGGCTGGGATGGGCTGAGGCTGGGGCAAGGCTCGGGCTGAGCTGGGGCTGGGGCTGGCAGGGAGACGCCACACACACAGAACAGGACTGTATGGAGCCATCACTGGGTGTGCAGACAGACAGCTGGTATTCATATCACAGGGTGCTGGTCTGCAGGGCCCTCGCACGGCACCGATTCTGTTTCACTAGATTTAATGAATCCCATTCACTGAATCATGCGATATGGAATTGGCAAACAGGGCAGAGCGGTGACTGCACGCTCATGTCTTCCAGCTCCAGAAAATAAGTCATTCATTTTAGCTTCGACACAATGGACTGCTAACTACCTACCTCCCTTCCCCCAGTTCCTGGAAATATAGCAGCTCGAAACAGTGAATAGAGATGTTGTCGACAACTGGCCTAAAATACACCTGGATCTTTTCCAAAGTAACAAAGAACAGGGGAATCTGCAGTTGCAGCTGTACATCCCTCTGGGCCAGGGGGGTAAGCCCCCTCTTCTACAGTAATAGCCCTGCAGCTGTGTCTGAGATACCAGGGGTATTGAGGATTTACCCCAGTGTTTTACCCGAAAGGATCCGACATTTCTGTTTCCATCTACGCGGGCCGGCACCCATGTCTCACTGGGCCTTGGCTCCAGCGGACCTGCTCTGACTTGGAGCCAAGGCAAGGCCGTGGCTACTGTTCTGCTAGGATTAACATATCAATGGCTAACTGTGAACTTTAACACCTTCGCACAAAGCAACAGTCTTGAATGCTGCAGAGGTTGTTGGTTCTCCTCGCCTCAAGTCTGTTGTGTCACACTCTGGTTGAAACACAATAACACTAGTGCCTGCATTAACACAAAACACTGGCGGCCCACTCATTTGCAGGCCGTCAGTGTAAATAAGAATTTGTTCTTAGCCGACTTGCCTAGTTAAGTAAAGGTTAAATATCAAATAAAAATTGGAAAAGCACTAGGTGCCCTGGGTCACTCTTTGTTCACTCCTCTGATGACACCCCTGTGTGTGTACATGTGTGTGTGTGTGTGTGTGTTTGTGTGTGTCTGTGTCTGTATGATCTTTCAGACATCCGGGAGACAGCGTTTGTGTACGCCATCACGGCGGCTGGGGTGACCCACGCGGTAACGCAGGCCTGCAGTATGGGGGAGCTGCTGCAGTGTGGCTGTGAGGCGACCAGGAGCAGGGCTCCCCCCCGGCCTGCCTCCTTCTCCACCACCACCTCTGTCGAAGGAGTCAAGTGGGAGTGGGGCGGCTGCGGAGACGACGTGGAGTTTGGCTACGAGAAGTCCAAGCAGTTCATGGATGCCAAGAGGAAAAAGGGCAAGAGTGACATCAGGACGTTGATCGATCTCCACAACAACGAAGCAGGACGACTGGTAGAGTGAAACTTAAATCTTTTTAAATAATGGGTGATACAGTCCCACTCCTTTCGTAATTCTTCATGCTTTATTACAATGGATATATATAGGTAGGAAAGAACAGTGGGTCGTATTCGAACCCATCCTTGCAGTTGCACAATGTTAATGTGCCCCAGAGGCAGTAGCTTATGGAGCACTAGACCACCCCAAGCGGTGAGCTAACTTTTTTTTATCATTCACTCCAAACACACTTAATCTCATATGTTTTACTTGACCTGTGCTGATATAAGCAGAAGTACAGGAAATTATACTTCAGAAATGTTTTAGATTATGTTCACCTGATGCTTACTTGTTTTTTTACAATGGTGAAAATTAGGTTCAGATGCTGAAAGTCTTAATTGTCTAGCTGAATGTTCCTCCTTTCATCCAATGCATCATCCAAGACAGCCTCAAGCCATAGTTGGACTCTAAACTTGGACTCTAAGTTGGTCCCTCTCCTTGTTCGGGCGGTGTTCGGCGGTCGAAGTCACCGACCTTCTAGCCATCGCTGATCCACTTTTCATTTTCCATTGGTTTTGTCTTGCCTTCGATCACACCTGGTTCCAATTCCATCGATTACATGTTGTGTATTTAACCCTCTGTCCCCCCCGTGTCCTCGTCGGTAATTGTTTCTTGTAGTGCTTATGCACGGTATGCTGGTATTTACCTGGTTTTGTTTGACCCATTTATTGTATTGTTCTGTTGCCGGTGGTTTATGGATATTAAACGACACCGTTGTAAATCAGTTTCCGCTCTCCTGCGCCTGACTTCTCTGCCGCCAGTACGCACCACACTACAATAGTTCTATAACACTGTAAACTGATAGTTCAACAAAAGTCATGTTTCTGAACAAGGAAACAAGTGTGTGCCACACAGTTTGTTTTCAAACCTTTAAGCCAAATAGCTGCTCATATTTCTCCTTATAAAACTGTGATTTTTCCAGCTCTTTATGAAGTACATGTATGCAGACAAAGTGAAATATTGAAATACAATGACTTTCTTGTTGACAGGGAGAGAGGAACATTGCAACATTGATCCCGTAGTATTTTTTCAGCAATGGTGGCAAGGGTGTGTGGGGGGGGGTGCATTGCTACTAGCCTTAGCGCAAGAACATGCTAGCTGTTCCCATATACTTCCAGTCATTGAACCAACAACTATTGATTTAAAAGTGAGTCTCGGCAGAAGCGGTGGAAAGAATTTAGCAGCGGTGGTCCATCGCTGCTAAATGAATATAGGGGAAACACTGACTCAGTTTGGAGGTTGTCTGCTCTTTTGAGAAGGTAATTACAGGTTATTACTCTGAATTTCCTGGGACTTGCTCACCCTTGTCAGTATTGCTTCATCACAGTATGTTACACTGTCACACAAGCCAAAACCTTTCCAAGGGTTCAGAGACAGGTAAATGAGGAGGAGTGGCTGTGTAGTTGGGCCAATTATAGTCTCAGGAGGACATCTTTGGAAAAATAACATACAAGAAGCAAAGGGATGTAGAAACAACAATGTAATCTTAAAGAGCTACTGAGAGGTTAGAGCAGTGCATGCAGCCAGGGTTAATTAGCACGAGTATAACTGAATGATCTCTGTTCTGTTGTCAAGGTCTGGGAGCTCTGTGAAGGCCAGAGGCAGGAGGGGGAGAGTAAATTCCTTCTGTATGGTGTCTGCTTTTATCTCACCTATCTATCTCTGTGTCTTAACTACAGGCGGTGAGGAATTATATGAGGACTGAATGTAAATGTCATGGCCTGTCCGGGTCTTGCACACTCCGGACCTGTTGGAAAAAGATGCCTCACTTTCGGGAGGTGGGTGATCGCCTGCTGGAGAGGTTTAATGGAGCTTCCAAGGTGATGGGAGGCAACGATGGCAAGACCCTGATTCCTGTGGGCCAGAACATCAAGCCTCCGGACAAACAAGACCTGATCTACTCGGCCGAATCGCCCGACTTCTGCTCACCCAACAGGAAGACAGGCTCGCTGGGCACGCGGGGCCGCATGTGCAACAGCACAGCCATGGACGTGAGCGGCTGTGACCTGCTGTGCTGTGAGCGTGGCTACCGAGACGAGACGGTGGTGTTCGAGGAGAACTGTCTCTGCCGCTTCCACTGGTGCTGCGTGGTGCAGTGTAAGAAGTGCTCGGTGAGGAAAGAGCTCAGTCTCTGTCACTAGCATTACCACAGAGGAACTTGGTTGGTTTCAGGCCTCTTCAGCCTCACAGGAATGATGCACTGAGATCAGGCTCCCACAGTTCACTTCAGGAGCACGCTGAAAGATGAATGTCTTATCTAGGATCATCTTGGACAGACAGCTGGAGGAACTCTCCTCTCAAGCTGTAGAACAGTCCAGAATGGCCACCTACTTCAGTGCTCACCACATAGAGCTCTATGACCCTGAACTTAGGCTCTTTTTAAAAGTTACATTTCAGCTCCCAGAACTTTCTAGAGCAGAATGCTGGGTCCCATGTCATATAAGACAATCAGAAAGTTTGGTACTATTCTCAGTCATCTGTACAGAGCTGTTAGCCTCTAAAGCAGTGGTTCCCAAACATGTTTGCACAGTGAACCACCCACCACAGGTCTTTAGAATTAGCCATTGACCCAGAAAATAGCATAACAACTGTTTCTAGCCTCAAAACCGATGCCTACAACCCACCATTAGGGAAAAACTTTGCATAGTCAGTAAACCATGTATCTACGAGGGGTGACTATTGTAAAGAAAACATAATGACTTTGCATGTGGAAAATACAGTCATGGTGATCAAATATTTTCCTATGTAATATAAATGTCCTTCATCTGAAAGGTAAATGGACATGCTCAACATGGAATACAGGTTTTTTGTATCTAGCACAAAATGTATAAAAAAGGGAAGTGTGGGGTTGTGTTTTTGGAAGACGAACCGAACCCCATCTTGTTTCATGGTGAGGAGCTGAACTGACATCCGAGACTATTATTTATGAACATTTTTATGACAAGACTACTCATAGTGATAAGGTGAGGAACGTGCCTACCGTCTCTCTGAAAAGCACTTTGGATGTTGGAGCTATCTATGTAAGCCATTTGTTACATTTCTGGTTTTGTTTGTTTGAGTAGTTTGCAAATGGAAAAATATGTTCAGACTTTTTTTTCATTTTTTTTTCCTTTGTTGTATGGCGCAGTGCCGAGAAAGTATGCAATTATGTTTATCTGTTTAATATAAAGGGCTTTTGTAATGCACTTTCAATTAAAGCATTTGTTACGTTAAGCTTTGTTAGGTATAGTCATGTTGTGCAGAATAGCCAGTCACAATCACATACAATGCTGACAATGAATCCATACATTGGTCTCTTTGATAAGTCAACTTGCTGAAGTGAGTTGGAAGTTAGAAAGACCATTTATTTTTACTCTCTCCCCTAAATTCTTTAGAATAGGCGAATAAGATCTCCTTGCTTGTTTTTTTTGTGGGGGGGGGGGATAAAGCATTCACTGTGATTAATAATAATAACGATTCCTCATGAGTTGTGTTGGTACCCAAACACGCTGTACATTTTGTGTTGATGTGCATAGCTATAAGTTATTGAAATGTACTGTGTCGTACCCTTCTTTTAGAGTACGTTTTTTTGTTGCTACTTACCTTTCAGGGATCTGTAAGACAAGAAACCATTGGCAAAACAAAGAGAGAGTACGATGAGAGATCACATCGCTATAATTTATTGCCAATATACCATGGTTTATGACCAGATGATTTCTGGCCAGAGTTCATAGTTCATATTGTTACCATGACAGTGACTACACACTGCACAGGATCACTCTATTCTCAGAGCTACTAGCTCTATCTGTGGAATCAGCAACATTTTGTGTTTAATTTAATCTAAATACAGTTTTTGTACAAAAAGGAATATCACTTTAAGGGAGAAAGACTTGGTAAAACTGAACTATTCTGACTGAGATTTACTCAAATATTAGGCATTCTTTACATACAGTTATGTTTAGCAGTAGAATTGGTCACTTTACCATGTTAAGTTTGGGTTGTAGTCGACCAAATTATGAAATTAGACCAAATGTGACATTTCATATGTGAGATATATGCATGACTAAGCAAGGTCGTGGCTTATCCATTCCCCATAGAACAACTTTTGGACTTGTTGGGCTGCCAGGAGCATTTTACTGCTACTGTATGTATGTTTAAACAGCCCTTGTCAAAATGGAAGAAGGTTGTTTTGTTGCTTTCTGGATTCAAAGCAAGACAAGTTTAGGAAAAAGGATTTTGTCATGGAATGTTGAATGATTTAAAGATCATTTCTCAGCATTTGTTTGGATTCTTAGACATCATTTTGATATTATCATACTTAGTTGTTCATTGATTAAACTTGTATTATTCTACGAAGTTCATTTCATGTCCATTTAGTTACTTTCCAGTTACAGTATTTATATAAATTTAAATAAATTGGCAATTGAGTTTCTGCATTTACTATAAAAATAAAAAGTAAACTGTTCACTCTAGTTTTCATTTATTTGTATTTTTTGTTTTCTGGTCTGTGTAGCAATGAATTCAAATTTATTTTTTTGTTGTTGTCTCGTTTTAGTGCCTTTTTTTGTTAGACCAAGACAAAGCAGAGATTTAAATGCATAACCCTTTATAAACGAGTAGATTTATAGAAACGTATGTCACTTTTGCCTTCTGTTGACCTTCAACACATTGTGTAAGTGTTATTCATATGAATTGTCTTCATGCTGGGTCAGGGTGGATGGTTTCACCTCACTCCCTTCCAATGACCATTCTGGAAGATATATTTTCACACTTCTGCTTCAACTATATCATTTTGCCACCCAACAAAAAAATGTGTTGTTTTGAGTTATTTATGATGTAAAAAAAAAAAAAAACTTGTGCTGTATTAGTTTGAGCCTTGCAAGTTGACACAAGTTCATTTTTTCCAGGAATTCACATTTCAGTGGAGCCAGCAGTGTTTAATACAGAGGTAGGCCACAGACAGGGAAAGCGCTAGGAGCGCTCTCTCCTCGAGCTGCCACGGTTCAGCGTCGGTAGAGCCAGAGGAACTGCATAGACAGTGGATAGATTTATAGAAGCCCTGGTATTAATGTGGCTGCCTCTCTGCCTGCCTGCCGTCTTTCAATGGAGAGGTGTACTTTTCCACGTCTCCCCCTGAACAGTGCCCTGAGGAATGTGGTGTATTCGGATATGTGTCTGCCTCTGCCCGTTGATTGTAAAACACACAGAGACGTTAATGAAGGCCTGCCACTCTATGTGGCTATATGTCATGAGGCAGACACATTTCCTTGGATCAATCAGACCAATATGACTCCTCCTGGGGTAATGTCTGACTATCATAAGGGCAATGATGAATGAACTCCCGGTGGTCTAGTCACTGAGCTTAGAGGTTCTCAATAAAGGTGCATATTCTAGATACTGGAACCTTTGGCAATGTCCCAAATGGCAACCTATTCCCTATTTACAGCCCTACTTTTGACCAGGGACCACACAGCTCTGGTCAAAAGTAATGCAGTAAATGGGGAATAGGGTGCGATATGGGATGAAGGTTTGTCACAGAGTGTAACTGTTGACATGAGAACAACTTAGATGACTTAGATGTGAATCTCTTCTTGCTTGCTCCTTTCCTTGGGGAGATCGTTCTCTGTTGTCAGTCAGCTTGAATCTTGACCAGGAACAAAGGAGAGCGTAAGAGCAAGAGTAACTGTCACAGGTAATGTAACACCCATAATGTTCTGTGAACCTCTCTTGATCTTCACCGAGACGCTCTCGACTCCATTCCCAAGCGTTGTGTGAGGCTTGATCTGATCGTAATCAGTCTAATTATAACCCACATAGTGTAAAACCTCTGTTCTAGTCATGTGTGAGCACAGTGTTTGGATGAAGCAATGATATGTACGAGAGAGACATGCCGCTGGAGCTGGAAGTTCAGCTGTTGTCTGCCTGGTGGACTGACTGAGAGGGGCCCACCGAGGTAGGTGGCAATAGAGTACGTGAGTAACGCAATTACCTTCAGTGTATCATTACTTTGTCCGGGAGGAACTCTCTGTGTAGTAAAAGTAGACCTTGTTATCCTTCACGGTGAACAAAAAAAATTGCTGCTTAGTCGGGGAGTGTTTGAGGAACCTGCTGTTTGAGATTGACTTGGCAATTCCAGTTCAACAGAAAACAGGCTTCAGGACAGTCCCTCCATTGTCAATAAACACTTTTGTTTGCCAACACTCCAGACGGGAATTTCCTAATGCTGTTTAGCCTATGTCCCCAATCAAATGTTGTTTTCTCTGTTTGAACACAGCCCTCTTGTTGACTGTTTATTATATATGGTTCAATTTTAGAGAGTCCCAGGGCTGTATGTATCAAGCGTCTCAGAGTAGGTGGGCTTAACTAGGATCAGGTTCCCCCTTTCCATGTAAAAAAAAACGAAGAAAAAAAAAGATACTAAATCAGCAGCAAGATGCAGTGCCAGCTCAGAGGACAGTATGGTCTTTTAACACAAGATGGCGATCTTTGAACAGGGTGTTTTTTTCTCCTCTCCCCAGCTGTACCATGCTTCAAAGACAATTCCTTGAAATGTTGTGTCATGAAACAGCTGGTTAATTGCAAGAGGGTTGACTTACAACACTAACACGTCTGGGTTTGGAGCTTCTTGTTGACTGTTATGGGGCTTTCAAATACTCCACAGTATAGTTTGCTGTTCAAGGCCACTGGCAAGCCACAGTAATCTGTTTTTGCCTGGTCAGCTCAGTGCACTCACTCCCAAATGGAACCCTGACTCTCTATATGGTGCACTACATTGACCTTAGGAGCCCTATGGGCCCTGGTTAAAAAGTAGTGCGGGGTATAGGATGGCATTGGAGACACGCAACCACTGTCCCGGTGGGCCAGGTGCTTCAACAGACTGAACTCCCTGCTTTCTCTCTCATCCTTATCTTCATCTCTGTGACCTGAGACCACTCCACTTAGAGGTCGTTTTGAAGGAAGGCCATGCATAGCATCTCTTCAGATCTCCATCTCCAACCCATTTCTCTCCTCAGATTGTTTATCAATAATGCCTCGAGCAACTCCTTTCTCCTTCCTCCGGTAACTTTCTGCACTTTATGTGCAGTTTACCTAAATTTGTAAAAGTGCCAATCCTTATTTTGATGTGATCCTTGTCTTGATAAACAAGACGTTGGTGGATGATTCACAGGAAGCCGTGGAGAGAGACAGAGTCCAGATGGTCGGGTCAGCACAGCCCACTGTCTATAGCAGAGACAGAGAGAGAGAGAGAGAGAGAGAGAGAGAGAGAGAGAGAGAGAAAGCGAGGGAGAGATTGAGAGACCACCGTCTACAGCAGAGAGAGAGAGAGCTCCCACTGTTCAACAACAGAGCAAAGCTCGGAGAGACTGTGCGTGCGCACATGTGTTTGTCATTTCAGTTACAATACTTATGCATTTAGCCAGCTACTATACTGCAATTCTTTGCGTGATTGCACAGCAATAAACATCAACATTATTGTACCTCTTGTGTTTTCGACCCTACATACTTCTCTGGTTGTGTCACCAGCATTGCTCACGCAGATGTTTTTGCACAATAACAATAGCACGCAAACATAGTGTAATTATGTCAAATTAGGGAAACCCAGGATTAATTCAAGCTGTAAAGAAAATAAGTGATGCTCAGATTTTCCTCAATTGGTTGTAGAGTGCCTGAGCCAGCTGGTAGGTAAACCCCAGCACAGAGGATTCCCTGCTTGTTGCCCTCCAGTAATTAATACCACATTCAATGCTATGTTCAAACCACAAACAACTACCTGGTCATGGGATGCCTTTGAATAGCTTGAGGATACCCAGACACAAGGCTTCAGAAAAGAGCAGAATAGAATTGAATAAACAAATAATGGAAGAGAACGAAATAGAATAGTGGAAATCGTTGCTTTTTTCCCCAAGAACATTTCACTTTACTAATTTGTGGGCTGCATTCTGGATGAAAGATATTCCAAAATGGCTTAGGTTATATTCTATTTTACTCTACTGTCCAGAAGAGGGAGCCTCGGTTTTCACAACAGCAACTTTCCCAAAGTCCATTGTGTCCCCAGTCTTTTTGTAACTCACGGATGTAAAGACGCTGTAACACCATGAGCTCTATGTATCTCGATACAGTTGAAGTCGGAAGTTTACACACACTTAGGTTGGAGTCATTAAAACTCGTTTTTCAACCACTCCACAAATTTCTTGTGAACAAACTATAGATTTGGCAAGTCGGTTAGGACATGTACTTCGTGCATGACAAGTAATTTTTTCAACAATTGTTTTACAGACAAATTATTTTACTTATAATTCACTGTATCACAATTCCAGTGGGGTCAGAAGTTTACATATACTAAGTTGACTGTGGCTTTAAACAGCTTGGAAAATTCCAGAAAATTATGTCATGGCTTTAGAAGCTTCTGATAGGCTAATTGACACAATTTCAGTCAATTGTACCTGTGGATGTATTTCAAGGCCTACGTTCAAACTCAGTGCCTCTTTGCTTGACATCATAGGAAAATCAAAAGAAATCAGCCAAGACCTCAGAAAATAAATTGTAGACCTCCACAAGTCTGGTTCATCCTTGGGAGCAATTTTCAAACGGCTGAGGTTCCACCTTCATCTGTACAAACAATAGTACGTAAGTATAAACACCATGGGACCACACAGCTGTCATACCTCTCAGGTAGGAGACGTGTTCTGTCTCCTAGAGATTAATGTACTTTGGTGTGCAAATCAATCCCAGAACAACAGCAAAGGACCTTGTGAAGATGCTGGAGGACACAAAAGTACAAAAGTATCTATATCCACAGTAAAAACCAGTCCTCTATCGACATAACCTGAAAGGCCGCTCAGCAAGTATGAAGCCCCTGCTCCAAAACCGCCATAAAAAAGCTAGACTACAGTTTGCAACTGCACATGGGGACAAAGATCGTACTTTTTGGAGAAATGTCCTCTGGTCTGATGAAACAAAAATAGAACTGTTAGGCCATAATGACCATCGTTATGTTTGGAGGAAAAAGGGGGAGGATTGCAAGCCGAAGAACACCATCCCAACCGTGAAGCACGGGGGTGGCAGCACCATGTTGTGGGGGTGCTTTGTAGCAGGAGGGACTGGTGCACTTCACAAAATTATTGTGGGAAACTTGTGAAAGGCTACCCGAAATGTTTGACCCAAGTTAAACAGTTTAAAGGCAATGCTACCAAATACTAATTGAGTGCATGTAGACTTCTGACCCACTGGGAATGTGATGAAAGAAATAAAAGCTGAAAGAAATCATTCTCTCTACTATTATTCTCACATTTCACATTCTTAAAATAAAGTGGTGATCCTATCTGACCTAAGTCAGGGAATTTTTACTTGGATTATATGTCAGGAATTGTGAAAAACTGAGTTTTAATGTATTTGGCTAAGGTGTATGTAAACTTCCGACTTCAACTGTAGCTATTCACACATTCTACAGTCAGTATGGGTACAACCCAAATAGTACCCTTTTTCCTATATAGTGCACTACTTTTGGTACCTTGGTTTAAAGTAGTGCACTATAAATGTTATAGGGTGCCATTGGGAAAGCAGTGTATATCTTCCCATGATAACATGGGAACAACAAAAGGCAAAAGGCAATGTCACATGAAGGACTGCACTTATATCTTCCTGTGGTCTTATGCACGTCAGACATTAGAGAGAGGTAGAGAGTGGCAATCTACGTCCCAAATGGTACCCTATTCCCTATATTGTGTACTGCTTTTGACCAAGGCCCATAGGACCGTGATTTGCGACACACCCTATTTCAGCCTGACCTCCAGCATGTCCTTTCCAGATAAATACACTGCATAGACGCCACACTCTTTCTGCATCAGTTCACCACACTTCTGACTCTCTTTGCTATAATCAAAACAAAACAAGCCACATTTTTCAAAAGCCCATAAAAAGTTTAAACCCTCCCCGAGGCGACAGATTAGTGTACCTTCTGTGAGTTGTTAAGACCGTCCAAAATAAAGTTACACTCATCCCCAAACTATTTTCAGTCCCACAATGACTAGTTAATTGAAAACCATACTGTTCTTCCTCCCAGAAGATTGCAACATAGATACGAAGCAACAACAAGATCAGCCTAAACTTTCTATTGCACCATGCATCTGTTGAACAGTGCAGTTTCAATAGACATGATTATAACTATAATGTCTTGGCTTTTCATAAACTAAAAAAGGTCATTCCCAGCTTTGAAGTGTCCCTGCACACTACTGTAAGTCTCTTTATTTTATTTTTTTATAGAAATTCTGCAGAATTTTACTGCACCATAATCACTCCATTTCTGTAGTGGATGTTACTATGGAGATGTACAGTAGTGTAGATGGGTATTCTCCAACTAGTAGAATGGCTTATTCTTCTATATATATATTCACTACATGTGTAGTGAATACATGTGTTTAATACTGTGAATAGTTGTAATGTAGTACAAAAGTAATGAAGCAGCGTTTTCACAATACGAGAACTGAAATTCCCTCTGGGAAAAATCAAGCTATTCTATCCTATTCTAATATGATCGTTTTTTTCACCGTCTGTCCATTTTTCGACTGGAAGGGAGAAAATTCTTAGAAAAGGGATGTTCATTTGATAGCAAGAGTTACTATAGCATCCCTTCTGCTATTTGAGCAACAATGCAAAACAACCGTTCACTCAAATTCATGGCAGATTGTCCCCCTCTCCTCTGAGCCTCTGAACACAAGGGGCTTCTCCCAACAGAGACTGGTCGTAAATTTGTAATGAGGGACATAAATACAAGCACAACTACTTAACTTCAAGAGAATGGTCGGTGGACAGAAAAGTTGGACTGTCATTTTAACTGACAAGAAAGTATATTGGTGAATTTTCATATTGGTGAATATAGTGTCAACGGAAGTAATAGAATAATATTATAATGATATCATCTACTGTATAAGCCTTTTAGATACATGCTATTGGTAGGAAATAGCCATGGTTCATCCCTGGACAGGACACTGTAAAGCACACAAAGTTTTAACTCAAATGACTTGAGGAAGCTAATTGCCATGAATCATTTGAGAAAAGCAACACATTTTTTGTAAGTTAGAACTGGCCTACCCTTGGTTGACTTGGGACCGATCAATTTAAATGAACAGCAAATGGATTCCCCAGTGAACAATGGGAAACAATTAGGCTCCTTGTGTGAGAGTCCTGAGAGTCTTGACTGCAGATCTTCTTGGCAAAACCCCACAGCACACCAGATGGAAGCAGTATTTATTTTTTCTTGAGCTTCTAACATTTTGCTATTTAATTCTCTGAGAGGAATTTTGTATATTGTAATGCATGTGACCTGAGGAAAGTAATACGTGAGTCATTTAAGCAGAACAGTTGACTCAGTCGTAATGGCTCACAGTCGTGGTTATCTGCAGTAGTATGAAGCAGACAGTGGGACAATTGCCATGTATCTACTCCCAGTCAAGTAGAGAGGTTCAGACCATATGAACTCAGGTTGTGACTTCACATTGTCAGAATGGTACTTTACACTGATGGCGGTGGCGGTGGCTAAAGGTTAAATGGTTTCATTTCTTCATCCCACCTGCTCTCTTCAAAGCCTAATAATATGCGTAATCACATGGCTTGGAACAACTTCGTATTTAGACAATACAGCTCTTAGGAAAATAAATCAATGGACATTCAAATTAGGGTTGAACAACTATAAAGTAACTCTAGTCTGGAAGAAAAGTTACAATGTCATCATATGTATTAATAGGATTATTGATTGTTATTCATAAAAGTGCAGCCCGATCACTCCCATGTCAACTCATTCTCTGACTGAAAGTAAGTCAATGAACTTTTTGTTGTATCATCCTTCTCAATCTCATCATCATCATCATCATCATAAGAAAAGAGGACTAAAAGTATTTGCCGCTGTCCCAGACCGACCCATTTAGACCTCTTATCTGGGAATCTCCATATCCCTTAACAAGACACTTGCGCTCTTCTGCCGCTCTTCTTTGCTCTGGGTGACGTCGAAGTGGGCTGGCAAAGTGCTAAGTGTTGTAGTTTAGAATGCTATCAGTAGGCTATAAGAAAAACATCACAAGTCAACGAGACTCAAGATAGTGCGCGTTAGTACACCCACTGCTTTCGGATGGATTCCAATGCTTATATCTTGGCGGAGCTATCGTACATTTGCGCAGATGTGAGATAGCATGAAAGAGTGTTCAGTCAACTCACTTCCAATTTATCTTCATTCAATAAGTTATAAGAAAGTGCAGTCAAACTTTTTCGTTATTTAAATCACTTGTCCTGCAGTAGTTAGGATACATCCAGCACTTTGTCTGCCTTTTATCAGATCTCAAATCAGATACACACTTGAACCCAGGACCTGTCATCCTCAAACTCCATCGCCGGGAACTCTGGAGTGGACGAGCCTTTGATAAAGCTGTCAGATTTTAGAGGGACATAAAACTTGTTATACGCGCTCTATCTCTGCACGTATCTTTGGTCAAAAACGAGCCATACAATGGATTTCTCATTCTGCCGCCTAATATGTCTTCTGATGGCTATCACTCTGCTCAATCAAAGGTGAGTTGAGAAGTTTAATTTACTTACTTTAATATTTTACCTGAACATTTATTTGAATAGTATCTGGATGCCTTCTACTTTCACCGGCATGGTTATTCATCTTCAAGATGTACTCATACATAAGTTAATAAAAATAAATAATTGTGCCAGTGTTTATATAAAGTTTGTATCGCAAGTATTTATACAGTTGCTACATCATTCAGGTGTGTTTTAATTACATAACCTAGCTACAGTTAACCCAGGCTAATCTATGAAGGCGCAATCAGGTTCATTGTAGGTATTGCTTTTGTTTGCAAATCATATTGTGCAATTATAGTACTGTCCAATAAATAACTCAAAACAAGTTTTAGCTCTGCAAATCCTGTTTGTCTAACATTAAGAGGGGTTCAGTTTGTTATAATCACATAATAAGTATAATATTGCAAGATAAAACAGGCTTTTGTTCCTTCCATGTTGGGTCAGTGTAGGTAGCTACTTTGGATGCTGTAATAACCCAACATTGAATGAAAGGGTTGTGAAATATGTATTTACGCATACCTGTTTAAAGATCAGGATGCTTGCTGTATCACATAAATGTTCCCAAGTACTTTTCTGGGATTTTTTTTATTGACTTGAAAAGTTATCCCACACTTGTGGGATAAGTGTTTATTTTTTTATTCTTGCCAACATGTGGTTCCATCCTCTGTTGTGACATGCCCCTTCATTCAATACCAGACTGCAAGATTTCAAGTTTGTTGTCACAGAGTGCTTTGAGACATGGTCAAAATGGGTTGGGAAAATGCAATCTGTTATTTGTTTTATTGGTGTTTGATTGGTACATGTTTATACATGTTTTATTGGTCAATACTATGATTACAGTAACAACTCAGCAAATATGAATTATTGCACAAATGGAATTTGATGTAATGAACTTCATTGTGTGTGTGTGTGTGTGTGTGTGTGTGTGTGTGTGTGTGTGTGTGTGTGTGTGTGTGTGTGTGTGTGTGTGTGTGTGTGTGTGTGTGTGTGTGTGTGTGTGTGTGTGTGTGTGTGTGTGTGTGTGTGTGTGTGTGTGTGTGTGTGTGTGTGTGTGTGTGTGTGTGTGTGTGTGTGTGTGTGTGTGTGTGTGTGTGTGTGTGCAGGAGGCAATATATTTAAGAATGCATAACACAATAATAATAAAACAGATATTTTTTATTTCCTCACTGTACAATGTACCGCTTTCAGACCTTCCAATGCTTCCTGAGTCAATATTGTCAGAAACAATTTACAACCATAAACTCTCAGAAGTGTAATACTGTTAAACACCCGACTCCTGTCTTGTGAATGACGGTTGTTACACATGATTTACGGGGCACAGAAGTATCAATCATGTACTACAGAACAGGCACACCTTAACATCAAACCTTCTGTGTTCCAGGGTAGATTCCAATGAGATTCTAGGGCTGAAAATCCCCAATATTGACCCCATTCTCAACGCCAACACCGTTTGCTTGACCCTGCCTGGACTGAACCGCAGACAACTGGAGGTGTGCATGAGAAACCCCGACGTCACCGCCTCGGCCATCCAAGGGATCCAGATCGCCATCCATGAGTGCCAACATCAGTTCAGAGGACACAGGTGGAACTGCTCCAGCCTGGAGACCAGGAACAAGATCCCATACGATAGTGTGGTTTTCAAACGAGGTGAGTCACCTTACAGAAAGTACGGGGTAGGGAACCCCCTTAGTTAAAAAGGGTGCTTCTGATTACCACGCCTGCATCCCAAATGGCACCCTATTCTCTATAGAATGCCCTTCTTATGAAAGGTATTGCACTATAAAAGGACTAGGGTACCATTTGGGACTTCTACCACAGGTCCCCTTTACTCATTCACTTCACACACTGACTCACAAAGCTGTTTGTCATTATCATTATTGGAAGAGTTGTTGGTTTTCTGGCACTTGGTTATGGACGGGTATGTTTTTCCCGAGGCATAGAAACTCTAAATGATAGATATCAACAGACACTTTTAAATGAGGTGATTCATCCGCTAAGAAATGCATACTGAATGAATTTTTTTGTTGCATAGTTGCAGATACATGAAAATATGTTTTCTTGTACTACGTTTTACATACAGTAAGTAAGTAGCCCGATGGCAGAAATAAAGCTATGAAGTAATGTGAGTCTTTGTTTATTTCAATGCTTTTATGAGTGGGGTTTTACAAATGCAGCATATTATGCATGCCCTAACTAATTGTTTGTTTGGATATCTCATTTTACTACAGGAAACGGATGTCATATCCTCTTTACCTCAAACATATATCTGCTTGTTGATTAATTCTGACATACTTTATAGGGCCATATTTCTACATTAACCGGAATTAAAGCTAAGCTAAAAAACCAATGAGACACATAAAGTGAGCCTTCTCGAGGCCTGGCTAGTGCTTTTACTCTCTGCCAGTGCAAGTGCTGTGAATTTGCTCTCAGCACTTTCCCAACTCTCAGTGGCAATACATAAACCTGTTTAGTTGGTTTCTGTAAGACAAAGTGACAGTTTTCTTTAATCTTTAATTAATTTTCCCACTTCCTCAGCCATCAGTTCAGCCGGGCGTGCCTCTCATTTTAAATTATTTGTTAGACTGATTTGTTCCAGGTCTCTCGCCTCAGCCTGCTTGGGAGGAAATCTAAAACAGCATTTTCATGTCTGTGTCTCTGGACTGCATCTAAGTGCTGTCCTCCGCCCCCCATGGAATCATGGCAAGATGGAGAGGGAGAAAAAGTACTCTGTGTGTGCGTGCCTGCATGCGTGTGTACGTGCGTGTACGTGCATGTGCATGTGCGTGAATAGGGGATGATCAATGAAACATCATTGACTCTATCTTATGTATCTAAACCAGCATTTCCAAAAACGTCAGATATGGAGTTGAAATGTTTTCAATTTTTGGTTTGCATCCCAATATTACACTTTATATACATCACAGAAGACTGAAATATAACAAAACCATTTGACAAAGAAAAAATCCGATTTTTGTAGTTAAAAAAATAAATATCTTTATTCATTATGAAATCCACCCATGAGGCCAAAGATGGCACTTTTGGTCATCGACTGCATGAAAGGGCTACGATCCAAAATATTATGACAATCACTGAAAGATAAGACTCTCTGTTTCCCTCTACAATCGCCACAAACCTCAATAGAAGAAACCAGGCACTAAATCAGACCCTTGGGGGGCGAAGATCAAAGAAGATCATACAAGATCATACAAGAAGATCATACAAAATTATTACCTGAATACTTCCCAATACCTTTCTGATGCATGTCAAAAGTACTGTCAGACTGATTTGTAATAGACTGTCATAGCCCCCAATTAAAAAAGTAAACATTGGCCGTTGATTCCATCATTTTGTTTTACATGGTGGGGTCGTAAAATTTTATGGGGAATCAAAATGGGGTCGTGGACCAAAAACGTTTCGGAAGCCCTGCCTAAACCCTTTGGATGCTTTTCTTTTAGCCATGGTAGCATTTTTTTAAACATGTTTTGTGAATAGTGCAAATTTCAGACATTACCGGCTCACATCTGATTGAACAGTGCAGTACAGTTTTTCATTAATCATGTGCTCCATCTAAGGTATAACAAAAACAATCTGCATTGAACTGGAGTCATGGCCAGTTTAGGACTTGGGTCTGAGCATCTCTTTTTTTAAACGTTTTTATTTTTTGTAGTATTTTTAACCCCTTTTCCTCCCCAATTTCATGATCTCCAATTGGTAGTTACAGTCTTGTCCCATCACTGCAACTCCCATACGGACTCGGGAGAGGCGAAGGCCTCGGGAAAGTCGAAGAACTCAGGTCTGTAGTGACGCATCAAGCACCGCGATGCAGTGCCTTAGACTGCTGCACCACTCGGGAGGCCGAACTGAGCATCTCTACAATGGTGACAAATAGGGCTGTTTTGCTGTACGATTTGGAATCAAACTGTAAGCTTTAAAGGGCAAATCAGCAGTTGAAACAATCTCAAATCGTTTATCCTGCCCCTGTTTCGGTAAAAATCTGAAGGTTGGGTCTGGAGAAATGCAACCATTCTCAAGTTCATAGACAGAGGTATGGATGCAAGGACTGACCATCCATGACATCAGTTATAGTTTTAACCATGTTTTGAGGCTATGGTGTTTATTAACATTTCATTTGTTTACAAACATTTAAGCAAAACAAGCCTATTCTTTGGGTTCTGATCGGGTATGCCAGTTTAACTAAGCACACAAGGCTTAGTTATATTATTCAAGAAACAATGGGTACATATCACTAATTAAGTCCATAAATGGATGTCTCAACTGCGGATTGCTCCTTTAAAGTCTTGAATTTAACAATTTATTTGACATATTCTAAACATGTTTGTTTAATAACACAACATTTCTCTTCAGTGAGTTATTCTGAGAAGGGATGGTTTTACAGGAACTCAGCGAGTCATGGTTGCAGGCTATTAAGTCTGACGGGCACTAAGGAGAGTACAGTATAGACAGATACTCTGTATGTTACCCTGTTACCCTGTAAATGGGGAGCACTGGACAGAGAAAGTCTAGGCCCATTAACTTGGTGTAACAATGTTAAGATTCTCTAGCACAACTGTAGAAAAACCCTCAGAATCACCTTACACACGTGTGGATCCACTGTCAAAGATGTGTGGAATTATTACATATGTATATACATTACGTGGGACAGGTCCCTGCCCTAGGCATAAGAAACATAAGCTAGTGGCCTAGTTACAATTTTGACTTAAATCGGCTTGAAAATCTATGGCAAGACTTGAAAATGGCTGACATTTATTTTTACGAATAATGTGCAAATATTGTACATTCCAGGTGTGCAAAGCTCTTAGAGATTTACCCAGAAAGGCTCACATCTGTAATAGCTGCAAAATGTGAATCTAACATGTATTGACTCAGGGGTGAAAATACTTATAAACATTTAGATTTTTGTTGTTGTTTTGAATTTCAATAAATGTGCAAAAATGTCTAGAAACGCATTCACTTTGTCATCATGGGGTATTGTGTATAGATGGGTGAGCAAAAAAATATATTTCATCCATTTTGAATTCAGGCTGTAACACAACAAAATGTGGAATAAGTCAAGGGGTATGAACACTTTCTGAAGGCACTGTACAGTATGTGTATTTACAATCCCCTTCTCCAAAGAGATGACACATTTACCTAGCTCTTATCAATAGCTCTTATCAATTTATAAATGACAGTACATGGAGAATGCTGTTATTTCTATCGCGAAATAATAAAGGAGACGCTTTTTGGAACCGGCAGGTTCCCTCAACCTTATCCATGGGATCTTTGTGCGTTACGGTGGTGGAATTATGAGAGAATGAAATCAAGGTCCGAATACAGTATATCTGTAGACACACCACTGCTACACCTTCATTCTTTTGAGCTCCGCCTCCAACGAATAGCGGTTGAATAGCACGCTGCTCTCATGCTTAGGTTCAAGGTCAGAATATGCATAGAGAGAAAAATGCATAAAAAAAGGGAAATGCCTTCCATTTACCCGTGCTTAACTTGAATCAGAATCCCCCCCCCCCTTCCCCCATTTGAAATGGCAGGCAGATCAAACGGCTGCCAACAGTAGCCAGGCTAATTGTAAACATGCCGGAGAGCTCAATAAAGCGAGAGCTTTAAAGGGGATTAACAATACGGTGCTCATATATTCTGCACCATCATCGGCCACTTCCATCCCTGCTTATGATCACTGTCAGATCCTTGTGTTGAAAGGATGGTTGATGGTGGGGGTCTGTTCACTTTCAGCCTCTGAGACTGGAGACATGCAAGTGTTTGGGATTAATTGCTATTGTCCCAGATGTTTCTCTTCCTCTGTAGTGAGGCACGGCGGGGGTTTCATACTGGTGCTGCAGGCTCATTGGACCTCTCCTCAGCTCAACAGATAGTCATCTACTGCACTGTACTGTATATGCAGTAGGAATCAAACAGTGTACAGCAGGATCCTATCTCGATCTTAAACATGACCCCTTGTTTTTTTCTCCCCCCCCCCCCCACCCCCAGGTTTCCGTGAGAGTGCTTTTGCATATGCCATCGCAGCGGCGGGCGTGGTCCACGCCGTGTCCAACGCCTGCTCCATGGGGAAGCTGAAGGCGTGCGGCTGTGATGAGAAGCGGAGAGGCGACGAGGAGGCCTTCCGCGTCAAACTGAACCGGCTGCAACTGGAGGCCATACACCGCGGGAAGGGCATGGTGCACGGTGTCATGGAGCACTTCCCTGCAGATCTGCCCGGGTCTCAGGACTCCTGGGAGTGGGGAGGCTGCAGCCCCGATGTGGACTTTGGGGAGAAGTTCTCCCGGGACTTCCTGGATTCGCGCGAGACCTACAAGGACATCCATGCCAGGATGAGGCTCCACAACAACAGAGTTGGCAGGCAGGTGAGAGGAGGCGTTTCAGCTACTGAAGGGCACTGTTTGGGGGTGGTGGGAGTTATGACTGTGTAGAGGGGTTTACAGTACAGCTCTCTTCTCTCTAGAGAAAATACTATTTGAGAAGGTCCGGTCACACAAATTTGCTAGGAGGCAAGGTCTGAATGCGCAGTAACAAACCCCCACCTTGCAACCCATACGATCCCAAACTTTTCAAACCGTTCACACCCCTCTTGTTGGTAGAGAGAAATTGCTAATTTCCTGCAATTGTGCCCATTTCGCCACGTATAGTGTGTTTTCATATGATACCAAGCGTCAACGTCCGACTGAGTTCCAATTTATTTTTTATTTTTTAGCCGGGATCCGCGGTCCGTATCGACCCCGTTCTCCGGGTCTGGATCCGGCCTGTGGACCATCTGTTGAGTATCGAGGACTTAGTTTGTGGGGGCCCATAGGGCTATGGTTAAAAGCAGTGCACTTAGATCACCATTTGGGACCCACTCTTAGTTCACTGAGGAGTTTTTTTAATGGAAAAGACACATTAATGCAGGTACAAAATGAGAGGATTACGACTCGAGTCCTAACGATAACGTCATTTTGAGGCACATGCTCTGATTTTATTGGCTCGGTTGTCAGTAGTGACCTATCAATACAGATTACTCACTGATTTCTCCACATGATGCAATTGCCTTGCATCTGTGTTCTTTTGAGCCAGGCTTCCTCTCCCACTTAGTCCGTAATCAGGCAGTTGTAGCCTACAATAACAACCATGGAAGCAGCTGCGTATGTTGTTTGAAAGTACTCATACTTTTAGTATGGTTTTTCAGATATCAATATAGGAAATCGTTAGTGGATTGATATGAAATAAATGTCACAGCTACATTTATTGGCAATGAAGGTGCCTGCACCCCTCACCATATACATTTTCCTATCATTATTACGTTTCAAAGCAAGATGCCTAATTATGTGGACAACACAGGCAGTTCTCCTGTCTATGTGATCTTGCAATTTGTGCATGCTCAGTTTAATCTACTTATGTGTTCCTATGGGCAGTGTAGCATTTGGCTAATAAAGAAGCTTGGTTATGATGGCCATATAGCAGTGGTTTGGAATAAGAACGTAAACATTGACAGTTTCCGTCTAAAAAAACATGGTTATCCTTAACTCTAGTTTAATTTGGCTGATGTTATGATACCATAAGTGATGAAGTGAATAACATTAGTATGCTATTCCACAGGTATTTTCCCAGCATATAGTTGATTTCATGGACAGATGCTTGGGGTTGCCATGGTGTTATTGGTCTGGTGTTAGACTAATTGGATAATATGAGTCAGATTTGTGTTGTTCCAGATGACACGAAGAGTAGCAGGAGCATGGGATTGGTTTAGGGTTAGTCAAGTATGTTTTATGAAATAAGCAGAGAAGAGAAAGTGCCCCAATAGGAATGAGTTAACAATAGAAATGTTGATATACTACAGTTACTACGTACCACTCCTTCTCCTACTCCTACTGCTTCTACTACTACTACTACTACTGCTACTGCTACTGCTACTACCACTGCTACTACCACTGCTACTGCTACTACTACTACCACTGCGACTACTACTGCTACTGCTACTGCTTCTACTACTACTACTACTACTACTACTACTACTACTACTACTACTACTGCTACTACTACTGCTACTACTACTGCTTCTACTACTACTACTACTACTACTGCTACTGCTCCTGTTCCTGCTCCTGCTCCTGCTACTACTACTGCTACTACTACTGCTACTACTACTGCTTCTACTACTACTACTACTACTACTACTACTACTACTACTGCTACTGCTCCTGTTCCTGCTCCTGCTACTACTACTACTACTACTGCTACTGCTACTGCTACTCCTACTCCTAGTGCTACTGCTCCTTCCTCTACTGCTACCACTACTACTACTACTACTCCTACTGCTACTGCTACTCCTTCCACTACTGCCACCACTACTACTACTACTACTCCTACTGCTACTCCTTCCACTACTGATACCACTACTACTACTACTACTACTATTAATATTGTTATTACTACTACTACTACTACTACTACTACTATTAATATTACTATTACTACTACTATTGCTATTACTACTACAACTCCTACTCCTACTCCTACCGATACAGCTCCTTCTCCTACTGTTTCGACTACTACTACTACTGCTACTACTACTACAACTACTAATACTACTACTACTACTACTACTACTACTACTACTACTACTACTACTATTACTACTACTACTATTAATATTACTATTCATACAACTACTAGTATAACTATTACTACTACTATTACTATTATTACTATTACTACTACTCCTGCTCCTGCTCCTGTTACCACTGCTGCTGCTGCTGCTACTATTACTACTACTATTACTACTACTACTATTAATATTACTATTAATACAACTACTACTATAACTATTACTACTACTATTACTACTACTACTACTACTACTACTACAACTACTACTACTACTACTACTACTACTACTACTACTACTACTACTATTACCACTACTACTATTAATATTACTATTAATACAACTACTACTATAACTATTACTACTACTATTACTATTATTACTATTACTACTACTCCTGCTCCTGCTCCTGTTACCACTGCTGCTGCTACTATTACTACTACTATTACTACTACTACTATTAATATTACTATTAATACAACTACTACTATAACTATTACTACTACTATTACTACTACTACTACTACTACTACAACTACTAATACTACTACTACTACTACTACTACTACTACTACTACTACTACTACTACTACTACTACTACTACTACTACTACTACTATTAATATTACTATTAATACAACTACTACTATAACTATTACTACTACTATTACTATTATTACTATTACTACTACTCCTGCTCCTGCTCCTGTTACCACTGCTGCTGCTGCTGCTACTATTACTACTACTATTACTACTACTACTATTAATATTACTATTAATACAACTACTACTATAACTATTACTACTACTATTACTACTACTACTACTACTACTACTACTACTACTACTACTACTACTACTACTACTACTACTACTACTACTACTACTACTACTACTACAACTACTAATACTACTACTATTACTACTACTACTATTAATATTACTATTAATACAACTACTACTATAACTATTACTACTACTATTACTACTACTACTACTACTACTACAACTACTAATACTACTACTACTACTACTACTACTACTACTACTACTACTACTACTACTACAACTACTACTACTACTACTACTACTACTACTACTACTACTACTACTACTACTACTACTACTACTACTACTACTACTACTACTACTACTACTACTACTTCTACTACTACTACCTATTGTTACTGTAGATGATCACTCCCAGGCAGCACTGCTGCCATACCCAAAAGTAGCAGTAAATTCCACATTGTTCAACGTTTCCTCCTGAGTAATTTGGTCTTGTATCTTTTCATCCGTTTACTTCGGGTTTCCTTGATTATTCAGACAAAACACAAATGTGGAGTTACTCAGTCAAGGAGAGAGAGAGAGAGACTCGGAGGATTGTCCTGCTTTTCATGTACAGCAGGGCCGGCAATAAAGCCATGCTCTGCCCAACACAGTGACCCATCTGTGTGTCCATAGCATAGGCACAATGAGCCATAAAATCATTTGCTTCTTGGCCAGTGATATACTATAAAATCAGATGACATACATTGAAAAAAAACGAACGTCATTTCTAATTCAACAGTCAAGTTAATCCTCTTAAGAATTTCAGAGTTTCTATGTTACGTACTACAAGGCTAATGTTGTTAGTTGGATGACAAGACCGATGATATATGATCATTGTTACACCCCTTTGTTTTAGGAAGTTGCAGTGTTATGACAAAAGTATATCAACATAGGGAAGATAGAGAGGCGTAGCTAGCTACTGACTTTTTGATCTATTTGACAATCAGGGTGATAAGTTGCAGGGAAGATTCATAGTTGGGCACATTGAAGCTCTGTTTTTGACAAGAGGCCTATTTGGCAACAATAGCTGGTTGTGCTAGAAACGTACCTGCTGCTACTGGGAAATGCTTTGAAACTGACAAAACCGCTTTTGGAGACAGTTTCTTGAAGGAGAGCCAAGAAAACCGGAACTATTAACATACGCATTGGTTGAAACAAAAGCTATCCAAGCTGATATCCAATTACCCTGTCCAACAGTTGCAACTGTGTAATTAACAGGAAGTTTATCATCAAATGTATTTCAGTATGGCACAATTACATTTCGCTGGAATGTACTGTATATGCAGTTTATTGTGAGCAGTTTTAATGAACTCAATGTACATTATCTGACCTGTGTTTTGATACAGATTTGACCAGAGTTGCGTTCAAAGCTGCAGTCTGTGCATCTGCTAGTCGTCACTCAGGTCAGGCTGCACAATGCTCTGGGTATGTGGAGTGCAGTTCTCTTAGCACACTTCATATATCAATGCTTTAATGAGTTCTACACTGGGAGAAGAAAACAACTGAAGGTGCAAATTGAATATATACTGAAGCAGTGTACAGAGACATCAGAGGTACAGTATGACTCATGGAGTTATGCATCATTAGGAGAACACAGCCAGAGCAGCACCTTGATAACTTCAAACAGAGCAGAAAGCCCCCCAAATCAAAATGAAAACACTGACAGGTGATGTCTCATAATACCTCCACCCTCCCCCAACCCCTCCCCTTAAAAAGGAGCTGTCTTTTATAGAGGAATGTGGCGGTTTTAGTGGGGTATACATGTCGCCTCATGCCCACCCTCTGGTTGTCACGACGTTCAGTCTTGTTAAAAGCTCTAATTAGTGGCTGTTGGCTCTTTGGAAACAGATGTTTAAACACAGCGAAAGATTTTAGACATCAAACACGACGGAAAGTAGAAAGAGATTCGTCCCCCCCCCCAATACAGATTTCAGAGAAGTTTATCAGGGGAGAAAAGTCCCAGAAAAACAAAATATTTTTTAACCAAAGCACATCCCTCTCATTCCAACAATTTTCTCGGAGTTAATTTTAAGCAAATGTTTAGTGTACAGCAGTGTGTTGTGTATAATATATAACTGATGATTGATTGGAACATGGTTTTCGAGATTCCCTCTGCATGATTAAATGTTTACCGTGTCTGTCGATAACATGGAAACATTTGCAAGGGTAGTAAAATTCCTTTCACTTACATTTTCATTGGAATCACTCAATTTGACCTGCACAGCCCCAACAAATGATGGCATTATTTCACCTAGCATGTCTGTATTCCCAGCTACGAGCAGTGTGCCTGGAAGTAGATATTAGCGCTCTGCTTTTATGTTGTATATTTCGATTTAATGCGGTCTCTCTCTCGCTCGTATGTAGCAGAGCTTATTATACACATTGACAGGGCCTTGTGACTGCTTGGTCTGGCCTTTATGAAGCCTTTACGGTGGCCTGTTGGATCTCCATTAGAGAGTTGTAGCATCTAAGGAGAGGGAGCATTCCACTGGGCCGGCAGTGGATCAGTTTCACCACCCTGGTCGAGGGTCTCACAGGGGCACCGCCACAACAAATGCTCAACACTGTTTAAGGCACAGCATGTGGAAGCTATCGATGTAATGACGTTTTATTAAAGGGCCCAAATTAGATCTGTGACTGTCGTGTACAATTAACTGAGAGTAAGACTGCATGTGCTGGTTGTGCAGTGAACGGTTTTCATTAGATTGTTACTTTAAGACGAAATCATTGTTCACTTCTTTTGATGACGTGTTTAAATGACTTTACTTGATGCTGAAACTTAATGCGTTGTTGTGGGTTTGTTTATATTCTTTGAATTCTTGGCTTTGTGTCCCTTTATGGTTGTTATTGCGTGTCTTCGAAATGAACTACATAAAGTAGTGTGCAATGTTGCGTTGTTCGTTAAAAAAAAAAAACGGACGTTTGACATTCCAGGACAGATTTATCTCCCACAAATATCTAAGTCATAACCCACAGGATGTAGCTAAGTTCGTAACTTAACGTCATATTTGCTAAACATTGAGTCATTATAGTACTCTAAATCTCATTGAAGATAGACAACATACCGGTAACAATCCACAAACAAGACAGTCAACAGAAGTCATTTAGGCCTAACATTTTAAAAGACTATTCAATTAAAATTATTATGACACAATAAGGATGAGAGGAATATGGGATCAAGCACGATGGCAATATAAAACAGACACATCATTGATAGAGGAAGGAACATGGTTTGCGTCCCAAACGCCACTAAATAGGGAATAGGAAGCCATTTGGGATGCAAACATAGCGAAGTGTTTAAGTGCTCTGTACACCATGTAATACCTAGTATTGCCTGTGGTCCTAATCTGCTACCAATATGTCTTATTTGATCTCAGTCTGGGGCTGGTTTATAGCGGAGTCTGTCTCGCTCTTCCCCAATTAAAACAGCCCAGATGTGTGTTTTTAACGGTGGTCTGCCAATGAATTTGAGGGCAATTACTTCTATAGAAGTTTCCCCCCCCCCCTTTGCATAACTACACTGTTAGTTTATAAGACCTACATATGTAGTCCACAGTTTTCATTGAGACTGACAGTCAAAGTGCTGAGACAGAGGCCTTGGAGGATATGACCATGTGTAGTTAAACATGAACATCTCCTCATACAGTATAAGAGGGTATTCAAATCAAGAAAAGGGGTTCCTCGGCTGTCCCCACGGGAGAACACTTTGAAGAATCCTTTTAGGTTCCGTTCAGGACCTAATATGGAAAGGATTCTACATGGAACCCAAAAGAGGTTCTGCCTGGAACCCAAAAGGGTTTCTTTAAAGGATTATCCTATGGGGACAGCCAAAGAATCCTTGTATGCAGTTTCTTTCTAAGACGATACAGTTGTAATACCGAGGTACCAGTCTTTGCTAAATATTGTAAGTATTGTTTGTTTATATCTGACAGTTACCATGTATAATATGCTTTGTGAACATGAGGGAGTATTGTGTGAATACACTGTAGAGTGAGACCTGTACAAGACAGGCAGTATTAGCAGTGTAATGAGTCTATGGTTGCATTCAAAATGGCACCGTATTCCCTATATATACTGTATATCCCCATAGATCATAGGGCTCTAGTCAAAAGTAGTGCACTACATAGGGAATAGGGTGCCATTTGGGGCGCAGCCTAGGAGATGCTAATCAGTGGATGGCAGACACAGACACGACCATCAGATAGTTCCTGTACTCTGCTCTCTGTTCTCCCCTCCAGGCCTGTCTAGCCTCTGGGCCTATGAGTGAGATTCTATAACCCAGTCAGTTCCGCTTCCAAAAGGGCACCATAAATCACTGCCATATCAGCGTCTCTCGTCAGGCAGTCAATTCCAGGAGAGCTCAGCTCGGCAGCGGCTCACACACTCTTCCTCCCGGTGCCACAGGCACACCCACGTCGACTCAGCTCATGCCCCCAGGTGCACCCTGGTGCACCACGGCTTGGAGGAAAGGGAACAATCTTCCTGATCTGATCATCATCACCGCAGTCATGTCAGAACAGGCCACTTATGGTAAGAGCAGGCAGGTCCCATTTCCTAAATTGTGACAGCTCTGAGGTTTTATGCCAGTTTTGGTTTCAGTCGTCTCTCGTTTGAGTGTGTCATTTTTGTGTCCCCCGCTTACAGGCTTCAGGATATTGCTTCGTCTAGATTTTTTTGTTGTAGTAAATAAAACACCTACTAGTTAGACAGTTGATTATGAGAATTCAAGAAAACAACTACAGTAGGGGAGACAATTAGACCGGCCAGTTCAGTGTGTATCTAAAGGGTTAAGTGGGTTACTGTTGCGTAATTACAGGGTGTATATATAGCCAGAAGGATGCAGTTCAGGGAAGTAAGTTGGTCTGATGTAAAAACGAAGCTTAAAAGGCCTGAAAGTATTTCCCCAGGTTTGTGATGGTGGTCTGATTGGGTTGTGATCGATAGTTGTTCGCTTCGGCCCCAGTGAGATCAAGAGTGTTGTTTCTCTTTCCCCGTCATTCCTAATGGATGACTCAAGTGGGTCCATTTATCACTCTCCCACTCTACCAATTCACACTGAATATCACTTGCTCTCTATTCAATGGGAACACGTACGAGAGGCCCTGGAATGGAAACCCGCAGCGCGCAAACCCAAGCCTTAAAGAATTCATGCTCCTCCACAAAGTATATCTGCTTTTGGCAAATGTTCAAAATGACCTTTAGTCTTAGAGTGGCTGCGACGAGCCCTCGGCTCAAACCGTCAGAGCGCTCTGTTGAATGGATCAGAACACATCTGAATAATACAGTGGGTTTCGACTCGTTTCGACCGAGGGAAAACACGTTTCAGGGTCTCCTCGCTCTTCATCAGATTCTATCTCAAAACAAAGAAAGAGAACCCAGTACATGAAATAGTGCAGCTTCATCTCAGCTCGTTTTAGCTCTGACTCACTCACACAGTGTGGTAGTAGAAACGTAATCCTTTAGCAATCGACAGACTAAACTTGACTTCTCTCAAAGGTTTTGAACGTCTTCGTGTGTGTGTCCCAGGGCAGCTACGTAGAGGCCTAGGAGAGAGTAGAATGTGGGAGTGCTGAAGGTGTGTGTTTGTTCTTTGCGCTGTTGATAGGGGTAGGTGTAGGAGCATCTGTCAGTGCTGAGGGTGGCCCCTTTTCCTGTTGGTAATTGGATCTAAAAGTTTATAACTCAGGCTGACAGATGAGTGCATTGTTGAGAAAATGGGAGGTCTGGGAGTGTGGGAGGGACATCCTCATTCGGGATGTGAACTTGGCATTGTCCTGAAAGAGCACTACTTCAGCACAGCTTCTTCGAGTCAGTTATTCCAGGCAAAACATCTCAATAGTAGGCTAGTGCTACCTACATACTTTTGATGCCTAATTGGTCACTCAGCTATATGAAGCACCCACACACAGCCCATGTTAGGAGCAGGGGCCAGGATCAAGTGGAAGGGAGTTCCACCGCCTTAGAGAGAGAAATAGTTTAAATAAAGTGTATTTCTATAGAACATTACTGTAGAACACTTAAGCCAATTATTGTAGTGACAATTATGTGATAAATGTTAACAGCTGTGGAATGAAAGAGGAGTCTAATCACAGTCTAGTTCATTTGCCTAATTTGATGAGGGAACGTGTCCTACTGCAGAATGGGATGAAGGAGGATGTTAACATGCAGTTCCCTGTTCCTCTCTGTGCAGGTGGTGATGGACCACATGAGACGGAAATGCAAATGCCACGGGACATCAGGAAGTTGCCAACTGAAGACCTGCTGGCAAGTCACACCAGAGTTCAGGGTGGTAGGCTCGCTGCTCAAGGAGCGTTTCCACATCGCCACCCTCATCAAGGCCCACAACAGGAATACGGGCCAGCTGGAGCATGCCCACCACCCCACACACAGACGCAGATCCAACCTCAACGAGCTGGTTTACTTTGAGAAGTCCCCGGACTTCTGCGAGAGGGATCTGCGGTCCGACTCCGCCGGAACGCAAGGGAGGATCTGTAACAAGACGAGTCCAGAGATGGACAACTGTGAAAGCCTCTGCTGCGGGCGAGGACATAACATCTTACAGCAGACCCGCAGTGAACGATGCAACTGCAAGTTCCACTGGTGCTGTTACGTGGTCTGCGAAGAGTGTCGAATAACAGAGTGGGTCAGTGTCTGCAAATGAAGAAATGCAGGAATTCAATAATATACCTTTTCTAAAACAGGGAAAGACTGCAAAACACCCATTCCCTTTGCAGTGGACTGCCATTTCCATTAGTAGAATGGAACGCACGAAAACAAGACTGGAATATAGCCAGTTCAAAGAGGTGTACAATCAGAGTGTGCACAGCATGTGTCCAACCACCATAGTTCAGAGCATCTGGAGCTGCACTGCCCTTCATCTCAGAAAGTGTTTTTAGATTAAAGATAGTGAAATACTACGGACAATATTAATAACTGAGCACTCATGAATTTAAACTAGGTTTCTGAAAATGACAAATGGCTGATTTTGTTATCTATAGATGTAAAAATAATAATAATAATATCTCTGATTCCGGTATTTTAAGAAGAAGAAAAACTAACAGCAGTTATATGAAAGAAAGAGGTTGTTCCAGAATGTTATGTCTGCTCTTGCTTTATACTCAGAGCCACACGTTAATGATGTTAACTCATATGGGCTGTTTAGTAATGTTTCAGGTTACAAAATGTGCCAATTCAATATGTCAATCTGCAAAATGGCTACCATGTGCCTCAAAAAAATTATATCTATCCATACTGGTAAAAAAAGAAAGGGAATGTGGACTATGTTGACGGTTGCGGCCGTTCGATTGCAAGGATGGAGTTGTGAAGACAGAGGGTCAAGTGATAGAGACATGAGTAGTTATACAGAATGGACAGCCTGAGGGCAATGGTGGAGCTGACAATGAAAAGACTGGGCCAATTGGTCTGTGCTGCTCTTGGTACAGTTAGTAGTTACAAACTCTGGTAATCTATAGCCCTACCTTCACACTACTAAATGTTACGATATAGTCCATGTAATAAAGCACTACAATTATCTCATAGGTTTGACTCAATAAAGTTTAAATGTTAGAAATCTATCGTAAAACCACCATTGGAATTTGTACAGATAAATCGATAAAATTCAATGCAAATATATGGTTGTATATATCCTTGCTTGCCAATAGGTCCGTTGTTTGTCTGTGTTGTGTGTTTTATTCTGAAAAAGATGATTTCCCCATAGAATATATCAAAATGAATTTCATCAAATACCTTGTCAGTCAGGGTACATTATTATGAGCAAACACATTGTGTCTGTGTTTAAAAAACTGAAAATGTGTTACTGGTATATTGGCACAGGTTATTTTGATGCAGATTCGTAGTTTGCACATGCATTTTGTTCTGGAGAACGTGTATTTTGGGGATATAACATAGCTATATGCAATTTGTTATAAATGTATTATTTTTCATGTTCGATGGTCATGGTTATTTTCTAAGTTATTTTATTTTTGTGGATCACTTAATATTTGTGAAGCAATAAAGAACTAAAGTATAAAAGGGAATTTAATGTGATGGAAAAATGACAAAAGTACATTTATTTAAAAAATAAAGTGTCCAAATATATCTTGTCATGAGTCAGCAAGTTTACCGGCAATGCACATCATCACGACTTGTTTGCCTTCCATAGACGTTTGCGTGCAGCACCACTGTGGCATCCTGGCTTAGTGATGCATCCTCAGTTCCCTCGTGTAGGATGAAGTTACCAAGTCAAGTGTAAGAATGTGAGAGATATGCTTTCAAAGTAAATAGATGTGCACTATTAATGTGCAAAGTCATACAGACCTTTTCGTATCTAAACGTACAAGCTGAGAAGAAAAGCTCTCCCTCTTTCCTGAGCTGTAGTAGTAGCTTGGCATCCAATACAACTTTCAGTGATTTTATGTTGTTGTTTTGCCTTGGTGAGGACTGCTTGCACTGTGAGAACATGTTGTGCCTCAAAACCCTAGGTTGAAGTTTGACATGTATGTTTGGCAATCCGGACAGAGATCTCCCCAGGCCTTCTGTCAGTCTACGGTGAGCCTCATCAGCAGCCAAATTGCAGAGAGCTGATCATTTCAGCCTTATATAAACAGGCAGAAAATGTACAAACAGTACACGTAGAAGATGATTTTAAGCTTCCCTTTGATAATTCCCTTTTGTCTCTCATTCTTTAAAAAAAATCAAATAACCTGTGAAGTTGACATTTTGAATTATGAATAGGTATAATCATCCAGATAAATACTTGGTAAATATCAAATGACAAAGAAATGGACAGCAATCAATCATTGGCACTAACTGGTGCATGAATCCAGGTCTGGACTTGTGCAGTTCATTAGAATAGTATCTCCTATTGGTCTTGAGTGTATATCCCAGTTATTCTAAGTTATTCTAAGCACCTAACATTCGTACCGAACATTATGTTGGTGATTGAGATTTTGATTTTTGATCCCATTGCATGAACTGGCAGGTGTGGTATTACAACTCTTTTATAAGAAATGAAAACCTTCTGATGCTGCAATAATTCATTGAGAACACACTGGACCCACAGTAAACACATACTCATCTTTGCACAAATTCATTATCCAATAGTTCACCCTCTCGAGCATTTTCCAGTGAAATAGCAGAAAAACTTTCAATAGCATTTTAATCCGTGTTTTTAAACATCAGAAAACACTGTTGCCCGATGTCTGACCTTGGCGTATAGAACGTACATGCTCTGAATTAAAAAACATGAACTGTGTCACCAACCATATATTTAAAGAGTCGGCAAATTTAGGTGACCAAAAATGTAAGCAACCGAAAATGCTAGTACATTACTCTCCGCAAACAAGCGTTGCTCCTTGTGGTGTAAACGACAGCAGGAAAAGCCAGAAGTCATAAAGAAGGGCCGAGGAGAGCAGGCCTCAGAGCTAGCAGATGGGGAAAAAGGCAGTGCACTGCCAAAGACTGATGGGAAATAAAAGTTCTCTGTGCATATTTCCCGAAGGGTGGATCGCGTAAAGCAGATCTGGGGGACCAGTCCATACAAGCAAGGTACCAAACTGAGAGAGTACACACATCACGTGAACTTCTGAGCGAGTTTTTATTGCGAGAAGAAATGAGTCATTTCTTTGTTGACGTCCATAGTCAATAACCATAGTCTATTGAACATATTACATGAGTCATTCATGCTTGTTTGCCCATACACTAAGGAGGAATTATTATCACAAGAGACCCATTTCAAACTTGTTCTTCTAATTTCTCTTTTAATTAGATATCATTATTTTGTACACAAAGACCACATGTGAGCTCTGTTACGGGCATAGGATTACTGATCTCTTTGACACGTCTGAAATGAGCAAGCTCTGCTGAAGACTGACAAAATTATGAACATACATGATTGGTTTACTAGAATCCTTCAGAAAATGTAACCGTTTCTCTCATGTTTAGACATCCAGTGCATGGCCTACCCACCAAATCTGAGCACAGGTACGGTGTCCATAATAGGACAGACTCAGTAAACTCCTGCTGAGACTAAAGCTGTCCTAATATGGACGCCATACCAACGTGTGGCTACAGTGAAGGAGGAGATCAAGGGGCAGTAGTGTTCACTCTGCTCCTTGCTATCAGTACCATTAATCTGGGGAAAGGGCTTGGTGATTACCAGACCCATTGTTTACAGACACCCTTCCTATGGGCGGTCAGTGTGTAGTCCTGTCTGTGTGGCTGTACGGCCACGGGCCACCTCCTCTAGAGACCCATATTGGTTCGTAACGGAATGCCACACTGGCTATTCCAGTGACACAATGGCTAATCACAGATTAGGGTTGCAAAATTCCAGTAGATTTCCCCAAATTCACAGGTTTTCCAGAAATCCTTGCTGGATCTGCAAAAATCTTGTAAATGGACCATATGAACAATCCATAATTGAAAGTCAACCCCTGCAAACAGTTTTAGGATGTTGCCTCATGGTCCCCTAGAGGTTGTGTCTCGTTCCCGATTGGTCCCAGGGACGTCACCTGATGGCTGCAAAGAAACGTTCTCCCTCCCCAAGGCACGTGCACCCTAGTTTCATTACACATTACCCCTTGTTACTGTTGCCAAGTCCATCAAAGCCCTGATTGGTGGACCACTGATCCAGTCACAGCTCTTGGTCTTTTGGCAATGTTAGGGACACCCACAGTGCTTTTAAAATACAGTGTGTGACAACTTACATATTTGACAAACATGATTACATTGTGTATATTTATATTTAAGTATTATTTAACACCTGGAATTTGAACTCACAACCTCTTGTTCACAGTATTCTAATCTTCCTGCTACGCCACCATGTCTGTATCAATGACTGATTTCACATGTAGGCCTATTCCTATACTTTGCACTCCAAAGTAAATCTCAGTGCTGTTAAAAATATTATATTTATCGTATTGATTCAGGAGTAACATTAAAAGAGAATAATATGCCTCACCAACATTAGACAATTATACTGAAAGCCCAAACTCAAAGTGCTGAAAATGGTCAATTAAATTGGTGAGAGAATAGTGAGATTAACTGATATCTAAAATAGCAATGCAGATGGCAGAGATGTATTGTAGGTAATGAATGTGTAGGGAACCAAACTTCTACAGACTTTGTGGTGCAGCAGAAAGAACAGCATGCCTAAATCCAGAAGTGAGGAGTTCAAATCCCAGGTGGGGTCAAATAGAAAAGTCAGTCTTGATCATGTAAAATATAGTTCTCATTGATTTAAGATGTTTTACAATATGTTAGCTGAACAGCGTACCACTTACCTTAAAACTCTCACTACCATTTCATTACCTTACTTCTAATGGTGTGGGACACCTAGGACCATCACGTGACAAAAACCTCCAGGGGACCATGACACAACATCCCAAGAACATTCAGGTGACCTTCAGGGGTCCAAGACACAATGTCCCAAGAATGTCCTAAAAACGTTCCCAGGTCAAACCGGGAACTATAAAAAGGTCCCTTAGAGAATGTTCCCTTGGGGCCATTATGCGATGTCCTAAGGACTATTAAAATGAGCGTCCTAAAAAGGTTCTAAAAGGTCCTGGGAACTAGACAAAGGTCCTCCTGAGAACGTTCTCAGAATGTCAGTGGGATAACGTTGCACCGAAACCCTTAAAGGACCTAATGGGATCGTCGCCAAATGTTCTCAGGACATCTCCTGTTTGCTGGGATGTCTGAACTCAGGGTTTGAATGGGGGTATACAGTTTGCTCATGCATTCTGTTTAACACCAAGCAGTTGATCATATTAGTTTGGCCAAACATGCTATAATACTTTATGTAATCGTAATGCCTGAGCGGGCGATGTTCAAAGACATTCACGAGATGGGCAGTTGTGTGAATCCGCCTGATTCTGTTATAGGTGATTATAGACTGTTGCCTACTGTAGCTGACCAGTGGTCTGAAAGATGCCACAGTCAGCAGAGATGTAACAGCTCAGGTCAGATCAGACAAGAACTAGAACACATATAGACGCTTAATCCCATCAAGGCTCTATTTCTCCCTGAGATTACACCGTGATACATCACTTTGATGCACCTTTATTATTGGATTTGTTCTATGGTTAATATGATAATACTCCGGACTATCATCCTGTTTGGTGAAAACATCCTAATCCTTACTTCTAATTCTGCTTGGGTTTTGAGAAATGTTTTTCCCCTTCGGTTGTTTTACCCGGCAAATTTGGAGCATTTCCAAAACATTAGCTAAGATTCCCATTAAGTTCTAGTTAGGGTTTAATTTAACATTAGGATCATAACATCCCAATAACATTCAAAAAAATGTTTTGGATAATTATTATGTATATATGTTTTTATTAAATATCCTTGGAATGTTCTCCTAACATTTACTAAAATGTTGTGCACAACATCTGTAACAACCTCCACACAACCACCGACATCCCCAAGTTCTCATGAGGTTTCCAGGTAATGCAATAGCACAACGTACGAGTAACATTTTCCCAGCAAACCAAAAGTTCCCAGGACATTCATTAGGTTGCAGCAAACGTTCTCATAGTGAAACTGTGCAGTCGTGCTAATTAGTATACAATGTTTGTATAAAACATGAACCTGCTGTTGCAAGAAAGGATGTGGGAACAGTCTGGTGGGAACATTGTTGGGACATCACAAAAGATATGTTCCCAAAACATTCACCTGAGGTTACAAGAACATTCCAGAACATATTTTTTTCTTTAAACGTTCCTAACACATTTGTTTTAAGTTGTACTAAAAGTGTGGGACATAACAAGAGATATGTTCCCGTAACACTAAAACTGTCACTTTGTGCTGACATTCAGATAATGTTTGTACGAGGTTGCACAAAACAGTATTTTGATGCAAGAATGTTGACAGAACAGCCTTCATGAGTTCTTTAAAGATTCCCAGAACATTTAATTAGGTTGTGGGAACAGTCTGGTTACATTACAAGAGATAGGTTCCCAAAACACAAAATATGCTCAGTTGTGATGACATTAATACAATGTTTAAGTTAGGTTGCACATGACATTCCCTTAATGTTTTAAAAATGTTGATGGAACACCTGGTCTAAGTTTTTTAAAGGCTCCCACAACATTTCATGATGTCATGTGAGTTGTCTGGGATGTTGCAAGAATATTATTGTGATATTCACAAAGGTTGCACAGAACATTCCCACAATGTTGCACAATGTTCCACAATTTCCAAATTAGTCTGTTTTTATGACATTTATAGCACATTTGTTTTAGGTTTAACATACTATTCCATTGCTGTTCACACAATCTACTTTTAAAAAAAAGGTTAAACAGTCAATATTTACACAATGTTTTATTTTTTACAGTTATAGTAAATTCTGCATTTCTGACTGGATTTATACATCTGGACAAAATAAAATAAATCCTCTCTTTTAGTAGATTATATGTGAGGCTCAATTTCATAGTTAAAAAACAGAAACGTTGTTAAATAATATGTGCGTTTGAACCAGCAATCTTCAGATCTGCAGCAAGATGACGAACACTCTGCACCACCAGGGGATAGACCTGATTTTGCCGGATTTATGATTTAGCTCTTTGCCCTTGCGTTAAAAAAAGAACAATACAATTTTAATTGAAAACAATCAGAGTAAGGTAATGAATTGTTACCCAAAAAATGATTTGATATTGAGATTTTAAAAATGTCAGCATTGGACCTTTAAATCAATTAAAAGATTATTGCATTAAACCTGAATTTGTTTTTGTATATTTATTATGTATCATCATTTTTCAGAATGGGTATTGCATGCATTTTCTATATGTTTTGCATGCATTTGTATGTGATGAAGAAAATAATTATTTTTAAAAAATCATCACACAGTGTTACATGTACACAGCATATGAAAGGGATAGGAACATTTAAATAACTCAGAAATTGTGTTCTGTGTCCTGATTGAACATGTTAGGACAAACACAAACCTGGAAGACCACTGTTTTCCCCTGGTGATGCAGAGGGTTAATGATCTGGCTACAGTGCTGAAGATTGCAGGTTCACTCCACATATTCTTCAACCATGTTTGTTTAAAAAAAAAATATATATATATATACAGTATATACTCTCCTAAAAGAGAGAATGTCTATATGTCATCCAGATATATAAATCCAGTCAGCAATGCAGAGTTTAGAATACCTGTAAAAAATGAAGCATTTTGCAGAAATGTATAGTTCAATTTGTGAAAACACACAATATAATTCCTACTTTGAGACCCTTGATATTGTCCACCCTGTCTTATTTTTCATGATAGATCAGCACTCAAATTCTTGGATGAATTGTGAATATGGGCCCAGAGATTATGGTAAATAATCCAGTTACCAGTATTTCCCAGGGATATATTCAGTGCCTTTAGAATGTATTCATACCCCTTGACTTATTTCACAATTTGTTGAGTTACAGCCTGAATTCAAAATGTATTAAATATTTTTGTTTCTCACGCATCTACACACAATACTCCATAATGACAAAGTGAAAACATATTTTTAGACATGTTTGCACATTTATTGAAACATAAGTATTCACACCACTGAGTCAATACTTTGTAGAATCACCTTTGGCAGTGATTACAGCTGTAAGTCTTTCTGGGTAAGTCTCTAAGAGCTTTCCACACCTAGATTGTGCAACATTTGCCCATTATTCAAAACCATTTTCAGGTCTTGCCACAAATGTCCAAGTAGATTTACAGTGTTTTCGGAAATGTTCAGACGCCTTCACTTTTTCCACATTTTGTTACTTTACAGCCTTATTCTAAAATTGATGTAAATTCATGAAAACACCAGCAATCTACACACAATACCCCATAACAACAAAGTGAAAACATTATTTATATTATTTACATAAGTATTCAGACCCTTTGCTATGAGATTCAAAATTAAGCTTAGTTGCATCATGTTTCCATTGATCATCCTTGAGATGTTTCTACAACTTGATTGGAGTCCACCGGTGGTAAATTCAATTGATTGGACATGATTTGGAAAGGCACAAACTTGTCTATTTAAGGTCCCACAGTTGACAGTGCATGTCAGATGAAAAACAAAGCCATGAGGTTGAAGGAATTGTCTGTAGAGCTCTGAGACCGGATTGTGTCAAGGCACAGATCTGGAGAAGGGTACCAAAACATTTCTGCACTATTGAAGGTCCCCAAGAACACAGTGTCCTCCATCATTCTTAAATGGAAGAAATTTGGAACCACCAAGACTCCTTGAGCTGGCCGCCCGGCCAAACTGAGCAATCGGGGTAGAAGGGCCTTGGTCAGGGAGGTGACCAAGAACCCGGGGTCACTCTGACAGAGCTCTAGAGTTCCTCTGTGGAGATGGGAGAACCTTCCAGAAGGACAACCATGGATGCAGCACTCCACCAATCATGCCTTTATGGTAGAATGGCCGGACGGAAGCCACTTCCCAGTAAAATACACATCACAGCCTGCTTGGAGTTTGCCAAAAGGCACCTAAAGACTCCCAGACCATGAGAAACAAGATTCTCTGGTCTGATGAAACCAAGATTGAACTCTTTGGCTTGACTGCCAAAGGAGGAAACCTGGCACCGTCCCTACGGTGAAGTATGGTGGTGGCAGGATCATGCTGTGGGGATGTTTTTCAGCAGCAGGGACTGGAAGACTAATCAGGATCGAGGCAAACATGAACAGAGCGAAGTACAGAGATCCTTAATGAAAACCTGCTCCAGAGTGAGCAGGTCCTCAGACTGGGGTGAAGTTTCACCTTCCAACAGGACAATAATCCTAAGCACACAGCCAAAGCAACATAGGAGTGGCTTTGGGACAAGTCTCTGAATGTCCTTGAGTGACCCAGCCAGAGCCCGAACTTGAACCCGATCGAACATCTCTGGAGAGACCTGAAAATAGCTGTGCAGCAACGCTCTCCATCCAACCTGACAGAGCTTGAGAGGATCTTCAGAGAAGAATGAGTGAAACTCCCCAAATGCAGGTGTGCCAAGCTTGTAGTGTCATACCCATGAAGAAAATATGCTGTAATATCTTCCAAATGTGTTTCAACAAAGTACTGAGTAAAGGGTCTGAATACTTATCTAAATGTGAAAAGGTACTGTAAGTCGCCCACTCAGGAACGTTCAATGTCACCTTGGTAAGCAACTTCAGTGTAGATTTGGTTTTGTGTTTTAGGTTATTGTCCTGCTGAACAGTGAATTCATCTCCCAGTGTCTGGTGGAAAGCAGTCTGACCACGTTTTAGCTCCATTCCGTTTCTTTATTATCCTGAAAAACATGATGTAGCCACCACTATGGAGGGTGGAACTCGGTAATGTTTTATATTGGATTTTGTATTTTCCCCAAACATAATGCTTTGTATTCAGGACAAAGAGTGAGTTGCAATATTTAGTGCTTTGTTAAAAACAGGATGCATGTTTTGGAATATTTTTAATTCTGTGCATGCTTCTTTCTTTCACTCTGTCATTTAGACTAGTATTGTGGAGTAACTACAATGTTTTTGATCCGTCCTCAGTTTTCTCTTATCACAGCAATTAACCCTTGTTTGGTTTTCATGTTTTTGTTATTCACCCGATGATGAGTCTTTAAAACAACACAGCCATAACCATTTACATACAAATACTTCATACTTAATACGTAGATGCTGACTTATGTCAATTACAAGCAATACAGTCAGCTTACGTGGTTAATGTTTGCCATTTACCTCTGCTAGATCACATTCATCAATAAAAGCTTTTTTCTTTTATAGAACAAAAATCAATTATAATCAAGACATGGGTGGAATAAATCATGTTTACATTGAACAAATATACACGAAACAAGGTTTTCCTTTCACCCCTTTCTCATGGTATTCAATTGGTAGTTACAGTCTTGTCCCAACACTTTAACTCCTGTACAGACTCGGGAGCGGCAAAGGTCAAGGGCTGTGCGTCCTCCGGAACAAGAACACCACCAAGAAACACTACTTCTTTGACACAATGCCCACTTCACTTGAAGCACCGATGTGTCAGAGGAAACACTGCGTTGGCGTGCAGGCGCCCAGCCTGCCACAGGAGTTGCTAGAGCATGATGGGACAAGGACATCCCAGCCGGGCCAAACCCTCCCCTAAACCCAAACAACTGTGCACTACCTGATGAGACAGCTGCGACACAGCCTGGAATCAAACCAGGATATGTAGTGACGCAGACAGGACTGTGACTCAGTGCCTTAGACCTCTGCGCCACTTGGGACACCAAGTATGAAACAAGATTTTCATCAGTATTGATGTTGATTGATTGTAACTAAACAAATTGTAAGGACAAATCATGCAAAAAAAAAATCTAAAATCAAAATGATAATATCTCACTCACGTACAGTTGAAGTCGGAAGTTTACATATACTTATGTTTGGAGTCATTAAAACTTGTTTTTCAACCACTCCACAAATTTCTTGTTAACAAACTATAGTTTTGGCAAGTCGGTTAGGACATGTACTTTGTGCATGACACAAGTAATTTTTCCAACAATTGTTTACAGACAAATTATTTCACTTATAATTCACTATATCACAATTCCAGTGGGTCAGAAGTTGACATACACTAAGTTGACTGTGGCTTTAAACAGCTTGGAAAATTCCAGAAAATTATGGCATGGCTTTAGAAGCTTCTGATTGGCTAATTGACATCATTTGAATCAGTTGGAGGTGTACCTGTGGATATATTTCAAGGACTACCTTCAAACTCAGTGCCTCTTTGCTTGACATCATGGGAAAATCCATGTTCATCTGTACAAACAATAGTACACAAGTATGAACACCATGGGCCCACGCAGCCGTCATACCGCTTAGGATGGAGACGCGTTCTGTCTCCTAGAGATGAACGTATTTTGGTGCGAAAAGTGCAAATAATTCCCAGAAAAACAGCAAAGGACCTTGTGAAGATGCTGGAGAAAACAGGTACAAAAGTATCTATATCCACAGTAAAACGAGTCCTATATCGATATAACCTGAAAGGCCGCTCAGCAAGGAAGAAGCCACTGCTCAAAAAACGCCATAAAAAAGCCAGACTATTGTTTGTAACTACACATGGGGACAAAGATCGTACTTTTTGGAGAAATGTCCCCTGGTCTGATGAAACAAAATAGAACTGTTTGGCCATAATGACCATCGTTATGTTTGGAGGAAAAAGGGGGAAGCTTGCAAGCCGAAGAAAACCATCCCAACCGTGAAGCATGGGGGTGGAAGCATCATGTTGTGGGGGTGCTTTGCTGCAGGAGGGACTGGTGCACTTCAGAAAATAGATGGTATCATGAGGATGGAAAATTATGTGGGTATATTGAAGCAACAACTCAAGACATCAGTTGGGAAGTTAAAGCTTGGTTGCAAATGGGTATCCCAAATGGACAATGACCCCAAGCATATTTCCAAAGTTGTGGCAAAATGGCTTAAGGACAACAAAGTCGAGATATTGGAGTGGCCATCACAAAGCCCTGACCTTTTGTGGGCAGAACTGAAATACTGAAAGTATTCAAGAGAAAGGTATTGCAATTGGCATAATACCTTTTACAGTCCTTTACATATAGTATGTGTGATGCTGAAAGCTATCCTTTTTCATATGTTTCAGTCAGCACCAGTATCCTGGAGGTGGTTTGCAGTGATTGTTTAGGTAAATAGGAGGAAAACGCTACCGAAATTCTACCAACACATCTGTGCTACACGTGCAACATGGACCATGGATCATGTCTACTCTCCCTTCCGGGATGGCTACAAGGTTCTCCCCTGCCCTCCCGTCAGCAAATCAGATTAATTCTGCTCCTCCTCATCTATAGGCAGAAACCTAAACAGGTAGCTCCCCTGGTAAGGACTGTTGAACATTGGTCTGACCAATCGGAATCCACACATGCCTCAAGATTGTTTTGCAAGCAGACTGGGAAATGTTCCGGGTTCCTCTGAGAATAGTATCAACGTATACACTGACTCGGTGTCTCAGGAAGTGCATAGAGGATGTTGTTCCCACTGTGACGATTAGAACTTATTCAAACCAAAAGCCATTGATCGCTGACAGAGCATCATGTTGGGCAGTATCACCGCCTGATACGGCAATTGCACTGACCGCAGCTGCAGGTCTCTCCAGAAGGTGGTGCGGTCAGCCCATCACACCACCCGGGGCACATTGCCTGCCCTCTAGGAAATCTACAGCACCTGGTGTCACAGGAAAAGGGTTTGGAGCATGCAAAAAAAGGCATTTCACTGTACTTGTGCACATGACATTAAAACTTGAAACTTGAAGAGCAAGAAGATCATCGAGGACCTCGCCATGGCCTGTTCACCCCGCTACCATCTAGAAGGCAGAGACAGTACAGAAGTATCAAAGCTAGAGAGACACTGAGAAACAGCTTCTATCTCCAGGCCATTGAACTGTTAAAAAGGCACCACTAGCTGGCCTCCGCCCAGTGCCCCGCCCTGAACCTTAGTCACTGTTCTTTCCTGGCTACCACCCGGTACTCTACCCTGCTCCTTAGAGACTGCTGGCATACAGTATGTCCATAAAGTCATAGAACACTGATCACTTTAATAATGTTTACATACTGTTTCACCCACTTTATATATATATATATATATTTACTTCAGAAAGTATTCAGACACCTTGATTTTTTTCCCACGCATTTTGTTACATTACAGCCTTATTCTAAAAATGGATTACATTTTTAAAAATCCTCAGCAATTTACACACATAAATTTGAGCCAATGTATTAAAAATTAAGAAGGGAAATATCTTAGTTCCATAAGTATTCAGACCCTTTGCTATGAGACTCAAAATTGAGCTCAGCTGTATCCTGTTTCCATCCTTGAGATGTTTCTACAACTTGATTGCAGTCCACCTGTGGTAAATTCAATTGATTAGAAATGATTTTAGAATAAGATTATCATAATAATATAATTATGATTTTAGAATAAGACTGTAACGTAACACAATGTGAAAAAAGTCAAGGGGTCTGAATACTCCCTCCCAGAAGGGTGCAGATGTGTAGGTGGGAGAAGGACGTGACTGCCAGGGAGACATTTTAGAGGCCATAATTAAGTCATTTTATGTATTTTATGTGTTTTTTTTAACCTAAAGTGAATTTCTGTTTTCTAATTGAAAGGTGTTTCTTGTTTATAGTAAACATTGCTATTTTATACCAGTACATCTACTGTTGGTGTGTTTTACTTTCAACATTTCAACATTCAAAAATGTTCTCTCACATCTGAGCTATCTTGTTGTATGGTACACCGCTCTTAATATCACTTTTATTGAAGCTTACGTGTCGACCTCTTGGCCTTAGTTAGAGCTTTTTGCTCTACTAAACCATATTTGGTATATACTGAAGTAAAATATAAACGCAACAAGCAACAATTTTAAAGATTTTCCTTAGTTACAGTTCATGTAAGGGACTCACTCAATTGAATTAAATTCATTAGGCCCTAATCTATGGATTTCACATAACTGGGAATACAGATATGCATCTGTTGGTCACAGATTTACCCCCCCCCCCCAAAAAGTAGGGTCTTGCATCAGAAAACCATTAAGTATATGGTGTGACCACCATTTGCCTCATGCTGCGTGACACATTTTCTTTGCATAGAGTAGTTCAGGCGTTGATCAGTGGCCTACGGAATGTTGTCCCAGTTTTCTTCAATGGCTGTGCGAAGTTGCTGGATATTGGAGGGAACAGGAACACACTGTCGTACACATCGATCCAGAGCATCCCTAACATACTCAATGTGTGACATGTCTGGTGTGTATGTAGGCCATGGAAGAACTAGGACATTTTCAGCTTACAGGAATTGTGTACAGATCCTTGCGATATGGGACAGTGCATTATCATGCTGAAACACGAGTCGATGGCAGTGGACTAATGGTACAATAATGGGCCTCGAGATCTAGTCACGATATCTCTGTGCATTCAAATCTATAAAATGCCATTGTGTTCGATGTCTGAAGGGTTGGGTAGGTTACTTTCTAAATGTAATCTGTTACAGTTAACAGTTATCTGTCCAAAATTTTAATCGGTAACATAACTTTTGGATTACCCAACATACATAATCTGATTACATTCTGTTACTTTTAGATTACTTTCCCCTTAAGAGGCATTAGAAGAAGACAAAAATGTATGTAACCAATTGAACAACATCTATTGCAGGATAAATCAATGTAAAGGTTTACATAGCTGGCCTTATATGGATTTCATGGGTTGATTATGCAGCATTCTTCTAACCCATCGCATTCTATTACATGTAATAATATGATTATGTCGTCCAGGTTGGGCTGGAGTAGGCCATCATTGTAAATAAGAATTTGATCTTAACTGGCTTGCCTGGTTAAATAAAACATTTTAAAAAACTAAGATCATGAGGCATTTATAAGTTATATTATTCAAGAATCAATGCATATATATACAGTATATATCATTTATGAGTCAAAAAATGGATGTAGCAACTACAGAATGGCCCTTAAAGTCAATCAAAAGCGTGAACGTTTGAGCATGTGTCGATGGAATTTTTTTTTATCAGCATGAATTTGATTGAGCAATGAAAGCACCGCTTTTATTCCATAGGCTGGGATCTGCACTATGCAGCTGCAGCAAGAGCTCATTTTTCACTGGCTGTCCACTGGTATCAAATATAATGATTGATAGGCAGCTGAAACTTAATGAATTCAACCATTATTGGCTTCAAATACACTTTAAGATTTCTGAACAAACATCCACAAGAACAACAATCCATAAGTCGCAAATAGCTAAATGAGAGAGCAGCAGTGTGATTCACATCAATGCAATATGTAGATATCAATAATAAGTGATATCTGTGTCGCCGTAGACTACACCACTGCTGTCATCCTTACCTTCAAGCATTTATTCAACAAAAGCCTTTTCCTGCGCTTTTCCCGCGATCCATCAAACAGATTTGGTGTGTCATCATAGTGGTCTCTGACTTGTGGTCAGACTCGCCCAGGCGGAACAAACTTGAACATGCACCTTTTTTCAATGCTGATTTGAATGTCATTAAGAAAACAGAGAAGTGTTAAAGATTTTTTTTCGCAAACATCATTTCTGAATATTAAAGTAATCCTCAAAGTAATCATCTAATTTTTCAGAACTATTTGTAATCTGATTACAATATTTTTGCTGGTAACTGTTACAGTTTTTTTGTAATCACTTTCATGTAACTAACTGATTACATGTTATACGTTACTCCTCAAACCTGGTTGCCTGTAACTTATGCCTGCCCATACCATAACCCCACCGCCATACACGCGTTCTGCGGTTGTGAAGACGTACTGCCAAATTCTCTAAAACGATGGTGGATAAATGAACATTCAATTATCTGGCAACAGTTCTGGTGGACATTCCTGCAGTCAGCATGCCATTTCCACGCTCCCTCAAGACGTGTAACATCTGTGGCAATGTGTTTGTGTGACCGAACTGCACATTTTAGAGTGGCCTTGCATTGTTCCCCCGGCACAAGGTGCACCTGTGTAATGATCATGCTGTTTAATCTTGATATGCCACACGTGGAATGATTGTCACATTCGTGAAGAACATCTGAGAGAAATTAGTTTTTAGTGCGTATGGATAATTTCTGGGATCTTTTATTTAATCACATGAAATGTGGGACCAACACTTCACATGTTGCGTTTATGTTTTTGTTCAGTTTCTATAGCGCTTTTCAAAACAATCTCAAAGCTCATCAAAAGATTTAAAAAACTAACACTAACAACAACATGAGTAGCCTAGGCTAGGGGAATCAATAGACGCCGAGTCTTTGAGGTCATGCAGTCTCCAAAGATGGAGAGTGCCAATTAATGGCTTGATCAGAGGAAAGTGGTCAGGGAGATGGTTGATGAAGATGGAGTCTGGTGAAGATCTTGTAGAGGGCTAGCTACTCTGGGAACCAGACTGAGTCCTGTAGCCACTGGACTTCTCCTTCACAATGTATGGTACCCATTTGGGTGATGCCTCAACAGGTCTGGGCTCCAGAAAGCTCACCACTCACAGTTCAGAGTAGTAGCCAGTCATCATAATTTTGGTCCCTCTGCCTAACCTCTGCGTTCCTCTACTCTGCATCTCCCATTCGGGTGACTCTTCAATTGATACACTGCTCAAAATAATAAAGGGAACACTAAAATAACACATCCTGGGATCTGAATGAATGAAATATTCTTATTAAATACTTTTTTCTTTACATAGTTGAATGTGCGGACAACAAAATCACACAAAATGTATCAATGGAAATCTAATTTATCAACCCATTGTTACGTTCCCCAGTTTATGTGTTGTAGTTTGTGTATTTGCACGTGTTTATTTCAGGAAATGGCTCTTTCACTTCACGGAGAGTTTAGTTGTAGCAGGGTGTTGCGTTCCCTCTTCATAGAGGCGTACGTAACACCCATGGAGGTTTGGATTTGGAGTCACACTCAAAATTAAAGTGGAAAACCACACTACAGGCTGATCCAACTTTGATGTAATGTCCTTAAAACAAGTCAAAATTAGGCTCAGTAGTGTGTGTGGCCTCCATGTGCCTGTATGACCTCCCTACAATGCCTGGGCATGCTCCTGATGAGGCTGTGCAGCCCCCAAAGAAATGCCACCCCACACCATGACTGACCCACCGCCAAACCGGTCATGCTGGAGGATGTTGCAGGCAGCAGAATGTTCTCCACGGCATCTCCAGACTGTCACGTCTGTCACATGTGCTCAGTGTGAACCTGCCTTCATCTGTGAAGAGCATAGGTCGCCAGTGGCGAATTTGCCAATCTTGGTGTTCTCTGGAAAATGCCAAATGTCCTGCACGGTGTTGGGCTGTAAGCACAACCCCCACCTGTGGATGTCGGGCCCTCATACCACCCTCATGGAGTCTGTTTTTGACCGTTTGAGCAGACACATGCACATTTGTGGCCTGCTGGAGGTCATTTTGCAGGGCTCTGGCAGTGCTCCTCCTGCCCCTCTTGCACAAAGACGGAGGTAGCAGTCCTGCTGCTGGGTTGTTGCCCTCCTACGGCCTCCTCCACCTCTCCTGTTGTACTGACCTGTCTCCTGGTAGCGCCTCCATGCTCTGGACACTACGCTGACAGACACAGCAAACCTTCTTGCCACAGCTCGCATTGATGTGCCATCCTGGATGAGCTGCACTACCTGAGCCACTTGTGTGGGTTATAGACTCCGTCTCATGCTACCACTAGAGTGAAAGCACCGCCAGCATTCAAAAGTGACCAAAACATCAGCCAGGAAGCATAGGAACTGAGAAGTGGTCTGTGGTCACCACCTGCAGAACCACTCCTTTATTGAGGGTGTCTTGCTATTTGCCTATCATTTCCACCTGTTGTCTATTCCATTTGCACAACAGCATGTGAAATGTATTGTCAATCAGTGCTGCTTCCTAAGTGGACAGTTTGATTTCACAGAAGTGTGATGACTTGGAGTTACATTTTGTTGTTTAAGTGTTTCCTTTATTTTTTGGAGCGGTGTACATGCGAAGGCCTACGGTACACTGAAGTCTACACCAAATACTTTGTTCCAAATGCTAGCTACTTAGCTAACGTTAGCTCAAAACAACCACAAGAACGGTCACTGGGTGGGGCTACAGATGAACCTTTCTGGTTCATATGAACCTGTAACTGATGGTGGGTTCAAGACAACAGGGAACTCAATATGGAAAAATCATATTGAAACTCTGGTTTCATCCTAGAGTTCTGACTTCTACGACCTGAAGATCACCTAGGTCACGATTTTGTTTCCGAATTCCCAGTTGTCTTGAGTGCACCAACAGTAGCATGTTTCGTCCGTAACATACTTCATGCTTTTTACTAAACAGTACATGCTAAATAGTATGTAGTACGATTAGTACACAGTATGCAGTTTAAGTAAACCAGATTTCGGACACAGACTTTATCTCGTAGGACCTCATACCTCATTCTGTCAGCTTCTTCACAAAATACTTGATCTGTGCTAACATTACAGTTTGATCTTTATTACTTTTTAATGGCCTGTACCAGCATGAATGCTGTTGACGAGGAAAGAAGGATAATTTGTGGGCCGTATTCATGAAATATTGAGAGCAAGCCAGCAAGTGCATGCTTTTAACACCATTCGCAACATGTTCCGAGAGACCTAAGCCGACACCACGAGTGGATTTAGTTGGATTTTCTTGAAGGCTCTGCGAAAAGGGAGTTATGAAGCCTGCTCACCCAAGTGACTGTTCCCACATTACACTAGCTTAGGCTCTATGGCCATGTCTTTTACAATGCAGGAGATGGAGAGTGACATAGAGCAATCCACTGAAATATTGATCAACGGGGTTAAATATTTCCTCGCCACGAGTGCCATAAATGGGTAGAAGCCAGAAAGCCATGGGTCCAGCTAAGTCCCCATGAGGGAGAGTCTTCGACTCACAGCCGGCCCACTCCACCTCCCAAGGTCCCCCATCTGTCATTAGAGCAAACCTGTTCTCTATTTAAGTGCGCCCTCTCCTATTGTGACTTCTTAAATACTTCACGAGTTCTGTTTTAAAAAAGGGCTCCTTGAGTCACTTGTTGCATCTTTCATAAAACATCATGTACTTAGGCCATACTTGAGTGGGGGCTGAACATGATCTAATGGAGGCTGTGCAAAGTTTTTGGGGAATATTTTGTTAGTTAAGCGTTAGTTATTTAAAGACAGTGTGTTTGAAACATACCTAATGCCTTGGAACTCTAGAGTGAATTGGAGAAATGAATTGGGGAAGCACGCATTTTCCCAACCTCGCTAACGGAGTTAGGAAAACATTTAAATAGCATTTTTTTCTTTATCAGCATGGTTATTTGATCACTTTTCCCAACAGGTGAAATTTCTATACAGATTCTATTTTATCCATCAACATCTTTGGCTTCTCCTCAAGGGCTGAGAATTGTTTTGGGTTGATTTTAGGACAGTATCATCCACGATTGCCCTTAAACAATGGAATGTACTTAAAACGCCATTAGGAAACGGTCTTTTATCTGTGCTAGGATGCATATTTTGGTCATCTGTTTTGCATTCTCCCGAACAGAGACAGCTGTGAGTATTGGTGTATCGGCCCCCCTTGCCTCCATGAGAGGTCTCCTGGAGAATTTTAGATATACTATTTCAAAATGTTTACACTTGGTCATCATGGAAATCAAATGTCCCTGCCTGTGCCCCTGGAATTACCTCCTAAGTCCTGGCACACTCCCACCACTGACTCTGGGCCCTACAGTTCTGATCAAAGTTATCTGCACTAAATTAGTTCAATTGCTGCATCATCAACCAACCATTCAAAAGTTCTAAAGAGTATAATTAGCCATTTCAGCAGTTAATAACATAAAACGTACAAGCTACGTTATCCTTTAATCTCAGGCTATTCAGATTTTGTTTTGGTGTGTGCTTTTTTTTCAGTTGCTGACCCACCAAGCCACAAGCCATGGTTTATGGTTACCTAATATTAAATCGCAGAGCTGTGGATAGTAAAGTGGTTTTATTGACTGGTATGAGGAGCGATGGTGGAACAACAACAGAGCCAAGCACTTGTGACTAAATGGAGGACTTCAGGAGTTTATAGACTGTTTTAGACCTGAACTGTCGAAGTAAAAACAGTGTCCCATAGTAAAACTATAATTTAAAGCTTCTAGAGAATATTCCAGAGAAGTAGAGCTGGGAATAGGTATCACAGATACAGGACAATGTGACAATTTTTGTACTTTAAAGATTTTTGTGTGTTTAAAAAAAATATATATTAAAGAAATTCTAGCAATTTCTAAAATAAATCTTTACCATCTACTCCATTGCATGGCCAAACAGATGGCTGTCTTAACCTAAGAAAAATATCAAATGGTATTTGTTATATTTATCAGTGAAGCATTGCTAAAGGGACATGGCATCCGGCTAGATAGGCTAGAAAGGCTAGATAAACAGGTAACTGCCAAAATAAAGGAAACACTCGAGTAAATGAAAAAGTATATTGAAGGCAGGCGTTTCCACACAGGTGTGGTTCTTGAGTTAATTAAGCAATTAACATCCCATCATGCTTGGGGTTACGCATAAAATTACTCAGTTGCCTATTATTATGGCAACTATGGCTAGAAGAAGAGATCTCAGAGATTTCTAAAGAGAGGTCTCAAAGGAGCATAGGGGGGTTTAAAGGGAAATTAAAATAAAAAATAAACGTCATATTCATCATCTCCAACACCACCCCAAAATCAACATATGTGAAAATGGTGTGTTTCTATGTTTTGTAGTACAAATGATAGAAGATAAGTGTTTCAAATTACATCACCAACCAATTCGTAGACAATTAGTAGGCAATGCCTACTCATAATTGATTAAAATCACACGATGTACACTGACGATGTCATTGGAAACACTTATCTTCCTCTATCTTTTTACTACAAAACATAGAAACGTGCAATTTCCACATATGTTGATGTTGGGGTGGTGTTGGATATGATGAATATGAATGTGTGTGTGTCTCAGTCACCAGATCTCAACCCAATTGATACTTATGAGAGATTCTGGAGCGGCGCCTGAGACAGCGTTTTCCACCACCATCAACAAAACACCAAATTATAGAATTTCTTGTGGAAGGATGGGGTTGCATCTCTCCAAAAGAGTTCCGGACACTTATGGAATCTATGCCAAGGTGCATTGAAGCTGTGCTGGCGGCTCGTGGTGGCCCAATGCCCTATTAATACACTTTATGTTGGTGCTTCCTTTATTTTGGCAGTTACCTGTAGGTTAATCAGTAACTGCTTTTTGTTCAGAAAAATACAAAGCCCCAGGGCCTTTTGGCTACCTTAAACAAAAGTTCAATATTCTCTGCAGAGACCTGTAGAACTGAGCTCAGAGATCATTCCAGACATTTTTCCGTCCTTCCACCCTGCGGATCCTGCCCGGGAAATATATCTAGTACTGCTTGTGGTACACTATACAAGTATGCTGTGAACAAGTTGAATCAGCTGCATACATTAGCTGTCCCCTGTAGTTAACCAGAAATGTCCTGGACAGGAATGTGCTCCACTTTCACCCAAAGTCTCACAGGTACCCTGTGAAGTCCATGACAAATGACACGCTAGTAAGTGTGTCCTCTACCACAACATCTTCTTGTTTTATTTAATAGGTCAGAAAAGTAATCAGATAAGATTCAGCAGCACTAGAAATTACTTGTGCGAGACAGATTAGAACATGTCTGAAGGGCAGTGCCAACGCTTCACTGTTCCCTAAAGTTGAAACCTGCCTGCTGATGTGTGCGTCAGACATTACCCACACCAAAGATGATCAATAATATTGACAAGATAGTCGAGTGACCACTCTAACAATGGAAATTCATGTCATCAAAGATGGAAGGCAGGCGGGAGAAGGCAAGATCATGTGGGATCATTCTAGCCAATGATAGGGCAGATATTGTCAGGCGGTGGGTGACTGGTACAGTGAATCAGGTGCAGGAGAGCACAGATGAGTGTACAAGGTATTTAATTCCACGACAGCACCAGTATACAGACAATATTCAAAGTGCGGAGAAATATCGGTCACTCGAAAATAACGGGCGTAAATACATAACCCAGCAAACATAACCAGCCGACAAGTACCGGCATTAACAATCAATAAACACGCACACAAACGTGTGGGAAACAGAGGGTTAAATAATAAAACATGTCATTGGGGAATAAAAACCAGGTGTGTAGAAAACAAAGACAAAACAAATGGAAAATAAAAAGTGGATCGGCAAAGACCGGTGACGTCGACCGCCGAACACCGCCCAACAAGGAGGGGGACTGACTTCAGCGGAAGTTGTGACAGATATTGGCATGAACAACAGGCACAACTCTGATATACAGTAAAGTATTTATTTTCCAAGTTGGAGAAATGCCACATGCGCCCACTTATATCAGTGCAGTCATAACAACCATTCCGAAACTTCTATACAATCAAATAAGTCTCATGTAGCAAATGATCAATTCCATTTTTTGTTCAACTCTCTCTTATTGACCTCCATATAAAAATACCTCACTTCGTAGTCTTATTTTCATGGAAAACATTTGGGCAGAGTAAACCCTCTCACCTCACCTCTTCTTCTCTGCCTGCACCAACCACAACCTGAATTAAATCACATAATCTTGGACATGTGACATCGGCATTCTACTTCGTCTTATTGGCAGCATTATATTTTAACCCACCGACTTTTTGAAAATCTTGATGCTGTATATTTTGGAGAGGTAGGTGGGGTTGGGGGTGGGAGGAGGAGGAGGGGGACTGAGGAGATGTCTTCTCTCTGATGTGCTATTTTTCTTGCGCGGTCAGCCTAGATAGTGACACCCGCCCTTTTGAAACAGTACAGGGAACAGGCAACTTTTATAAGGCTTATGACATCAGGGTGCTCTCTTACACAGACAAACAGAACACAAGAGCCAGTAAAAGGGTACCTTGCAGGCGCTACAAACAGCCAGTGTCATAGGTATACTCTTCATCTCGATGTGGAAACCACAACTGAGCACCTGGAAGGCTTCTGTGTCATCTGACTGATGGAAGACACTTAGCTTCAATTGACATTTGACTTGGGGGGCTATGGAGTCAAAGTCAGCTCTGATATTTAATTAAATTGCTGTATTTGTATCAAGAAAAGACCCTTCACTCTTATTCACCCGGACTGAATGTTTAATTGTTGGCGCTCAACATAAAAGTGACAGTTTCTCTAGGCACTTTAGTGAAGAAGGGATTGTGTGTTCTACTGAAAACTATTACACAGCAAATGTCTGCCAGAGACAGGTAATTGTCCAATCTTCTCCAAGCAGGAATCCCTCTCCCTCTCCTTTCTGTGGCATTGTTGTCAGGTTGGTGGTTTCAAATGAAGACAAGTGAGTCACTCATTACACATTCTTTGGAAGTTCAGTAAGAAGGAGACAATAATGGCATGCTGCATGCATGAGACAGCCATAAACCAAGGAGAGCATGAGCCTTGCCCCGACTAAAAAGAGACCTCTGTGAAATGTGATGTGGAGCCCGAAAACACATCCGAGCCTTTGATGATTTTAATCAGTAGTAATGCATTGTCAAATGAGTTGTGAGGAAACCTTAGGAATCCCACAAGAAAGACCTGCACTGGTGGTGTGCTCTTCCCTCTTTCCTTTGAGTGATGGAGTTTACTTGTGGTCCTGCTGCTGCAGTGAAACGGGATATCAGGTAAAATACTGTATAGGAATACCGTGTCCATATTAGGACTGCTTTATTAGAAAAGGTGAACGGTGTGCAGCAGGAGACACGCATTGAGGATCTTACAGTGAGTGGCCCTTTAGTGAGTGGCCAGCTTAGCCGGCGTGGGGACACAGGGCAGAGAGAGTCACACAGCGTGGAGCAGAACGGAGCAGTGCGGCAGTGCAGAGCACATCAGTTAGACGAGCAATAAACGCAGGTCTTTAATCTGGCTAGAGCAGCTGGCCTCGGCTGACAGCACTGAGGTTCTCATTATCTCCGTATTCCTCCAGTGAGCCCTCTCATGTGGTCGTGCAGCTGCAAGTGGCGTGCCTCTACTCCATCGCTCCCGAGCAGGGGGACTTTCCGAGTAGAAGAGGTAGAGAGAGAAAGAGAGGGAGAGAAAGAGAGGGAGAGAAAGAGAGAGAGAGAGAGAGAGAAAGAGAGTAAGAGGGGAGAGAGCGAGAGAGGGGGGGGTGAGGGGAGAGAGAGAGAGAGAGAGAGAGAGAGAGAGAGAGAGAGAGAGAGAGAGAGAGAGAGAGAGAGAGAGAGGGGGAGGGGAGAGAGAGAGGGGTGAGAGAGGGTGAGGGAGTGAGGGCCTGTGAGAGAGAGAGAGAGAGAGAGAGAGAGAGAGAGAGTTATCCTAACCTTGGAGTTACAGTACACAGTTTGAGAGGAAAAGAGACAATTTAGCTCTGTGCAGAAACAGAAAACACCATCTTGAGATTTGAAATGGTTTCCTGTCATTTATTTCCAACCTGTTTATGTCACAACAGTAACCTATCAACATAGAAAGAATAAGAAAACCTTACAGAGTATACAGTTATTCAAGTTAATGTTTTGGAGGTAATGTCAATGTTAAGGTTTGTGCTTTTTGCATCAGTCATTTAGACAGGGGTTGAGAGGGAGCTGCTGTGCTGCATAAAACAATTAGAATGCTTCCTTACAAATGTGCCCCAGGCAGTAGTGGAAGAACAACTACATTTTCATACTTGAGTAAAAGTAAAGATACCTTAATAGAAAATTACTCAAGTAAAAATGAAAATCACCCAGTGAAATACTACTTGAGTAAAGGTCTAAAAGTATCTGGTTTCAAGTGTACTTAAGTACAGTGATGGAAAAAGTACTCAATTGTCACACTTGAGTAAAACCGATGAAAACTGGAGATGATTGTCGACCACAGAAAAAGGAGGACCGAGTACACCCCCATTCTCATCGACAGGGCTGTAGTGGAGCAGGTTGAGTGCTTCAAGTTCCTTGCTGTCCACATCACTAACAAACTATCATGGTCCAAACTCACCAAGACAGTTGTGAAGAGGGCATGGCAACATCTATTCCCCCCCAAGAGACTGAAAAGATTTGGCATGGGGTCCTCAGAGCCTCAAAAAGTTCTCCAGCTGCACCATCGAGAGCATCCTGACTGGTTGCATCACCGCCTGGTATGGCAACAACTCGGAATCCAAACACAAGGCACTACAGAGGGTACTGCGTACGGCCCAGTACATCACTGGGGCCAAGCTTCCTGCTATCCAGGACCTCTATACCAGGCAGTGTCAGAGGAAGGCCCACAAAATTGCCAAGGACTCCAGCCACCCTAGTCATAGACTGTTCTTTCTGTTACCGCATGACAAGCGGTACCGGAGTGGCAAGTCTAGGTCAAAAAGGCTTCTTAACAGCTTCCACCCCCAAGCCATTAGATCATGAACAGTTCATCAAATGGCTACCTGGACTATTTCCCCCATTTTTAAGCTGCTGCTACTTTCTGTTTATTATCCATGCACAGTCACTTTACCTCTACCTACGTACGTGTATGTATTACCTCAATTACCTCAACTAACCCGTACATTGACTCTGTACCGGAACCCCCTGTATATAGCCTCGCTATTGTTATTTTATTATTGCTCCTTAATTATTAGTTGCATTTCTTTTTTCATTTGTTTTCCATTATTAGTATTATTATTTTGTGTATATATTTTGTGTGTATTATTTTTTTAAACAGCATTGTCGTTTAAGGGCTTAAGTAAGCATTTCACTGTAAGAGCTACACCTGTTGTATTCGGCGCATGTGAGAAACACAATTTGATTTGATTCTAAACTAAAAAGTAAATGTAAATGCCATACATCAAATCCCTTATAGTAAGCAAACCAGACGGCACAATTTTGCTTTGTTTTTTATTTAAAAGAGTACATATAAGTAAAAAGTACATATTTTCTATAGGAATGTAGTGGTGTAAAAGTTCAATAGTAAAGTAAAGTACCGATACCTAAAAAAAGGTATTTTTACTCAGTTACTTTACACCACTGGTCTCAGGTGATACAGTAGGTGGTCGCAGGGATATGTCTTAGCAAAGCAGTATACCTCACATGAGAGGTAATACAAGTGTTTACCTTATACCTGCAAAGAAGTTGTGCTCTGTATCAAAGTTCATGGGACCCCATGAGATACATACCACAACTTCAATAGCTACAGTTATCTAATGTTACATATAACCATACACAATTATATGTTATATAATTAACTGATAATGCCAGAGAAGCCGATGTTTGGAGGATATATTGGAACGGGGTGTTGCTAGGTCCGAGACTAAGTGAAACGTGATATCAGGTGAAATACTGGATAGGAATACAATGGAAGTAATCTGATAGGGCTGTGAGTAGATGACAATAAATAGGCATGCACGTAAGTAAATAAATAAATAACAAATAGTCAGTACATTCTCTGTGCACCTTTGCAGCAAATGAAGGAAGGACATTCAGGTGTGGTATTTCCTCCTTTCTGACTCATGCATGATGCATCATATGTATTTCTACTGTTTAACTTAAGGATCCAACCCTTTTTTTCCATTTTCGCCTAAAATGACATACCCAAATCTAACTGCCTGTAGCAAGGATTTTAAAAAATTAATTGTACCTTTATTTAACTAGGCAAGTCAGTTAATAACGCATTTTTATTTTCAATGATGGCCTAGGAACAGTGGGTTAACTGCCTTGTTCAGGGGGGGAATGACAGATTTGTACCTTATCAGCTCAGGGATTCAATCTTGCAACCCTTTGGTTACTAGTCCAACACTCTAACCACTAGGCTACCTGCCATCCAGACATGAATATTCTTGATACCATTTGAAAGTAAACACTTTGAAGTTTATGGAAATGTTAAATTAATGTAGGAGAATATAACACATTAGATCTAAAAAGATAATACAAAGAAGAAAAAAAAATTGTGTTTTTTTTTGTACCATCATCTTTGAAATGCAAGATAAAGGCCATAATGCATTATTCCAGCCAAGGCACTATTTCGATTTTGGCCACTAGGTGGCAGCAGTGTGTGTGCAACGTTTTAGACACCGATCCCGTAGAGGTTAAAGTAACTGTCCAGTGTTTCTAGAGTTTTATGAAATATGACCTATAATTAATTACAATATGAGTAAAATAGTTTTCCTTCCCCCCAAAAATGAAATACTTATGTTAATAATGTGCTTTTCTGTGTTGGAATGGCGTGAGCATAACCAAACAAGAGAATGGTGTGAGCGTATACTGGTCATTAAACATATTCATGCGAGTAGACTGCTGATTGGCCACATCATCCTCTAGTCTATGAGGCAAGCATTTTTTAAATGGTCTGTTTGAGATACAAGTTTGAGGTGGGGGTTTTTAAGTGTTTTTATTTTTCTCCAATTTATGCTTTGGTCACAAATACAAGTATAGGATGAGTCAACAACAATATTTGGGTATGAGTCAACAGAATAGGAACTTTTAAAAGTGAGATTTTCAATGGACAGTTAAGTGTTTAGTCATTTCAAGAGAAACATCTCTATGATAATCCTAATGCATCCCACTGCTGGCTCACTTCTGAAGCTAAGCAGGATTGGTCCCTGTTGGAGGGCCAGTAGGAGGCACCCTTTCCTCTAGTCAAAAAAAATATCCCAATACCCCAGGGCAGTGATTGGGGACGTTGCCCTGTGTAGGGTGCTGTCCTTCAGATGGGACGTTAAGCGGATGTCCTGACTCTCTGTGGTCACTAAAAGGCCCATGGCACTTATTGTAAGAGTAGGGGTGTTAACCCTGGTGTCCTGTATAAATTCCTGGATAAATCATGGCACCTAATCATCCCCAGTTTGCAATTGGCTATTACTTGTTAAACAAAATCTCTTTATTTGAGCAACGTATTAGTATAAAATAATATAATTGATTAAAAAAAAGTAATGTAGTATACAATATAGCTCAGTATTTGTATTGTTCATTTGATAGTACTTTTTCCTCGTCTTTATGAAGGGATCCAATAATTCCGGACCCAACTGTACAGTAGCTGTTACATAATATCTTTATAGTAACCAAAGCCATTATCCAGATGAACTCTTCACAAGTCTACATCATATCGTTTTGGCAATAAGCACATACTTTAACGGTCCAATGCTAATCCGTTAGCTAACGTAAACTGTCCTAGTCCATTTCTAAAAATGGCTTCATTCGCAGATGGTCTCATCAATAGTGGCAACCACAGCAGGCCGTGAGCCCTAAGCTCTGCCTGGCTGCATGAACATCTGGCCCTGAGGTCAGTGATCTCCTCATATTTGGTAACTTGAGGATGATGGATGCAATGGGCTCATAGGGCTCTGTGGTTTCTCCCAGAGTTCAGATGCTCTCAGGTTTGAGGCCAACAGGGCTATATAAAGAAGAAGGGATATAATATCTATCGCATGTTCAGATGTTCTCCAGTGGAAGCCAAGTCATTGGGAAGAAGCAATGGTCAAGTTGCCTTTCCACTTCTTTGATATGTCCAAAAACATACATATTTTTACATTTCACACTTATCTTACCAGGAAGTCCCACTGAGGTCAGAAGAGGGAAACCTGAAGTTACATGTTCAGGGGTGCTGTAGGGTAATGAAACGCTAACCTGGTCCCAGATATGTTTGTGCGACCATGTCAAACATGTGACAAGAAGTTGACATTATAGCACAAACAGATCTGGGACCAAGCTAATGAAATGTCGGTATCAGCTATAAGGTTTGTTAAGTGAATACTATTTCTGTTTCCTTGGTGTTCATGTGGCTTTGAAAACCAATGAGGATGGATGTCCCTGTGTGTTCCACATTCCAATGGCCTGTCGTGATGCTTACAATTGAGTTTAAAATGCATAAGAGACCTCTACATCTGGTGATAAAGATGGGTGTGACACAGTGTGTGGATTTACAAACGGGCATTCTTGCTCATTAATGCATAAAATACACTGTTCGGTTTCTCAGAGCACAAGGAGCACATCTCAGTGTGCAGGGTGCTGCTCCTGAAAACAAGACCAAATGACATTGTCAGTCATTATATCTGCGGATATACAGTATGCGAGGTGGAGGAAGTTCTTATTAAACAAAGGCTATCTTTGGACAGATTTCAAAATGCCCTGGGAACTATTAGCAAACAACTACTAGATATGACCTGATACATTTCACACTTAGAATGTACATGGCATCACTGTATACCCGTGTTTGTCCAAAAAGTCATCATAGAAAAGAGGCAGGGGCTTTCTACAGAATGACCTTCAGGTTCATTGGACGTCTGAGTACATATCACGTCAATACTATATGTAAGCCACAGTGGCGTACGGTGTACTGTGTACGGTGTCCATATTAGGACAGCCTCAGTCTCAGCAGGAGTTGTTTCAATCGACCCCGTACGGGTCTTCATTCCGGGGACGTGATCTCTACATCAAAACAAGGCCAGCCATCCCATACAAAATGTCAGGGGGATGTTGTCAATCAGTTAGCAGCCCTGCTACTGGAACTGGAATGGAAAGAAAGAAAGAAAGAAAGAAAGAAAGAAAGAAAGAAAGAAAGAAAGAAAGAAAGAAAGAAAGAAAGAAAGCAAACAACCCAGTCCTCCTCACAGCACAGGCAATGTACTAATTAAACCAATGTGCACATGCTGCTAGTGGGTGATGGTGCCAGGACTTCCGCCTGCAGTTCAAATGCTCAAATGGTAGCAACGCTTAACAAATGTAGTCTGGAACAGCTAGATGGTAGGTTTGACATTGTTGTTTTTGAGAGTGAGGCTGTCCTAGCATGCCTGTCTTTTTGCTGATCATTTTTGCTGAATCGTTTTGAATAATTCAGCTGATATCTACACTTAAGAATAGATGACTAAGATTCCAGGTTTCAGTTGAACTGACTTCCCGATCAGGCACCTGCAGGCCACACGGATGGAATCACACCACACAATTAGCTCCGCCTCTGTCACACAATGCTTGATTTGTTTTCCATCCATCATGACATCCCCTCCAATCTGCATATCTAGATTACAGAGTGCTGTGACAGGGGTAAACTGTTAACTCAGACAATTACTGGTTGAGGTCCTTGGAGGTAAGATGCCAAACATCGTGCAGGGGAGTCAATTAGTCTGCGTGCAGTTAGGCCTTTGATTTCAGGCTAAGTTATGACCACAAGCTAAAGTGTAATAAGCGTGTCCTGTCTGATGGTGAAGGATGAGACAACTTGAAGCTAAATAACAGGGTGATGTTATTCGCAGGGACAGAGAATGAACAGTTGCCACCCTCTGAGGATAAAGAGAAAATAAGCTATTTAATTAGTAATTAAAGGCAGGATATAAGATTCTGTAAGGGGGGGGGGGGAATGACAAAGGCCTATTTAAAGTATATTGTGATGAGGTAATGGCTACTTAACTAAATTCTCAGGTGTGACTTGAAACCTTTAGACATATTGTACTCAAAAGACACGAAATGGAGTTAAAATTAAAATGAGCTGATCTGCCGTAAATCAAATAATTGAGTCATCATCACCTTCCGCATAGAATTGGCTAAATTAAAATTCATGAAATTCTCTTGAGGGGAATTTCTCTTGAGGAGTATTTGTGGGACAAATACTTCAGGTTTTAGTTTTCATGGGGAATTTTGAAAATATGTGAAGGCTGGTGAATAAAAGTCTTTGCAGAAGCAGATTTGTCTGATGTTGTGATTTCTCCAAGGTTTGTTGGAATGGGAAGTAGATTGCAATGGATTCCTCTGATATTTTAGGAATACCAACAAGTGATCTCTTACTTGCTCTGTTTTCAAGGACTTACCAAACATAGTTAAACGTAGATGACTGTTTGTCCAATTAAAACATTACCGGAAGGAGTGAGCTGAGTTACGGTAACTGTCTGTGTGCCCCAGTGGTTAGTCATTGCTCCTGAATCACTCACAGACAAGAGGTCAGAGATCAAAGTAAGTCCAACTCACTTGGACTGCAGACACCCCATTTCCTGCAGTCACGACTTGTGTGGCTTCAGTGATTGGTTTGAGTTTGAAGGATAATGGGGGGATATTTCAGTCGTTATCGTCGGGGTATTTAGCATCCCCACACTTACAGACAGAAGTAAGCTGTAAATGACACAATTGTAACCAGATGATAATCCACCCCTTTAAAGTCACCCGCCACAGACTGCCACACTCTGCATACACTCTGGTGCCAATTTACGAGCGGGCCATGTAAACCTAGCAGACCATCTTGAACCACATCAGTGAGATATGAATCACAAAACACAGACTTTCATCTTCAGCTCTGTGCTCCGCCAGTGGTGGCTGAATCAGGGAGCAGTTGAAACATGGTCATTGTACTGTGTACCCTGCCGCCATTTTCTACTTAATCACAGCGATGCAACCTCCTCAGTCTGGCTTTGTTATTAAAAAAAAAAATGGATATGATGAAATAGGGAAGACATTTAGTAAACAAAAGTTCCTAACGGTCGGCTCAGAGAAAAGATGATGTAATTGTCATCCTGGGTATGTTTGTAGACAGGGGGATTATTTTGGCTACAAGACCAGGGCAATATGATGGCAAATCAATTCATATTTTCAGATTGTTAAATGTTATTTGTCTTATGCTAATCATGTAACATTTTAGTGCCAATTGCATACTCTTAGAATAAAATAGAATATCATGACTTTATTTTTCCTAGAAGGAACTTCAGTTGTGGCAAGTGGGAAAAGATAAAGATATACATTATAGAAAACATACATAAATATTCACACATGACAGATACAAATGCTATACAAAGTATTTTTTAAATAAAAATAAGTGAACAAATGTTTTATTGCTGTCAATGCATTACATCTTTGTTCCTGGAGAGCTGCCAGCTACAGAGACAACCAGATACCAGAGAATGCATGTTATTGCCTCATAAAGTAACTAACACCCCGTTGCAATAATTAAGTATTTACTACTTTAATTATGGGTAGCAAAACTAACAGAAATTGTTTATAACCAGCAAACGGCTCCACGGTTCCTTTAAGTGTCAAAATAGTTCTTCACAATGGCATTCTACAGGCCTTCCACCCATTGGACACGGACACACTTTTTCAGAGTGGTTTTCTCAATTAAAATATTAAAAGTATAGTAATACCTTCTGTTTTACCATAGGTATAGTTTGTATTAATTTCTAAAATTAGCCATGGAAGATGTTATCTTGTTTGAGAGAGAGAAGGAAAAACAGTTTGTTTTGGATTGTGTTATTTTTATTCAGGTAAACCTAAATTGATTTCCTTTTTTTCCCCAGTTTGTTGACATTGACTGAACAACATAAATTGTCCTGGGTGATAAGCATCAAGGGGCCTGTGTTCTATTTCGTGTCTATATGGAATGATATGGAAGGTTTTAACACGGTATGGTTCTAGGATAGACCAAACCAGAACCACATGTTATCTAAATATATGACTCTGGGCCACACCAGCACTAATGACCGTGACAGAGATTGACAAACACCGTGTCACATTGATGGGATGGGAGCATGGACTGTGTCCCAAATGGCACTATTTACCGTAGGTAGGGAAGAGAGTGCTACTTGGGATGCCTGCGGTGTTTCATTCCACAACACCCCCAGAGTTTCCATGATGAATGAAGTGTCACATTTTCAGCTTTCACTCAATGAAAGCACTGTCTTTCCATGAGACACATACAATAATCTCAATCTAGAATAGTTCAGAGAGTGACAGAATGCATTAGACAATATGAGAAATGTATTATAAGTACTGTAATAAGAGCACACTCTTTAATTGTTTGAATTATACTGCTTTCCCATACAGACACACACCACAATCACATCAACCCGATTCTGAAAATGTGTTTTTGACAAATCCGATGTGACTGTCCTGCATGGTTCCATATGCCAGGCCTGTTTCTGTGTATTTAATGGTCATTGCTAGGGAGGGGCCTGCCTGTTGGATTCCTATCTGGTGTGTGACTAGGAGCTGTGGGATAACTGGGCAGGGCCGGCCCATGATGTGGTTCCCATGTGCTACTTCACACATGGTGATGAGCGATGCACATCAGGATGACTCCATGGGAATGTCAGGGCCCAGTCCACCGCCATCAGTGAAAGCTCTGCTGTGGTCACACACACAGATGATTACACTCCACAAGTTTACAGATGGCCAAAGCACCTTGCCAGTACCTATGACCAGCCTATGATCCCCTTTCTTTAATGGCTATATCAAATCGCGATCGTATCTTCTTTTCAACGTTGGACCCATAATTCAAGGTGATTGTCAGTGATATTCAGTGTATAACTTAGTTTTAAAACTCTTAGAAAAAAGGTTCCAAAAGGATTCCTCGGCTTTCCCCATAGGAGAAGCATTTTTTGTTCCAAGTAGAACCCCTTTTGGTTCCACGTCGAAACCTTTTGGGTTCCATGTAGAACGCTCTGTGTAAATTGTCCTACATGGAACCCAAAAGGGTTCTACCTGGAACCAAAAGGGGTTCTTCAAGGGGTTATTTTATGGGGACCTTTTTTTCTAAGAGTGTAGTCTTGTATTGTCTGTGTAAAGATTTTTTTTAATGGTGGGGTCCCAAATGTGCACTATAAAGGGAATACGGTGCTATTTGGGACGTGTCCATGGTCTGTCCTGGTTTCTCACTGTCTTAAAATGTAATGGGGCCCTTAAAATATATATATTTTTTTCTAAAACTCTCTAATTCCTTCCACCATTGTTCTGTTGGGCTTTCTCATTGGACCTGTTAAGACATTAGCAACAGACCCTCTGCATCTTGTCTTCGTTTGGGTGGTGGGGGAATTCATGTTGCTATAACTATGTGTATTCTCTTCATGCCATGCCCTACTCTCCAACCCGAACCTTTGACCCTTTCAGATAATCAGAGGCAAGGCCTAACTAGTGAGCATCCATTTTAGATCTTTTGAAGCTCCCCACCTTCCAGTCACCTTTCCCCAAATGCCATCTGTGTATCAGCCTGTATCGCCTAATCATCTGTCGGATGTGAGATCTTCCCAATGGCAGAGGGCCTAGGACTTCTTACCATTTCCAAAATAACTTTGTAAGTACTATGGTATCGTATATCTGTTTCACAACACAGCTCTCGGTAAATTGTGGCTATGACACATGTCGAGGTTCTCGAGTGGTTCTCAAGTGGTTCTTGAGTGGTTCCCGTGGTAGAGCAGTGTGCAGCTGAGGAGAATCAGGGCCAGTCCACTGCTGACTTGACTGTAATGCTTCCAGCCGGCGAACCAGAGCATCTGAACTCTCTGGTTGAAGAGAACGTTCAGTGTTTCCAGGGAATCCGGCTCAGGGATCAAACAACCTATAGACTCCAGCCACCACTGCTGGGCTGCTGGCCCCTGCTCCAACGGGAACACCCTCTCTGTGGCTTCCTTTACAAATATTAAAGACCTATACTTTCGTTTGGACATTTCTGCTCTTTATTTGTGTACCATTTTGTGGTTGCATAAATAAAAAACTGCCATGCACTCATTCATTTGTGCATTTAATATCTGAGAATCTAGTGAAATCCAAAAATACACAAGAAAACATGCACATGTTCAGTTCACCATCTGCAGAAATACTTCCAATAGCTGCCACTCTGTTTTTCTTCTTCTTCTTTTTCTCCTAACAGTCAAAATATGGAGGCGCATTCTTGTGTCGAGAGCCCGATGGAACTCAACACTGATGTTGATCACAGAAGTGTGTGAATGTATTGTTTGAGTTTCGATTCGAATCTATTGTAGGTAGTTTCCCTGTCTCTATGGGCTCTATTTTAACAAACCTAAGGCAATGGTAAATCCTAGTCCTGGCGGTAGCGTTATAGGTTCGGGGGTGTGTCCGATTTTTTTGTTGTTGCTATTTTCACAACCAGAATTATGGGTACAGTAGCTGGCGGTTGCACAAAAAGGCTGGGATTTGATGAATAAACAAGTGGTGCATGTGTCGAGGCTTGGCCCGTCACTGGCCAATGAGAACATGATCCATGGCTAAATATGCGGTTGCTTCAAGCGGTGTATTAAGGTCTTTTATGTATTGCATTGTGATCAACTCGAATTCGAATGTTAATCCGTTATGCCTAGTTTGCCTAAATTGCCTACCATATATTGGTTAAATACTGTGTGTGGAACATGTTTGCAGTCTACGTTGTTCTAATTGCATTTCTTTAATATGGAAATGCATTAATTAAACATAGGCTATACAGCATTCATACTGATATAGGGGCTAGGCCTACTGTAAATTGCAGTCTGGACATGGACATGCCAAACGTAGTAAATAAATGAAATTAAATTCACTAGGCTATTGATAAGGGTTAAAAAAGACAGTTCTAATAAAAACCAAACAAAAACGTGTTTTAAATAGGCTATGTAAATACGGTTAAAGGCACCATAATTGCTCCCCTGGGTGTGTAATAATCATGGTAATCAAATGAGGGGTGCTTTTTGAAAATGGGGATGTGTAGCTTTCTTGAACAAGCGAAATGCAAGCATGTAAATTGTGAATAAGGGAAAAGCATACGGCCAAAAACCTCCAAAATATTTCAAAGCACACTCAGTAGACCAGGGTTCCCCAACTGGCTAGCCCGGGGGTGATTCTATTTGGCCCCACAAGTTTTCTGAGCCCCAAAAAATATCTATGTTTTTGCATTTCTATTGTTGGACAAAAAAACAGCAAATCAGCTCCAAGTTATTTTCATTTTGGAAATCTGTTCCAAAGTATGTCCATGCATAATAGAGAGATATAATGTGATGTTATTATGTTTCATTCAAATATTATATCTGTTTGGGCTTCTTGTGGTCAATTTGCAGTCTGCAAATTATTTGTAAATATCTTTTGGCCCCCTGTCCATCTGCTCAAGATAAAATCATCGCACGGGTGAATCTAGTTGATAATCCCTACAGTAGACCATTAAAATAAAAACGTTATTCATAGGCTACTTTTGGTTAATGGCCAGAATAAAAAGATGCACATACGCAATGCTAAACCAGTCTTGATTAATGGGAGGGTGGACTATGCTTGATTTTTTAAAAATCAAATGAAACTAAATGAGGGGAAGCCAATCGTTTCTAAATACGAGATTCACTGGCGAAAAAGGGACATCTGTCACGACTCCAGCCGAAGTTGGCTCCCCTGCCTGTTCGGGCGGTGCTCGGCGGTCGTCATCACCGGCCTACTAGCCGCCACCAATCCCTTTTTCCTTTTCTGTTAGTTTAGTCTTATTAGTTGCACCTATTCCTATTTGTGTTTTCTTGATTTGCTCCCCTATTTAAGCTTGTTAGGCCCACTCTAGTTTGTGCGGGATTATTTTGTGTTCACGTTTTGAGTTGGAGGTGTTGTTGTGCTCCGGACCGTTTTACCCTGTGTTTTGGGTTGGTCAGTGTTTTCCGCCCTGTGTTTGGGCATAACCATTTTGTGCCGGAATAAATTGCCATTTTTCCTTGAACCCTCTGCTCTCTGCACCTGATGCCTACCTTCCACTCCTAGTCATCCATGACAGAATCCTGCACCTTACTATGGAATCAGCAGGAGCAGCCGCACCTACTCTCCCATCGATGGAGGAGAGGGTCCTCCATCACACCACCATTCTTCACCGGATTGGGTCGGCTATGGATCAGATAATGGAGAGGTTGGACCGATGGGAGAGGAGTGGCCTTCCCACCTCTTCTCCAGCGCCCCCTCCACCAGCACCGCCTACCCCTGCTTCAGTGTCCGGCTCCGGTACCCTGCGTCTTGCGCTCCCCAGGGAGTGCGATGGGATGGCGGCTGGGTGTCAGGGGTTTCTCCTACAACTGGAGTTGTACCTAGCTACCGTCCTTCCGACTCCCTCATGGGAGGAGAGCGTGAGCGTCCTCGTCTCCTGTCTGACGGGGCGAGCCCTGGAGTGGGCCAACGCATTGTTTAATGACCCAGACTCGGCGAGGGATCACTACCCCGGTGAACGGCTGTTCCACCTACGACAGGAGACGAGGAGCGGGCAGGACTTTGCACTGGAGTTCCGGACTTTGGCCGCAGGGGTGGAACGACAGGGCTTTGATGGACCACTACCGTTGTAGCCTCAGGGACGACGTCCACAGGGAGCTAGCGTGTCGGGACACCACCATCTCCCTGGATGAACTGATAGACATGTCCATTCATCTGGACAACCTGCTGGCTGCCCGTGGGCGTCCAGAATGGGCCCTGTCGATTCCACCTCCAGGCCCTCCTGCTCCCATCCCCATGGAGTTAGGGGGCGCTGCATCGAGGGGGACCGGAGGAGGAGTTTCCTCCTGCACCAGTTGTGGTTGGCGAGGACACACTGCCGACCGGTGCTGGAGGAGCTCGTCTGGGAGTCGGGAAGGCAGGTGGAGCACTACTCGTTCACCCCAGGTGAGTCAGCACCAGACTCACCCAGAGCTTCCTGTCGGCCATATGTTTGTGCTAACTTCTTTCCCTGGGGTTTCTCCCTCTCTACAGCATAAGGCGCTAGTCGATTCAGGCGCAGCTTGGAAATTCATGGATCGTGCGCTCACACTAAGGCTAGGGATTCCACTGGTGTCGTTAGACCAACCTTTCCCCGTGCACACCTTAGATAGCCGACCATCAGGGTCAGGGCTGGTCAGGGAGGCCACGGTTCCACTGGACATGGTAACGCAGGGGGATCATAAGGAGCAGATTAGTCTCTTCCTTACCGATTCACCTGCGTTTCCAGTGGTGCAGGGAATTCCCTGGCTAGCTCATCACAATCCGGTGATTCCATGGAGACAGGGGGCTCTTCGAGGCTGGTCAGAGGAGTGTTCAGGCAGGTGTATAGGAGTTTCCGTAGGTGTGACTACGGTGGAGAGTCCAGACCAGGTTTCCACTGTGCGCATTCCCTCTGAATATGCCGATTTGGCTATCGCCTTCTGTAAGAAGAACCCAATTACCACCCCAGCGACCCAATTACCACCCCATCGACGAGGGGACTACGTGATAAACCTCCTGGAGAAAGCTGCACTTCCTATGAGTCACGTGTACCCGTTGTCCTAGGAGGAGACAGTGGCTATGGAGACATACATCACGGAATCTCTGGGGCAGGGGTACATTCGGCCCTCCACGTCACCCGTCTCCTCGAGCTTCTTTTTTTGGGAAGAATAAGGAGGGAGGTCTGCGTCCGTGCATTGATTATAGAGGTCTAAATTCCATCACAGTGGGGTTTAGTTACCCACTACCTCTCATCGCTACGGCGGTGGAATCACTTCACGGGGCGCGTTTCTTCACAAAACTGGACCTGAGGAGTGCGTATAACCTGGTGCGTATCCGGGGGGAGATGAGTGGAAGACCGCATTTAGTACTACATCTGGCCATTATGAGTACCTTGTCATGCCATATGGGTTGAAGAATGCTCCAGCCGTTTTCCAATCTTTCGTAGACGAGATTATCCGAGACCTGCACGGGCAGGGAGTGGTAGTGTACTTCGATGACATCCTGATCTATTCTGCCACACGTGCCGCGCACGTGTCTCTGGCGCATAAGGTACTTGGGCTACTGCTGGAGCATAACCTGTATGTCAAGGCTGAGAAATGCGTGTTCTCCAAACATGCCGTTTCCCCCACCTCTGGGGTGGCGATGGAGGATGACCGTGTTACAGCCGAGCGTAATTGGCCGACCACGGTAAAAGAGGTGCCGTGGTTTTTAGGGTTTGCCAATTACTACCGGAGGTTTATCCGGGGTTTTGGTCAGGTGACTGCTCCCATTATCTCACTACTGAAGGGAGGACCGGTGCGCTTGCGCTGGTCAGCAGAGGCGGGCAGAGCTTTCAGTCGTCTGACGGAGCTGTTCACCAATGCGCCCGTGTTGGTGCATCCGGACCCCTCTTTAGGGTTCATAGTGGAGATGGACAAGTCTGAGGCTGGGGTAGGAGCCGTGCTGTCACAGCGCTCGGGCGCGCCACCAAAGCTCCGCCCTTGCTCTTTTTTCTCGAAAAAGCTCGGTCCGGCGAAGCGAAAACCTGCCCCTCCGCCTGCCCTGACGGAACTGGGGCCGCAGTGTGTGGGGCATTTTAAAGTCCTGAGGAGGATAAACGAGGTGTGTTATAGGTTACAACTTCCTACTTATTATCGTATTAACCCCTCGTTTCATGTGTCTCTCCTCAGGCCGGTGGTGGCTGGTCCCCTACAAGAAGGTGAGGCGCCTGAGGTCCCTCCGCCCCCTCTGGACATCGAGGGGTCCCCGGCATACACAGTACGTGCCATTCTGGACTCGAGACGCCGTGTGAAGGGCCTACAGTACCTCGTGGACTGTGAAGGGTACAGTCCGGAGGAGAGGTGCTGGGTACCGGTGGGGGACATTTTGGACCCCTTCACTCCTGAGGGACTTCCACCGCCTCCACCTGGATTGAAGGCAACTGAAAAATGAATGGACTTCAGTAGGGCATTTCCATCTATTTATTTAACCTTTATTTAGCTAGGCAAGTCAGTTAAAAACAAATTCTTATTTACAATGTCGGCCTACCCCAGCAAAACCCTAACCCCGAGGATGCTGGGCCAATTGTGCACCACCCTATAGGACAATTATGGCCGGTTGTGATACAGCCTGGAATCGGACCAGGGTCTGTAGTGATGCCTCTAGCACTGAGATGCAGTGCCGTAGAACGCTGCGCCACTCGGGAGCCAAAAGTTAATTCCACTGTAAAACAAATATTAAAAAATCAGGAGCTTTTGTTATATCTCTCAGATATAGGACAAACATTTTGGACGTTTTCATTTTGGACTATCTGTTTTTCCATGTATGAATCTGTTGTTCAATGTATTTCTATGGGCTAATAGCATTAAGGCCAAATTCAATGCGTTTCTAAGGGCTAATAGCAGTAAGGCCAAAATCAATGTTTCATCAAATGTTATACCTACAGTACAGGGGTCATAAAATGTCAAATCAATTAGCTAAATGATCCTTGGTATGACCAATCTAAAACAATTCCATATGTTAGCTTAGTAGAAACCCAGAACCGTCCCTTAGACTCTAGGAGGATACAATACACATTTATTTAGTAAAAAGGCAGGTGCTGCTGATAATACTGCCATCATCGTCGAGGTAGAGGACATGTGTGTGTAGCCCATGTATGTGATGCTGTCTGGGCTAAAATATTTTGTCAAGTCATAATCGTTTTGGCCAGACAGCATCAGATACATGGGCTACGTATACAAAGACAGAGGGACGCTGTTTCGCTCGCTCCGATGCTTTTTCCGGTGAAATAGTTTCAATCACTTCAGAATTTAAGGAAAGTTGGTGGGTGAACATGGCCCTGTTCGGATGCTGGAATTATTTTAGATGAACGTGTGAAGGTAACCAACTTTTTGAGTTGATTTGTTTGACAATCAGATGGAAACACCATGACGAGTTGTGTTCATTGCACATTAAAATGGTGGTGATGAACCTGGCGTTAGTGGCACCAGTTTTTACATGATGTAAACCGACGTGCGTTTGACACTTGCGCATCCTTAGTGCCAGCCGGAAATAGAGCTCTCTCTCTCTCTCCAGCTGACAGGTTGGGGATTAGCAGGCCTGCCTTCAAAGCCAGATCTAAGTGTGTGCAGATTTACTCAGAACACAGGGGATAATTAAGCCAAGGCCCTGCTTTACACTGCAACCACCTAGAACCAAAACACCTTTTACCTGTAGTTAAGACACGATTGAAGACACCACATTGTTACCCTAAGCATTTGTATACAGCTTGTCATGCAGGTTAGACCATTTTAAAATATGTATCTCCATTTGCAAGTCAGCACTAAAATGTTATGACGTTTTTGACCTCTGAATCACTAACATACACTAAATAAAGTAGAGCATTGACATTCTGCCTACCACCCCCGTCTACCCAAACAAGAAGCACTCTAACTACACCATTCAACAGCATGCAGTTATGTGCTGAAGCATATAAAAGAGGTCTTAAAATCAAATATTTCATCGCAGAACTCAGTTTCATATGGCATGACCGTGCTGCCTAAGGAGTGGGTGACGTAGTCGGGATTCCCCATTGCCTGCTGTCCTGTCATCAGGTGGAGCTTTCCAACACCTTACCTTCTTCTACGTTAATCTGTGCTTGTGTAAACATACTCTGGACAGGGAAAGAGAAATAATGTAACTGGCCAGCATAAGAAAAAATGGAAAAAAAGAAGTTCCACGAAACTACGAACTCATACTCATTTTCTCCTCTATGACATCTGGCTAACAGGTGGGTAACCAGCTGTGGCGGCAGGGAGATCTACTGAGACTGGAGATCTACTTCCCCTATAGGACAGAACAGGAAGCACACCCTCAGGAAGGGGCTGAGGAACAGATAGGCCTCATGATCTCAACAGAAATCTACTACACAGACAACAGATGTCAGAAAACAAGAGTGTGTGCAGTACTACTGTAAATTATTTCTCAGTTTATTGATTTTGGGATCAATGACAGCAGAGATCTCTAGATGAAAACCATAATAGCTAGATGTTGAGATGGTCAGCTCATAGGTCAGAGTTAGGGTTGCAAAGGGAAGTTATATTGTTGGAAACTTTCAAGGTTTCCCAGTAAACTACCAAAAATGTGGTAACTTTCAAGGTATTTTATTTTATCAGATGACAGATGGTCTTTTTGGAACTTCAGATTAGCACCAGTGTGTGTAATTATCTCTGGTCCTTTATGTGACCTTATCACATGTGAAATATATACAATAATTAAATAAGATGATTTTAAAATACAAAATAGACTCAGCTGTAAAACATTATCCTAAATATAAACCATCAAACTTAGTGTTTAATATGAGGGTTTCATCATGAAATAACCCTTTTTGATGAACATAGGGGCCTATTTAATGAAGACGATTTCATTAGAATCCAGCTTCTCTTCAATAACTAGAACCAGTAGCAAGGCTGTGTTCCAAATACCACCCTATTACCTTATAGTGCATTACTTTTGGACAGGCACATAGGGGACAGGGTGCCATTTTAAGGGAATTAGGTTACCATTTGGGATGCAAACCCAAGCCTTGGAGCTCAACATTCTATAGATCACATGTTGTAGGCTCTCAGTGTGTTAAAGTCTCTGTGTCATTGAGAGACCACACACAAATCATCCGGCTGATAAACCATACAACACCTCCAATCGGCATAATGCATTCCCTTAAGACATTTTCTGGTAGAAGCATGCCGCAAACAAAGCTCAATGCAATGGGAGCAAGCTGTGGGCCAGATCCGAACATATAGACACAGTCAATTGATTGAAGGGGCAATCCGGGATTCAAAGAATAAGAAAGGCACTTGAACGAAGCTTGCGAGGCATTTATACATTACATCATTCACAAATCAATAGCTGCAGTATATATCATTAATTTAAGAGTTAAAAAAAGAAATGTATGCACCAATCCCATGAACCGATAACAATGACCTTGGAATGACAGACAGAAGGCTGTGTATTCTTTATAAACACAACACTATACGTGTATATTAATACAGTTATATTGTCCATATGGGGGGCAATTAAGTATCACTAAATAGAGTGGAATGTTTAGATGAACTCTTGTTAACACATCATTGACCAAATTTAGTTTGGACCTAATGCTTTGGAAAATGAAATTAACCATATTGGTCAACCCGGTGACTTATTCATCGATTTTCTTCACCGTTCTATTCTACTAACGCCTGACATTATGTTCCTCTGGCAGCCGCTGGCCGCCCTAAGTATTTCACCGTGGCGTATTTGTGAATGACCATCCACGGTCTGCGCTCTGCAGAGACCCTGTCGAGAATAAAACTCTTTAGGGCAGTGATTAATGTCTGTCTGCGTTACTTTCCCCAGCACTGTTCCTTTCTGAATTGGCATTCTTTCAAGATTACACCTTTTTTTTTTACAGGCGTTGAGGAGCGGTCTCCACCAGAGACAGTGGGACAAGCCCAGGGCCCAGCTGGCAAACACAGACGGATGGGTATCCCCGCTGGGGCTCTCACATCACACTACCTAACTACACACTTAATGGGGAAATCTGGAATTGATTCATCCATTTTTGGACTTTTAAATTCATTATATATAGCCTTTGATTTTGGAACGGGGGAAAAAAATGGTAGATACCTCCACGAGCTTTTATCCCATCGGAACCCAAAACACAAGCTTGTTTAACTCCACTGTTTGGATTAAAAGCATGGTTAAAACTATAATTTCGATCTTATGGCTGGTCAGTCCTTGAATCCATAGCGCCGTCTATTAACTTGAGAGTGGTTAGATTTCTCCATCCCCTCAGCTGTGTCGGGCTGACCTATTTGTTGTTGTTTGAACCCCAGACTGCCAATTTAACCCCATGGTATGGACCAGTTTAAAGACCAGCACTAGCACTAGGACTTGCATCAACAGCACTGTTTCTCCATGTTCAGTAATGTTTGCAAAGGGGGGTTTCTTGGAATCAAGTGTGAGACTAAATGAAACAAAATGATCCTCCAAATATGTGTTGGGTCCCTGACAACTCAAATTAAATCATTAACTTCCAAACAAAAACACCCAGCTAAGTGGTTTGGGCTGTTGGTGGCCCTGACCAGTTATTCACATGCCTTTTTGATTTGATTTATTAGGATCCCCATTAGTCAACACCAATTGCGACAGCTAGTCTTACTGGGATCCAACATATAATGAAAAAGACAGAACACAGACAAAATACTAAACAAATGACATATATTTAAAAACATGAACATGTAGTGTGTGTGCATCTATCAGTTACCCATGCATGTCAGTACATACACACAAAAAGAACGTCACGTGAGGGAGAGGCATTGTGCAGTGAGGTGTTACTTTATTCGTTTTTTAAAAACCAGGTTTGCTGTTAACCTGTGCTTTATAAGATGGACATGGGGACTATGAAAAGACCCCTGGTGGCATGTCTGGTGGGGTAAGTGTGTGTGTCAGCGCTGTGTGTAAGCTAGTCTTTCCTCAACTCTTAGACAAAACAGACTGGCATGCATAGTATTAATGTTAGCCCTCTGATTACAATGAAGAGCAAGACGTGCCGCCCTGTTCTGGGCCAGCTGCAGCTTAACTAGGTCTTTCTAATCAAAATAAGATAAAACTAGAGCCTGCAAGACTTGTTTTGTGGAGTGTGGTGTCAAAAAGCAGAGCATCTCTTTATTATGGCTCGACCTCTCCCCATCTTTACAACCGTTGAATCTATATGTTTTGACCATGACAGTTTACAATCTAAGGGAACACCAAGTAATTGAGTCATCTCAACTTGTTCAACAGCCACACCATGCATTTCCAGATTCAGCTGAGGTCCAGAACCTAGGGAATGATTTGTAACAAATACAATGCTCTTAGTTTTAAAGATGTTCAGGACCAGTTTATTACTGGCCACCCATTCCAAAACAGACTGCAACTCTTTATTAAGGGTTTCAGTGACTTCAATAGCAATTGTTGCTGATGCGTATACAGAGCATTCATAAAGTATTCAGACCCCTTGACTTTTTCCACATTTTATTACGTTACAGCTTTATTCTAAAATGGAATAAAGAGTTTTTCCCCTTGTCAATCTTCATACAATACCCAATGATGACAAACACATAAACAGGTTTTTAGAAATGTACATTTACATAAGTATTCAGACTCTTTACTCAGTACTTTGTTGAAGCACCTTTGGCAATGCTGTCAACATTGAGTCTTCTTGGGCATGACGCTACAAGCTTGGCACACCTGTATTTGGGGAGTTTCTCCCATTCTTCGCTGTAGATCCGCTCAAGCTCTGTCAGGTTGGATGGGGGGCATCGTTGTGCAGCTATTTTCCTGTCTCTCCAGAGATGTTCAATCGGGTTCAAGTTTGGGCTCTGGCTGGGCCACTCAGGACATTCAGAGACTTGTCCCGAAGCCACTCCTGCGTTCTTAGGGTCGTTGTCCTTCGCCCCAGTCTGAGGTCATGAGCGCTCTGGAGAAGTTTTTAATCAAGGATCTCTCTGTACTTTGCTCCTTTAATCTTTCCCTCGGTCCTGACTAATCTCCCAATCCCTGCCGCTGAAAAACGTCTCGACTGTATGATGTTGCCACCACCATTCTTCACCGTAGGGATGGTGCCAGGTTTCCTCAAGACGTGATGCTTGGCATTCAGGCCAAAGAGTTCAATCTTGGTTTCATCAGACCAGAGAATCTTGTTTCTCATGGTCTGAGAGTCTTTAGGTGCCCTTTGGCAAACTCCAAGTGGGCTGTCATGTGCCTTTTACTGAGGAGTGGTTTTCATCTGGCCTCTCTACCATAAAGGCCTGATTGGTGGAGTGCTGCAGACATGGTTATGGAAGGTTTTCCCATCTCCACAGAGGAACTCTGGAGCGCTGTCAGACTGACCATTGGGTTCTTGATCACCTCCCTGACCAAGACCCTTGTCCATCGATTGCTCAGTTTGGCTGGGTGGCCAGCTCTAGGAAGAGTCTTGGTGATTCCAAACTTCTTCCATTTAAGAAGGATGGAGGCCACTGTGTTCTTGGTGAGCAACAATTTTTGGTACCCTTCCCCAGATCTGTGCCTCGACACAATCCTGTCTCAGAGCTCTACGGACAATTCCGTCCAACTCATGGCTTTGTTTTTTCTCTTGACATGCACTGTAAACTGTGAGACCTTATATAGACAGGTGTGTGCCTTTTCAAATCATGTCCAATCAACTGAATTTACCATAGGTGTACTCCAATCAAGTTGTGGAAAGATTTCAAGGATGTTGAATGGAAACAATATGCATCTGAGCTAAATTTTGAGTCTCATAGCAAAAGGTCTGAATACTTATGTAAATAAGGTATTTCTGTTTTTTATTTGTAATGTGCAAAAATGTCTAAAAAATATTTTTGATTTGTCATTGTGTACATTGATGACATTTTTTTATTTAAGCAATTTCATATTAAGGCTGTAACATAGCAAAATGTGGAAAAGGTCCATGTGTCTGAGTACATTCTGAATGCACTATATGGTTGAATCATCAGCATACATGGACACAAATGCTTTATTTAAAGGCAGTGGCAGGTCTTTAGTAAAAATAGAAAAGGGTAGAGGGCCTAGAGAGCTGACCTGCGGTACACCACTCTTTACATTAGATGAGCTTCCATTAAAGAAAACCCTTTGAGTTCTATTAGATAGATAGCTCTGAATCCACAATATGGCAGACGTTGAAAAACCATAACACATAAGTTGTCTCAACAACAGGTTATATATGGTCAAAGGCTGCACTGAAATCTAACAGTACAGCTCCAACAATCTTATTATTATCAAGTAGCATTGTATTTGGTCAATACAAAACAAGGCCTGGCAGCAAGCTGATAGAGTCTGCTGTTTGAACAAGTAAACGTCGCTTTACCACTCTTGGGTAACGGAATGACTTTAGCTTCCCTCCAGGCCTGAGGACAAAGACTTTCCTCTAGGTTCAGATTAAAGATTAATTAAACAAATTCAACTTGGTTTAGCAAATACACATAAAACATCTGAATTTATCCATATTTTCACACTTAGATTAAGCTCACAATTTATTGTAACACAATCAGTGTCTTGGACTCATTAAAAAATAAATTAAATATCTTACATTATGAGTGGAGAGATATTGAATTGTGAATGTTGAACTCCGCAGATAATCACTTCTCCTGAATAATTTATTGTGTTAAAAAAAATCATCTTTAGGACATAATTGAAACCTTGTGAACTGTCCTCCAATGTATGCCTGTCTTCATATTCCTACTGTATTATCATGAATAGTCTGGGGCTTTATCCTATTACATTATGCCTGTAGACAGACTCCCCCCCACACACACACACACATACACACACACAAAGAAGGAGATCTGTCCGCATACCTAGAAAAGGCCTCCTGCCTAATTTAGGTAATGAGCTTTAGGCCGCATGCCCTAAAAATGAACTGGATTCAGCTCTGTTTTACTAATTAGATTTTGGCATTTCTGCCATTCACCATCAAGTGTTGCACTCCCAGAGACATCAGTTGGCCTCTGCAGATCTTCTCTGGCCATCTGAATCAAATCTGTTTCATATGACTTAGCTACCAGAGGTCTCACAGAGTTTATCCTGAACCTCTGATCTGCTCTTTGACTCCTGAGTGGTTTTACTTTGGTTCATCTCTTCAAATAATCTCCCAAGGTATTATCATTCTGGTATCTACTAGTTGTAGGATGACAGTTGATAAAATGCTTAGCCTACTATGAATCACTGTGTGGTCTTTTTTATGTACCGCCGACAATCAGAAATGCTTGAATCAGAAATGTCAAGACCGTGTACATTGAGGGGTTTAACTTTAGTTTGGTAGCCTCAGATTGGAAGTTTCCAATGAATGTTTGTAAAGGAGCTTGATTTTCTCCTCCCTCAAATTGATATCATGCTTGTCTATTCTGTTTTATCTACCAGAGGGTGGGAATGGAAGCTAATAGTTGGATTGCCATGTTTGCAAAAGGCTAAAGGTGATGGAATACCTCTGCCTCTGACAGTATTTTCCTGTGTGGATCAGTTGGTAGACCATGGCTCTTGCAACACCAGGGATGTGGGTTTGATTCCCACGGGGGACCAGTATGGGAAAAAAGCATGGAAATGTATGCACTGTAAATCGCTATGGATAAGAGTGTCTATCTACTAAGTAACACTGAATAACACAGTCCTAAATGTTAAAAAAAGACAGTAAAAAAATTAATCCCTGTCACGGTTTTCATATGGTGAAGGAGAGTCGGACCAAACTGCAGCGTGTATATTGCGATCCATGTTTAATCACACAACGTAACACGAATCCAAAACACAAACTCTACAAAACAATAAACGTAGTGAAAACCGAAACAGCCTTAACTGGTGCAAACTAACACAGACTAAGGACATCAAGACACTCAGGACAATCACCCACGACAAACTCAAAGAATATGGCTGCCTAAATATGTTTCCCAATCAGAGACAACGATAAGCACCTGCCTCTGATTGAGAACCACTCCAGACAGCCATAGACTTTGCTAGATAACCCCACTAGCTACAATCCCAAATACATACACACCAAAAACCCAAGACAAAACACACCACAATACAAAAACTCTATGGTCCTTCTGTAGCTCAGTTGGTAGAGCATGGCGCTTGTAACGCCAGGGTAGTGGGTTCGATTCCCGGGACCACCCATACGTAGAATGTATGCACACATGACTGTAAGTCGCTTTGGATAAAAGCGTCTGCTAAATGGCATATATTATTATTATTATATTAAAAACTCCATGCCACACCCTGGCCTGACCCAATACATGAAGAAAAACACAAAATACTTAGACCAGGGCGTGACAATCCCAAGGAATAAGGTTTTGTAGTGTCTGTCTTATCTAGGTGAAATAAGATAGCTCAGGAAATATTTTGGGACACATATTTAACCCCTTATTTTTGTTGCCTTATTTTTGTTGCCACAAATTTATCTCCATACCTCCATTCATTTGTATGGGTTACCTTCAGACGAGTCCCCTGACACTTGCTCCAGTCAAGCTCTATGGCTCCCATTTCCTGTTTTTGTCTGTCACTGCCTCCAGGCTCCCGCAATGCAATGTCAGCTTGTACCGCAGCGCTCTTGACAGCTGCACTGTCGCCTCTCCACCAGCAGGGTGTCCCTCTTCTTCGACCTCTACTGTTTTCACTGACCCATGACTTCCACCCCTGCAGCGTCTCACCTTCCATCCATACCAGCAATTAACTCCCACATCCCAGCCAGTTATACACCAACTGCTCCTGCAGGGATTCGGCCCCTGGTCTTCACAGCTTCAACGCTCTCCTAGATCAGTGAACCAACTGCCTCTGTTCAAGTCTTCAACAGCTGTCCGTATTCTAGCCTTGCGGAAGTCCGCCACCCGCCTCCGTCTGCCTACATCCAGATGCTGAGATCAGGTTACGTCACCATTACAGTCTCTCCAAGCTGGGATTTATTATTCTATTGACATCCTTTTGCTCCCTGTGATGTTCAAAGGTTACATCCCCATTGTCTACCTACTTCCATTATTTTTTAAATGTATGTTATTTTACCTTTATTTAACTAGGCAAGTCAGTTAAGAACAAATTCTTATTTTCAAAAATGGCCAAGGAACAGTGGGTTAACTGCCTTGTTCAGAGGCAGAATGACAGATTTTTACCTTGTCAACTCGGGGATTCAATCTTGCAACCTTTCGGTTACCAGTCCAACACTCTAACCACGAGGCTACCTGCCACCCCTTTATTATCTCATCATGTCTGACATCACTGTCCTCCAAAGATACCCTCATCTTCACAATCAAACACAGGAAATCGATCAGTTTGGCTCAACCACACAAGTCTACCTATTCTAGCTACCATCTACCCTCAGCCCTTACGAACTACTCACCTACTTCCTAAAGCTCAGTCAATCTCAACATGCCTCTACATCTGATCCATTATTCTGATCTGGGTCCTCGCCTCTCGCAAATGGTTCCATTCCCATCTAAGACAAATATTATCCCAGTCCGACTATCTTGCAGACCAATTCTCTGGAAACTCCTTCAGCATCTGAGCTGCCTCCATGGCACCTTGACACGGCATCCCAGACCACACTGTACAACTCCTCAGAGGCTGGTCCTCTCAAGTTTATTGTTCCTACATCCGCTCTGACATCAACAACATCAGGACAGCCCACAACATGCTCATCTCTCAAAACCTGCATTAACTCAAGCAGTCCCTACCTCATTTCATGGAAACCATCCACCTCACACACTGAATCCAACCCAACCAGCCAAAAGAGCATTGTCTCCCCAGCTGAGCCTGGTCCCTCTCAAGTTTATTCCTTGCCATCGTCGCTTCTGCTTGCTCTTCTGGTGTCAATTGTTGGGTCACTATGTGGGCATCTCATCCATATGCCTGGACTACCTCAACTATATTGCCAGTTATTCAGCACCTGAAGTCCAGAACAGCTCACTTCCTCTCCAGTGTCTGACTAACTTGGAGTTCTCTTTTGGGGGATTGCCATCCCCACAGCAGCCAACCTACCACGTCTACTAATGATGTCTACCTGTGACTATAAGCCAAACTCTACTGAGTCCATCCCCTGGATCCTTCATCTGCAGCCCTTGGCTCATCTGGTCCATTCTAATTCCTCTCCTGAAACGTCATTTTTGCCTCCATTCCATTCCTCACCAAATATTCTAAACCCGTTTAAATGTCTGGTCCTTAAATTTGTGAAATAGTGTTAAAAATGTACAGAAATTCAGGAGAGAGCACCAGACTTGAATGCAACACTTTTAACTAGTTGCATTGAACCCAGCTCCCTAGCAACTCAACAAGCACCAGCTGCTACGAATTGCCAATCAGCTCCAACGCCTGTTTGCAACACTTTAACTAGTTGCCTTGAACATAGCTCCTCAACAAGCATCAGCTGCTACCCATTGCTAATCAGCCGCCACACTTGTCCTCACTCTCCTTAATCGCCACTGACCAAATGAACATTCCTCCCCTTTGTTCTACAGTGCATATGTTCTAAATGCTTTATTACATGGTGTTATTATAAAGTGTTTCCCTCTGATATGGGTTCTGTTTGAATCGACTAAAATGAACAGCTTTGTATTTTACATTGTCATGCTAGCTCCATCATGTTGGCGCAGGGGACTCATTTCATGGAAAGAGAACAAAAGGTCAAACGTTCAAATATCACTGACGCTGTACCGCAATAAAAAAAATGACATCTATTTATTATCAATGCCTAAGCAAATGAATTTCATGCATCCTATTGGTAGTTGGCGTTCAAAACAATTCAACTAAAAGCTAGCAGTGTTTTTGAAAATCTCATGGAAACATTCAGTGAAAGTTTGAAGGAAGTTGTTCAAAAACCTTTACATTTTAGTTCAAAACATTTAACAACATTTAGAGACTCTTCTCAGAGTCTCTTCTCTTCTTTGAATCTAGCATTTCCATTCTCAAAACATGAATAAAAACTCACAGGAGAACTTTCAGGGAACCATAGTAAAACATTCAACCTAAACATGTACGTTCCCAGAAGAGGCTACATGTTCACTTCCATTCTCAGAACGTTTACAAAAACGTTCAGTTTACCGCAATAGGAAACCAAATAAGTACTTTCTCACCTTCCAAGGAACCAAATGTACGAGCTGGGCTATAATCTGGAATGCTTTACCAGTTGGTATGGGCTATACAATGTGTGAAAAGAAACATTTATATCCAACTTTAATTGAATTTACCAATTCACACCATATCTCCCTAAAGGTGCTCTGTCATCTGGGATCACACGGGAATCTCGCGTTGCAGCTACTAATGAGTATGGTGACTAGGGAGTAAACTTTGGAAAATTCAGATTTAAACATGTACTTTTTACACACATTGTCTAGCCCATACCGACTGATAAGGCATTCCAGTTTGTAGGTTTGCATTCGGCTTCAGGTAAATTTGATTTGATACAGGTAAACCAGAGTGCAGGTAAATCTGTTTTTGTGGTACGGGATGTTGCCTTCAGTGGCGAGAGATCAATGTGTACAGGTCTCCCAGAGCAAAGAGGCTACAAAATCCCAGTTTTTTGTTTTATTTACAATCTCAGACAAGACAACACTCCCCCCAACACAAACCCCCACACACCAGGGTTGGGGTCAATTAAATCTAAATTCCAATCGATTCAAAAAGTAAACCAAATTCCAATCCAATTATCATTTTTTTAAGAGAATTAGAATTGGAATGTCTGTGAACTTCCTGAATTGTCTGGAAAATAAATGGAGTTGACCCCAACCCTGACATATACCCACACACACTCCCAAATGCCCTGTCCCGTGTCTGGAGTCCCTCGTCAGCACAGGTGTGGCCGTTGTGACAGCGTTCACACGTTATGCCCTGTCATCGGCTGGTTTATTTTCTGACCCGTGGCCACCCTTCTCTCACTTCTGTACCTCTGACTTTGCTTTTTCTATAAACAAATACATTTGGAAATGTTCTGTCACAGTTTATGGGGATGTGTGTGTGTGCGAGGCGAATGTCTAAGCCCATATCGTGGAAACAAGTGATGTTTAGATCTGATAATCCCTTTTATTGCGGGAAATGGGTTTCAGATGTTGCTCTCTGGCTGATCACTTTGGGCCTGAGCTCCCTCGTCATGTCTTATAAAACCACTTCAAGGGGAGGCTGATGTGGGATGATAGCGGCTTCGGAGATGGAGGCTCAGGAGTTAGCCTAAATGCTCCCCTGGGTCCCTCTGAAAGAACAACTGCAATATTAGCAGTAGCAGTGTGATCTATTAGCCCATGGTGGAATAATAAAACAATAACAAACTAAAACCAATAGATTTTAGGATTTATTGATTGGATGTTGAACAGGCCACTTAGCATTTAACAGGGCTAATATAAAACAAATGAACACAACATTTACTATAATTCATTTCCGACACCTGTTGGAAGGATCCAATAAGAAGCCTGTGGATGTCACAGCCACTATTCCAGTAATAGGATGATTCTGTTTATTTTCTTTGGATGACTTCTTTCTACCGGGGTGAAGACTTTGGTAATTCACTAGGGAGGCCTGAGAGTTGATGTCATGGTGAGAGGGAGAGAAGGTTGAGAGAGAGTTAGAGAGAGTTAGGGAGAGTTAGAGAGAGAGAGAGAGAGAGAGAGAGAGAGAGAGAGAGAGAGAGATTCAGATTCAGTAAGAGAAAGAGACCACCATCTACAGCAGAGAGAGGGAGAGGGACGGAGGGATGGTGGGGGGGGCAGAGAGAGAGATTTGGTATCCTTTGTTGCCCTCTGTTGGAGGTTACACAAGGAGAAGCTCAGACAGTACCAGTATACAGCAGTGGAACTGGGCAAAATCAGTCTCCAAGATAAACTCAAAACCAATTATGTTCATAAGTATATTTTGACCCTGTATCTGATATCTCACATAGATGATTGCAAACATCTATGAGGGGGTGAGTGTTTTCTTTAATATATTTGTCAAATCTGTCTACTTTTTGCCCATAATGCCAGATCAGGGAGCAGAACAGGGTCTGTTCTGATATCTTATAATGATGTTCTTCTGTTCATCAACAGGTGGAACATCTCTCTCCAGAGACCACCGCCTCTCAAAGACGCTTTCCCCAAGACAGAAACAGTGACCTTATTACTTCCTGAGGGAATACTTCTTTCTCTCTTTTCTCTTTAATTTGACAAGTCATAGTGTTGTGCTATAGTGAGATGGAATTACATCATCCACTGCATGGAACCGAGCAGAGCTAGGCACTGCTAGGCCTTTTCAACATGTGCTGTTGATCTTGGCCAAGGTGTCTGGAGCAGTGCAAGGCCCGGTGAGAGGTCCGGGAAACAAGAGGTCCCTCTCAGGCTAGGAGGAGAGGGTCGGTAGGAGGGATGCAATGATAGCAGACCTCTACAACCACCTGTCGATAAGAATGCACCTACCAGTTGGCCTTGGAGCTCTCCCTTACTGCTGGCTTCTGGGTCAAAGAGATAAACCCAATGGCTACATCCCGAATGGCACCCTGTTCCCTATATAGTGCACTACTTTGTACCCAGGGGGCTCTGTTCAAAGTAGTGTGCTGCATAGGGAATAGGGTGCCATTTGGGATGTAGCCATTGGGTTTATCTCTTTGACCCAGTACCACGCAGTACCACGCACAGTCATATCAATGAATTCTCTCATTGTGTAACAGCGCACCTATATGTGTGTCATAACTACTCTACAATACGTATTCAAGGACATTTGCTTGGCTACTAAGATGTGTTTTCATTGAGTTATACATGTGATGCAATTTGGGTGTTATTCGTTATTTTCTTTAAAATAGCCAAGTTAAATTACCAATCTGCTGTTTTGTAGCCAAGAGGTGAACACGGTACACAAGCGACAATATGGAGCTACTTAAAGTAGTTTATCACATGGATTTCTTCCCTCGGAAAGAAGTGTGAGACAGCTCTCTTAATGGTAAAACATCTCTGAACATTAAAGGTGCTAGAATGTGGGCCTGGGGTGAAGGAATCTTCCCACTATGAATACAGGGTTAAGACAGGCCCCACTCCGCCGTTCACTCCTGTCATAAAAAACAACAGGCAACCAAGTGATGATCATACAAATGTATTTATCTGCCCTGAAATCAAGCGCTGAGAATCTTTCCAGCCAATTGGATGTCCGAGTGTGATTCCCAGGGCTGGGGAGGAAGAGGGTTTATTTTTGGGAAGGAGAGGGCTGGCCCATCAAAGACCAGGCTGATGACAACAGGAGTTGTGTGTAATGTATTTATCTGCTGGGTTCTGCCTTTCATGACGCGCTTCTTGTTAAATGTAATCAGGGCTCTGTGTGTTTGTCATGGCAGGGCCTAAACATTAAGGACCACCCTGTCTTACCATACAGGACTAGCATTGTCGACTGATACACAGTCGTCGACACTCACAGGTCACAGAAAACGGGCAAGGCCGCCACCTGTCAGGCATTAAGGGTACTGCACTGACTGTTAGGCACAGGTAATGTTTATCATGACATGCCAGACAACACAAGCATTTTTTGCTGCAGGTTATTGTGGTTTTGATAATTAGGACTCATACTCGTCTGATACAAAGTATGAAAAAGGTTCAGAAATCACCAAAATGGTCTCTATTACTGCTGTCATACTATTCACATTATATCACAAAACCAGGTGAAGTATTGGCTGGAAGAAAAGTGTGTGTTGTGAATGGATTGTTTTGAGGAGAGCTGACAGAGCTGTAATGTCCCAATCTATTTAGTCAGATATCTCCCAGGACAGAATACATCTATCAAGGCCAGCAGGAGAACCCCCATTCTTCACATTCACTCTCCCATCTCTTCTCTTTTTCAATGTCTATGTCCCAAATCACACCCTATTCTCTATATTGTGCATTAGTTTTGAACAGTGCTCTAGTCAAAAGTAGTGCACTATAAAGGGAACAGGTTGACATTTGGGATGCACATTTTTCCATTCGTTTCTTGTTCATGAAAATGTTATCGCTGTTTTGTTTTTATAAGCTATATGATAAAGGGTAACGGCTATAGGAGAATGAAGAAGGACATCTGCAAATGACTGTTATTTTGTATTCTCAATGTTTCTTTGACCAAAGAGAGTCAAAAGTTGAGTTTAGAATGAATCACATGATCAATGAGACAGAATCACGTAAATAGTTATCCAGATGGAATTCATTTGGTCATCCTGTCTGCATACCTCGACTGAGATGGCTGAACGCTCATTGTTCAGGTTCACTCTAAAGGGGCTAGTATTTATCTTACCAAGCGGTTGCTTTATCAAGCACTTATCTAACCAAGTAATATATTTTCAAACAATATAGTCAATGCACTATTTTGTTACAAGGGATCTATATTATAGTCATATGAATCACCTTCATGTATAGGTGATACATCAAATTTTTTAAAGAATCATAATTAAAAAATAACCCCCCCCATCATGTCCACTATGAGAGATGTTTGCATGTGTACGTGTGTGCTTGTTTGTGTGTGCTGTGACCTGGGCCCAGGGCGCTACATTTTGTAATTTGGGACGCAAGCCTTGCTATGGAATTCTGGCCCTTGACCTTGAAAGCTTTGTAGACTGGTTGGCGTTTTTCTCAATGAGAATCTGAAATACTCCTGAACACTGCAGTCTTTCAGTTCTTGTGTTGCACGAAACTCCTCTATGATGGCCCAAACAATTTTTCCTACTCAAGGATGGGAAATATAGAACAAATGTGAACGCCTGTGATGTCTGATGTGGTGGGAGTGTGTTGGCGTGTGTGCGTGCGTGTGTGCGAGCTTGCGTGCACATGCACATGTGTGGGAGTGTATGTGCTGTGTTTCTCATGTCCCTTCTCTCTAGCCGTGGTTTCACCTTGCAATAACATGTGGTTGTCGTCATCCAATCAAGATGATCGGATCACTATCTGATTGAGATTTGTTGCGTCTACACAATAAAATGTGTCTATTGCTGCACACTGCGTCCGTACTGTGATCAGATTCTCCGGTCCCTCCCTATATACAAATTAATCCAACCTGCCTCGCTTTCTCCCCTCATGACACAAGTTATATAAACCGACAGAAAACAACGCACTTTTATAGTCAATAGTTTTATGGTCTCATCATTACAGCTTACTTTTCTTATCCAATGATTTAAGACTGAGCATAATGGACTATGTTCCGATATCCTCGACCTGTCCACAGCCGTACAAATAAATATTCAGACAACCTTTCTGATCCTTAAAAAAGGATATCTGGATGTGTGTACAAAATACAATGACACTTAGGCCCTAATGCACATCAGCCAGCTAGCTAATGTTAGCGTTGGCCACCTAGCAAATGTTAGTCACAATGAATTGGAATTCGTAACATATCATACGTTTTGGAAAATGTAATATAGTGTACATTTAGAACACTCGTAAAATATTGTACGTTTTGCAAATTCGTAACATATGATGGACAACCACAAATTAATACATAACATACTTTACGTACAGAACAAGAGGAAATGTTCTGAGACCAGGTTGAATTTTTCACTCAGGCCCTCCTTCCAAAATGTCCTATACGAAAAGTAATATATCGCCATATATATCAAAGAACGTGACATATATTTAAAAATATACCATCATATATTTTAATAACATATACTGCATGACCGACAGTATGTGAACACCTGCTCGTCGAACAGCTCATTCCAAAATCAGGGGCATTAATATGGAATTGTTCCTCCCTTTGCTGCTAGAACACCATCCACTCTTCTGTAAAGGCTTTCCACTAGATTTTGGAACATTGCTGTGAGGACTTGCTCCCATTCAGACACAAGAGCCTTAGTGAGGTCGGGCACTTATGTTGGGCGATTAGGACTGGCTCGCAGTCGGCGTTCCAATTCATCCCAAAAGTGTCCAATGAGGTTGAGGTCAGGGCTCTGTAGAGGCCAGTCAAGTTCTTCCATACCGATATAGACAAACCATTTCTGAATGGTCCTCACTTTGTGCATGGGGGCATTGTCATGCTGAAACAGGAAAGGGCCTTCCCCAAACTGTTGCCACAAAGTTGGAAGCACAGAATCATCTAGAATGTCGTTGTATGCTGTAGCGTTAAGATTTCTCTTCACTGGAACTAAAGGGCCTAGCCCAAATCATGAAAAGCCCACCCCCAGACCATTATTCCTTCTCCACCAAGCTTTACACTTGGCACTATGCATTGGAGCAGGTAGCGTTCTCCTGGGATCCGCCTAACCCGAATTGGTCCGTCGGACTGCCAGATGGTGAAGCGTGATTCATCACTCCAGAGAATACGTTTCCACTGCTCCAGAGTCCAAAGGCAGCCAGCTTTACACCACACATGCGTTGGGGCTCCTGAGTTTGCGTAGTGGCTTAAGGCACTGCATCTTAGTGCTAGAGGCATCACTACAGAACCTGGTTTGATTCCAGGCTGTATCACAACTGGCTGTGATTAGGAGTCCCATCGGGCGGCGCACAATTGGCCCAGCGTCGTCAGAGTTAGGGTTTGGCAGGGGTAGGCCGTCATTGCAAATAAGAATTTGTCCTTAACTGACTTGCCTAGTTTAATAAAGGTTAAATAAAAAATGTAAATGGTGCATGGTTATCTTACTTTTGTGTGTGGCTGTTCGCCCATGAAAACCCATTTCATGAAGCTCCTAACGAACTGTTCTTGTGATTATGTTACTTCCAGAGGTAGTGAGTGTTGCAACCAAGGACTGGCAATTTTTACACACTACGTACTTCAGCACTCGGCGGTCCAATTCTGTGAGCTTGTGTGGCCTACCAATTCACAGCTGAGTTGTTGTTGCTCCTAGATGTTTTCACTAGCACAATAGCACTTACAGTTGACCGGGTCAGCTCTAGCAGGGCAGAAATTTGACTAACTCACATGTTGGAATCCTATGACAGTGCCACGTTGAAAGTCATTGAGATGTTCAATAAGGCAGTTCTAGTGTCAATGTTTGTCTATGGAGATTGCATGGCGGTGTGCTCGATTTTATATACCTGTCAGCAACGGGTGTGGCTGAAATAGACAAATCCACCAATTTGAAGGGGTGTCCACATACTTTTCTATATATAGTGTATATGTTTCCACCATACATGCCTATATACATATATTGCCATATTTTATTTTTCGGTATGGGTGGGGAATATCTCGCGCTCCTTATCTATTTCTATGGGCACAACACAAGCACTGTTGATGACACAAACTATTCACACCCCTCTTGTTGGTGAAGAAACAATTTGGCAACACCAGATTGGTAGCCTTTTGGCATGAGCCAGAGAAATGAGTCAGAGAAATGGAAAGCTATTGATGGATTCAAGATGAGGTCGTTTATATTGATTCTCAGTTTGTCAGTGTCGAAGTAGCCTGTCATTTCGATCATTTGTGCGGTATTAAAAAAGTTTCTGCCAAAGGCTTCGTCGTGATGTGACTATAAATTAATCTGATGACTGTTATTTATCGAATCAAACTATCTATGTTTAATTGTTACTCGATTAAATGAATCATGTCACAATCAACTCAGGAAATTTGGGGCACCACGAGAGAAGTGGTTTACTGATTTACCGTCTCCCAAATTAACTCAATAATATAGATTTTGATACCAGACACTAATTCATCATTTCCTCATATCAGTCTCATTCTGAACGTCGCATACTTCATGAATCTGCACAAACCCGAGTCTTAGTAATCATCCCGTACCACACAAATTGATTTGATTATTTAGGTTACACACATAGGTTATTGATTAGAAACTTAATACGATGACAACAAGTCCCTAGCGGACTAACACAATATGACACTTGTTACATAAGATGGAGTGAGAAAAAGAGAGAAAGCGAGAGAGAAAGAGAAGCAACACATGGATACATTTGGGACATATGCACAGAGTGACCCTAATACCATACTAGACACCAAAAGGAGTCGTCTGCTGCATTACAATTTACGATCGACATGAGATGTAAAAAATATTTTAAAAACACATCAACCCTTCTTTGCAGGTGAGAGGGCTCTATAGACGCTGATCCACTGTCCTGATCTTTGGATCCTCACAGGAGAGTCTCCAGGCATTTGACATGACAATTGCATGAAATGTGTTTCTAAAAGGATACATTTTTCCCAGTCCCTACACAGCAAATTGGCCAGTGTTGATTTTTCAGTGTAACTGCTAGTTAGGTTATTTTCCTGCTGAAAGGGAAATGTGTATCCTTGTGTCTGGTGGAAAGCAGACTGAAGCAGGTTTTCCTCTAGGATTTTACCTGTGCTTTCCTCCATTCCGTTTATGTTTATCCTGAAAAACTTCCCAGTTCTTAACGATTACAAGCATACCCATAACATGATGCAGCCATCACTACGCTTGAAAATATGGAGAGTGGTACTCAGTAATGTGTTGTATTGGATATCCACCAAACATAACACTTGTATTCAGGACAAAAAGTGAATTGCTTAGTCACATATTTTGCAGTATTAATTTAGTGCCTTGTTGCAAACAGTATGTACTTTTTTGAATATTTTTATTCTGTACAGGCCTTCTTCTTTTCCTTCTTTTCAATTAGGTTAATTATTGTGGAGTAACTACAATGTTGTTGATTCATCCTCAGTTTTCTCCTATCACGGATAATGTTTTAAAGTCACCATTGACCTTATGGTGAAATCCATCTCCAGCAACTGTGTTCGGAAGTACTCCTGTATCTTTGTAGTGACTGGATGTATTGATTCCTCATACAAAGTGTAATTAATAACTTTACCATGCTCTAAGGGCGATTCAATGTCTGCTTTTTTTATTTGCCCCGTCTACCAATCGGTGCCCTTCTTTCCGAGGCATTGGAAAACCTCCCTGGTCTTGGTGGTTGAATCTGTGTTTATAATTCACTGCTCGAATGCGGGACCTTATAGATAATTTTATGTGTGGGGTATAGAGATGAGGTAGTTATTCAAAAATCATGTTAAACACTAGTATTATACACAGAGTGAGACCATGTAACTTAGGTGACTTGTTAAGCACATTTTTCCTCCTGAACTTACAGTATTTAGGCGTGAATAATTATTGACTCAAGACATTTCAGCTTTTCATTTTGAATTAACTTGGAAACATGTCTGTGTGTAGTCCAGTGAATTTTTGGGGGACATTTAAAATATTTTCAATTTCGGCTGTTAGACAAAAACAATTGAGAAAAGTTAAGGGGTGTGAATACTTTCTGAAGGATGATTAATCTTATGATTAATCTTATGCTACACAAAGATAAACAACATACATATATTTTTCTAAACCCTGGTAGATTACTGAAAACAGGTTGCAGGTGAATACAAACTCCAAATGTTGGATATCCTAACTCTGGCTGGATTCCAAAAGGAATTACAAATGGCTTTGCCAGCAGCATAATGTAACTTGCAGGCCTGACGTAGCCTATGTAACATGTAAACCAGGATTTTCCTAACACCACTGTGTTAGTGTAAAACTAGGTCATCAAAGTAAGGCCTTAAGATAAGTGTAATGCATTGACATGAAGTTTTAACAATAACGTTCACCTAGGTGAAAGCACAGGCCTTTAAAAGGAAACAATTCAACAACCATGTCTTTGTCACTAACAAATGCACTAATGGGTGGTAACTCTAAAATCACCTCCGGGAAAGAAAAGGCACCATAGGAAATATGCAAATTAGGCTTTACACAATATAGTGTTAAACCAACACCCAAAATCACTTACTGTAACAATTATTTTGCATAACACTAATAGGAATTAACTCTAGATTAATAATACTGTTGAACAGAAACAATACTGTGAGTGCCCGTCATTTCCTGGTTGCAACAATTCTAACAGTTCGGCTAACAGTTTGGTTAATTTATGTGACAAAACAAGCAAGTATAGTGTCTGTAAGCACCTCTACTCTACTGCTTTATGCCACTGCGCAAATGTGATGATATGCATGCAATGCTTTATTATACACTGCTCAAAAAAATAAAAGGAACACTTAAACAACACAATGTAGCTCCAAGTCAATCACACTTCTGTGAAATCAAACTGTCCACTTAGGAAGCAACACTGATTGACAATAAATTTCACATGCTGTTGTGCAAATGGAATAGAAAACAGGTGGAAATTATAGGCAATTTGCAAGACACCCCCAATAAAGGAGTGGTTCTGCAGGTGGTGACCAGACCACTTCTCAGTTCCTATGCTTCCTGGCTGATGTTTTGGTCACTTTTGAATGCTGGCGGTGCTTTCACTCTAGTGGTAGCATGAGACGGAGTCTACAACCCACACAAGTGGCTCAGGTAGTACAGCTCATCCAGGATGGCACATTAATGCGAGCTGTGGCATGAAGGTTTGCTGTGTCTGTCAGCGTAGTGTCCAGAGCATGGAGGCGCTACCAGGAGACAGGCCAGTACATCAGGAGACGTGGAGGAGGACGTAGGAGGGCAACAACCCAGCAGCAGGAACGCTACGTCCGCCTTTGTGCAAAGAGGAGCAGGAGGAGCACTGCCAGAGCCCTGCAAAATGACCTCCTGCAGGCCACAAATGTGCATGTGTCTGCTCAAACGGTCAGAAACAGACTCCATGAGGGTGGTATGAGGGCCCGACGTCCACAGGTGGGGGTTGTGCTTACAGCCCAACACCATACAGGACGTTTGGCATTTGCCAGAGAACACCAAGATTGGCAAATTCGCCACTGGCGCCCTGTGCTCTTCACAGCAGGTTCACACTGAGCACATGTGACAGACGTGACAGTCTGGAGACGCTGTGGAGAACGTTCTGCTGCCTGCAACATCCTCCAGCATGACCGGTTTGGCGGTGGGTCAGTCATGGTGTGGGGTGGCATTTCTTTGGGGGACCACACAGCCCTCCATGTGCTCGCCAGAGGTAGCCTGACTGCCATTAGGTACCGAGATGAGATCCTCAGGCCCCTTGTGAGACCATATGCTGGTGCGGTTGGCCCTGGGTTCCTCCTAATGCAAGACAATGCTAGACCTCATGTGGCTGGAGTGTGTCAGCAGTTCCTGCAAGAGGAAGACATTAATGCTACTGGCCCGCACATTCCCCAGACCTGAATCCAATTGAGCACATCTGGGACATCATGTCTCGCTCCATCCACCAACGCCACGTTGCACCACAGACTGTCCAGGAGTTGGCGGATGGTTTAGTTTTTTCCCTTTATTTTTTTGAGCAGTGTATATCATGTGCTTCGGTACCTCAGAGCTACCCAGGTCACTATTTTTTAAACCAGGGGGATTTGTTCATTTTGAGCACCTTTCCCCTGAAAGGTCTGTGCATGGCCCTGTTTAGGTTTATGTTTTCAAATATTGGTTTTAAGCTGACATTGAACGTGGGAACGGGAGAACCATGTTTCACTAAATCGCAACTTTAAATGCTTGGTTTAATTCTGATTGGACTGTGGAATTAATAACTTGCTTTCTAATGACGACCATTAACTTACTTCTGGATGAATTGTAGTCCAATAACGGACTAAAGGAGCCTAACATAACTCCTTATAGTCCAAGGACCTTACATGTTCTGTTTAGAGATGAATTGGCGCTTGCAGCCAAAACAGCCTAATAATCAGTGGCAATTTTGGGGGGGGGTGCATGCAAACAAAGCCACTACACAACACTAAACAATACATTAACTATATAAAATGGTGACAAACGGTGCCCACAAACTGTTAGGGCCGACATAAAGCTGTCCCAACAGCAGTCCCAACATCTTACCACTGCTACACCTGGCTATCAGCGGAGCCTTGTCTGGCAATGAAACAATTCATTGATTTAATGCCTTTAAAAAAGATTGCTGACGCCGCTGACTTGCTTAAACAAATGTAGTTTTTTATGACGAGAGGAAAGGAGGTAATCCGTCATTTCGATTAAGACATTAATGAGCGAGCTAGGACAGACGTAGGGAATATAATTATTTTTTTCAGCTCTTTTGGAATGTACAGATATAGAATTCAGAACATGGGCCATTCTTACAGTGTTCTCCCTGTACATCAAGTCAGAACTGTAGTATAAATAAAGGGGACATATAATCAGACAATGAAAGATCTTACAATATTCGATGATTACATTTCTATAAGACAGTTTATAGGCTACATGTGCACCACCGAGTCAGACCAGTTGACAAAATTAAGAGGGGTAAATAGACCAAATTATTAGGGTGAGGCACATGGGCAACTAACATCTTACTACACAACATACACATAGTATTACTTTCTTAGCTACAGTATGCACATCTCCATGGCATATTACATAATTTATGCAGCAGCATACAATACATTTTTGGACTCACTTTGTTGTACTGTCCTCACTTGAACAGGAAGGTCCTTCGTGGGCATATTTTGTCATCAAAGTCTGACATTCTCTGGATTTATGGTTATTTCAAAACAACTGGGAACTCAGAAAAAAAACAGGTTTAATCATGATGACGTCATTGATCTTCAAGTCGTAGCTCTAGAAAGATGCCGGATTTACAATTCTGAGTTGGATGACCGTTCAAAACGTATTTTCTCAGTCGGAGCTCATTTATTCATGACTTCCCAGTTGTCTTGAACTCACTGAAGTCAAGCTTTCGCAGTTCCGAGTTAACAGTTGTTTTGAGCGCGGCACAAATCATGCTTTATTGACAGCATGGCCAATGTTGACTGTTTATCATTTTAAACGTGGAAAAGAGCCCCTTAATCCCAGATTTGGGACCACACAGCCACTGTCACTGATTCCTTCCAAACCACTCCTTGTTGAATTTGCGATTTCCAACTCGTTGTGTAATGTTTATGCCCAATGGCCGATGAGCACCGATACGTTTTACCTATAATTTCTCTTCCATATTTCTCTTCATATGACAAGGATTAAAAAGGATTTGCCAGTAGATTGTTGACTTGATTCATGATGATGACTGCTAGCTTAGATTTTGAAAGTATGATGTTGACATAATCAGTCCAATCAAAGTTATTGTACATATAATGTGATTTGACGTAATTTTATCTGAGGTCAATGACCTTGAGCCTTCTTGGATGGGCACTTCTAATGTAACTCCATTTCAGCACCCAAAGGGCTAGAATTTTCGAGGTCTACCCTTAGACTTGGTGGTAATGCAGTGTCCCCATGAGTGACAGAACAATGCGCCATATTTTCTGCTGGCTTGCCCCACCACAGAGAGCTCTGAACTAGGCTGAAACACCTGCATTTTGGAGCTGCCTTTCTCAAGAAAACAAAAAAAGAGACCGTGTGTGTATGCGGCTTCATTAACTTAATGATATATATTTATTTTCATATGCAAACTGGTATGTGACACGTATTAATGCCAAAATAACATGCGAAACAGGCAAATATAGGCGCGAAAGGTAATTAGCGTCTGTGAATGTTTCAGAAGAATTGTAGAGGTATCATTGTCCATAATTATCCCTCAACAGGCTGGTGTGATACATTTTTGGATGACAGGACAATATCGACGTTGGCCGAATGTAAATGATTTTGCTTTCAGGATTTGTTTACACTTCAAGGATATCCGTACAAGATACGTCTTCGACCATCTCCATAGGTGGTTAGGATGATCTAATCACAATCAGATCACAATGCACCTTTTGATTGTCCTACACCTGTCAACAAATGTGGACAAGTTCAGGACAACAGACACATGTCAGAGCCAGCTATAAACAGGGCTTTTGTTGTGCTGCTGTGTGTCTTATCAGGCGGTCTATGGCCAGCTGCAGTGGCAGGCAGGCAACTCCCCCATGGAAGTATCTGTGATCTGGCTTGCCTGCCTGCCACCCCCTTCCCCCTCCCTCCCTCATGCCTCTGGCCACAGTGCTGTGCAAAGCCCCTGCTGAAGGCCTTGATGGACAAGGCCTCGATAAGACAGGATACCTGATCCCTCTGTTTGCTTTTGATGTGCTTCACGACAACAGCCAGACAGATTCTTCTTGTAGAGAGAATGGGCTGAGGGTATAGGCTAGTGGAAAAGTGAGAGGCTTCATCTTTCTGGGAATGAGTGCTGAATGATTTCAGTGTGGTAGTCCAATTAAATGTATTGTATTATTTCTTACTACTTGTCCTATACCATAGCATTGTAACTGTCTGGGATTTATGTATTTCATATATCTAATAATGGATTCACAGATGTATCTAACTATTTGTGAATAGCTTCATTCTCAAGCTTTTACGAGCACTTGCCTTGCCATATAAATGGTTGTGTCTAAACATTAAATGAAGAACAATTAAGTTAATGTATTTAGCAGAGAAAGAGCTTTTCCTGTAGTAGTAGTTGGTATAGGCAGGTCGTTTCCATTGGTTGTGTGACTAGACTCCTGGCAGTGGCAGATGGGTTGAAAGGAGGATTCTGTCATGATGGGCAATATTACCCTGATAGAGGCATTGGGGTCTACCATTTCACCGTCTGGACTAATTAAAATGCTTGCTTGAAGTGGTGAAGACTTGCTGACAGAATAGATCAACACGCTGCCTCCATAGGCATATATTCACTATTGGGACACATTCACTGTACGTCTGACTGAGGGACGAGCCTGCACCCTGGTGTTCGTTTTCAATAGTTCAGGAACAACTAGCACTTGTGACATATTAGTTCCTGATGCACTACAAGAATACAAAAAAATACTCAATTGAATCTGTGTAACCCTACAATTAAAAGTTTGCACTGTATAATAACAATTTTCAAAATGACATGACCCTCTCTTTCTAAATGAGTAAATGCAATTAAAACATAATGTAAAGTTTTGTTACGTTGTCGTAAAAACTGAAAATAGGAATAGACACTTTTATTATGACATTTTGGAACACAGGTGGTACTCTGCACTATCACTAGCACTAAATGACCACAAGGTGGAAGAATGCAACTTTGAGAATGGAAAGTAAGCTTTTCAGTGGCTCAGCACAGCAAGTGTTCAACCATTGAGTTAATCAAGACGCTTAAATAACAATGTAAACTTGATTGAGAACTAATCAAAATTACAATGACCGCAATATACATGTAAAATAAATGTTGATGTTCCTTTCATTTTGTCTGTGCAACTTCCCTATTTTCCTATTATGTGCTATTGGTTGTCATGAATAGTATTGTGGTGCAAGTTGCTTTTTACTTGTGTGAAACTGAATTCTTCCAACTGATATTCTACATCTGGTGGATTTGGACACAAGCCATTTCCTCCACCCAACTCCAATTGTTGTTAGTGAACAGATGTGATGTGAAGCCTGTCACTTCTCTCTACTCTCACACCCACTCACTCACTCACTCCCCCTCCCTCTCTTTCCCTCTCTCTCTCTCTTTCCTTCTTTCGCTATCTCTCTCTCTCACTCTCCATCCCTCCCTCTCTTTTGCTCTCTCTACCCCCTCCCCCCTTTTCCTGACAGCAGTCATCTCTCTACAGCAGACTGACAGTATGAGTATGAGACAGAATCAAACTTTCACGGGAATCACTTTGCATATTCCCACGTCCAGTGCCAGCGCAAAACCAAATATTTTAAACACTATCAAATCTGCCCCTTCTGCAACACTGTCGCTTTCCTCCCTCTGCTCACATCCCAAATAGCACCCTATTCCCTTTATAGGTCACTACTTTTGACCAAGGCCCTTCGGCACTCTAAAGGGAATAGATTGCCAGTGAGGGTATTATAAAATCAAGATTTACTCACATGCAGTGAGTTTATACATCTTTACTGTACCATGAAAAACCATGAAGAACTCTTTTGCTAATATAAATCATTATTGTAGGAGGTTGACAACACTCCTAGAACAGGTTTGCAAACCAGTGTCCTGTCTGTTCCTTTGACCAAATACAATTAAATCCGAATCCATCCAGATGGCGTAGCAGTACAGACGTGGTTTGTTGTCCTCTCGTTTACTTTTTGTATTTTTCGTCTTTTTTGTATATATTTCGATTTGTTTTTCGATCTCTTTTTCAATTTTTAAATTAAATATACCTTCCGGTAACCCGCCTCACTCAATGTGACATGGATCTGCTCTTTTATTAGAACCTATAGCCAAAACTTTCATCAGAAGGTAGCCAGCTAATTAGCTAAGTTACCAGCTATTTAGACATTGTTAGCCAATGCTAGCAGCCTTTACCCTCTGCACAGGCACCAGCCGTTTATTTAGCCAAGATAATACCTGCCAGCCTCGGACTGTTTCTCTCCACTACAGAGCCAGATTCCAGCCGTAAACCTTGGACCATTGATCATCACAGCTAGCTAGCTGCCACTGAGTGACCCAGCCCCGAAGCTAGCCCTGAGCCATGCGCATCTCCCGGCTAGCAAAGGACTACAATATCTCCTTTGCTATCTGACCTGGTCCCTTTGTCGACACGGCACCCCGCTGTACCACCACGACTGGTCCGCGGACGTAATTCCTTCAGATGTGCCTCCAACCGGCCTTTACCGGACGACGAGCTTCTTACCCCGGACTGCTAACTTTAAATGCTGTGTCTCCCGCATGATAGCGTAGCAACGACTACCCCGCGGCTTCCCTGTTCCATCTATTGCTGTACACTGGACCCTATGATCACTTGACTACATAGCTGATGCCTGCTGGACTGTTCATTTATCACATTACTCCACTTTGTTTACCTTTACCTCTGTCGACCCTAGCCCTGAACTCAGGCCCTGTGTGTAGTTAACCGACCTTCTCTGCCCATTCATCGCCATTTTACCTGTTGTTGATTAGCTGATGTTGTCTTACCAGTGTTGACTTAGCTAGCTCTCCCAATCAACACCTGTGATTGCTTTATGCCTCACTTTATGTCTCTCTCAAATGTCAATATGCTTTGTATACTGTTGTTTAGGATAATTATCATTGTTTTAGTTTACTGCGGAGCCCCTAGTCCCACTGTACATGCCTTAGATACCTCCTTTGTCCCACCTCCCACACATGCCACCTCACCCAGTATAACCAGCGTGTCCAGAGATGCAACCTCCCTTATTTTATTTTACCTTTATTTTGCTAGGCAAGTCAGTTAAGAACAAATTCTTATTTTCAATGACGGCCTAGGAACAGTGGGTTAACTGCCTGTTCAGGGGCAGAACGACAGATTTGTACCTTGTCAGCTCGGGGATTCGAACTTGCAACCTTTCGGTTACTAGTCCAATGCTCTAACCACTAGGCTACCCTGCCGCCCCATCATCACTCAGTGCCTGGACTTACCTCCACTGTACCCGCACCCCACCATACCCCTGTCTGCACAGTATGCCCTGAATCTATTCTACAACGCCCAGAAATCTGCTCCTTTTATTCTCTATCCCCAACGCACAAGACGACCAGTTCTGCTAGCCTTTAGCCGTACCCTCATCCTACTCCTCCTCTGTTCCTCGAGTGATGTGGAGGTTAACCCAGGCCCTGTTTGTCCCCAGGCACTCTCATTTGTTGACTTCTGTAATTGAAAAAGCCTTGGTTTCAGGCATGTTAACATCAGAAGCCTCCTCCCTAAGTTTGTTTTACTCACTGTTTTAGCACACTCCGCCAACCCTAATGTCCTTGCCATGTCTGAACCCTGGTTTAGGAAGGCCACCACAAATTCTGAGATTTCCATACCCAACTACAACATTTTCCGACAACATAGAACTGTCAAAGGGGGAGGAGTTGCAATCTACTGCAGAGATAGCTTGCAAAGTTCTGTCTTACTTTCCAGGTCTATGCCCAAACAGTTCGAGCTTCTAATTTAAAAAATGAATCTCTCCAGAAACAAGTCTCCCATTGTTGCCGCCTGTTATAGACCCCCCTCAGCTCCCAGCTGTGCCCTGGACACCATATGTGAATTGATTGCCTCCCATCTATCTTCAGAGTTTGTTCTCTTCGATTATAATTACAGCCGTATATATTCCCCCCCAAGCAGACACATCGATGGCTCTGAACTAACTTTATTTGACTCTTTGCAAACTGGAATCCACATATCCTGAGGCTGCATTCATTGTAGTTGGGGATTTTAACAAGGCTAATCTGAAAACAAGACTCCCTAAATTGTATCAGCATATCGATTGCGCAACCAGGGCTGGTAAAACCTTGGATCATTGCTATTCTAACTTCCGTGACGCATATAAGGCCCTACCCCGCCCTCCTTTCGGAAAAGCTGACCACGACTCCATTTTGTTGCTCCCTGCCTACAGACAGAAGCTAAAACAAGAAGCTCCCGCGCTGAGGTCTGTTCAACGCTGGTCTGACCAATCTGATTCCATGCTCCAAGACTGCTTCCATCATGTGGACTGGGATATGTTTCGTATTGCGTCAAACAACAACATTGACGAATACGCTGATTCGGTGTGCGAGTTCATTAGAACGTGCGTTGAAGATGTCTTTCCCATAGCAACGATTAAAACATTCCCAAACCAGAAACCGTGGATTGATGGCAGCATTCGCGTGAAACTGAAAGCGCAAACCACTGCTTTTAATCAGGGCAAGGTGACCGGAAACATGACCAAATACAAACAGTGTAGCTATTCCCTCCGCAAGGCAATCAAACAAGCTAAGCGTCAGTATAGAGACAAAGTTGAATCGCAATTTAACGGCTCAGACACAAGAGGTATGTGGCAGGGTCTACAGTCAATCACGGATTACAAAAAGAAAACCAGCCCAGTCACGGACCAGGATGTCTTGCTCCCAGGCAGACTAAATCACTTTTTTGCCCGCTTTGAGGACAATACAGTGCCACTGACATGGCCCGCAACCAAAACATGCGGACTCTCCTTCACTGCAGCCGAGGTGAGTAAAACATTTAAATGTGTTAACCCTCGCAAGGCTGCAGGCCCAGACGGCATCCCCAGCCGCGCCCTCAGAGCATGCACAGACCAGCTGGCTGGTGTGTTTACGGACATATTCAATCAATCCTTATCCCAGTCTGCTGTTCCCACATGCTTCAAGAGGGCCACCATTGTTCCTGTTCCCAAGAAAGCTAAGGTAACTGAGCTAAACGACTACCGCCCCGTAGCACTCAATTCCGTCATCATGAAGTGCTTTGAGAGACTAGTCAAGGACCATATCACCTCCACCCTACCTGACACCCTAGACCCACTCCAATTTGCTTACCACCCAAATAGTTCCACAGACGATGCAATCTCAACCACACTGCACACTGCCCTAACCCATCTGGACAAGAGGAATACCTATGTGAGAATGCTGTTCATCGACTACAGCTCAGCATTTAACACTATAGTACCCTCCAAACTCGTCATCAAGCTTGAGACCCTGGGTCTCGACCCCGCCCTGTGCAACTGGGTACTGGACTTCCTGACGGGCCGCCCCAGGTGGTGAGGGTAGGTAACAACATCTCCACCCCGCTGATCCTCAACACTGGGGCCCCACAAGGGTGCGTTCTGAGCCCTCTCCTGTACTCCCTGTTCACCCACGACTGCGTGGCCATGCACGCCTCCAACTCAATCATCAAGTTTGAGGACGACACAACAGTGGTAGGCTTGATTACCAACAACGACGAGACGGCCTACAGGGAGGAGGTGAGGGCCCTCGGAGTGTGGTGTCAGGAAAATAACCTCACACTCAACGTCAACAAAACTAAGGAGAAGATTGTGGACTTCAGGAAACAGCAGAGGGAACACCCCCCTATCCACATCGATGGAACAGTAGTGGAGAGGGTAGTAAGTCTTAAGTTCCTCGGCGTACACATCACAGACAAACTGAATTGGTCCACCCACACAGACAGCATTGTGAAGAAGGCGCAGCAGCGCCTCGTCAACCTCAGGAAGCTGAAGAAATTTGTCTTGTCACCAAAAGCACTCACAAACTTCTACAGATGCACAATCGAGAGCATCCTGTCGGGCTGTATCACCGCCTGCTCCGCCCACAACCGCAAGGCTCTCCAGAGGGTAGTGAGGTCTGCACAACGCATCACCGGGGGCAAACTACCTGCCCTCCAGGACACCTACACCACCCGATGTCACAGGAAGGCCATAAAGATCATCAAGGACAACAACCACCCGAGCCACTGCCTGTTCACCCCGCTATCATCCAGAAGGCGAGGTCAGCACAGGTGCATCAAAGCTGGGACCGAGAGACTGAAAAACAGCTTCTATCTCAAGGCCATCAGACTGTTAAACAGCCACCACTAACATCTAACATTGAGTGGCTGCTGCCAACACACTGACTCAACTCCAGCCACTTTAATAATGGGAATTGATGTAAAACATATCACTAGCCACTTTAAACAATGCTACTTAATATAATGTTTACATACCCTACATTATTCATCTCATATGTATACGTATATACTGTACTCTATATCATCTACTGCATCTTTATGTAATACATGTATCACTAGCCACTTTAAACTATGCCACTTTGTTTACATACTCATCTCATATGTATATACTGTACTCGATACCATCTACTGCATCTTGCCTGTGCCGCTCTGTACCATCACTCATTCATATATCGTTATGTACATATTCTTTATCCCTTCACACTTGTGTGTATAAGGTAGTAGTTTTGGAATTGTTAGTTAGATTACTCGTTGGTTATTACTGCATTGTCGGAACTAGAAGCACAAGCATTTCGCTACACTCGCATTAACATCTGCTAACCATGTGTATGTGACAAATACATGTGATTTGATTTGATTTTGTTAGGTGACCTAAACTGGGATATGCTTAACACCCCGGCAGTCCTACAATCTAAGCTAGATGCCCTCAATCTCACACAAATGATCAAGGAAACCACCAGGTACAACCCCAAATCCATAAACATGGACACCCTCATAGATATTATCCTGACCAACTTGCCCTCCAAATACACCTCTGCTGTTTTCAATCAGGATCTCAGCGATCACTGCCTTATTGCCTGCATCCGCTATGGGTCCACGGTCAAACGACCATCCCTCATCACTGTCAAACGCTCCCTAAAACACTTCTGCGAGCAGGCCTTTCTAATCGACCTGGCCCAGGTATCCTGGAAGGATATTGACTTAATCCCGTCAGTCGAGGATGCCTGGTTGTTCTTTAAAATGTAGAACTAAGAACAGATATAGCCCTTGGTTCACTCCAGACCTGACTGCCCTTGACCAGCACACAAACATCCTGTGGCGGACTGTAATAGCATCGAATAGACCCGTGATATGCAACTGTTCAGGGAAGTCAGGAACCAATACACAGTCAGTTAGGAAAGCAAAGGCTAGCTTTTTCAAATAGAAATGTGCATCCTGTAGCTCTGATTCCAAAAAGTTTTGGGACACTGTAAAGTCCATGGAGAAAAAGAGCACCTCCTCCCAGCTGCCCACTGCACTGAGGCTAGGCGACACGGTCACCACCGATAAATCCATGATAATCGAACATTTCAATAAGCATTTCTCTACGGCTGGCCATGCTTTCCTCCTGGCTACCCCAACCCCGGCCAACAGCCCTCGCAGCTACTTGCCCAAGCCTCCCCAGCTTCTCCTTCGCCCAAATCCAGAACGCAGATGATCTGAAAGAGCTGCAAAACCTGGACCCTTATAAATCAGCTGGGATAGACCCTCTCTTTCTAAAATGATCCGCCGCCATTGTTGCCAGTCTATTACCAGTCTGTTCAACCTCTCTTTCGTCTCGTCTGAGATCCCTAAAGATTGGAAAGCTGCCGCGGTCACCCCCCTCGTCAAAGGGGGTGACACTCTAGACCCAAACTGTTACAGACCTATATCCATCCTGCCCTGCCTTTCTAAAGTCTTTGAAAGCCAAGTTAATAAACAGATCACTGACCATTTCGAATCCCACCGTACCTTCTCCGCTGTGCAATCCAGTTTCCGAGCTGGTCACGGGTGCACCTCAGCCATGCTAAAGGTACTAAACGATATCATAACCGCCATCGATAAAAGATAGTACTGTGCAGCCGTCTTCATTGACCTGGCCAAGGCTTTCGACTCTGTCAATCACCGTATTCTTATCGGCAGACTCAATAGCCTTGGTTTCTCAAATGACTGCCTCGCTTGGTTCACCAACTACTTCGCAGTTCAGTGTGTAAAATTGGAGGGCCTGTTGTCCGGACCTCTGGCAGTCTCTATGGGGGTGCCACAGGGTTCAATTCTCGGACCGACTCTTTTCTCTTTATATATCAACGATGTCGCTCTACACCTATCTGGTGTAATACTAATATTTGGTGTCCTATGTGATCTTAGGTACTGTATGTTCCCTATAATTCTCTCACTCTCTCGCTCTCCCCTCCCAGAGGACCTGAGCCCTAGGACCAAGCCCCAGGACTACCTGGCCTGAGGACTCCAGGCTATCCATCTGGTCCTGCTGCTGATCCAGTTTCTGCTGTTCTGCCGGCGGCTACGGAACCCTGACCTGTTCACCGGACGTGCTACCATGTCGTCCTGCTGATCCAGTTTCTGCTATTCTGCCTGCGGCTATGGAACCCTGACCTGTTCACCGGTCGTGCTACCTTGTCCCAGACCTGCTGTTTTGACCTTCTCTCTCTCTGTCTCTATCTCTCTCGCTCTCTCTACCACACCGGCTGTCTCGTCCTCTGAATGCTCAGGTATGAAAATCCATCTGACATTTACTCCTGATGTGCTGACCTGCACCCTCTATAACCACTGTGATTATTATTTGACCCTTCTGGTCTTAATGGCCATGCAATCTTATAATCTCCACCCGACACAGCCAGAAGAGGACTGGCCACCCTTAGGACTTGGATTTCATGTAATGGACATACACAAAATGTTCACCAAAAGGCATGTGTGAGACTCCCCAAACATATGGAAGAAGGTACTCTGGTCAGATGAGACTAAAATAGAGTGTTTTGGACATCAAGGAAAATGCTATGTCTGGCGCAAACCCAACACCTCTCATCACCCCGAGAACACCAGCTCCAAAGTGAAGCATGGTGATGGCAGCATCATGCTGTGGGGATGTTTTTCATTGGCAGGGACTGGGAAACTGGTCAGAATTGAAGGAATGATGGATGGTGTATGACTTAGAATTTCTGTGCATCAGAGGAACCCATCCATCTTGAAGGAGCTGGAGCAGTTTTGCCTTGAAGAATGGGAAAAAAAATCCCAGTGGCTAGATATGCCAACCTTATAGAGACATACCTCAAGAGACTTGTAGCTGTAATTGCTGCAAAAGGTGGCTCTACAAAGTATTGCCTTTGGGGGGGGTTTGAAAAGTTATGCACATTCAAGTTCATGTTTGTTGTCTTATTTCTTGTTTGTTTCACAATTTTAAAAAATCTAAATGGTAGGCATGTTGTGTAAATCAAATGATACAAACCCCCCAAAAAATCTATTTTAACCTCAGGTTATAAGGCAACAAAATAGGAAAAATGCCAAGGGGTGTCAATACTTTCACAAGCTGTTGTATGTCAACTGCTGATGTAAATCAATTTGATCAATTGATTATTGGTCTCGAACACAAATTTATATGATGGTGTGTATAAACATTATGGATAGTATATGAATAGAAAGGGTGTGTACAGCAGTAGTTACACTATATAGGATGATAACACCTGGATATGTTTATTTTTTAACCATTCCATTGTAGATTTTGCTTTATGTTTTGGATCATTGTCTTGTTGGAAGACAAATCTCCGTCCCAGTCTCAGGTCTTTTGCAGACTCCATCAGGTTTTTGTCCAGAATGGTCCTGTATTTGGCTCCATCCATCTTCCCATCAATTTTAACCATCTTCCCTTTCCCTGCTGAAGAAAAGCAGGCCCAAACCATGATGCTGCCACCACCATGTTTGACAGTGGGGATGTTGTGTTCAGGGTGATGAGCTGTGTTGCTTTTACGCCAAACATAACGTTTTGCATTGTTGCCAAAAAGTTCAATTTTGGTTTCATCTGACCAGAGCACCTTCTTCCACATGTTTGGTGTGTCTCCCAGGTGGCTTGTGGCAAACTTTAAACAACACTTTTTATGGATATCTTTAAGAAATGGCTTTCTTCTTGCCACTCTTCCATAAAGGCCAGATTTGTGCAATATACGACTGATTGTTGTCCTATGGACAGAGTCTCCCACCTCAGCTGTAGATCTCTGCAGTTCATCCAGAGTGATCATGGGCCTCTTGGCTGCATCTCTGATCAGTCTTCTCCTTATATGAGCTGAAAGTTTAGAGGGACGGCCAGGTCTTGGTAGATTTGCAGTGGTCTGATACTCCTTCCATTTCAATATTATCGCTTGCACAGTGCTGCTTGGGATGTTTAAAGCTTGGGAAATCTTTTTGTATCCAAATCCGGCTTTAAACTTCTTCACAACAGTATCTCGGACCTGCCTGGTGTGTTCCTTGTTCTTCATGATGCTCTCTGCGCTTTTAACGGACCTCTGAGACTATCACAGTGCAGGTGCATTTATACGGAGACTTGATTACACACAGGTGGATTGTATTTATCATCATTAGTCATTTAGGTCAACATTGGATCATTCAGAGATCCTCACTGAACTTCTGGAGAGAGTTTGCTGCACTGAAAGTAAAGGGGCTGAATAATTTTGCACGCCCAATTTTTCAGTTTTTGATTTGTTAAAAAAGTTTGAAATATCCAATAAATGTCTTTCAACTTCATGATTGTGTCCCACTTGTTGTTGATTCTTCACAAAAAATACAGTTTTATATCTTTATGTTTGAAGCCTGAAATGTGGCAAAAGGTCGCAAATTTCAAGGGGGCCGAATACTTTCGCAAGGCACTGTACATAGGGCCGCAGTCTCTATGGTGCAGAGTTTTTTATTTTTTTATTTATTTCACCTTTATTTAACCAGGTAGGCAAGTTGAGAACAAGTTCTCATTTGCAACTGCGACCTGGCCAAAATAAAGCGTAGCAATTCGACACATACAACAACACAGAGTTACACATGGAATAAACAAAACATAGAGTCAATAATACAGTAGAACAAAAGAAAACAAAAAGTCTATACAGTGAGTGCAAATTGAGGTAAGTTAAGGAAATAAATAGGCCATGGTGGCATGGTAGATCGGCAGAAGATGAATGTGCAGGTAGAGATACTGGGGTGCAAAGGAGCTAAATAAATAAATAAATACCAGTATGGGGATGAGGTAGGTAGATGGGCTGTTTACAGATAGGCTAAGTACAGGTGCAGTGATCTGTAAACTGCTCTGACAGCTGGTGCTTAAAGCTAGTGAGGGAGATGTGAGTCTCCAGCTTCAGAGATTTTTGCAATTCGTTCCAGTCATGGGCAGCAGAGAACTGGAAGGAAAGACGACCAAAGGAGGAATTGGCTTTGGGAGTGACCAGTGAGATATACCTGCTGGAGCGCGTGCTACGAGTGGGTGCTGCTATGGTGACCAGTGAGCTGAGATAAGGCGGGGCTTTACCTAGCAGAGACTTGTAGATAGACGAGTATGAAGTGAGGGCCAACCAATGAGAGCGTACAGGTCGCAATGGTGGGTAGTGTATGGGGCTTTGGTGACAAAACGGATGGCACTGTGATAGACTGCATCCAGTTTGTTGAGTAGAGTGTTGGAGGCTATTTTATAGATGACATCACCGAAGTCGAGGATCGGTAGGATGGTCAGTTTTACGAGGGTATGTTTGGCAGCATGAGTGAAGGATGCTTTGTTGCGATATAGGAAGCAGATTCTAGATTTAATTTTGGATTGGAGATGCTTAATGTGAGTCTGGAAGGAGAGTTTACAATCTAACCAGACACCCAGTTATTTGTAGTTGTCCACGTATGTCAGAGCCGTCCAGAGTAGTGATGCTGGACGGGCGAGCAGGTGCGGGCAGCGATTGATTGAAAAGCATGCATTTAGTTTTACTTGCGTTTAAGAGCAGTTGGAGGCCACGGAAGGAGAGTTGTATGGCATTGAAGCTCGTCTGTACCTGATTAGGGCTGTTGCTGTGACCGTATTCCCGCCACACTGGAGGTCATGAGTCAAGAGGGCAGTCAAATTCCACGTGACCCTTTAGTCACTGTAATTAGGCATCTCCAAGCTCTGATGCTGCTGATGGTCATTAGTAGCCTACCAAAGTTGCTAACGGCCTGGTACCTCAGCACCCTATTGTCCCTCAAATCACTCTGACATAAATGCCAATGTAATTGAGTCCATGAGCTCATGTTGCCTAACATTTCTATAGGCTATGCAATTGTGTGAGAAAACAGAGTGAGGGTCCCATCAGCTTTCTATAGGTTGAGACTACTATATTTATATATCAACTTTCCAAATTTTAAGCACATTGCTTCTCTTTAAAATAGGAGTATAGCCTACCTGCCTGGCAATAAAATGAACCTTGGGAAAGCGTCCTCCATTCACCATTCAAGTGCGTAGATAACATGTATTTTTTTTCTCGCTGCCCTTGTTTCGAGACAGATGCATGATAATGGTCCATTCTAAATCAAAATAAATTTTACACATATTATTTTGTATATGTAAAGACAAGATTAAATCAAGAATAGTTGTGACAATATTAGCCTATCACTTGTGAATGATGTATTATCACTTGTGAATGACACCCAGCTTATTAAGGCAAACAGCCCATGCTTTCTTTTGTGACATTTTCAAATCATAGTCTCACACCTCATGTAGCCTAGCCCATAGGACTATATGTTTTAATAAGGTTTGTATCAGAACTAAAGTGTCCAAATACCTTCTTAAAATTAGACACATTAATCCACTTTACAAGGGCTGTAGAGCCTAACTGGCATACATACACAGCACCTTGAGTTTCAAGTTTGGGGAAGATCATTCTCACCATAAAAAGTCAATGTGGGCAGTTCTTCCAATATCTTCAATATGCACCTCGGAATTGGATAAGGACGCGCGCAGGTGCATCCCCGATGTGTCTGTCTTCACTTGTAGCCTGTGAGAAAGACCCAATCACGTGATGGAGAGCCATGTGAGTGAGAGGTGCTTCGGCAGGCTGCAAAATCAAATTATTACAAGGCTAGGCTAGCCGGCCTCCGCACATTACCCTGCCATTGGCCGAAAAGGCATGTCTTTTTTTCACTGCCAGACAGAGGGGATGCCGCCCGGAAATTTGAGGAATTATCAAGTGTTTGTCAAATTGTGAATGAGAGACTGATGAATTGTGTACAGCCTGTGCAAAAAAAAACAAAGCAGAGCTCATGCCTTTCATGCAACTGTATTCAAATCATCATTAGAGTCGCATCATGCAGTCTTAGAATGTATTAAAAATCAAAACAAATAGCACAACATTTTTATCATTTCATTTCTATCTATCACAAGTTACATAAATAACTCTAAATGAAGCATATGGCAGTACCTGTATCTTTGTTAACCGCTCAACACAGATACCCACATGTGCGCACCCCCTCAAATCGTTTGGAGAAAATATCCTTTCTATTTCATTCAGTTATGTTCAATTATATTCTTCATACTACAAAATAATATAAAATAATGCCACGAAATTCTAAGCAAATCTTGTCTGCTAAATGACCTAGTGTAGCCGACAGTTATATGGCAAAGCCAAATCAGGGTCTAACATAAGGACAACTCAGAGTATGCAATTCTTTTCAACTGAAAGAGAAATCTGAAATCTTCATATAATGTTTCTTTAGATCTATCTAAAATAAGTAATAGATTTATTGTAATGGGTCCTTCTGTAGCTCAGTTGGTAGAGCATGGCGCTTGTAACGCCAGGGTAGTGGGTTCGTTCCCCGGGATCACCCATACGTAGAATGTATGCTAAATGGCATATATATTATTATTATATATTATATATAGTGTAGGTTGGTATTACATGGAGTTATTAAACTTTTTAAATTGTAGATGTTCTAAAGGTCTGCATCAGTGGCTTGTAGGCTATGCGTGGAAACCAGGAGATGCTAAATGTGTTTATGTTAATTAACGGTCAATAACCGTGAGACCGGCAGTTACTTGCTTGATAAATTTAGTTAACTAGGCAAGTTAGTTAAGAACAATTCTTATTTACAATGACGGCCTACTTGTCATTGTACGCTGCCCTATGGGACCCCCAATCACGGCCGGATGTGATACAGCCTGGATTCGAACCAGATACTATAGTGACGACTCTTGCACTGAGATGCAGTGCAGCTAAATACACATACACAAGCGCACGCACACACACAACATTCCCTCTCTCTCTCTCTCTCTCTCTCTCTCTCTCTCTCTCTCTCTCTCTCTCTCTCTCTCTCTCTCTCTCTCTCTCTCTCTCACACACACACACACAACATTCCCCTCTCTCTCTCTCTCTCTCTCTCTCTCCCTCTCTCTCTCTCTCCCTCTCTCTCTCCCTCTCTCTCTCTCTCTCTCTCCCTCTCTCTCTCTCTCTCTCTCTCTCTCTCTCTCTCTCTCTCTCTCTCTCTCTCTCTCTCTCTCTCTCTCTCTCTCTCTCACACACACACAGTTGCTGTTCAATTACATAATATTTATTCAACTGCGTTACCAAGACACTATCTACTTTACATTTGTAAATACAGTCATACTTGACATAGCACATTCATAATCTATACTGTATACCACAGGAGACTGCTGAGGGGAGGACGGCTCATAATAATGGCCGGAACTGAGCAAATGGAATGGCATCAAACACATGGAAACCATGTGTTTGATGTATTTGATACCATTCCACAGATTCCTCTTCTGTCATTACCACAAGCATGTCCTTCCCAATGAAGTTGCCACCAACCTCCAGTGCTGTATATCCTATTGTGTACGTATCAGTTTATTACGATGCATACTATCTTATTCTGATTACATGTTATTTTTTGTTGATACTTTCATTTTTATTATTGATATTGATTATGGAACTGCAATGTTGGAGTGCTAGCGTGTAAGCATTTTACTGCACCTTTATACCTGCTGTAAACTGTGTACGTGACTAAATAAATTCCATTTTTTAAATGTATTTTTTATCGTTAAACCCATAACCACCTCCCTATTAGAGAACAACTTTACTGTTGCAGTTCATTTTAAGTTATATGCAGTGTTGGGGAGTAGTGAACTACATTTAGTTCAACTAGTAATTTAACTACATTTTGCAGTAGTTTGGTGGTAGTTTAACTGAATAAAAATGTTGGAAGTGTTTTCAGTAGTTAATTACTTGTTTCCATGTCGTGGTGTCGCTAACTACTGGAAATACACACTACTTTTTGTCTAATTCTCACTTGAAAGACGTTGGGTTTAATAGGCAATTACACATTGTGTTAGCATCTGACTCCAGAGTGATATGTTCTTGAAATTAGTAGTCTATGATATTTCAGATTTAGATGTACTGTACACAATGTACAGTAGTTTGGATGTAGTGAAATCCTTTTTCAAATTACCTTGAGTTAAGTAAGCTATATTTTTTTAAAGTGTAGCTTTAATGTAGCTTGGTAAACTTAACTCAGCAAAAAAATAAACGTCTCTTTTTCAGGTAATTTCAGATCATTCGTAAAAATCCAAATAACTTTACAGATCTTCATTATAAAGGGTTTAAAGACTGTTTCCCATGCTTGTTCAATTAACCATCAGCAAATAATGGACATGCACCTGTGGAAGAGTTGTTAAGACACTAACAGCTTACAGACGGTAGGCAATTAAGGTCACAGTTGTGAAAACTTAGGACATTAAAGAGGCCTTTCTACTGACTCTGAAAAACACCAAAAGAAAGATGCCCAGGGTCTCTGCTCATCTGCGTGAACGTGCCTTAGGCATGCTGCAAGGAGGCATGAGGACTGCAGATGTGGCCAGGGCAATAAATTGCAATGTCCGTACTCTGAGACGTCTAAGACAGTGCTACAGGGAGACAGGATAGACAGCTGATCGTCCTCGCAGTGGCAGACCACGTGTAGCAACACCTGCGCAGGATCGGTACATCTGAACATCACACCTGCGGGACAGGTACAGGATGGCAACAACAATTGCCCGAGTTACATCAGGAATGAACAATCCCTCCATCAGTGCTCAGACTGTCCGCAATAGGCTGAGAGAGGCTGGACTGAGGGCTTATAGGCCTGTTGTAAGGCATGTCCTCACCAGACATCATCGGCAACAACGTCGCCTATGGGCCCAAACCCACCTTCACTGGACCAGACAGGACTGGCAAAAAGTGTTCTTCACTGACGAGTCGCGGTTTTGTGTCACCAGGGGTGATGGTCGGATTCACGTTTGTCATTGAAGGAATGAACGTTACACCGAGGCCTGTACTCTGGAGTGGGATCGATTTGGAGGTGGAGGGTCCGTCATGGTTTGGGGCGGAGTGTCGCAGCATCATTGGACTGACCTTGTTGTCATTGCAGGCAATTTCAGCACTGTGCGTTACAGAGAAGACATCCTCTTCCCTCATGTGATACCCTTCCTGCATGCACATCCTGACATGACCCTCCAGCATGACAATGCCCCCAGCCATACTGCTTGTTTTGTGAATGATTTCCTGCAAGACAGGAATGTCAGTGTTCTGCCATGACTAGAGAAGAGCCTGGACCTCAATCCCATTGAGCACGTCCGGGACCTGTTGGATCGGAGGGTGAGAGCTTGGGCCATTCCCCCCCAGAAATGTCTGGGAACTTGCAGGTGCATTGGTGGAAGAGTGGGGTAAAGTCTCACAGCAAGAACTGGCAAATCTGGTGCAGTCCATGAGGAGGAGATGCACTGCAGTACTTAATGCAACTGGTTGCCACACCGGATACTGACATTATTCCATTTCTGTTAGTCACATGTCTGTGGAACTTGTTCAGATTATGTCTCAGCTGTTGAATATTGTTATGGTCATAGAAATATTTACACATGTTAAGTATGCTGAAAATAAATGCAGTTGACAGTGAGATGACGTTTCTTTTTTTGCTGAGTTTATATTTTCAGAGTAGCTTTCCCAACACTGGTTGTACATTATATAATGTACTTACTTTAAAAGCCCTAAATTCCCCTAAAAGTATGCCTTCCCCTATAGGCCCTTTCAATACTTTTAATTTGCTCAAATTATTCATATTGCTTTGAGCCATGTAAGTCTAGATGTTTAAAGTCTTCTTAATGAGGTGTTTGATAGGATTAAGTCATCTACTGATTGGGTCAATTGAAGCTTGTTCTCAAAAATTATATCCAATAAAATGTAATGTGGTCACTGATTATCTCTCTCATTGGTCCAATCAGCTGACAGTCTTACCCTATGTATGGGGGTTGGCTAATTCTTCAGATTTGAACAACTAGTCCTTGTTTACAGAATTATCCCTGCTGCTTTTGATTGTCTCTAAATTCCTCACTCAGTGTAAAGTTCTGTCTGTTTACTGTTGAGTGTTTGTGGGGAAGTGTGTTCTACAGAGTGGTGATGTAAGAGGCGAGCATCACCTTCTGGAATTTCACCCATCAATATCCACTTGACTCCTAGCAGCATTTCCACCGTCTATGATATGGATCCGCATAGTCAATGGACTTAAGTCTGTGCTCTGACTTAACCGCCACCGTATCCCGGAGCGAATTCTCTGCAGGGGAGAAACGTCATCTCTCCAGGCCGTAGCTGTGAAGAGAAGATTATAGGATGGGAACGGTGCTCTCCATATACCCTACATCAAAGAATGAAGCTATTCTGGATGAGGGGGGGACCATGCAATTAAAACGGGGGGCGTAAAAAAGCAGTCCATGCTTGTCTCAGCTCTCACATTTAAGAAAATGGTTTTTCGAATCGACCAAGAAAAAGAGTCGCAAGAAAGTCATCCCAAACGCCTCACAGGTGAACAGCAGCCACGTAAATCAGCTTAATAATGAAAATAACAAGAAATCCCAGCAATCGAGTACAGATGGTAAGAAAGGACCACTCACTGTACCAGTGCCGATGGTTACTACCCAAAGTCTTCAACCCAATCAACCCCAGGTCCCCTCTAAGAATGTGGAACTCTTAGCTGTCCAAAAGCAACCTAGCAAAGTAGACCTCCTCTCACCGAGGTGTGTGATTATTCAGGCATCGACCGGGGAGCAGTTGCGCTGTCTGGGAGAATTTACATGCCGGAGATGATATAAAGTGAAGCTCACTTACAGTGAGGTCATTATATGGTTCGAAATGTCGACCAAACCCTTCTCCTCTAAGGCTGGCAGGACCAGGGATTCATTACAACTGCTAACTTGGTCTTCGTCTACCTGCTCTGTAAGGTATCGATACCCGATGATCTCGATAGCGCATCCGAAGTCCATAGTGTCTTCCTGCTTGGTCTCTATTTATCCTACTCGTACATGGGTTGCGAGATATCTTACCCTCTGAAACCCTTCATGATTGTGGCCAATGACGATAATTTATAGGATAGTTCTATGAGCATCATCAATAACACGAGTGCCAAAATGTTGCAGTTAAATACAGACCCTTACTTTTTCATGGAGGTGTTTCAAGAGATAAAAGCTGAAGGAAAGTCTAGGGACAAAGACTTGGACCATTAAATCAAAGGAGAACTCTGATGAATGTTTCACAAAACCAATGGAGTCGTGGTTTGAATACAATATTTAACCGTTTTCAAGGCCAAGGCCTACTAGATTGGAGAATCCAGTCTATTAGTTTCTAAACTATTCATGTTGACTTGTACCAGTGTTAAAGATAACTGTAGTAGTCTACGGAACAACTGAAGTATTCTAAAAGTAGGCATATCTCCTTTGTAAACCTTTGCAAAAACTATAGGATTGTCACAGGGACACTGTGGATAATAGAAATGTCTGCAAATACATCAATATATGGGTAATCTAGTGTACTTTTATAATTATCTGGGTGTTCAGTTATGTAGATCTGATGTGGGCAAGAATAGCAGCATGTTATAGGTCAAGATGCTGAGCAATCCAATGTACTGAATAGCCTTTCTTTACTCATCGCTCCCGTTGAAGCCTATTCTAGCTCTTTGGACATGATGGAATGGAATGTATAACTAAAGAGATTATTTATCGTCATTTGTGCCAATTAAAAACTGGTTTACATGAAATTATGACAGATTGCCTTCATTGGCAAAAAATATTATTTTTTGTATTATTTTTTTATTGAGCCATTTTGTTGATGTACTTGTTGAAGCAAAAAATATCAGTTACACTGGTTTCTGAATGTAATGTGCCCTATTTGTAAACTTGTAATGGTGCAAGAGCTGGCAGCTGCTTTTCAGCATTGTAGGTGCATTACATTTACATTTAAGTCATTTAGCAGACGCTCTTATCCAGAGCGACTTACAAATTGGATCTATCCAATCACCCTGGTTTCAGAGCATTTTGTATTATTCTGTACGTACATCAGAACACTCCATTTAGTATGATATGTTGCATTTTGTGAGGTTACAGATGGCTACTTAAGGCAAAAATAAAAGGAGGGGGTTTGACCGAGGTGGATGGGTGGACGTATAACGCAAACGTCTAGAAACCCAAATGTTGCGAGCTTGAATCTCATCATGGGCAACCTGAGCATTTTAGCTAATTAGCTACTTTGCACCTACTTAGCATGTTAGCTAAACCTTCCCCTAACCCCAAACTTAACCCTTTTAGCTAACCCTTCACCTAACCCTAACCTTAACCCTTTTAGCTATCCCTTCCCCTAACCTTAACCCTTTAACCTAAACTCCTAAATTTAACCATAACTCCTAACCGCTAACCCCTAGTCTAGCTAATCTTAGCAAGCTCGCTAACGTTAGCCACCTAGCTAGACTTCGTAACATATCATACGTTTTTCAAATTCATTACATATTGTATATTCAGCAAATTTGTAACATATAATACAAATTGTATTCATAATATAGCATACGCAATGGGTGATGGACATCCACAAATGAATACATACCAAACGAAATGTAACATATCATACTAAATGGAGGGTCTCAGATTTAAGAAATACGAAATGCTCTGAGATCAGGTTGCTCTGCATTGAAACATTGGAGAAGATTTGCAGCTATTTGCACAGTCTGAAAGAAGGCCAAGCCAATATAATATATTTAAGCAACAAGACACGCTGGGCAACCCATTTACCTGTGACTGTCTTCATGATACAGCACTGCTTTGGGTGCCTTATTTATTTTATAAAATGGTTACCAACATATAAAAAGTCTGTTCTGGACTTGGGGACTGTGTAGAGACCTCTGGTGGCATGTCTTGTGGGGTATGCATGGGTGTCCGAGCTGTGTACCAGTAGTTGAAATAGACAGCTCGATGCATTCAACATGTCAATACCTCTCACAAATACAAGTAGTGATGAAGTCAATCTCTCCTCCACTTTCAGCCAGGAGAGATTGACATGCATATTCAGAATTTTAACTCTCTGTGTACATCGAAGCCCCAGCCATGCTGCCCTGTTCTGAGCCAATTGCAATTTTCCTCTTTGTGGCACCTGACCACATAACTGAACAGTAGTCCAGGTGTGACAAAGCTAGGGCCTATAGGACCTGCCTTGTTGATAATGCTGTTAAGAATGTAACGCTTTATTATGAACAGACTTCTCCCCATCGTACCTGCTGTTGTATCAATATGTTTTGACCATGACAGTACAATCCAGCATTACTCCAAGCAGTTTAGTCACCTCAACTTTCTCAATTTCCACATTATTTAGACACCCTAAAGACTGCACATCATGGTTCACCATCAGCCACAAACATCTTAAGTATAAGCTACCAGCCAAACAAGCTTATAAACAATGTAAACAATACATTTGAATCTTTCCTTACATATTTTCATTTAAATTCATACAATTTCGTTCTTCCGCCAGAAGATATAGTAGGCTTGCGGTTGATGTAGAACGCCTCCTGGTGGCCATGTTGGAAGACCACCGCATTCATTCTTCTGACAACAACAGCTGAGTGGCTACCCCAAACTGCATGATAACAGTGCCTAAAACTAGTTGATTCATCACCTCTGTCATTTTCTGTGGAGTATTTGGCTGCTCTGGCAGATTCCCCCAATCATGAAACCCCATTAGTGACATCAACGAGATAAGACTCAAGAATTGTCAGAAAAGAGAATGAACCTTTTGGCCCGTCAAGACCTCAACACAGACAGCAGTCAATACAAGGTTACAACAACACTAAGTTAGCCAAAATTAGCTAGCTTGTAGTCCAGTTATTAGCATGTGTCGCTTGAGTTTCATGTTTTGGGGAAGCTATTTTTTCACCCTTTAAATCAAAGGATTGCATGCATGCATCTAGCATCGCATTGGCAGATTAATGTAAGCCTGAGGAGTAGATTGGATAGTGGTAATTTAGGCTAATAATAAGCACGTAGTGGCATAGGTTTATAGGCTATACCAGAGACATTTATTTCCTTTGCAGGGGGGAAATGTAGCCTTTGATAAACATTTAATGCAATTCTACTACACTTTATATGACTGGAGAGGAGAATATTGTTTAATACGATGGTAGTCTCGGCCTACTCTACTGACACTGACAACAAATTAATAAAAATGATCTCGTCTTGAAAGCAACCATGTAATCTAGAATGAAAAGTGGTCCTGGATAAAAGGGATTCAGCTTTTGTCAAAATAACGTAAACATTTATATTTTTGCATTTTAGCTAACCCTAACTTTTTTCCTAAACTTAACCTAATTCTCCGAAACCTGCTGCATAAATTCTCCTAATCTGCTATGAAATGTCAAATATTACATTAATTTGACAAAAGCTGGATACCTTCTAGCCATGATCAGGTGTGCTTCTCATTTGTTTATGAACTGTGGGTTCACCAGCTGACCTCTAATCAAGACACCTATGTCAATGGGATTCCCACTGTGGAGATGAGCAATGCCGCAGCAGCATCAGTTTCTACTTCTACTTTGTCCTTTTCCAGATATGAAAGGACACATTCGTCAGTTATACGAGATTGTCATATGCTGTGCTTTGGACAATCTGAATGATCCTGTTGAGCCATTTCAGTAGAAAGCACATTCACCTTGCCATCATGACAAACGTTCCCCCTTATATAGAGTGTAATTTGGAACGTGTAAAATAATATTGTTGATATTGTAAACATACTGTATTTTAATAATAGGCTATGTTGTTGTATGAGTGAAATGACAATATTTTGTCGTGTCTGCTCTGCCTAACCCCATTGAATATTGTAAATATCAAAAGTAAGCTTAGGCAATATGTACATTGTTACGTCATGCCGAGAGAGAGAGAGAGAGAGAGAGAGAGAGAGAGAGAGAGAGAGAGAGAGAGAGAGAGAGAGGGAGAGAGAGAGAGAGAGAGAGAGAGAGAGAGAGAGAGAGAGAGAGAGAGAGAGAGAGAGAGAGAGAGAGAGAGAGAGAGAGAGAGAGAGAGAGAGAGAGAGAGAGAGAGAGAGAGAGAGAGAGAGAGAGAGAGAGAGAGAGAGAGAGAGAGAGAGAGAGAGAGAGAGAGAGAGAGTGTGTGTGTGTGTTCTGGAAGTAAAGCTGTTCCTGAGGCAGTGATGACGTGAAGAGCCTCTCATCCACTTTCACTTCCTAAGCCTATCGCCTTCATCTGTTGGCTATTTGCATCATTTTTATGCAATATATATTAGAATAAATATGCAGGCCATACAGTTAACAGTATCATAACATTAGGTGGTGGTTGGATAGTCTTTAAATAATCAAAGGACTTTACGCATTTCAAGAGAGTGAAACACTGATACTTTATGGATATTTGCGGCTACTAGAAACCCTGTTGACATACTTGGTCTATAAAGATACACATTTCATTTTGGAAATACATTTTGGTCATGACAATAACTTATGTGATCAGTATGACAATGACCAACTTTACTCTGAAAGGTCGGATTTTATCTTCATGAGACAATGTGGTTAACATTGATACAAGAGGAATTCCCCAGAACTAGAACACGTGGGCCAAAGGCTCCTCCAGTTGATTGGTTGGAATTTGCTGCAGTCTGATAGAAGTGTCTGCGTGACGACGGTGTAGGCTGCAGTCAAGTCCTAGGAATGTATAATCGAATAGGGTGCCATTTGAGATGCAGCCCGGGTCTGATGGCCGGCTGGCGCATTCCTCTCCTCTTCCTCGTCTCTATAGTAACCAGTGGATTACTGAATGACTATGGGCCACATTGTCACATCAAGCATTGGCCGAAGAGCAACACTGCAGACAGAGCCCACTGTGGAATCAATAAGAACACTCATCCACAATGTCTGAGTGTGAGATGACCCATGTACTGTGGGTGTATATAGGCCTGGTACTGTGGGCAGATATAGGCCACATTAAGTTTTTCAAAGCTTCTGTATCTATCATATTGACCTAGGTACTGTCTAATGGATTAGAAAACAAATTATGCAAAATGTCATTGTAGTGGTGCTGAGGTATAGCTTGGTGGTCAGTCTGTTTTTGGTATTAACCAACTCGTTTCTGTTTTCATTCCCATCCTCATAACAAAATGGATTTCTGAGAGAAAGTCCACATGAAATGCAACATTAGTCAACATTTCCATAAATGTCCTTTGACCTGGCAAATTAATTGAATACAGCTCAGCGTTCAACTCCATAGTAACCGCCAAGCTCATCACTCAGCTAAGGACCCTGTGACTGAACACCTCCCTCTGCAACTGGATCTTGTTCTTCCCCGTGTGGTGAGGGTAGGCCACAACACATCATCCACACTGACCCTCAACACAAGGGCCCCGCAGGGGTGCGTGCTTAGTCTCCTCCTGTACTCCCTTGTTCACCCACGCCTGAGTGGCCGCACACGACTCCAACACCGTCATTAAGTTTGCCAACAACACGATGGTGGTAGGCCTGGTAGACACACACCAACACAGTCATGGAGAGGGCACGACAACGCCTCTTACCCCTCAGGAGGAGGCTGAACAGATTTGGCATGGGCCCTCAGATCCTCAAAACGTTCTACAGCTGCACCGTTGATAACACTGACCCGCCATTCTCTACAACACTGTCGTTCTCTACAACACTGTTGTTCTCTACAACACTGTAGTTGGACAAAGTTAGCTGCACTTTAGATCTCTAGTACATAGAGATGTAGGAACTTAATTTGAGCCAGTTTGATTCAGCAGAAAAATAATACTGCAGCATCAGGAAATGGGAATTATTATGTGGATTATAATTAACTGACATTTTTTGTAGGGGTTGGTACAATTTTCATTAGGGCAAATTAAGTCTGAATTTTCAAAGTGGAATTCACAAACTTTAGAAGCCTTTTTAAAACTCAAATATACTACAAGTTTGCAATTCTCAGCAGCAAAAGAGTGATCGAAATTAAGTTCATACATCTTTACACTGAGACAGAATCAGACAAGCTTGACCAGTCATTGCTTCAACTACACCCCTTCTAAGACCCCTGTAACATTTTCGCAAATTTCTCCTTAGATAGGCCAGCTGCAAAGTCAAAAATGGCTGTATTGTACAAATGTAATTTAAGGTTAGTGTTAGGCATTAGGGTTAGAAGTGTGGTTAAGCTTAGAGTTAAGGTTAGGTTTAAAATCAGATTTTATGACATTGTTGCTGTGCCAGATAGTGACCACTCTGCAAAGCTGCCTCCAGATTAATGACGAAAAATGCTAGAATGCAACATTTTCACTCCGATGGTATAATACAAGGTCAAAATATCTGTGCATGACCATCATGTCTATGAATAGTAAAATCATTAATGTCCTATTTAGATGGGTGTTTTAATGTTGATTTATATATATTAGGTTTATATTTATCTTAAATGTTGTACTGACTGTAGTGAAAGTCCATCTTTTGGCCTTTGTGCCACTGTGGTAGAGGTATGACTTAAAAGCAAAGTTCAACTAAATGGAAACTAAAGTGGAACAAGGAACATGAGGGATTATGGGCTATTCTTTTCACTTACTATAACTGCCACTCCTAATCTGTTCAACAAGATTATACCTGATCCTGCATGTACTTGCAGTCAACTCGACTAGCTACAGTATAGGACACCACTCAACTGCAGCTATATTGACTGAGCTTAATCCACTTTAGCCCAGTTAACAGTGAATGGGTTGAGGTAAAAGATCACGCTGTGGGTGGTAGAACGTGCAGTTGTGAATGGTAGCTGAGGACACAGAGTCATGTTTACCATTGAGAGAGAAAGGTGACTCCCTCTGCTGAAAATGTACGACGGCTAACACTTCTAGAAATAAAACAATGGATGACCAACTGACTAAGAATAGTGAACCCTGAATTTCAACAACCTACACATTTATCTGTGTCCCTGTTCTTGTACTGCACCTTATGGATGATCAAAACTCAATTATGGGCGCCCAACCAATCACCGCCCAAACAGATCCACAGATGATGCAATCACTATTGCAATCCACACTGCCCTTTCCCACCTGGACAAAAGGAACACTTATGTGAGAATGCTATTCATTGACTACAGCTCAGCGTTCAACACCATAGTGCCCTCAAAGTTCATCTCTAAGCTAAGGATCCTGGGACTAAACACCTCCGTCTGCAACTGGATCCTGGACTTCCTGAAGGGCCGCCCCCAGGTGGTGAGGGTAGGTAGCAACACATCTTCCACGCTGATCCTCAACACTGGAGCTCCCCAGGGGTGCGTGCTCAGTCCCCTCCTGTACTCCCTGTTCAGCCACGACTGCATGGCCAGGCATGACTCCAACACCATCATTAAGTTTGCAGACGACACAGCAGTGGTAGGCCTGACCACCGACAACAACGAGACAGCCTATATGGAGAAAGTCAGAGACCTGGCCGGGTGATGCCAGAATAACAACCTATCCCTCAACACCCACAACTAAGACTAAGGAGATTATTGTGGACTACAGGAAAAGGAGGACCGAGCACGCCCCCATTCTCATCGATGGGGCTGTAGTGGAGCAGGTTGAGAGCTTCAGGTTCCTGTGTGTCCACATCAACAACAAACTAGAGTCCAAACACACCAAGACAGTCATGAAGAGGGCACGACAAAGCCTATTCCCCCTCAGGAAACTAAAAAGATTTGGCATGGGTTCTGAGATCCTCAAAAGGTTCTACAGCTGCAACATCGAGAGCATCCTGCCTGACTGGTTGCATCACTGTCTGGTATGGCAATTGCTCGGCCTCTGACTGCAAGGCACTACAGAGGGTAGTGCGTACGGCCCAGTACATCACTGGGGCTAAGCTGCCTGCCATCCAGGACCTCTACACCAGGCGGTGTCAGAGGAAGGCCCTAAAAATTGTCAAAGACCCCAGCCACCCCAGTCATAGACTGTTCTCTCTACTACCGCATGGCAAGCGGTACCGGAGTGCCAAGTCTAGGACAAAAAGGCTTCTCAACAGTTTTTACCCCCAAGCCATAAGACTCCAGAACAGGGTATAAAATGGCTACCCGGACTATTTGCATTGTGTGCCCCCCCCACCCCTCTTTTTATGCTGCTGCTACTCTCTGTTTATCATATATGCATTGTCACTTTAACTATACATTCATGTACATACTTCCTCAATTGGGCCGACCAACCAGTGCTCCCGCACATTTGCTAACCGGGCTATCTGCATTGTGTCCCGCCACCCACCACCCGCCAAGCCCTCTTTTACACTACTGCTACTCTCTGTTCATCATATATGCATAGTCACTTTAACCATACCTACATGGACATACTACCTCAATCAGCCTGACTAACCGGTGTCTGTATGTAGCCTCGCTACTTTTATAGCCTCGCTACTGTATATAGCCTGTCTTTTTACTGTTGTTTTATTTCTTTACTTACCTATTGTTCACCTAACACCTTTTTGCACTATTGGTCAGAGCCTGTAAGTAAGGTCTACACGCTGGTCCTACCAATCTGATTCCACACTCCAAGACTGCTTCCATCACGTGGACTGGGATATGTTCCGAATTGCGTCAGACAACAACATTGACGAATACGCTGATTCGGTGTGCGAGTTCATTAGTTGAATATGTCATTCCCATAGCAACGATTAAAACATTCCCAAACCAGAAACAGTGGATTGATGGCAGCATTCGCGTGAAACTGAAAGCGTGAACCACTGCTTTTAATCAGGGCAAGGTGACTGGTAACATGACCGAATACAAACGGTGTAACTATTCCCTCCGCAAGGCAATCAAACAAGCTAAGCGTCAGTATAGAGACAAAGTAGAATCTCAATTCAAAGGCTCAGACACAAGAGGTATGTGGCTTAGGTCTACAGTCAATCACGGATTACAAAAAGAAAACCAGCACCGTCACGGACCAGGATGTCTTGCTCCCAGGCAGACTAAATAACTGTTTTGCCCGCTTTGAGGACAATGCGGACTCTCCTTCACTGCAGCCGACGTGAGGAAAACATTTAAACGTGCAACCCTCGCAAGGCTGCAGGCCCAGACGGCATCCCCAGCCGCGCCCTCAGAGCATGCGCAGACCAGCTGGCTGGTGTGTTTACGGACATATTCAATCAATCCCTATCCCAGTCTGTTGTTCCCACATGCTTCAAGAGGGCCACCATTGTTCCTGTTCCCAAGAAAGCTAAGGTAACTGAGCTAAACGACTACCGCCCCGTAGCACTCACTTCCGTCATCATGAAGTGCTTTGAGAAACTAGTCAAGGACCATATCACCTCCACCCTACCTGACACCCTAGACCCACTCCAATTTGCTTACCGCCCAAATAGGTCCACAGACGATGCAATCTCAACCACACTGCACACTGCCCTAACCCATCTGGACAAGAGGAATACCTATGTGAGAATGCTGTTCATCGACTACAGCTCGGCATTTAACACCATAGTGCCCTCCAAGCTCGTCATCAAGCTCGAGACCCTGGGTCTCGACCCCGCCCTGTGCAACTAGGTACTGGACATCCTGACGGGCCGCCCCCAGGTGGTGACGGTAGGCAACAACATCTCCACCCCGCTGATCCTCAACACTGGGGCCCCACAAGGGTGCGTTCTGAGCCCTCTCCTGTACTCCCTGTTCACCCACGACTGCGTGGCCACGCACGCCTCCAACTCAATCATGGGTTCCTGTATGTTGTTATGATTACACCATGAGTCGTTAATTATAAAGCATACACCCCCGCCCTTCCTTTTCCCAGAGAGGAGTTTAGCTCTGTCGGCGCGATGCATGGAGAAGCCCGGTGGCTGAACGATTCCGACAGCATATCCCAAAAGAGCCATGTTTCCGTGAAACATAGGATGTTACAATCTCTGATGTCTCTCTGGAAGGCAACCCTTGCTCAAATTTCATCTACCTTGTTGTTAAGAGACTGGACATTGGCTAGTAATATACTCGGGAGTGGTGTGTGATGTGCACGTCTACGGAGCCTGGCCAGGTGGCTGCTTCGTAGGATGGCATATCACTGCAGAATACTGTGGTAGCCATGCTGATTACATGTGCCTTGAATTCTAAAGAAATAACTGACAGTGTCACCAGTGAAGTACCCCCACACCATCACACATCCATGCTTCATGGTGGGAACCACACAAAGACACAGCGGTTGGAACCAAAAAAATCTCAAATTTGGATTCATCAGTCCAAATGACAGATTTCCACAGGTCTAAATTCCATTGCTTGTGTTTCTTGGCTCAAGCAAGTCTCTTCTTATTATTGTTGTCCTTTAGTAGTGGTTTCTTTGCAACAATTCGACCACGAAGACCTGATTCACATTGTCTCTCATCAGGACCGCCACAGGAAGGGAAGACGCAGAGTTACCTCTGCTGCAGAGGATAAGTTCATTAGAGTTACCAGCCTCAGAAATTGCAGCCCAAATACATGAGTTACAGAGTTCAAGTAACAGACACATGTCAAAATCAACTGTTCAGAGGAGACTATGTGAATCAGGTCTTATCCTCTGCAGCAGAGGTAACTCTGCGTCTTCCCTTCCTGTGGCGGTCCTGATGAGAGACAGTTTCATCATAGCGCTTGATGGTTTTTGCGACTGCACTTGAAGAAACTTTCAAAGTTATAGAAATTTTCCGGGTTGACTGACCTGTCTAAAAGTAATGATAGACTGTAATGTATCTTTACTTATTTGAGCTGTTATTGCCATAATATGGATTTAGCCTTATTAAAAAACATCTTCTGTATACAACCTCTACCGTGTCACAACACAACTGATTTTCTTTCCAGGTGACTACCTACCTCTTGAAGCTGGTTGAGAGAATGCGAAGAGTGTGCAAAGATGTCCTCAAGGAAAATAGTGGCTTTGAAGAATCTAAATAAAGAAAACCCCTGGAATGAGTTGGTGTATCCAAACGTTTGACTGGTACTGTCTATTAAAAAATATTGTAGGTTTTAGCATAGCTTTAAACAGTTTAGATCGGTATACATATCTTGTTGTGCTCCTTTTTTAATCTTTTGAAAGTGAATGTCATTGCTATAGGGACATTTCCTTTATGTGTTCTATAGTGTGAGAACAAGAATAGAGAAAAACTGAGATCATGCCTTGGCCTCTGTTGGTCTGTCAATGTGCAGACAGAGGGAGAGGAGACCGGGTATTTGAAATGGGTCTGGTGTTTCGAGCGCTGCCTGCCTGACATCAATAGATGGCTCTATTGATATGCAGGTCACACACACATACACTGCCATGTTCTTATCAGCCTCCTCACAATATGCAACCATGCGGGAGGCATTCTCCATCTATGACTTCAAATGGGCTCCACAGACAACGAGTGAATAGTTGTTTCTCTGGATCTCAAACCACTGACAGCACTGCATGTCTAGATGTAGGTTTAGGTTACATACAAGCTTTGTGAAGTAATTCTTTACCAGATACAGGCAATCTGCCATGGAAGGCATGTTGACCCATACCATCAATATACTGTAGTTAATCCACAATAATAACCTAAATGACAGAGTGAAAAGAATGGAGCCTGTACAGAAAAAGAATCTTCCAAAACAGGCATCCTGTTTGCAACAAGACACCAAGGGAATAATGCAAAATAATGTGGCAAAGCAATTCATTTTTTGTCCTGAATACAAAGTGATATGTTTGGGGCAAATCCAATATAACACATTACTGAGTACCACTCTCCATATTTTCAAGCATAATAGTGGCTGTATCGTGTTATGGGTATGTTTGTAATCGTGAAGGACTGGGGAGTTTTTCGGGATAAAAAAATAAGCACAAGCATAAGCAAAATCCTAGAGGAAAATCTGATTCAGTATGCTTTCTATCAGACACTGGGAGATGAATTCAGCTTTCAGCAGGACAATAACCTAAAACACAAGGCCAAATCTAGACAGGAGTTGATTACCTCGAAGACAGTGAATTTTCCTTACTGGCCGAGTTACAGTTTTGACTCAAATCTGCTTAAAAATCTATAGCAAGACCTGAAAATGGTTGTCTATCAATGGTCAACAGCCAATTTGACAGAGCTTGAAGAATTTTGAAAAGAATAATGGGCAAATTTTATGCAATCCAGGTGAGGAAAGCTCTTAGAGACTCGCCCAGAAAGACTCACATCTACCAAATATTATTCTAAAATGTATTGACTCAGGGGGTTGAATACTTATCTAATCAAGACATACAGTATTAGTGTTTTCATTTTATTTTTTTATTTTTTACATTACAGAGTATTTTGGGTTGTTTTTTGACAATGAAAAAATGACAATTGAATCCATCATAATCCTACTTTGTAACAAAACAAAATGTGGAAAGAGTCAAGGGGTGTGAATGCTTTCTGAAGGCACTGTAAATGTGTTCAATGACCTGATCCACAGCAATAAAGGTGAACAAATATTTTGAAATAGCACAACTTCATTTTTGTCTAGATTTAAAGTAACACAAAACGTTTCTCCCTCAAACCAGAATAGCACATGGAACAGTGGGTCATGTTTTTAAATGTAGATCATTTAAATGTTATATAAATGTTATGGAAACAGTATGACGCTGCGCCCCTGTCATACGTGACCACAAGATCCTCAACCAAGCTGAGAGCGAAAGACGTGTTGCGCACTTGGAAAAATCATCTGCAAATTCTAATGAGGATAATGATGGTCTTGTGCACATTTTCATACATTCTGTGATAATTCTGCAAAAATAAAATGCATATAAAATAACATGATAAATTCACAAAATGTCACAAATCTAGGCTACAATAGGCCTAATAGCATGCATGCCTAAACCTTAACAAATGACAATCAACCACTGTACAAATGACACTCGACTTATTCAATAACATGTTCATTTTAAAGGCTACAGTAGGCTAACAACATGAGAACGAATAAGATGTAATGGAATAGGTACACGTGAAGAGTTTAATTCTAAAACGTTATATAGACCTACCCATTTTCAGAAATGTTGGTAAATTAGCTTTTATTGTTTAAACAAATTATGAAAGAGGTTTGTGTTTTTTTCCCCCGCCTTATTTAATCATGCCATGGCGTAGTTCAATGACAGATATGTATTTGTTTAAAATCTATCACTTGATGGTTTCATTTCAGAGACAAATAATTACGTGTTTTTCAAAATGCTACATATGCGCCACACTCTCAGGGAAATAGGTAGTACTGCTAGGTTTTACAGAGTCAAATGTAACAAGTAACAAAAATGTGTATAAATAAATGTACAAATTATACATTTAGGGCACAACATACATATTTTTTAAATCAACTTTTTTTCATACAGTAATATGAGATCTGTATCTAAAACAATTAGCCTACATTTTCCATTTGACAGGATATGAACATTACATTCCAGCTAAATAATGGATGTATAACATTTTGCAAAAAAAAGTATAATAATCATACACAAGAAAATCTGAGAACAGTACTATTTTACACATAAATTAAGGTACCCATAATCAATCATTTCCGATGAAAAACACAAATGTGAAAAATTGGTGGATATAGCTTTTCGGAAAAATTAGCCTACAATTTCAAAGATCATTTCTAAGAGGCTTTAAGTGTTAATCGAACAATATATGTATTTTTTTTCGTGCATAAAAATGTCGAATCTGTGTGTCAAATGTAAAAATAGGCTATAAAGAAAACGTATGAAAACGAAAAGGCAACCCCTTTTGTTGTCGTAATCTAGTAGTCCCTGCACTGCATTGTAAACTGCCTGTGTAGGCTACATCTACATAATGAAGGCTATTTAAAGTGACGATATATCTGTATCTCCAAAATATTTTTAGAGTCGCAGTAATATCTCTACATTGAAAAGTACACTGCAAGCTTATTTGAGATCAAATCAGTATCTATATGCCGAATTAATAGCCACCTGGAGGCGCTAGAAGCCAGACAATCTCTTACAAGACACCAAGAATGCGTTCAGCAGGACGCATCGTTTTGCAACCTCCGGGTAGCGAAAACATGCATCTCTGACATGTAGAATAAGGAAATTACGTCTGTTCGATTTGTAGTATTTATATCAGCAACGTTCGAGAACGTTTTCGTAATATCTTGTCAACGAGAGAAAAATAGGCAAGACAATGGTTCTTAATCTAGATTTTGTTTGATATAGGCTTCATATCTTTTTTTTTTTTTAAAGCACGTGTTTAAATTTTAAACTTTCCATAAATGATTCATGATTTTCCCATAGACCCATTTATTGAGGACTTTAAAAAAAAATGTTGGTCCACAAGAGGAAAAATCATAATTCAGAGACCTAATTTAAAAAGGCGCGCGCCTTCAGCTACCATTGTGAATTATGATTAGGCCTTTTTTAACAACGTTATTGGTAGAGTTAATAGGAGTCAATTGTAGTGGTTATTGATATTATTCAGGTTGTTGATGTTGTTGACGCAGCTGATGTGCGAGGCAGAGACAGAACCAAACGGTCCCGGGGGTTGGAGGTTGTGACTGTGGTAGAGAGTCGGTGGCGACCCCGGCCAATAAGAGAATCCAGACGAACCGACGCCTGGACCAACCAGGTTTAGCTTTGAAATCCCCGAAAAGGGAATGGGGGCAAAATTACTCTGGAATTTATAAAGAGCTTGCTCTGTTGATGAGGGTTGACAAACCTGAGCCAACCCGTGAAAGTCGAATTTGTAAGCATATCGCTTCCCATGGACCTTTGTCATTATGTTTTTGTCATAGTAGTACCGCAATGCGCGGCTGAGTTTGTCGTAGTTCATGTTGGGCTTGCTTTTGCGCTCGCCCCATCGCCGGGCCACCTCATCTGGTTCAATTAGCTTGAATTCTCCATTCGTTCCTTCCCAGGCGATGCAGGACATGTTGGCGCTGTCTGACAGGAGTTCGAGGAGAAACTGCCATAGCTGAATCTGTCCACTGCCTAATCAAAATAACACATAATAGTACACATGTGTGACGGTGACAATACAGGAAAATAAGCATTCATCCTTTGATAGGCTATTTGACAAATGTATTTAACTTTATTTCCAAAATAAGTGTACAATTACGCATAAAATTAACATGTCGATAACCTAGCAGTAGTTGGACAATAATTTGGTTCAATTTCCTCGATGTCTATGTCTTACAATTACAAAAGCAAGAAAGAAAATTATTTGTCAAAAAAAAATGTGCCTAGTTCACAAACAACCCAATTACGTATTTATTGTCCACTCTTGTAGAACCCCTTTTTAAGCGTGTTATCATATTCTTTCATGTGATTAATTATCTCTAATCAAATCAATGGCAGTGTTTCTATGGACGGTAGATTATTACAATTATTAAAAGGTCAACGCTTATATTAATTCTTAAAAATGCTCTGGATAACTACAATGTTGGGTTGGGATGCATATAATAAATACAAAATTTAAACAATTGCTTACCTTTTTGCACTCCTGTGTTTATGGGACTCCAGGATGCACCTTTGCTTTCTTTCAACAGATTTTCTGTTGGATCTGCAATAGACCAGTCATTAACACAAATAAATATGTTATTAAACCAATATTATTTGAAAATATAGCATATATTAATGTAAAATAAGTTTTCATTGCAAAATTATGTTAAAATACAATGAAACATTAGAGAATTCTGCAAAATATATCTTTATTCCACGTTGAAATATCTATCTTCAGATTGAAAATATTATAAAAAGCCTTAAAAAGCTATGGTTTCATTTTATAATCTAGTCTCTAACTAATGCTCGGTTTTCTAATATTTGTAGTTTTTTTCCTCCAAGCTTTACGGCTGAAGCCAGGAAACGCGTTCAGGAAAGAGGATATCCGATTTCCGACAAAAGAGGAGACAGGTTACAGATTGAAAAGGCAGAGCAATCGCTAGCTAGAAGCAGAATCACTACCGAAGGAATAAAGACGATTTCCCTCATCTGAATAGCCTATAAATAAATAATATTTTCAATGTCACGTACAAAAGCACGAACCTGAGAGATACATGTTAAACATAAGGTTTCCTCCGCAGTTCTGTCTCATTGTAGCTGTTGTTCAAGAAAGGGTTGGATTTCATTCGGGCAAAGATTTTTATTAAACTTTATCTCATAACTGTGATCTGGAATAAATGTGGGACAGATTGAAGTTTCCAGGCAACTGTCACAAACCCCATCTCGGAGACAATATTCAGACAGCAATTTCCTCTGGTGCATTGCTTTAATTAAAAGAGCAATTTGCCTCTGTCATCTCTCCCCGGTCTCCACAATAAAAAGATCCGAGAGAAATTCGGTCTTATCAATCCACCATCAGGGTTTAATAAAGTTTCCGCGTTAAGATCAGAGTTTCTATGGAGAATTGAAGTGTTTGACATGGAAAACCAGTTCAGATCCCCTCTCTTTTCCGCCTCTTTACCTCTTTGCAAACACAGAGGCCTATTTCATGTATGAAAATAATATTGACCTTAAAAACACGCCTCAATGCACCTGGGAAAACAAGAAAAATGTATCACCGACCTTATGTTTATAGGCATAAGGCTATATACAATCGGAGTGTAAATGAGGCTAAATCTAAAACAATATCTTAAATTATGTTTATCGATGTAAAGCCACAAGAGAACAATTCTCTTTTAATCAAAAGCAATTATGCAAGGACGAGCGTCCAAGCTACCTCCCAAGACCCCATCCATGATCCACAAAAGCTCATTAGCCTAATAATAGCATAACAATAACAACAATAGGCCTAGTAATAATAATATAAGGAATCCTAATCATACTCAGAGCCATACCCATTATCATGAATAGGCCTAATAATACTGAGGCTCGGTATACTAATAAGAAATAATAATAAGTATTTTTAGAATAATGACAATGCATTTTCTTTATTAAGATTTTCCTTGAAATACAATAACTGTATCCATATAAACGTGGCCTAGTCCTAGCCTAAGGAATATGAAGAAAAATACACTGTGGGCAGATAACATTAATGAGATCAGCTGTGAAAATATGCAGTGAGTAAGTGTAATAAAAAGGGAATGACAGTATTTAAGGCAAACACTTTATTAGCTGTCATATGCCATGGACATGCAAAATGTACAGCAAATTGTAGATTTTGTAGACGTTTTATGCTACTTTTACCAACTTCATAATACGTATTTCTAATCACAACACCGGACAATAATTAAATGCACATAATAAACACAACATATTATTTATTGTAAATCAACATGTATTGATGCAAATGTAATATTTTCACGAAAATGTGTTATCAAGTCATAGTTGTCTAGGGCAAAGATAACAGGAGCAAACGATATGAGACCAGAGAGTATGTATGTGACTGCTAAGCAAGGCTATTATATGACTCATGGAGTAGGCGATAATATTTCACGTCCCCACCACGCCTCTCTCTCCACGCGTTCCGCTGCTGCTGCTCTCAGAAGAGTAGTGTCTGGCGTCCCAGACTTGCTTTAGCTGCCTGAGTCTTTAAACAGGTCGCAGGCAACTTAAAACAAGCCTCGAATGCAAGATCATTTTCGAAAGGTTTGAATGAAATATTATTGTCCCGTTCTGGTGTGTTCCAAGTTATAGTTCCAGTTTTGATGTCCTTATAGTGTCCTTATAGTTTCAAATAAATATTTGTCAATTCAAACAAACGATAGGCTCTAAAACTCTTCGAATCATAATTTGACACATGTGCGCATAAATCATATTGTCAGTGGTGGTAGTTATGCACGAATCTCAAATTAGGATTCCACCCTTCAATAACACTTTAGATAATGTCTATTGACTGTAAAGCAATCCCACAGAAATACCTATATAATTGTATACATCTGATTACAAAATGAGACCATTCCTATGTGCGCACAGTAAATCGATGGTGAGAAGCCAAGACAAGTGCAGTGCCTCCTGCATTTACAATAATTCCCAACTCGTTCACAGGCAAAGAGAGTGCTAGGCTACCTAAAAACTATTTATATCTTCTCTTACTCATCGTTGGACTTACCAGTTTTTCGGGATTGAAACACAAGCAACACTGGCCTAACCTATTCCCCCACCATCCGAAACGACTGCCAAGCTCCTCTGCACTGTGCGGCCGTTTTAATCAGTCGGGATAGAAATGTGTATTTGGGAAAGGTGTGTATAGTTGAACATTTATTAAAAGATCCTGGACTGGGTGTGGGCCTGTGTCTTTTACCGGTCTGCGGTTCATGAGCAAGTCTCTGGGTGTGTAGGCTAACGCGGAATTGAATGTCCTGGACCTGAACTGTCAGACGAGACAGCAAACAAACATACAATAAGGATGTAGCAAGTGTGATTTAAAACGTAATCCGGTTCAAGAAAACACGCATGTATTATACACAACTTGGCAAATGTGTTAGCCTTATCATGCAATGGCAGTCTCAACGATAGCCTGACCCTACATAGCGGGGCTATCCCCCAATTTAAATCGTTTATTTGGTCTTAAATTAGTTTGTCATGGCTGCAGTGGTCAGCACCTGGGACAACTCACATTGTCTGGCTGCATGTTAGGCCAGGTTTGGAGAGAAGCCTACTTCATTTCAGATTAAGAGCCTTCTGCCTTCATTCAATCATATGGGCATTAATCATGGGCATTAATATGGAGTTGGTCCCCCCCTTTGCTGCTATAAAAGCCTCCACTCTTCTGGGAAGTCTTTCCACTAGAAGCTGGAAAATAGCTGCGGGAACTTGCTTCCATTCAGCCACAAGAGCGTTGGTGAGGTCGGGCACTGATGTTGGGCAATTAGGCCTGGCTCGCAGTCTGCGTTCCAATTCATCCCAAAGGTGATTGATGGGGTTGAGGTCAGGGCTCTGTGCAGGCCAGTCAAGTTCTTCCACACTGATCTAGACAAACCATTTTTTGTATGGAACATGCTGTGTGCACAGGGGTATTGTCATGCTGAAACAGGAAAGGGCCTTCCCCAAACTGTTGCCACAAAGTTGGAAGCACAGAATCGTTTAGAATGTCATGGTATGCTGTAGCATTACGATTTCCCTTTACTGGAACATTATTCCTCCTTCACCAAACTTTACAGTTGGCACTATGCATTGGGGCAGGTAGCGTTTCTCCTGGCATCTGCCAAGCCCCGATTCGTCTGTCGGACTGCCAGATGGTGAAGCGTGATTCATCGCTCCAGAGAATTTCCACTTCTTCAGAGTCCAATGGTGGTGAGCTTTACACCACTCCAACCTGCGCTTGGCATTGCTCGTGGTGATTTTAGGCTTATGTGCGGCTGCTTGGCCATGGAACCCCATTTCATGAAGCTCCCGGCGAACAGGTCTTCTACTGACGTTGATTCCAGAGGCATTTAGGAACTCAGTAGTGAGTGTTGCAACCAAGGATAGATTATTTGTATGTGCTCTGCACTTCAGGACTTAGCGATCCATTTCTGTGAGCTTGTGTGGCCTACCACACAAGCCGTTGTTGCTCCTACATGTTTCCACTTCACAATAACAGCACTTACAGTTGACTGAGGCAGCTCTAGCAGGGCAGACATTTGACAAACTGACTTGTTGGAAAGGTGGCATCCTATGAATGTGCCACATTGAATGTCACTGAGCGCTTTAGTATGGGACATTCTACTGCCTGTGATTGTCTATGGAGATTGTATGGCTGTGTGCTCGATTTTATACACCTGTCAGCAATGGGTGTGGCTGAAATAGCCGAATCCACTCATTTGAAGGGGTGTCCATATACTTTTGGGCATGTAGTGTATGTTATTTCAAGGCGTAAGCACAGAAACATATTCTTTATTTCTTTGTTCTTTAAAAAAAACATATTTGAAAGGTATTTTGAAGTTTTATTGATAGCCTACCTTTAGGGCAGAGAGGGATGTAAAACACCAAATAATGCATGCAGAGCAGAATTAGGCCGATACCCACTAATTATCAAAATCCAGAAAAGAGCTGTTAAATTCTATAACCGCCTAAAAGGAAGCGATTCCCAAACCTTCCATAACAAAGCCATCACCTACAGAGAGATGAACCTGGAGAAGAGTCCCCTAAGCAAGCTGGTCCTGGGGCTCTGTTCACAAACACAAACACACCCTACAGAGCCCCAGGACAACAGCACAATTAGACCCAACCAAATCACGAGAAAACAAAAAGATAATTACTTGACACATTGGAAAGAATTAACAAAAAAACAGAGCAAACTAGAATGCTATTTGGCCCTACACAGAGAGTACACAGCGGCGGAATACCTGACCACTGTGACTGACCCTAAATTAAGGAAAGCTTTGACTATGTACAGACTCAGTGAGCATAGCCTTGCTATTGAGAAAGGCCGCCGTAGGCAGACATGGCTCTCAAGAGAAGACAGGCTATGTGCTCACTGCCCACAAAATTAGGTGGAAACTGAGCTGCACTTCCTAACCTCCTGCCCAATGTATGACCATATTAGAGAGACATATTTCCCTCAGATGACACAGATCCACAAAGAATTCGAAAACAAATCCAATTTTGAAAAACTCCCATATCTACTGGGTGAAATTCCACAGTGCAGTGTGCCATCACAGCAGCAAGATTTGTGACCTGTTGCCACGAGAAAAGGGCAACCAGTGAAGAACAAACACCATTGCAAATACAACCCATATTTATGCTTATTTATTTTATCTTGTGTCCTTTAACCATTTGTACATTGTTAAAACACTGTATATATATAATATGACATTCGTAATGTCTTTATTGTTTTGAAACTTCTGTATGTGTAATGTTTACTGTTAATTTTTATTGTTTTTCACTTTATATATTCACTTTATATATTATCTACCTCACTTGCTTTGGCAATGTTAACACATGTTTCCCATGCCAATAAAGCCCTTGAATTGAATTGAATTGGATTGAATTGATATGTCAGAGAAAGTGAGTGTCGTAACTGGGGGTCGATCCATTGCCTCCAGGGGCATGTATGTGGCATATATTGTCGATTTCGCTTGGTAAAGTTTTATGGCTCTTTTGATTGTTGTCACAGTAAAAGAAAGGTGGTCCTTTGACGTCCCAGTTTAGCCCCCAACCCCTCTTTTTTTGTATAGGCTTCATGGTAGGCTACGACAAAACACAACATTGCAATAACAAATGGTCAAAACAATAGTGATCTCTTGCTTTTGTTTATTGGAAATAAGATACAATCTGACAAGAACAATATACATCCTATCCTAACAGAAAGGTGGTATTTACCCTGGTTTATGTATTGATGTATTTGTCAGGTCATGAAATGCCTTTGTGATTCACTTGTGTTGGAGTATACAGCTAGCCACTGTGGCAATGGGTTGTTAAGACTCTACCACGGGCTTTTAAACAGCTAGATAGCTAGCAATATGTCCTGATCAAGAGTCCGTTTTCTTTTTTAAAGCAAGGAATTGCCACAAGCACTCTGTTTCCGTAGTTTGAATAAAGCCTTTATTGCCTATTTTTAATATATGTCATGGTCAGTACATGGTAGCCGCTGGAGGATAGTGTCAAGTGGACTTAGTGCTGGATTCTGCGGATAGACTGGACCTGGTTGGTGTGAGCCTGGGTGCTGTACTCATTGTAGTGTCTGTACTCTCCCTGGTGTCTGTCTCTCTCCAAGATGTACTGGTAGCCACGGTAACCGGGGAACTGATAGGCCACCCAGCTGTGAAGAGAAGGGCACATGTTTTTCACTTGATCATTTTTCTAATGGGACTCTTATCACACAAACTATATGAGGCTGCTATGTAGGTAACATGTGACTGGGTGCAGTCCTAAGCTGTTATGAAATGTACAAAACCAATCGTCTTGGGTGATTATGTATTTGTTAATGTAGTCTACGTATCAGAGCCTAGAGTGTTTGTAACGGAAGCATACATAGGTTACAGGAATAAGTAAAGACTCACGCTCCGGAGTTGACTTTAATTGAGGGCACCTCCTTGCTGCACCAGCCCATAGCCTGTAGAGAGGGGTAGTCATCGCACATCTCGAACTTGCGCCCCTGGAAGTCTTCACACTCGTACAGAGTCACCTTGCTGTCACTGTGGTTCTGTTGATAGAGGTGCAGGAGCCTTGATTCGTTTTCATATGGCCTCATCATATTTGAGAGATTTTGGTGAAAATCCAAAACGGATGGATTTGAGAATTGTGGTATGATTGTACCATGATCAAATATAAACGCAAGCATCATCTGTGAATATATTAACCTTAACCTAAAACATGATTACTATTACTGTGCTTCATTCCGAAATATGCTTTAGATGGGCGTTTTCTTTATCCTTGAAATGACATTTGTGTGGGAGGAACTTACAGCACACTTAATAGGTCTGAAGGACAGCATGTGTTCGGTCCTGTAACTGCTGTTTCCGCTCCAAGCCTCGTAACGGGGGTAGTCTCCCTTCTCAAGGATGAACTGCTGGCCCTGGAACTCAGGGTACTCAAAACCCACCCAGCTAAATGACAGGCAGGGGGAAAGAGGGAATCAGAAAGAAAGAGAGAAAGAAAGAAAGAAAGAAAGAAAGAAAGAAAGAAAGAGAGAGAGAGAGAAAATGGAGTGCCAGGTTAGTACACAAAAGTGCAACGCCCCATGGCACAGAGCGCTGTGTTGATTACAGGACAAAGGGCCAAAGCAAACACCACATGCTGCGCCTTTGGACCATTATCAGATCGCCAGTCAGCCGCTTGAACAGAACACAAGGCCGGCAGCTGGGACTCAATGGAGATTACAACAGTAGTCTACTTAGACTGACAGAAACAAAACAACGAGCTACATTTAAGGTTAATAACGCGCACAAATCGATTAGCTCATGTATTGCGTTCAGCTATAATATTTGGTCCAACACATGTGACAATGATACATAAACTATATTGCACACAGATTTCCCAAATCAGGCGATCAAGTGTTGAGTGGACATGATAATGATAACGAAACGTAGCATTGTCATACCAAGCTTTGCTTATCATCTGAGGGCAGGTTCACAACAGTACAGTACAACTGCAATTGTAGAATATAATATTCAAGTATACATTAGCTTCTGAGAGGAACTAAGGCTAGAAATGAATGTTACAATGACCTATTTCTCACTTTCTACTCAAACACAACCTATGAGCTAAAAATCCTCAATACCATTGATTGACCAAACAACAACCATGGATCTAATATAGTAATACTACATTACTACTCTACTAGTAATGTAGTACAGCTCCTCTGTTTTAGGCTGGTGTAGACATCCAAAGAGAGACTTACGGTCCGTTCTCGACCTTGATGGAGCGGATCTTTTGGAATCCCCTCTCCATGATGTTCTGACACTCCAGCAGGAACTCACAACGCTTTCCCTGGAAGTTCTCCTCCTCCCAGACAGTGATCTTGAACTGGCCCATCTGCTCCATCTGCTGAGTGTTCATGGCTGCTACTTCCACCGTGAGGTTGCTCTCTACCAAAGGGGGACAAGGAAGACCAGAGATGAGGAAACTAGGCTAAAATGGAGAGCTTCACTCTGGGTTCTCTGGTAGCTAGCTATACATGAAAGTGAACATTGATTCCTGAGCAAGGTGCGAAGCACCAAACAACTCATGTTGAATGAGTTGAGCTCTCAGTTTGCACTGGGGAAATATCAGATACAAATATCAAATATATATCTCCCATACTGGATGTAATCAATCCCACTGGTGCACAGGAATCAGATGTTCACATTCTACCTAGGTAGTGTGAATACTTACAGAGAGTACTGAGGTGGAACAGATCCAGTGTAACAATGTCGAGTCCTAGGCCCTCACTTCTGTTTTTATACTACCAAGCCCCTCGTTTACTGCCGCTTTCGCACAAGCCTTGCATACTCAGCAGCGGCAGGCTGAAAGCGTGCATTAGTCCACACCATTGTGGAGGCTCCAGAGGCCTATTGTGGGAAGCTTAGATCCACTGACTCATCAAAATTGCACCCAGAGCCTGTGCCTTCCTGATGAACCCGGCCACAATAGCAACACACTGACACGACAGTTTGATTGGAAATTGGGGATAATGGCAGAATTCTTGGAGATTAACCCCAGAGGTGGGTACAAGGGCACGAATGTGTGGTTGCCTCTACCCATGCCACCGCACAGCACCCAACATGGCACCACTGTCATCTCTCATTGGAAACAAAATGAGAAACAGACAGATTTTCTTTTCAGGAATAATTCATATTCTTTCATGTTGGATCATGTTTATACTTCATATGGTTGAAAGAGAGCATTTTAAATGTATAACCCTTTTGATACCTATTGTTGTTCACGCTAAATCTATTCTCGTCATATTAATTGAAAGGAACGTGAGAAAGGATTCTGACATGTTCCTGGTAGCACTCAGTTCTCATCCATTTACAATGCAGATTGTTCTATGACGTCAGTGTTTTTCAGTTGCTGAGTTGTCAATGGGTCCAAATAGTTTCTGTGCCTTTGTGGAGCTTATGAATGCAAAGTGGAATGTGGATCTGTGGATCTTCTCATCAATACGGATGGTTGACTTATAAATGTGTATCATATTTTATTTAAGGAGGCGCTTGGATAGTGCAGAGTTACTTCATGATCTGGATTCTTAGTATAATAATACAAATGGAACCTAGTCATGTCAGTCAACTTGCAATAATACCTGCCTGCAGTGACATCTCGTGGCACAACAGTTCATTACAGCGACTGGTGATAATAGGCTGTAAATATGACGATGACACATTTGAAGTGAGGCAACATATCATAGAGACATATGGTATGGTCAGGTGACGTTATAATAGGAAGAGAAGTCTGTGCATAATAGTATTGTATTTTCATTAACAAATTAACTAGGTGAGGGCATTAGAAGGTTGTTGGCCTAACTCTTGGGGGGCGTCCCAAATGCCACCCTATTCCCTATAAAGTGCACTACTTTTGACCAGAGCCTTGTGGCACTGGTCAAAAGTAGCGCACTAAGGGATAGGGTGCCGATCGGGAATGAGACTTGGACATTTTGAATTTCAGTTTACTTCCTGAATTGACTGGATTGAAATGGAATTGACCCCAAAGCTGTGGTAGACTTAAATATACTTGCTGATGGAAATTGAAAGTAATCAGACTTCAGACTTGGATGGGTCCTCTGTAAATGTGTTTTTATGGTAGTTATACCCTTTTCTGTTGTCTCCGTGTGTGGCCACGTGTGTGTGCCCATATGCTTCATTTCTTGTGTGTACAGCAGCCCCTTTTGAGTGGGGTGGGTTCATTGTTCTGTCTTACCTGTGTGGCCTTGTTTGCCCTGGGGCAGGTGGACATGGTGACAGAGCAGTAGTCACCCATCTGCTGGCCTTTGATCCCCCATTGGATAGATTAGATTTGTCAGCTCATCAGCTGAAGCCTAATTTCACTTGGAAATTCAGCTCTCCCTATTTGCATCTGACACATAGGGCCTACAGTAAAGGCTCAGAACTCAGAACTCTACTTTGAATCTTTATCTCCTTTACAGCAGTAGTAGGAAAGTAGTAGGCTAGTCTATTCTTCTGCTCTGGTCTCACGGGTCTCTGATAGAGGGGATATTGCTCATGAAACTTTTAAATGATCGGTTGTACCATTTCTATGTTTATAAATTAAATGGAACCTGTGAAATATGATCATATCAGATGCTTTTCACAATAACAATGAATATTTACTTATTGTGCATTGGAAAAGTGTTGGCAAGTCTATATTAATTTGACTCTGGCTACAAATACCTTTATATTTTATTTCAGATATTATAGATACTATTTAATATATTATTTGTGTTGGATAAAAAGAGAGAACGCATAGAAATGTCAATCTATGGTCCACTGCACTTTGACAGGTTGACCACTTCATTTAGCAATGCTGGCACTATGTTTGCCATCCTGAGTAGCCAACCTGCAAACAGTTGGCGGAGGTGCAGGTTGGAAGAACCAGTCAACCAGGCAGCAACCAGAGCAAACAACATTGTTTGAACATCTGTTTTTTTTCTCCCTCACAGCATTTTCTCGTATCCATTCATTGTATCTTACACGTTTCGGCTAATAAACCATAGAGTGATGTGAGATGAACCAGGCTAGAGACAACTTTAGCTATCACAATCATCCCCCTTCATTTCTTTTTTAAATCAATGCCCCTCTATAGGGCAACATGTGTACGTGTGATAACTGTGTGGTGTAAGTGAGGCAGACTGTTTCTCAGGATCCAGTTTCTCCATGGTAACAAAGCCCTCCAGCCCTGTGCCTATCTGACTTAGTCAGGGAGGTTGCGTAAGCATTGATGGTATTGTCAGGAAGTGATGCTGCTATTGCCCACAAATTCATAGTTCCAGGTTACCCTTCAAATGTATTTTGTATTTATTCGATTTGTATTTATACACGGAGTCAACATTGAGACCAAGGTCTCTTTTTCAAGTGAGCCACTCAAACAACAAGAAAATATGATGGATAATGCTATAGAATATACATTGAGTTGTACCCCTTTTGCCCTCAGAACAGCCTCAATTAGCCGGAGCATGGAGGTGTCAAAAGGTGTCAAAAGCATTCCACAGGGATGCTGGCCCATGTCGACTCCAATGCTTCCCACAGTTGTGTCAAGGTGGCTGGATGTCCTTTGGGTGGTGGACCATTCTTGATACACACAGGAAACTGTTGAGCAGCAGCGTTGCAGTCCTTGACTCAAACAATTGCACCTGGCACTGACCACTCTACCCCGTTCAAAGACACTTACATCTTTTGACTTGCCCATTCACCCTCTGAGTGCCACACATGCACCATCCATATCTCAATCGTCTCAATGCTTAAAAAGCCTTCTTTAACCTGTCTCCTCCCCTTCTACACTGAATGAAGTGGATTTAACAGGTGACATCCACAAGGCATCATGCCTTTCACCTGGATTCACCTGATCAGTCTATGTCATGGAAATGTTTTGTGTATGTTTGAACTAAGGACATATCCATACACATACCTGATCAGACACTGATCCCAACATGTGCAAATATTCACTTACAGCACCTTTCTTCAGAATATCGCCTTGAGGAGACACAACTCAACTGAAGATAGGTGGCATACAATACAACTTTATTGTCCAATGGGAATCAGAAATATCTATTTTTTTTTGCTATAAGGTTGTAAATGGACAGGTTTTGTGTTCTGCTTCAACGTGAGTTGGTGCTACCTGAATAGTCAGTGAGTGAGCAGACGCAGACCACCACCAAATGACCTGCTCCCTGTGTGTTTTTCCCCTCTCTGCTGCTATAGAAACAAATCCTCCTAAGGACAAATTTGAACAGGCCATGACAGCTCAGGCAGGTGACATCTGCTCTGTGAATGGCTCTGGCTCTGCATCAGAGTGAACCGCAACAGACAGGCAGGATTTACCCGAGGCCAAGACAGGGTGCCTCCGAAATGGCACTCTATTCCCTATATAGTGGACTACAAAAGTAGTCCCCTATATAGGGAATAGGGTGCCATTTCAGACTCACACAGAGAGGTGCTGCAGAGCCCTGGGTTCTCCCCCTCTTTCTCCCAGCCTCTGTGCTCCACTGCTTAGGTAAAGCCAGGCAGTTACAAGAGAAACAACCCCCAGGCATTTTCATATTTCATTAGCAACCTCTTTAACTGTCATTTGAAACAGCACACAGCCCACAGGGCAACACTTGTCCTCCACTTAGGCAACAGGTAGCAGTTGAACAGGCACCACAAATGCAATCATGCTTTTCTACAGACACACACAATTGTCTGGGTGTTATGATAGCCACAGACCTAAAGAATAATAGCCCATGGGGGGGAAAAATGAGCTTATTTGATCTTACACATAATTCTCTCAAGATGATGTAATAGGATAAGAGAAGGTTGATTTTATATGTATAGTCACAATGAATTGAAATAGTCACAATTTGTTTGCATCTGTGAGAGAATCCCACACAGTTTTATAGGTTGCTGAGACAGGGCAAATAATAATTTTCGTTAAGTAATTTTGTCCCAGTCATGTTTATCCATAAAACAGAACAGATATGAAATGATAAGAACATATATTGCTCCATGAAAGACTGAAAGATTGAAGACTTGCCTGAGACACCAGGGAATGACAAAATAATATTGTGTGTACATATTTTACAGAGCCAATAACTGCTCTGTAGAGTAAGTTGAGGAAGTGTCATGTTGGAGGTTTAGGGTGTAACTGTAGCATAAACTGTCACTAGCATGAGAATACGGGCTGTGAGGTCTCCTTACACTGACTTTAAACAAATATTTACTGGAACTTTGTAGGGAAACATGAGAGCAGAAATGATTACATGGGAAAGCCTTTACCAGGCTGTTTATTGGCTCGTTCATACAACGAAAATTGGATATGCAAATGTCTACCTGCAGTTATGCTCAAAGTAGAATGGAACTATACAGATACACGTGTTAATCATCTCATCGAAGTGGTGTGTGTGTGTGGTGGGGTAACTGGCACTACAAATTATACTGTTGGAGGTGGAAAATAGATGTTTCTGAAACGTATGCAAAGCAGTGATATGCCTATAGTGTATGATGTCTCTGTGCTTAACTGAAATATATAATAATAATATATATAATAATATGCTAAATGTTTTACAGTGCATGAGCAATGGAGAATGACGTGGTGTTTTTATGATGAGCTGTTTGTTATAGGCTACATTCTGCATTTACTGGAATAAATGTCCAGACACCTATGCATTTCATAGCTCATTTAACAGAGTAGCCTTGCCTCTTCAGAGGTACAGATCCCAGGCAGCTGAGGATCCAGCCAGCAGATGGTCCATATCAGATGGCTGTTACTTGGCTGGTTAATGATTAAGATAACTACAATTAAGAAATGACCAGCTCCCTGATTCCCGGTGCACTCTGACATAATGATGACACTATTGGCGCTAACTGGTTGGATATCATCATTACAGCATGTCCATAAAGAAAAAACCTAATGGTATTTAATAAAAGTAAATAACTAGGCAATATAAGTCTAATAACTAGTCATAGTAAAATCCATGGAGAGAACAAACAACAAAAATGGTAACATAACTTTATCCATATAAATCAAGAGAATACTATTTTTTTTAAACTTGTCCAGTTGCCCCCCAAAAAATCGGGGTTCGAAGTGTGTATTTGTGACAGGAGAATACAGCAGCATCAATGAGAACGACTTCACGTCGCAGTATGAACTTGCTCTTCTGTTTTGTAGAAAATCTGTACCTGCTTAACGCGAGCCGAACGAACAAAACTTCATCTTCAGGTATTGTGCGTGTGGCTCAACGTGAGGCAAATACAGAAAATCAAACGAAATATGATGATCCTGTCTTGGAAAAGCAGTTGCAGACGACGTTATTACTCCATTTCTCGCTGCGTCCACACACCTGGAAAGGTGCAAAGGTTAACATTGATGCCAATACAAAAAAAATGTAGCCTACCTGTCTGTAAAATTGTCATTCACAATTTAATCCAACATACACATTTTTTCCCGACATAAACTTACCATTGCCTCTCTATTGTCGGGAGAAACAAAAGTGAGAAGACATTTTAAAAACGCACTAGCAGTAATACCTGCGCATTGTGTACATCTTATAGGCAACACTGAATGCGTCTGGCACGTTGTAGGTAGCCTATATATACTCCTGGCATGGTAGGCCATCCTTCCATTTATCTTCTCTCTCCCTCTTTTTTTCAGGTTGGTTTTAAAAAGAGAGAGGATTCTCCAGTGGACACCTGTCGCACGGTGCGTTGCTCAGGTCCAATATTGACACAACAGCCAAGGGGAGGGAGAGCAGACGTAGACGAGTTTAGCTCTTTATTATGCCAACCCTCCCTCTCTATGCAAACCAACCGTGTTTTGCGCTCGGTCCAATCGATGAGATGGCAGGGTTTGCTGACCTTTGTGCTCAAGCTGAACCGGTGGAGAATGGGACATTCAAAGGTGGCTTCATTTACCTGTGTTGAAGGTAGGAGAAAACCCACCTGCCTGCCCCCCTGCTCTGTTCCCCATCATGTCATTTACACATATTTTCATATCATGTGGCTTGCAAATTAGTTCCTTACCTCGTCATCAGAGCTTGCCTGTCGAAAAGACTGGCGTTTTATGTAGACTTGATTTCACAAAGTAAAAAGTAGATGCAGATGCTTCCACACCTGCATTGCTTGCCGTTTGGGGGTTTTAGGCTGGGTTTCTGTACAGCACTTTGTGACATCGGCTGGTTTAAAAAGGGCTTCATAAATAAGTTTGATTGATTGAGATACCATATAAAATGAAACAAGCTCAGCATATTCACGGTTTATTAGTGGCTAGGGTATACAGCAAACCCTACACCTGGATGGCACATCACAAATAATCAGAGGGACAAAGACTTCACTGGTTCACCAATACATTGTTGTCAACACAAGTCAATTGATTGTTGCAATGTCAATGAATTAATACACAATGCCAAGGTTTGTTTTGTAAAATTATACTTTTGACAGCCTTCCATCTGTATCTGTTCATCTGTAGAAAACACCCCTGATAAAATGTTTATAGACTTCAAAGAACACTGATAATTACAGCAAATGTATTTATTTAATTCATTTCACAATTCCATATGACTGGTCAACACAAATCATTTAAAAAATGGCAAATTAGATTATATAAAAATAACACTATGGGAAAAAAAACTGAAACATATCCCTGTCGCCAAAGGTTAAAATAGCATTGTAGCAGTTCAGTTGATTTAGCAAGTTTTGTAACTAGTTGTGGCTAAGAGAAAGGTCTCAGCAGCTGGTTGGAGGGAATAATCATGTTTCACATTAGCGATGTGGTGTCTGCTCTAGTCTTGTCAGCATCCAAATGGCACCCTATGCGCTACATAGTGCACTACTTTTGACCAAGGCCCATAGGGCTCTGGTCAAAAGTAGTGCAATATATATGGAATAAGGTGCCACTTAGGATGTAGCCCTAGTCTTTAGCGTCTCCTTGGCTAGATGTGTTGAGTCTCTTGGTGTATGCGTTCCAGCCTGCCTCTCTGTACTCTGCAGCAGCCTTCACCCTATCAGAGGCCCCCAGGATACCACGGCCCACGATGATGATGTCAGAGCCTCTTTTACAAATCACATCATCAGGACTGGAGTACTGCTGGCCCAGACCATCTCCTGGAACAGAAAGGATGAAGATTATGATCAATGAACAGTGTGGTGCTGAAGAAAACACCACCCTAGTTTGTTGCTGAAGAGGTAAAAAAACAAACAATGAAAACAAGGGCTGCATTCAAAATGGCACTCTATTCTCAACATAGTGCATTGCTTTTGCCCATAGGGCTCTAGTCAAAAGTAGTGCACTGTTGGTAATAGGGAGCCAATACAGACAACCAAGGTAAGTGACCCAGTCTTCATTTATTGGACACTAGCACCATCTAGTGGCAAGGAGAGCTTACAACAGGACATTTTGAAAATGACAGAACACTGGACAGGATGAAGTGGTTAACAGGTATACAGTGTGGTACCTCCTGACTGCATCTGCACCCCTGGAGTCATGTGTACAAACTCAGGCTTGTTGCTGATCTTGGCCCCAGAGATGAACCCAAAAACAAATTCAGAATGCTCCTCAGCCATTTTAACCTATGGAATGACAGAGACAAAAAAATCACATGACAGAGATTAAGGATTACATTAAGGAATCCAACTATTACTACAGTTAAGCTGTCCGATGCAAACACCCTTATTAAAACATACTAGAATGTAAAACCGGCTTTCACGGTGACCCTGCAAGATGACACTGTGTCCTGATTTGTAACACATTGCAGAGAGCTGTGGGAGGTTAGAGAGGGACAGAACATTCTGAGGAAATTCTTGCTGGAGCGCTTTGCTTACCACAGCCTGTGTGTAGTCCCCTGTTGCTAGGGAACCCTGGGAGCTCATCTGACCTATGAGGACACAGCCGCGGTCCAGCGGGCGGCCCACCGCACTGAGCCCCTTCACCACCCCAGGGCCTGGTACCGCATGGGCATTAACGATGTGAGACCACGAGGAGATCTGGTAGAGCCCACCTGAGAAATAGAGGAAAACACACAACAGTCAGAAGACTTAGAAATAATAGCAACCAGATATGAATTAAGATTGAAAAGCATGTTTCAAAAGGTTAAGATGACAACTGCTGTACAACAATGCCCCTTATTTGCTGGAGTTGGACAATGTGTCTATTTGAACACGGGGCGCGTTAGTTTTGCATAGCCTGGGGCCCTGGGTGGGAAGAGTTTTCACATTTAAAGTGAAAACACCACCCACCGAGGGGCACACAGCAATGCAAAACGAGTGCGCCCACTAATCACCTTCATACTGTTGCTTGACCGTGTTCCCGATGTCGGCAAACTTGCGGTCCTCAAAGATGAGGAAGTTGTGTTTGAGGCCCAGGTCCCTGAGGGACTGGGTGAAGGCTGGGCTGAAGTCCTGAAGGATGTCCACGTGGGTCTTCAGCACACACATCTGAGGCCCCAGAGAGTCGGCCAGCTGCAGCAGCTCCTCGCAGCCCGTCATGTCCGCCGACACACATAGGTTGGTCTTCTTTTCTTCCATCAGTCTGAGGAGCTGGGCGGCCAGAGGGTGTGTATTCTGGAGCTGGGCCCTGTCTCCATAGCTCAGCTCCGCCGGCTTGCAGGGCTTTTTGGCTGCAAGCGAGCTGTTCTTCTCCTCCTCAGAGGGCTTGTAGGTGTTGTTCTCCTGGATGAACCTGCACACGCTCTGGGCCGTGAGCGAGTCGATGCGCTCTGCCTGAAACAGGGTGTTGAGGAGTTTGGAGATGGAGATGACGGAGTGGAGCGTGATGCCCCTCTTGGCCAGCATGGCCCTGCCGCCCTGCTCCCTGTCCATCAACACGATGGCATCCGTCACCCTTAAACCCTCCGCCTGGAGCACCAGAGCCGTCTCCATGACGCTGCTGCCGCTGGTCACTACATCCTCGATGATCAGACACGTGTCTCCAGGGTGAATAGTCCCCTCTATAATCTTCTTAGTTCCTAGGATAAAGAGATGGAACATATTGTGGCCATGATGGATGTCTAATATGAGAGATCTGGAATCTATTTAGACTGATGAAATGCTCTAACACTTGCTAGCTCCAACTGTAGACTGAACTGATGGGATGCTTAAAATAAAAAAAAAATACTCAAAGAGAACAATCAAATTTGACCATCATGAAATCGCACCATAGTCTTTGGCTTCTTTTCTTCGGATGAGCATGGGCAGCTCGTGATTGGAGCAGATGATTGTAGCCAAGGGCAGAGCAGTGTATGGGACTCCACACACAGAGCTGTATTTTAAGTCCTCATCTTTGGCGCGTTGATAAAGAAGACTTGACACCTAAAGGCAAACAAACCCATCAAAACACTTAAGTCAACTAACTCGTAACATACATTTTACAATTTGATTTGATTACCTCCGAACAGACATAGTTCAGCGTTTCTCAAACTCGGTCCTCGGGACCCCAAGGGATACACGTTTTGTTTTTTTGCCCTAGTAATCAAGCTTTGGTCATTTGAATCTGCTGTATAGTGCTAGAGCAAAAACCAAAACGTGCACCCCATTAGGGTCACCCCATGGAAAACACGTGTTTTACCAACCTGGTTCATGAGAGTTGGGTAAGAAACAATAACTCTGAGATCAAAATAAATCGGCGAGGTTATTCCACTCTTCAGCGTGAACGTTCCGAATTTCACTGCCTGAACATCATGCAACTTTAAGATTAAACTTTCAAGACAGACGTTTTCCATTTTCAATGTTTTAACTCCGCTTGTAAATCAGTAGGCTAGATAGCGGTCTCACTCGTCAAGCCGCATCTCGTCAGACACTTAAAAAAGTGTTTCCGGGTCACGGAATTTTCAAAATAAAGGTCCACAATTTAATATTATAAACGTGTCATTAACATGTATTTATTTAGTCATGATATATGCTTTTTTTCTGTCTAAACACGAACAATTATTAATATTTGTTCATATTTAAGTGACATGTCCATTACATTTCGGTCAAATAAATACCCCCAATGCAATACACTGTATATGAAATACATACTGGCTTATAGAAAGAAAACTATTCTAGGTGCTGAAGTAAAAGTGGGGTTGGGACTACTCACTAGGGTCTATAGAATCTATATATTGTTTTTATTTCATGGGGGACAGAGGTCTACATGCCAGTAACACTTTCTACTCCAACCCACTCCATTGGTCCCAATACAATATGTGCCTATAAATTACATATTGGCTTATAGAGAGAAAACTATTCTAGGTGCCGAAGTAGAAGAAGGGTTGGAATTTTCTCAGTAGGGTCTGTATAATCTAGATATGGTGTTATTTCATGGGGGACTATGTCTAAATACCCAAATATCCACCCACTCCCTGTTCACTCCAATGCAATACACTGTAGGCCTATAGGTGATTACTTACTTCCAAGACACAATGTAAACAATGATGGTCAGGCATACCTGTTAAAGACCTGGATTAACCTAATGATGATGAGCCAATTGCACATTTTACACATTTAATCAGCCCAAGGCCAGTGTGCACCTATGCCAAAAAATTGATCTTGGCCTGAAACGACTTAAAATGGAGCCACTGGACACTACCTACAAATACTGCACTGTACAGGAAAAACGATAGATTGTGTATCCATAAAACCAGGGTCCAGACTACTCACCAGAGGCCCTAGAATACAAAACAGCAATTCAAGCCTAGGATGAGGTACACCAAGGCCAGACCTGCAAGGCTTGGTAACCACATCTACTATGAGGCTACGCGGTCAGTAAACTCATGTTGAGTCTAAATCAACATGTAAAGTGTTTCATGTTTCCATGTTTCATGAGCTGAAATAAAGGATCCCAGAATTTTTCCATATTAACAAAAAGCTAATTTCTCTCAAATTGTATACACATAGTTGTTTACATCCCTGTTAGTGAGCATTTCTCCTTTGCCAAGATATTCCATCCACCCGACAGGTTTGGCATATCAAGAAGCTGATTAAACAGCATGATCATTACACAGGTGCACATTGTGCTGGGGACAATAGAAGGTCTAAAATGTGCAGTTTTGTCACACAACACAATGCCACAGATGGGTTTTCCAATCCTGTGGCGGTCCTCATGAGAGCCAGTTTCATCATAGCACTTGATGGTTTTTGCGACTGCACTTGAAGAAACTTTCAAAGTTCTTGACATTTTCCAGATTGACTGACCTTCATGTCTTAAAGTAATGATGATGGACTGTCATTTCTCTCTGCTTATTTGAGCTGATCTTGCCATAATATGGCCTTGGTCTTTTACCAAAAAGGGCTATCGTCTTTATACCACCCCTACCATGTCACAACACAACTGACTGGCTCAAACTCATTAAGAAGGAAATAAATTCCACAAGTTAACTTAACAAGGCACACCCGTTAATTGAGATGCATTCCAGGTGACTAGCTCATGAAGCTGGTTGAGAGAATGCCAAGCGTTTCCAAAGCTGTCATCAAGGAAAGGGGTGGCTATTTGAAGAATCTCAAACATAAAATACATTTAGATTTGTTTAACACTTTTTTTTGGTTACTAAATGATTCCATATGTGTTATTTCAGAGTTTTGATGTCTTCACTATTATTCTACAATGTAGAAAATAGTAAAAAATAAAGAAAAACCCTTGAATGAGTAGGTGTTCTAAAACGTTTGACAGGTAGTGTACATCACATTGGGGTTTAGATCAGGGCACAGTACCATTACTGCAACAACATTCGTTTTTAAATAATATTGTCAATGCTTTACATTGGAAAATGAATTGTACTGCCTTGTTTGTGGACTATTGTGGCCAGGTTAAATCTCAATTCCTTGAAGTGCATAAAGGGGTACCCCAGGGTTTGATTCTGGAGCCATTATTATTCACGCTGTATATAAATAACATTGGAAATACTGTGAAAAATGTGAAATCTTTATGCCGATGATACAGTATGGTATTCTGTTGCACCATCTGTAAACATAGCCTTTTCACATTAGCATTCGGGATTTCCAAGCACTTACAGTCACTCTTGGATCTTAAGTTGGTAGCTAATGCAAACAAAACAAAATGCATGCTATTTTCTAGGTTTTCCAGACTTAAGTAACCTTTAAGTTACTAGCCTGAACACAAATTGTTTTGTTGAGTTCCCTCCCTCTTTATAAATATCTTGGTGTCTGGCTAGATGGTCAATTGGAGATCAAAATTGTATTATTCTACAGAAATAGGGCATGTGTAGTCTGTTGATAATAGAAAGTTGTCCATGCCACTTATGTCTGTTTTAGATGCAGCTTCCACACTTAAACCTCTAGATGCTGTTTTCCATAGTGCCCGTAGATTCATTACTGCCGATTTAAATCTTATAACTCACCCTTGCATATTGTATCAAAAGGAGGGTTGGGCCTCTCTATTTGTAAGAAAGAAACACTCGTCAAGGTTAAAACAATAGAATACCGTAGAAGAGCACAAGATTGGACTGTGCTAGAGATTCCAAGGGTGGCTTCTGATTTAGGGAATGGCTGCTTTGGTTTTTATGCTCCACAGATGTGGAATGTGTTGCAGAGGAGGCTCAGGCTTCAATGCCTGTTGTCCTTTATGATGTGTGTGTTTTGTATTGTGCAGGGCTCATTTGGAAAAATGGACTTGGTCTCAATATGACACCCTGTAAAATAAAGGTCAGTAAATCAAATACAAGTCTCTATCTTTCCACATTGGATTCTGCAACATTTGCCCATTATTATACTTGACAAAAATATAAACCCAACATGTAACAATTTCACATTTTTTACTGAGTTACAGTTCATGTAAGGAAATCAGTCCATTCAAATATTCATTAGGCCCTAATCTATGGATTTCACATGACTGGGCAGGGGCACAGCCATGGGTGGGCCTGGGAGGGCATAGGACCACCCACTGGGGAGCCAGGCCCAGTCAATCAGAAGGAGTTTTTCCCCACAAAAGAGATTTTTAACAGACACAAATACTCCTCAGTATCATCAGCCGTCCGGGTGGTTGGTCTCAGACGATTCCGCAGGTGAAGAAGCTGGATGTGGAGGTCCTGGGCTGGCGTGGTCTGCGGTTGTGAGGCTGTTTGGACATACTGCCAAATTCTCAAAAACAATGTTGGAGGCAGCATATGGTAGACAAACTAACATTCAATTATCTAGCAACAGTTCTGGTGGACATTCCTGCTGTCAGCATTCCAATTGTACGCTCCCTCAAAAGTTTAGAAATCTGTGGCATTGTGTTGTGTGACAAAACTGCACATTTTAGTGGCCTTTTATTGTCCCCAGTACAAGGTGCACTTGTGTAATGATCATGCTGTTTAATTAGCTTTTTAATATGCCACACCTGTCACGTGGATGGATTATCTTGGCAACGGAGAAATGCTCACTAACAAGGACGTAAACAAATGTGTGCACAACATTTGAGAGAAATAAGCTTTTTGTGCGCATGGAACATTTCTGGGATCTTTTATTTCAGTTCATGAAACATGGGACCAACACTTTACATGTTTTGTTTTTGTTCAGTGATTTTCAAAATTCTTCAAGCTTGGTCAAATTGGTTGAATGATCATTGCTGTTTTAAAGTCATCATTGGCCTCATGGTCAAATCCCTGAGTGGTTTCCTTCCTCTCCGCAACTGAGTTAGGAAGGTCTGTAATCTTTGTAGTAACTGGGTGTATTGCTACACCATCCAACGTATAATTAATAACTTCACCGTGATATTCAATGTCTGTTTTGTTTTGTATTTGTACCCAAATACCAATAGGTGCCCTTTGTGAGGCATTAGAAAACCTCCCTTGCTCTTTGTGATTGAAATGCACTGTTCGACTGAGTGACCTTACAGACAATTGTATGTGGGGTACAGAGACGAGGTAGTCATTCAAAAACCATGTTAAACACTTAGTGCACACAGAGCCCATGCAACTTATGTGACTTGTTAAATTATTTAGGCTTGCTATTACAAAGGGGTTGAATTCTTATTGACTCAAGACATTTCTGCTTTAATTTTTAAAAATTAATTTCTAACATAATAATTCCACTTTGACGTGGAGGCTAGTGACACAAAATCTCAATTTAATCAATTTAAAATTCAGGCTGTAACAACAAAATGTGGGAAAAGTCAAGGGGTATGAATACTTTCAAAAGGCACTGTAATCTTAAGCATTTTACCACTTAGTTTTAGGTAGCAATAGTATCACATCTTGCTAACGTGAAGCAGAACTGATTCACCAATTTGCTCAGTAGTAGGTTTGAAGCACTGTAAAATGGAGCATACTACCAGCTTTGTATTTGGTTAGGCATGTACACATGGTTATAGTTTTATGGTTGTTTATGAGTTGCCATTAAATTGCCTTGCCTGTAGGTATGAGAAAAATGTCATCAGCATAACATTTAAATGTTTGATGACGAAGATTGATTTTTGTGAGAGAGTCTACTGTACTGTACAACCTACCTATAGGAAAGCTTAATGTGCTTCACAAATGGCACCCTATTCCTATATAGTGCACTGCTTGAACTAGTTCACTTTGTAGGGAATAGGGTGCCATTTGGGAATCACACTTGACGAATGAATGATAGGTCTCTGCGTGTTACAAAATGTTAGAAGCATCCTTTCATAATTTGAATAAATACATAACGATTTAAAATCAATCAAATTATAGCAGTTGTCATATTTAAATAAACAATACATCCAGAATTAAGTAATTAAGGTCTGGGTTTTCAAATCCTACACTATTGGGGCAATACTACATTAAGTGTTCAATCAGTGTTCTAGACCCTGAGTGCTAATTGCACAAGTAAACAATCATATTGAGTAAATGTCACAGGTGGGATCTGAACCCCAGTCTCTGAGTTCGGGAAACCAACACCTCAAAGGTCCAATGCAGCTGTTTAAAAAACATCTCAATTATCAAATCAATTCTGGGTAAAAATTAAGTGCCTTACTGTGAATGTTTTCAATTAAAATGATCAAAAAGAAACCCAAAATAGCTTCCTAGCAAAGAACAATTTCTCAAATAAGAACTTTGCTAGGACTGTCTGGGAGTGGTCTGAGTGGGGAGGGGAAAACTATAAACTAGCTGTTATTGGCTGAGAGGTTTGGAACTCTCTTATTGGTCTAATAAAGACATTCTCACCAGGTGGGACAAAATTCCATCCCAACAAAACAGGATTTCAGGTGGTCTTTTCAAACAGCTCTTACACTAAAAGGCCATTATCATTATTTTCACAGTATTATTCCAACCTCATAGTGTGGAAATATAGAAAGCAGGAAAGTCACGTTTTTGACTGCACTGGCCGTTTAACCATTAGACACAAATCCTCTTGGGTCGAGGGTGACACTGATTTTGAAGTCGCAGGGCAGTCCGACTCACCTCAACTACATGAGCGATGAGAGCTAATGTGAAGACTTCAGATTTGTTGTAAACAATTTGGGTCTAAGAAAGAGAAATATGCAACTCGTTGTTTGGTCACTGCCCTATTCGGATTGAAATTTGCAGCCTGTCCTTCCAGCTTTGACCATTCAAATCACAACTAAACCTGAGACCTATGAATGGGGAACCAACAAAATGCATTCAAAGTGAGCTTGGAGGTGACAGACGTGTACCAACAAACAAGAATGATGTACAAAAGGGATGTGAGAAGTTAATCGTGTTGGATTCTTTCATTCATATCTCAAACCGCACCGTTGGAAAAATAACCATTGTACTATATCTCCACACTAAAGGATCAACGCTGAATATTTCTTCACAGACAATAGCACTTCTACAAAGGCTGACCACATTCTACAATAAATTACATTCAACAGTTCTATTACCGTTCATAGATCTTTCTCTGATAGTTAGTTAATCATTTCCAAGGATAATATATTACAATTTTGGCATTTCCAATACATGGACACCATAAGAGTGTAGGGCTTCATACTACAGCTCTGAAACATCTCGATCAATCAAATGCCAATGTCTTGTCTTCTGGCATCTTGAACACAGTAATGATATTCACACAACATGTTTGTTGACAAGCTATTATCTAGTATCCATCTCTAGTATCCAGAGATGGAAAACCATGTTTCAATGGCGGAGTCCTGGGGTGTAATCATTAGTCCAAACAGTAGCAACGAAAACAAGTTTCTATTGGACAAATTCAGGTCGGTCCCTCCCCGTTTGGTTCAGTTTACTATCGGTTTGGTTCTGTTAAGTGCCTAGTGAATACACCCCCGAAGTACTACTAAGAGAGTGTTTTTTGTTTCACCTTTGTGTTAATTGGCTGTTCACGGGGGTAATTATAGGGTGTGTCCCATGCTGCTGGTCAACAGTCCCTTGATGTTGGTGACAGGGCGCACGTCGTGTAGTTGTCTCCGTCTGTCGATGAAGGATGCCAGACGGCCCGTGTCCAGTGGGGTCTTGGAGTAGTCTCCACTGTGGGCACTCACCCAGGGGTGCTGAAGACAGATGGTGGCAATGGGCCTCTTCCGGGGGTCCTGCTGCAGGGTAGAGCTTATGAAGTCCCTGGCCGCCTGGCTCACTCCCTGGAAGTAGTCCTCTGGGAAGCAGAAGTCCAGCTTGCAGATATTGACGCAAGTCTCCTCCAGGCTCTCGTCCAGGAAAGGCGAGACACCGCTCAGCATGACGTAGGCCAGGACCCCGGCGCTCCAAACATCAGTGCTCAGGGACACCGCTGTGCCCTGGATCAGCTCAGGAGCCGCAAACTCGGGGTTGCCCAGGAGAAGATGGACATAACGGTGCCGAGACACCTGGACCGCATCTCCAAAATCTATGAGCTTGATAGAAGGAACAGGCACGTGGAGATCCACCAGGAGGTTCTCAGGCTAGAGACACGATATGAATGCGTTTGTTAATGGGTTTGACCAAGATCAGGTGACATTTCACTGAAAGTTTCTCAGGTGCTTTTAGACCACAAAAGTTAACTAATTTCCATTCATTTGGGGCGTCGTGGGACGTGGTTTCATCTTGACAGGCTACTTTAGAGGTCTGAAAACATCTGTCAAACTAAAGTGTAACGTCACTTTAATATATGTTCTTAGCATTGGTACTGATGTGTGCTTTGTGTTCACCTTAAGGTCTAGATGGGCCACTCTGCAGGTGTGGAGGTGCTGCAAGGCCTCTAAGGTGTCCTTCACAAAGAAGGCCACCTTCTCCTCCATCAGCTCATCATGGGCCACCAGGTAGTCCAACAGCCTCCCGCCCTCCAGCCTGGGAGTAAAACGAGACAAAAATGTATACAGACCACACTATGGCACTAATGTGCGTCCCAAATGGCACCCTATTCCCTACATTGGTCAAAATCAGTGCACTGTGTAGGGAATAGGGTGCCATTTGGGACGCAAACAATGACTATGTTTATTTACACTAACAAAGCCAAGTGTAAACTATAATCCCTAACCTGGGTCCTATACTGGGTTCTCTTTTATGAATTTCATTCCATGAGCTTCACATGTTAGTGTTGGCAGTTGGCAACACAGCGAGAAGTTGGCTAAAAGCAAAAAGAGACTGAAACACCAGGCTGTACAATAATCTATCCCTCTTTCTCAATTAATCTTTTCTCGATTCCTCTCTCCTTGCCGCCTCCTCAATCGTATTGGAGGATAAGGTCCAAAGTCCCTGCACCCGGACCTTCTTCTCCAATGCATTTTGAGAAGGAGGTGAGCAGAGATGACGCAAGGAATCAAGGGAAATATGAATTGAGAAACAGCCCAAGTCCACAGCAGAAATGTCCTTACAGCTCGAAGACCAACATGAGGGAGGTGGGGGACTCGTAGGTGTCAGTCAGAGCCACCAGCTGAGGATGCTGGACGTGGCTCAAGATGTCTGCCTCGTGGTCCACCTGCTCCTTCTTTTGCATCTTCTTAGTGATGTACTTCACAGCCACCTCCTTCTTGCTGGCCTTGTTCAGACACTTTCTCACTACGGAGAATCGACCCCTGGAGAAGGGAGAGGAGTAGGAGGGTAGTTGTAACAGTAAAACATGTCATTGTTGTTATGAGAATTTTTATGAAAAATCCTAATAAAATACAAAAATTATTATGATAGGCTGCTTTAAAACAGCGGGGGGGTGTACTTTACCGTCCAATCTCACAAATTTCCGTGAAACTCGATTCAAAGTTGTCTTTCCACTGAATGCCCATTCCATCATATGTGGAAGCTTAGAATAGAGAGAAAACAAATGGAATATTTTATTAGTCAATATTTACATTGTCGCGACATTCGTACAGTAACGTTTCCTTCTTCAAGGACCTCTCGATCTGCCATGACTGGTTTTTGTGATGAGGATGAAATGCCAAGACAATGCTTCCAAAATGGCGCCCTATAGGGAATGGGGTGCCATTTAGTATGGATTCTAGGAGCAGGCACCTGGGCCCTGGTCAAAAGTAGTACACTATATAGGGAATAGGGTGCCATTTAGGACGTATCCATAGTCTAGGTATAGCTTAACTCCCTCCCTGCTTGTAGTGTGAAGGTGGAGGGTTTGACTCACTCCCGCTGGGCAGGGTCACCATGTTGGAGGGCTCGCTGGGTGGACTGACCCCCCAGGGGTTACTGGCACTGACCCGGAACTGGTAGTGCCCCCCAGGGATGAGATCTTCAATCTTAACACACACATCTACCGTAGAGACCACTGACTGCTGCCACAGTAGGGAGTCTGCAGGGAAGAGAATGAAGAGGTCAACAAGTTCTAGCTCAACGATTTCAGGTGACTGTCAGTAGCTTGTGAATTGTAGGTGAAGTTGGGCCTAGATGGTGATCTTGGGTCAGTTTTGCATTTCCCCTACTAATGGTTAGGGTTAGCATTGGGGAGGTGAGGCTGATCCTAAATCTGTATCTTAGTGCAACTTCACCCCAGAGCCAGAAGAGATGGGTCTACTGTACCTTCCTGCCTGTACTCTACTGTGTAGCTGGATACGGCACAGCTAGCTGAGCTGGCAGGGGGGAGCCAGTGGACGGTCACCGCATTGCTGCAGGCCTCCTGGGCCACGGGCCTCGCAGGTGCTGTTGGGATACCTGAGAACAGACATCAGCCCGACATCAGTAGTCTCCATGGTCATAAAGAACCTCACATCCTACCTCATTCCTCCCTACATCCCATCATCCATAAATCCCCTCTCTTCCTTTCCTCTTACCTTGGACTTTGATAGAGGCAGAGGAGGAGGCAGTGCCATGGTCGTTGACAGCCATACAGGTGTAGATGCCAGTGTCCTGGGGCATTAGGTTACAGATCTTCAGCAGAATGTCACCCGTATCCCTGGAGACAGACAGAGAAGAAGAGGCCAGGTTGGATTGGTTGCTGAAAATGGAGCTTGACCTATGTTACATTTGAGTTCAATCCCAAATGACACTCTATTCCTTACATAGTGCACTACTAAAATAGACCGTAACCCTATAAGTCCTGGTCAAAAGTAGTGCACAACATAGGGAATTGGGTGCCATTTGGGACAGAACGTTGATGTATGCTTTAGCTGATTGCTTCTTTTACTGAGCTCCATCTAATGTTCATGCTCGTCCCCCAACAACAGGTTTAGTCTACAATGGGATTAGGCTACAGGCATTACCTTTAAGCAATTCTCAGACAATAGATTTGAACTTTTCCCTATATAGTGGGGTACCACTGGAATGGAACTATCAAACATATGGTTTCCCGGAATTGGACACGTTCCACTTAATGTATTTGAGCCATTACTATGAGCTAAATACCTGCGTTCATCTAGACCAGGGGTTCCAAACTTGTTTCCCCAGGGCCCCCTATATAACATTTGAAAAATGTCAAACTGGAGGGCCTAGTAAAATGTTGTTGTTTTGAAGCTAATTTCCTGCAATTTTACATAGTCTAGCAAGACTCATGGCATCTTTTAGGTAGGCTATTTAATGATAATAATAATGGTTAAGGAAAATAAAGTTTAGATCTAATTTCCCCAAATGTTATTCCACTACCAAATATGTTATATGATCAATTTATATGAACCCTCAATTTAATTATACATATTCTCTTTTACAGAAAGTGAATAGATCAATTGATAGTGACAGTCACACATTGTATAAGATCCCTTTCCAAGCAAAGTCCGATTTCTTTGACTCCTCGACTTTAGAACGTTGTAGCTCAGCTTCTGAATGTCATAGAGACAAACCATTCTCGTGCATCAGAGTTGTATCTTCCTCGGGCATTTTACTACTTGTTTCTAGCCTAAAGCATTGTCGATTTCTGTTTAGTTTTAGATCGATATCAACAATTGCGAATTGTAAAAAGATTCATTACAAAATAAGGAGAGCTACCTCCTGTAGGTTTTCGCTCTGAATAATCTGATTCAGTTTATCAAACAGCTGATTATTACAATTAGGTGCCATAGATTAGGGTTGGAGTGAAAACCTACAGGACAACCTGCATTGTCATCTTCTGTACGTAAATCCGAGACACTGCTTTTAGTATGATATGTTTGTACGATATAAGTACCTTCAGGAAGTATTTAACCCTGGACTTTTTCCACATTTTGTTGTGTTTACAGCCTGAATTTAAAATTGATTGAACTGTTTTCTCTCAACCATCTACACACAATACCTCATAACAACAATGTGAAAACATGTTTTTAGAAATGTTTGCTAATTTACTTGAAAATTAAAAACAGAAATATAGCATTTACATCAGTATTAACACCCCTGAATCAATACTTTGTAGAAGCAACTTTGGCAACGACTGCAGCTGTGAGTCTCAAAGCTTTTCACACCTGGATTGTGCAACATTTTCCCATTTATTATTTTTTCAATTCTTCAAACTCTGTCATATTGGTTGTTGATCATTGCTAGACAACCATTTTCATCTAGATTTAAGTCAAAACTTTAACTCGGCCACTCAGGAACATTCACTGTCCTTGGTAAACAACTCCAGTGTAGATTTGGCCTTTTTTAGGTTGTTGCCCTGCTGAAAGGTGAATTCATCTCCCAGTGCCTGGTGGAAAGGAGACTGCACCAGATTTTCCTCTAGGATTTTGCCAGTGCTTAGCTCCATTCCATTTATTTTTGTATCCTGAAAAACACCCTAGTCCTTAACGAGTACAAGCATACCCATAATATGATGCAGCCAACACTATGCTTGAATATATGTAGAATGGTATTCAGTAATGTGTTGTATTAGATTTGCCCCGAACATAACATTGTATTCATTGTATTCAGGACAAAAAGTGAATTGCTTTGTCAAATGTTTTGCAGTATTACTTTAGTGGCTTGTGTGAGAGCAAAATTGCAAGATTATGTTATAATGCTGTTATTGCATCAAATGGTTGTTTTACTCAACAGAATAAGGGGTTGTTAGAATGCTCATCTGTGTGTGATATCTGTGTGTGACCTCAACCCTATAGAAAATGTGTGGGCAGAACTGAAAAAGTGTGTGCGAGCAAGGAGGCCTACAAACCTGACTCAGTTACACCAGCTCTGTCAGGAGGAATGGGTCAAAATTCACGCAACTTATTGTGGGAAGCTTGTGGAAGGCTACCTGAAACATTTGACCCAAGTTAAACAATTTAAAGGCAATGCTACCAAATACTAATTGAGTGTATGTAAATGTCTGACCCACTGGGAATGTGATGAAAGAAATAAAAGCTGAAATAAATAATTCTGTCTACTATTATTCTGACCTTTCACATTCTTAAAATAAAGTGGTGATCCTAACTGACCTAAAACGTAATTTTTCCTAGGATTAAATGTCAGGAATTGTGAAAAAACTGAGTTTAAATGTATTTGGCTAAGGTGCATGTAAACTTCCGACTTCAACTGTATGTTGTTGGACATTGATCTAGTAATGACATCAGGATAATTTTACCTTGTTATGGAAAAAAAGAGACCAGTCATATAATATAATATGGGAGTGAATCGTTTGACTCGGTGGCGAGATACATGTTGCAGTGTCTGAAGGTGCCTGGGGGTTTCATTGTCTCTTTGAAATGTTTTCCGGGCCTGTGGTCTTGGGGAGAGCAGTGAGTGAGATTGAGGCCAAAAACTACCAAATTTAATAAGGCCTGGCCATTTGTGTGTTTTTACCTTAAGGTTTGCAAATACACCCCCCCCCACACAACACTTGTTATGACTTTATTGGTGTTTTTAAAATACTATGTTTTGATTTTATTGTAAGTGTACTATTTCATTTGGGGTTAGTTATCTTAAAAGGGGCACACACAGACATTTCATTTTCTGAAGTTTTCCTTTTCAGAGTTTTAATTGAACACGTTAATTATTTTCGTAAGACATTTACTGGAAACCTGGGATATGAAATGTTTGACTGTTTCTTATGAATTCGTCTAATATAGTAAGAAACACTTCTTTGGAGGGTTTGTACGACCTCTGTCCTGACTTTCCTGTGTGGTTTGATCACTCTCACTGGAAAGCCATTTGGATAATGAATTTAAGGTCATTTGTAATATTGATAATTATGATATAGTTCATAATTCTTTGACATATTTGTGATTTGGACCAATGTGAAGAAGTCTATTTTCCTATGACCTTATGGGTATACCTTTTTGTTCTTTATGGAGTTAAGGGTTAGTGTTTCTATAGTTCTATTTTGACCAGTAGTAGTATTGTTTTTTTTACACATTACTCACATGGGGAGTTGTGTGTCAAAATGGGGGAAGTAACAGTCCTCTGAGGTTTTGGATTGAAGTTTACACACCTGGAGTGATATGTGAAGGAGTGTATTGTTGTCTTGTTTGTTCTGTTCTGTTTTGATACAAATCTCACCAGATTAGGTCTGCTGGATTGTTGGGATTTCTCCCGGTGGGTTATAGGTCTAACATCCTGATCCTGTGGCTCTGCGATGAAGTTGCCAGTGTGACGGGGAGTATAAGCCCATTTGAAAATAAATAATTCAATTCAAAGGGTTGTTATTCTCTTTGACATATGTTTAGACATTGGTATTAAGAATCATTGGTAAAAGTAATAATTGATCATATAGTCAATGCTTGTCTGGATTTCCCTGAGTCAAAAATGAACTGAACTAAACTATTGTTCTGATCTGTTCTCTCTTGAGGTTATCACGAAGGGTGACGTGAGTCTGTGTCTTAATGCACGGAAGAGATAATGCAGCCGAACCGTGGGTGTACCTCAAAACCCCTAATTGACTGGAGAAAAGCGGGGGGAAAAGCGTGCAATACGGCCCTATCCGCACCACTTCTACCGAGAGACCTTGGTCCTGAGCCAGCACCCTGTGTGCAGCGTCCAATTGGAGCCATCAACTGCTTTTCTCTCAGGAGTGTGACAGGTGTCCACGTGGAGTGAGCATGGGGAGAAATCTGTTCCAAACTTCTCTTATGTTACTGCTATACTGGTTGACAAATGACAAGACATAATGGGTGGTAAAGGTGGTGGCGGCTCAGGTGAGACATTGAAATTGGGACATTATCATGGGTCATCCACTTTGAACTGTAAAGCTATCGGAGGAAGGCAATGAGGAAGATGCCAGAAGAATCAGTGCCTGGAGGGGTCAGGTTGATTGTAGAGGTCTACACACTACATAAAATGTATAGTAAATTTAGATTAAGAATGCATTAGGACACTGATCTGTAATTATAATCATGATAAGTTAAAACTACAATTATAGCATAATTATACTGTATGTTAATGTAAATGTACATTCTGCCCGTGTTGATGTGCGTTAAATTGAGGGTTTTTGACTGAGTGACGGGACTCATTTAAATCAGCATTTGTGGATTCGATTACAGGCTCAAAATGGCCAGAAACAAAGACCTTTCTTCTGAAACTCGTCAGTCTATTCTTGTTCTGAGAAATGATGGCTATTCCATGTGAGAAATTGCCAAGAAACTTAAGATCTCGTACAACACTGTGTACTACTCACTTCACAGAATAGCGCAAACTGGTTCTAACCAAAATAGAAAGAGGAGTGCGAGGCCCCGGCGAACAACTGAGCAAGAGGACAAGTACATTAGTGTCTAGTTTGAGAAACAGACGCCTCACAAGTCCTCAACTGGCAGCTTCATTAAATAGTACCTGCAAAACACCAGTCTCAACGTCAACAGTGAAGAGGCGACTCCGGGATGCTGGCCTTCTAGGCAGAGTTCCTCTATCCAGTGTCTGTGTTCTTTTAATCCCATTTGAATCATTTATTTTTATTGGTTAGTCCTAGATATGGACTTATTTTGCAACTTTGACTAGAAGGCCAGCACCCCAGAGTGGCCTCATCACTGTTGACGTTGAGACAGTAATTAAATAATGTTTTATTGTTTTGAAGAAATGTAAAAGTCTCCTTTTGATTACAATAATTCCACCACACTTGTTGCAAACAAATACAATCTAATTTTATCGGTCCATACACATATTTGGCAGATGTTATTGCGGGTGTAGCGAAATGCTGGTAGATATTGAAGACTTGCGCAAAGAACCTCACTAAAGATGGCAGTGATGGGATTGAACCCAAGCCTCCGTAAAGACTGGAGCCTTAACATGGAGCCTTAGAACGCCTGGCCATGCTACCCAGCTCTAAAAGGTTGCATGTTTTGGAATATTGTTTATTCTGTACAGGCTTCCTTCTTTTCACTCTGTCAATTAGGTAAGTATTGTGGAGTACAGTGACTTTATCCACATTCTGCTACCTTACGGCCTTATTCTAAAATTGATTCAATTGTTTTTTTGGGTCACCTTCCTGACCAAGGCTCTTCTCCCCGAATTGCTCCATTTGGCCGAGCGGCCAGCTCTAGGAAGAGTCTTGGTGGTTCTAAACTTCATCCATTTAAGAATGATGGAAGGCCACTGATCTTGTGGATCTTCAATGCTGCAGAAATGTTTTGGTACCCTTCCCCATATTTGTGCCTCGACACAATTCTGTCTCAGCTCTACGGACAATTCCTTCGACCTCATTGCTTGGTTTTTTCTCTGACATACACTGTGCCTTTCCAAATCATGTTCAATCCATTGAACTTACCACAGGTGGACTCCAATCAAGCTGTAGAAACATCAAGGATGATCAATAGAAACAGGATGCAACTGATCTCAATTTCGAGTCTCATAGCAAAAGATAAAGGTATTTTTTTTTAGCTTTGTCATTATGTGGTATTGTGTGTAGATTGATGAGCATTTTAGATTAATCCATTTTAATGTATTGGAAAAAGTAATGGTTTCTGAATACTTTCCGAATGCACTGTAACTACAATGTTGTTGATCCATCCTCAGTTTTCTCCTACTGTATCACAGCCATTCAACACTGTAACTGTTTTAAAGTCACCACTGGCCTCATGGTGAAATCCCTGAGAGGTTTCTTTCCTCTCTGGCATCTAAGTTAGGAACGATGCCTGTATCTTTGTAGTAACTGGGTGTATTGATACACCATCCATTTTTTTACCCATCTACCAATAGGTGCCCTTCTTTGCAAGGCATTGGAATACCTCTCTGGTCTTTGTGGTCAAATCGGTGTTTAAAATTCACTGCTCGACTGAGGGACCTTACCTTACCTTGTATGTGTGGGGTACAGAGATGAGGTAGTCATTCCAAAATCATGTAAAACACTATTATTGCACACAGAGTGAGTCCATACAACTTCTTATGTGACTTGTTAAGCACATTTGTACTCTTGAACTTATTTAGGCTTGCCATAACAAAGGGGTTGAATACTTATTGACTCAAGACATTGCAGCTTTTCATTTTTACTTAATTTGTAAAAAAATAAATAATAATAACATAATTTCACCTTGACATTATGGGGTATTGTGTGTATGTCAGTGACCCAAATCAATTTTAAATTCAGACTCTAGCACAACAAAATTTGGAAAAAGTCAAGGAGTGTGAATACTTTCTGAAGGCACTGTATATTCATTTGTGGAAGTCCATCATCCATTTTGTATTATATGTTGCAAATTGCAATTTGTTGTGGCTAACATTAGCTAGTCTAGGTGTTAAGGGTTAAGGTTCAGTTAAAGTGTTATGGTTAGGAGTTAGGTTAAAGGGATGAGTTAGGGTTGGGCAAGGGTTAGCTAACATGCGAAGTAGTTGCAAAGTTGCTAGTTAGCTAAAATTGACGATGAGTTTCGAACGCTCAACCTTTTGGTTGCTGCACAATCGTGTTATACCCTCGACCAACCACCTTTTTTGTTTTTTTTGCATTAAGTAACCACACCAAACGTAACATACAATATCATACTGATTTGAGTATCTTTACAATGTTATGTCTAGTCTATGAGACAAGACTGTACAGGAGGGTAGCGCTCCAGGAACAGGGTTGGAGATCAGATCTAGAACGTCTAACTAGAAACCTTATAGTCCATTTACCTAATGTTGATAGTGAACCGACAGTTGTTGACAACCGGGCTCTGATCGGGTCCTTTCAGAGTGATGTTGGGTTTGGGACGTCCACACACTTTACAGCACAAGACCACCGTCTCCCCAAATGCACATGTCACATCAGCTAGTGGTATCAGGAATTCTGGAGCCACTAAATACATTCACACACAGTGTCAGCTAACCACAACACATTCTAACAACAAATATACGCTACAACCTAAATGACACACTAGATAGAGCACTACTTTTGACCAGGGCCCATGGAGCTCTGGTCAAAAGTAGTGCACTATTAGGGAATCGGCTGCCATTTGAGACACAACCAGACTCAGGATCCATGACATATCAGTAATTAAGTGATTGATTTCACTCTTAAGCATTGAAATGCAGGGGCTTATGTTCTGATAGTTCATCTTACCTTCTTGTATAAAATTGGGGTTCATTATCTGCAAAGAAAAGGTACGGCTGTTAGGCAATATGAATTAACTAATGTTCTTGTTTGGAATACGCACTGTTTTATAGTGAGTGAATACATACATACCTCAGAGAGGTCTGTGTTACAGTTGTGTACTACCATTTAAACATAATTTGCAATATAGGCTACTGTACAAGGGCATCGTACCCCACATTTATTTGTGACATTTAGGCATACTATGCCTTTAAAAATCTTCAAAAACCCATTTGAACAAAACGCATAATAGAAATATTGTTCTCAATAAAAAAACAGCATGGGATGCAAGCACCAGGGGATCCAAAAGAAGATGGGTCAGGAGTAGTAACATGCTTCAAGGGGTTTGTGAGAGGTTTTTTTTTCACATTCATGAACCTATTCCAAGGTAGGAACACTAGGTTGCAGTAATGCTCCATGGAAACCACACTGCTACAAAAGAAGAGAACATGTGGATGCTTGAGATCAGACAAGTGGCACATGCAGCACCTACAAAAAATATCACTAAAACTGCTTTAGGGATATAATGACATGAAATAGGAACAATTGTATTGAAAATCAAAAAGGATGGACGTCTTTACAACAGACTAACACACCTGCTGATAGGTCAAGTCTGTTAAAGGCAAAGGAGGATGCTTTTCCAATACAATGACCACGAACTGGAACGGAGGAGGAACTTAGAGCATTTTCAATAGTAATATGTGCCATTTAGCAGACTATTTAGCAACTTACTGTTGGTTGTGCGTGTATCTATTTTTAATATGGGTTGCCCGTGAAGGAATTGAACCCGCCATGCTCTACCAACTGAGCCACACAGGACCAAGCGAGCTTTAGAGGGGAGCAGGCTGGTTTAGTTTATTAGGATCCCAATTAGTTGTTGCTCATGCAGCAGCTACTGTTCCTGGGGGTCCACAGGCTGTAGAGGAGTTACAATTATGCAGGTGAGCACAAGACGTTGAAAATACATATTTTCAACCAAAAAGGCGCATTTGAAACGTTTTTTCTTTTGCTCATGTGTTTCAGGGGTGTAATCACTAGGAACCAAACAGAGCCAAATGGAAGAAAACGGTGAGGGACCTACCTGACTTTGTCCAATATAAATGATTTTTTTCGCTGAAAAACATCTACCGTTTGGAGTAAACGGTTTCTGTTGCAATACGTTTGACTAATGATTACACCCCAGGTGCTTATCTGATATATTAATATTGTGCACCAATCAGTGGCTAATGCATTTACAAACTCCACCCATGGCCTCATTGAGGCTGGATCCAGAAAATGCTATCAGATAAGGAGCAGGAACAAAAATTGGTTCCTGTTGGTTCCTGTTCAGGGTACATTTTCAAAAGGGCCGCCAGTCCACCCATTGCATAACCATTGACTTGGAAGAGGATGTCTGTTCTAGTGATGATATTTCTATGGATGAAACCTCTGTATCTAGTGCAACAATATGTGGAACCTGGTGTTTTGGGAGAATGCTCCTGACCACAGTGAAAACCCTTAAGATGCTCTGTGTAGTTTCCTCTTGCTAATATGTAGACTTCCCTACGAGCAAAAGACGTTGAAAAGACGTTACAAATATGTTTTTTTGGTTGAAAAATATGTTGAAAAGACATTTTCAACTTCTTGTGCTCACTGGGTTAGCTACAGAAACTCAACTGGGCAGCATGCATGACGGCAGATCAGCGTGTACTACTACCTCCATGCTAGTTTTGGGGAGTTCATCATCGCAATCTGACTCCTCTGAGCTGTTTGACTCCTGCGGTGTGGGATGAGAGAAAGCAAAATTAGAGAGGTTACAAAGGCCCTGGGTCCCCAAGCTAGAGGCATGGTCAGGGCCCGTATTCACAAAGTGTCTCAGAGTATGAGTGCCGATGTAGGATCTGTCCATACAATCTTATTCATTATGATCGAATATACTATATACTGATACTAGCTCAGTCAGCACTTCCACTCAGAGAAGCTTTCTGAATGTGGGCCAAGGATTCTTTGTATGCTATTATACAACGAGTGGGTCTAATCCTGAATGCGGATTGGTTAAAACCGCATTACAGCTGGTGTCTATTCCACCGGAATAAATCTATGACTTAAAATACCTATTTACTCTGTTCCATCAGACTGTGCAATCCACTGTCCCATCAGCCCAGCCAAGCAATTTACAAACCTATAAAAAGCATCTAGAGATTATCTCACATTTCTTTTAGACTAACATTTAGTTTTCAACAGCAGAGATATGTATAAAACTTGCTGTCGTTTTCTCCGACATTTGCAACACTGTTTCAATATTCAAATTCGATCTCCAGCTGTCCTATTGTAATAAACGGGAGTCGGGACGAGACAAGACAGGCAGCGTTTCTCAGCCAATCGAAATCATGAATCGGCTGGCATTATTTTTATGGATATATACAAAGAAATGTCACCTGAAAAAAGGTACAACAAAACTAAGTGCAGCAGGTTTGCAGTCTTTCCAGCTTCTATTTGAAGTAATTGTGTTCACTGTGTTGTTAGCTAGCTCCTTTGAACAACAGTGTCCTGACAAGAGAGCACATTTTCTATGCCAGGCGAAATCTCGCCTCATTAGCTCATTGTTTTGGGTGTATACAAATATTGGACAGCTGGAGATCAAATTTGAATATTGAAACAATGTTGGAGAGACCGACAGCAAGGTTTACAAATAGCTACTTTGCTGTTATTCTAGCTGCACTTTTTGATGTGACTGTAAATTAGCTGTTGTTGTCTCCCTTGCAAGCAAGGGATAAGAACGTTGCCAGCCAGTATGGCAATGGAACATTTAGAACGAACGACTGGGTCGCGTCCATACTGTACATACAGAACAAAAAGACTGAAAAACTGGGTCGCGTCTCTAGCAAACAAACTGATAGAACAAACGAACGATCAGCCAGTTTGGGTAGCAACCCTAGATTTGTGTCAGGACGATGTCTTGTGCAAGGATGAAATGGTATGAATAAATTCTTCAAAGTAACATTTTTTTTAATGAAAATAATTCAATCATTATTTAAATATGTTGGTAACCTGTTGAATAAAAGTGATAATGCCAGAGAACTGGATATAATATATTGGCACCCGTGCCATTATATTCTCCAAACACAGGCTTTTAGGGGCATTATCACTTAACTGTGTATGGGATTTAGGTTCATCCTTGCACAAGACATAGTCCTGACACAAATCTAGGGTTGCTACCCAAACTGGCTGATCGTTCGTTTGTTCTATCAGTTTGTTTGCTAGAGGCGCGACCCAGTCGTTCGTTCTAAATGTTCCATTGCCATACTGGCTGGCAACGTTCTTATCCCTTGCTTGCTAGGGAGACAACAGCTAATTTACAGTCACATCAAAAAGTGCAGCTAGAATAACAGCAAGGTAGCTATTTGTGGCACACGTGCCAATATATTCTCCAAACACAGGCTTCTAGGGGCATTATCACTTAACTGTGCATGGGATTTAGGTTTACTAGTAAATATAGTGCTAAAGACAGAGAATATGTCTTGTGCTGAATTTCAAATTCATCCCATAGCCCATACTCCCCAAGCATTCCTGTATATCTGAAAGGATTGGATACATACGCCTACAGTGCAAGGTAACTAATTGTTTTATCTTGGATGGCCTATGGGGATAAGGGCTAGAGGTCCAATCCAGCATGTAGTATGTGGGAAGGCTTGAATGTACGAAAAGAAAGAGTGAATCTGCAACGTAGAGTTGCTTGGGAACGACCGAGCCTATTGGAGGTAAATGTATGAATATATACATATTGGATGAGCTGGAAAATGTAGCTACATTAAATCATAGAAATTATAGAGCTGACACCTGAAACAATGCAATCTAACAAGATAATTAACAACACACTAAAGCAGACCTGTGATTCTATGTGCAGGTCTCTTTTTCAGTTCATATTTGATGATGGGAGAGTAGGGGTAGTGCCATAAATATTAAAACAACCCATGACGAGGACAAACTTGCAAGCAAACTTTGTGTGATTTTTTTTGAATGGTCATAATTGTCAAATTAAAACAATGTACTCTAACATGCTTAAAATGATAGCTGGATTGGCAGATTTAGCATAGCATCATTTGGAATTGATATGGGTTTACTTTCAAATGCACTAATACTGTACATTGATACAGAAAGATAATGTTATGTACAGTGCATTTGTATTCAGTATTCAGACACCTTGATTATTTCCGCATCTTGTTACGTTAGAGCCTTATTCTAAAATGTATTAAATCGTCTTTTTGTCCTCATCAATCTACACACAACACCCCATAATGACAAAGCAAAAACAGGTTTTTAGAAATGTTTGCACAAAAAATTATCACATTTACATAAGTATTTCAGACCCTTTACTCAGTACTTTGTTGAAGCACCTTTGACAACAATTACAGCCTCGAGTCTTCTTGGGTATGACGCTACAAGCTTGGCACGCCTGTATTTGGGGAGTTTTTCAAATCTCTGTCAGGTTGGGTGGGGAGCGTCGCCGTACAGCTTTTTTCAGGTCTCTCCAGAGATGTTCGATCAGGTTTAAGTACGGGCTCTGGCTGGGCCACTAAAGGGTATTCAGAGACGTGTCCCGAAGCTACTCCTGCGTTATCTTGGATGTGTGCTTAGGGTTGTTGTCCTGTTGGAAGGTGAACCTTCGCCCCCAGTCTAAGGTCCTGAGCGCTCTGGACCAGGTTTTCATCAAGGATCTCTCTGTACTTTGCACTGTTCATCTTTCCCTCTTCCCTGACTAGTCTCCCAGTCCCTGGTGCTGAAAAACATCCCCACAGCATGATGCTGCCACCACCATGCTTCACAGTAGGGATGGTGCCAGGTTTCTTCCAGACGTGATGTTTGGCATTCAGGCCAAAGAGTTCAATCTTGGTTTCATCAGTCTAAAGAATCTTGTTTCTCATGGTCTGAGAGTCCTTGAGGTGCCTTTTGGCAAACTCCAAGCGGGCTGTCATGTGCCTTTTACTGAAGATTGACTCCGTCTGGCCACTCTACCATAAAGGCCTGATTGGTGGAGTGCTGCAGAGATGGTTATCTGTCTGGAAGGTTCTCCCATCTCCACAAAGGAAGTCTGGCGCTCTGTCAGAGTGACCACCTGGTTTATGGTCACCTCCCTGACCAAGGCCCTTCTCCCCCGATTGCTCAGTATGACCGGGCAGCCAGCTCGAGGAAGAGTCTTGGTGGTTCCAAACTTCTTCAATTTAAGAATGATAGAGGCCACTGTGTTCTTGGGGACCTTCATTGCTGCATACATTTTTTTGGTGTCCTTCCCCAGATCTGTGCCTCAACACAATCCTGTCTCGAAGCTCCACGGACAATTCCTGCGACCTCGTGGCTGGGTTTTTGCGCTGACATGCACTGTCAACTGTGGGACCTTACAGTATATAGACAGGTGTATGCCTTTCCAAATCATGTCCAATCAATTGAGTTTACCAATCAAGTTGTAGAAACATCTCAAGGATGATCAATGGAAACAGGATGCACCTGAGCTCAATTTCGAGTCCCATAGCAAAGGGTCTGAATTAAGGTATGTTTTTTATATACATTTGCAAACATTTACAAAAAAAACATGTTTTCCTCTTTGTCATTATAGGGTATTGTGTGTAGATTGATGCGGACATTTCTTTTTATTTAATCCATTTTAGAATCACATAACAAAATGTGGTAAAGGGGAAGCGGTCTGAATGCTTTCCGAATTCACTGTATAGTGAGATCCAGTTTCAGTGTGTTTTAATTGAACAGCTTATAATACCGTCATGCTAAACCCATACTCTGGAATGAGGACTTTCATTTAGGAGATAGCTTCATGGGTTCCAGGACATATGTTATCAAAATGGTGGTTTCACAGTGGCATTAATGTAAACAAAAGTTGTTCATTTGAACAAAAACAAAAGTTAGCTTAATCAAAAACCAAAACCACCACAATTCACAGACAAGAAGTCACTTGACTCGTTAGTGTCATGCATAAGGGGGAGTCAAACCAAAGTGAGAGCAGACAGTGAGTGCAGTTAGATGATCATGTTTAAGTGTTGGGAGATTATTAACATCACGGGACACAGGTGAGGGATTGGCAGCCAGGGTCATAGAACTCCATCTCCTCCGTTAGCCTGCTTACTCACTTCGACAGTGACCTTGGTGTTGAGAATCTCTTTGGGCTTACGGAGTCCATTCTCAACCCTTGCGTCACCACCCTTGCCATTGATATCCTTTTCTGTCCGCTTTCTCGAGCGCAGGGTATTCCATGAAAGAGATTTCCTGTTGTGCCAAGAAATGTACCAGTCAAATCCAGGCTTATTCACAGTGAGGGGAGAGGAGGTGCAGGGGGGGACTGAGTGGGGGCTAGCCAACTTTATTGAAAGAAAAGAAAATCAGAGTGAGATTGAGATCAAGAGAAAGCAAAAGAAAGAGACAGAAAAGTACCTACTTTGTAACAGAAAAACAAAAGGCTAATGTTCATATTTGTATCACAGTGTATTAGAAATTTAGACACACAAGACGGACAAGCTATTTAAATGTGACTTCTCCATATGCTACCATACCTTGATTCTCTTACACCATAGTGGACACACAATTTGTGTCAAAGCAGCATAGTTTGTTGCGTCTGACCAACCATTCAATGGCTCTACGTTGTCATGAGATTTTCAACGATGCTGCTTTGTACACAACCAACTTTTTGAGGACCGGTGGGGTTAGTACAAAATTGAAAATAAAGTTGTCTACTATAATAAAATCGGACTACGTCAACAAAACGGGTAAAAAATAAACAAATCATATAGAAAATGAATAAAGTGCTGTTGAACTACTCCTAATGTCTTCACTCCTTTATGTAGATCTCAGAAGTGGTGTTTTGTGTTTTGTCAATGTATTTATACACCACCGGGACCAGGTCCATGAGAATGATGATCACTTTAATAAAGCCCATGATTTAGAAATGGTCCATCATTGGGAAGAAATGGATGGCAAGCCACAATCAAACTTGATAGAGATCTTTACACATGAAAATCAACATTAGAAAACAACTGGTAACTGATTTCACTATTCATTTGATCCTCAATGTGAGATAAGAATGGAATCTAGGTCTAATGCTGTGAGAGCAATGGTCAGCGGAGAAAGGTACAGTTTGACTGCAGAGTTAGCGATATAAAACAACGTCACTGATGTTCTTCGAACGCAAACAAGTTCTACTTCTGTTGCCTTGCAAATGCATGCTTACGTCAAAATGGTCTTTTTACATATTTCAAATGCATTTCAAATGTCTAGTTACACTACAAGCACAATGATTAACATTGTGACTATCATTATATTGCACAACCTGCCTTCATTAATAATGGATTCTCTTAAATAGTGCAAAATACTTCTTACAGGAATGTACTGAAGAGAGTGCATCAGTAAACAAACCAAATTAACGCTTACAGTAAACCGCCAACATATCTGATAGTAGCAAAATAAAAGTTCTAAAAATAAAATAAAAACACAATCTGTACAAATTGCCATAGACAATAACACATTTTCTCCACTTTAAGAAATAGGCTTCAGTCCATCAGGCCGTTCTTTTCCTTTTTCTCTCTTTTTTAAACGTGTAAAGAAAAAAACGATGTTAGAAACAGAAATGAAAGTCCAGACCAGTCAATTCCACATTGATGTAAGATTTTCTCTGTGCGTTTTCTCTACCATGAAGCCATGATTCTCTACAGTCCTTTAGCTCTTTTCAGATAATTATTTAATAAGCCTTTACATATATTAACAAACAAAAAAAGGGAGAAAACATGACCCCTGTGTAGTCCAACATTTCCGAGTTAGTTCCCATTAAGGGGGTTGGGGGTAGGGATTGGAGCAGACAACTTTCACCTCATCCAATCAGAGCAGCTCCGTGGGTGTGGTGGCAGGGCTTACGGGACACTTACTTGATGCTTGCGTCAGCAGCACTGTCTTTGAGCGTTTTAGTGAGGGGTCCCAGGATGTGGCCTGGGATCCAGCCCTCGGCTGCAGGAGACTGGCTGTTGGCAGACCGGTAAACTAGGTACATGTTCTGCTGGTTGGTGGCCATGATCTGCACCATCTCGCCCTGGATCACACAGATCTCATTCTCCTTCAGTGCACTGTAGTCCTGTGTCACCATCATTGTGGAGGACATGCCGTTACATCCGCCGCCATGCTGCTGGGTGGGGGGTGGGGGTACAGGAAGGAGGATGATTATATTACAACAGTGGAAATCACAGCACTGATACAAACCTGTATACACATTCAAATAACGAACCTTTCAAAAGGGCCTGAGTCATCACATACAGTACAGTACATTGAGTCAATTCCTTAACTCTGACTTCAGTTCTTCTTGTCAGCAAGTTTGAACACGTCGTCTCCTGCTGAAACGCAGTAAAACTAGGCCAGCCATCAGAACTAATAATAGCCTGAATTCACACCTGCAATGTTCCAACCTCCTTAGTTCTGCAGTGCTAGAGTTTTGAGGGGGGGGGGGTAACACTAAGACCTGGGTGTGTCCTGGCAATTGGCATTGGACAGAACTGGACTAGACTGGAGTGATCTGGACTGGTGTGGTCTGGACTAGATTTAACTAGACTGGACTCACCCTGGTGGACTCGTAGCTTTCGCTGTGTTTCGTGGGGTCGAAGCAGGGGCTACCGTTGGAGGTAGATAGCTCGAGAGGGGTGGGGGTCCGTCCCGGTCCCGACAGGGGGGGCTTCTCTGCCCCCACAGAGGAGGAGGAGAGGGGTCTACTGTTACAACTAGGGGGGCGGCTGCCCGATGGGTTTCTGGTGAGGGAGTGAGAACTACCCTTCTCCTTCTGGTACTCAATAGGAGACTGCAGGGCTGTGGAGATAGTCAATTGTTACACACACTAGTTAATGGCAGATAATCCACATAATACCTGTGTATTCCGTGTCAGACAGATGAGGACCATGATAGAGGTGAAAACTACTCTGTGTTGAGGCTGTAGTTATGATGAAACCATTTGATTTAGCTAGGGTTGCACATTTTCCAGAATTCTTGGTTGGAAGTTTACCTGAATCAGAAGTGAATGAGCATGAATTCTGGAATCCTCCTACTTGGATTTCTTGAAATAATTCTGGGAATCTTACTAGAATCTTGCAACCCTAGAGCTGGCTAATGACAGCAGAGGTGTTTGATGGCAAGCGGTACCAGAGTGCCACGTCTAGGACAAAAAGGCTTCTCAACAGTTTTTACCCCCAAGCCATAAGACTCCTGAACAGGTAATCAAATGGCTACCTGGATTATTTGCATTGTGTGCCCCCCAACCCAACCAAACCCTCTTTTACGCTGCTGCTACTCTCTGTTCATCATATATGCATAGTCACTTTAGCTATACATTCATGTACATACTACCCCAATCAGCCTGACTAACCTGTGTCTGTATGTAGCCTCGCTTCTTTTATAGCCTCGCTACTTTTATAGCCGGTCTTTTTACTGTTGTTTTATTTCTTTACCTACCTATTGTTCACCTAATACATTTTTTGCACTATTGGTTAGAACCTGTAAGTATGCATTTCACTGTACGTGACAAATAAACTTTGATTTGATTTGTCAGGCAGAACATTCTCTCACCGGACAGGAAGTTGCTCTGGGCATCAAGGACCTGGCTGACATGTTGGACCCACACCTGCTTGATGTCCAGGTTGGCTGCCTGTAGGGTGAAGCGCTCGGCCGACCCTCGACACGACAGCACAAACTTACACGGGTCATTTTCCACATGCTCCTCCAAGCCCAGGTAGCTCACCTGTTCCAATGAAACACAAGCATGCTAACCCATCAATGCACAAATCATTATCAACGCAAAAGTAGGAAATAGGAAATTGTTTTCAGAAACAGCTCCAATAGAAGGTACCAGTTTGGCCAGTTTGGCCAGTTTGGCCTTTTAATCATAATGAATAAGAGGGGTCAGCACTCTGAGACGCTTTGTGAATGTGGGCCCTGATCTTATTGATTGTGGTCGTGGTTGACGTAATTCACCTTGATGCTCTTCTTGAACTGGTAGCCCGGCGTGGATGAGCCCTTGCGGAGGAGCTCACTGAAGATGACGATCTGCTCAAACAGGAAGACCCTGCGCTCCTTGCTGCGTGACAGAACGCCCGTATCCTGCTCTGTCACGAAGAATGTTTCCTGCTGCAGCAGCTTACCCTGGCTGGTCAGCTTACCCTGGGGGACGGAACAGGAACACACACGCGCAAACACGCACACACACACACACACACACACGCACAGGTTCAGTTATGACTGGTAGGCCTGATCAGCGACAACGATGAGACAGCCTATAGGGGAGGAGGTCATAGAACTGGCAGTGTGGTGCCAGGACAACAACCTCTCCCTCAAAGTAAGCAAGACAAAGGAGCTGATCGTGGACTACAGGAAAATCAGGGCCCCATTCACATCGACGTTGGCTGTAGAGGAGCGGGTCGAGCGTTTCAAGGTCCTTTGGTGTCCACATCACCAACGAACTATCATGGTCCAAACACACCAAGACAGCCGTGAAGAGGGCACGACAAAACCTTTTCCCCCCTCAGGAGACTGAAAAGATTTGACATGGGTCCTCAGATCCTCAAAAACTACAGCTGCACCACCGTGAGCATCCTGACTGGCTGCATCACCGCCTGGTATGGCAACTGCTCGGCATCTGACCGTAAGGCGCTACAGAGGATAGTGCATACGGCCCAGTACATCACTGGGGCCAAGCTTCCTGCCATCCAGGACCTATATAATAGGTGGTGTTAGAGGAAAGACACCCAAGTCATAGACTGTTCTCTCTGCTTCCGCACAGCAAGCGGTCCCGGAGCGCCAAGTCTAGAACCAAAATGCTCCTAAATGGCTTCTACCCCCAAGCCATAAGACTGCTGAACAATTAATCAAATGGCCACCGAACTATTTACATTGACAACCCCCCTCCATTTGCTTTGTACACTGCTGCTACTCGCTGTTTATTAGCTATATGCATAGGCCCTTCACCCCTACCTAAATGTACATTACCTCAACCAACCTGTACCCCCGCACACTGACTCGGTACCCCCTGTATATAATCTCGTTATTATAATTTTATTGTGTTACTTTTCATAATTTTTTTAACTTTAGTTTATTTAGTAAATATTTCCTTAACTCTTTTTGAACTGCACTGTTGGTTAAGGGCTTGTAAGTAAGCATTTCACGGTAAGGTCTACACTTGTTGTATTCGGCGCATGTGACCAATAAAGTTTGATTTGATTTGACTCAACGTCTATCAACACTGGAGAATAAAGCAGAGTCAGCCATCCCCAAGTCTGTCTGTCAACACAGGGGTATTACACGGTTCATCAGCCCCTTCTCTCCTCACCAGGTCATAAAGCTAACAGCAGACACTTGCGCTTGGTCCGAGACCAGGGTTGCGTCTCAAACGGCACCCACAGAGTGCTCTGGTCAAATGTAGTGCACTATATTGGGAATAGGGTGGCATTTGGGACGTAGCCCAGGCCATTGTCAAACAGTGCTTTCATCTCCCCACGGTTACAGCAGGCAAGGCAAATCTTTGCTTATCTTGGAGGTCAGAGATTTCATTTAGTCGTGAGTGTCGTCAAAGTGACTTTCACGATGGCTGTGGAGGAACAAACAGACTGAGCCCTGGCCTGGTTGTCCAATAAGACAGGTAACACAGCTTCATTATTACATTTTGAGCATGGGATTGAAACAAACCTAAAATCACAGCGCTAACTTCCTGTACACGTATGACATAACAAATCACATCATATCGTGCTGTTTTCTATTTAATGTATACGCCTTTATTGACTCCCTGGGAAACAGTGGCAATTGCTACTGAGTGGAATATCCTGGCTAAATAAATACATGACATGAAACTGTACAGCACCTCATAGCCTTGTAGTCTGCCAAGATTCATCATGTCATTGCACAGCTTGGGGACCTGGGACATTAAACCAACTGCTTTCTGTAAAACACATTAAGAATGGTGTGAGCATTGAAGTAGATATAGCCACGCTGACGGATACACAACACAACAACTAAGGTTACAACTTCCAGTAACTTTCCCAAAAAAGCCTAAGCTTTCCAGAAATCCTAGTTTAAAGTTTCCTGGAATCAGGAAGATTTCTGAAATTTTTCCCTACAGATTTCATGAATCTTCCAAATGGGATTTCAGAAAAAAAACAGGTATTTTTGGGAAACCCTAAACAACACATACTCTATAGCTTCAATCGCAAATCGTTTCTGTTACCTCCAACTCTTGGCAATCTAGTCCTGCTTTGGAACTATACTTCAAGAAGTCCTGAAGGAAGATACACATAAAAAGAGTGAAGTAATTAATAGGGTGAACAATAAAATAATGGAACGTTTGGTGTAAATCGAGTATATCTAAAGACTTGCATATTACAGGGTTCCTTGTATGCGGGAGTTGAGAATGTTAGCCTTACCTTTAGAAGTAGCTGATACTTGGTGATTCTCTGAATTGGCTTTATGAGAAAGTCACTTATGCCCAGTCTTGAACTGATCTCTTGCTGTAGGCCCTAAAGTAGAATTAGATGCAAATAGGATTTGGCTTATTTATAATGCAAAAAATATATATATATATATAAAACATAAAAAATATATATTTTATGCAAAGCCGTTCTCAGGCTGCTCAAGAATTCTCAGAAGTGTGGCATGGCTCACCTCGAAAAATGTGTCGTACTCAGCGACGATAAATTCAGACTTGGGCTTGTTCTGGCAGTAAACCACATACATGTGTAGTCGCCTCTCCTGTTCAAAAGGAGCCACAGTATTAGTCCATTTATTTTCCAGTTATATGGTTGAAAATGTCTGAAAAATACTTTTAAACCCCAGTAAGTCTGTTAAATGTGTCTAACATGAAGTTCTACAACACCCATCATCTCATCCGAACAACAAATGAGACACGTACATGTTTTATGAAAAGCTCAGGAAGGTGCTCGTTGTCTTCAAGACATTTCTCCAGCTCACCGACAAAAAAACTGTGGGAGGAAGCATTCTCTCAATCACAGTGTATGGTTATGAGACAAGCCAAAATAGTGGTATATTTTACTACACGCCTAAGTTTGGTCTTCTACCAGGGGTTCCCAACATTTATCCCCAGCACTACCTTTTTCACATTTGAAAAATCACCCCCTTTACATGTTTTTATGATTGCTCACTGAGATGGCTATATTAAATACACCACCAGCAAGGAAAATTGACAAACATGTTTTAAAGCTCATTTCCTGCAATTCGACATAGCTTTAACAATACTCATGGAGTCTTTTCGGCGGGATATTTAATGATAATAATAATAAATAAGGAAAATAAAGTCTAGATCCGATTTCCTCAAATGTTATTCAACTACCAAATATGTTATGTTATTTTATGATCATTTATATGAACCCTCAATTGAATTACACACATTCTCCTTTACAAAAAGTGATTTGATCAATTGATAGCAACAGAGTCACATTGTGGTCAAAAATAGTGCACCACGTAGGGAATAGGGTGGCATTTTGCACACAGACACAATCAGCAGACTGGAAAACGACGTACTCTCTGTGCCAGTCGTAGATCTGGTGAATATTCCCAAAAACCATTTTGTCTTTTCCTTTCATATCGTCAGGTACTCCCTTCTCCTCCATCTTCTTCATGAACTCCTACAAGGGGGAAAAAAAAGAATAATCAGACCGAATTCAGGTCGTGACCTTGATATGACTCGTCAAGGGAAACATGAGAGTCCGACAATAATCAGCAGTGTAAAACTATCATGTGGTGGAAAAAGAGTATAGGATTACTACATATGGTTGAATTCCTGGACTGCATCCCAAACGGCACCATATTCCGTAATTAGTGCACTACATTTGACCAGGGCCTATAGTACACTTTATAGGGAATATGTTGTCATTTGGGACTCAGGTCCTGGACGTGAGAAAACCCCTATGCCCTTATCTCCCTATGTAAGACAAAACCATACTCAAATGATGTTTTCTGAACTGCACATAAATATGGTCATAAGTCAGAGAGCTTCTCTGTGACTTTGACATAAATACCAAAGGACACAATGCAAATAGGACGACAACAAGGACACAGCCTGGCTGCTATTCCAGCACCAAACACTTGTATGTGTCCCAAATGGCACCCAAATCCCCATATAGTGGCCCATAGGGCTCTGGTCAAATGTAGTGCACTAAATAAGGAATGGGGTGCCATTTGGGACGCACATCTTGGAGATTTACGACTTCTAAAACTAGAGCAGTGACTGGTCACATTCCCGACTGTTACTAGGACACCACTGTTGCCTCTCTCTATCACGCTCCTTCTGCACTTTTGAGGCTGAATAGTCCCCTGCTAGGACGAGATTGTTCTCAACTCACCTCCACTACAATGCCCAAATCCTTGACATAGTCCTTCTCCGTCTGTACCAGCTCATTGAGGACAAACCTGAGGAAAAGGACAAGTGTGTTCAGTGACCTGAATACACACAGGAGGCAGCATTTCTCTGCAGAGTGAACCACCTCTATACACAGTCATGCTACAAACAAAGGGACTTTAACGTGGGAGTGTCAAGAGAGGCAAGGGCCCTAGTTTGTGTGCCACTTTCTCTCAAAGTGTGCACTTGAACACTCCCCTTCATGGACTTAAAACCAATGCATTGGTGTAATCACTGGCTGGAGGAAGTTTCCACCCTTGTTAAATCCATGATGGGGAGTGTGCAAATGCACACTTTGGGAATTGGGAGTCAGCCAGAAGTTTAGCTACATGTCTCATACATGCGTCCACGCAGAGCTTTGGCCTTCTGCTCCAGTTCAGGGTTCCTGGGCAGGGCTGGGCTGCTCTGTTCTGGAGGAGTCAAATTGGTGAAGCTGGGATAGGCACCTGGCTCCAGATTCTAACAAGGGGGAAGAGAGAGAGGATATGAAGCCAGAGGTCAGAGGTTATAGTCACACAGTCCACTGCTGTGACTCAGGGAGAGGGAACTGATGAGATCACTTTGCTTTAATGAGCTACATAATAAGTCTATGCATCTCAAAAACAGTGTTCGATTGTATTGTGCTCTTTTGGAAATGGCTCCACGTGCACAAAGCTGAAAGAGGGTTATCAAAAACATTGTCAAATTAACAAACATTTTGCCTTCCGAGTAGCGCAGCGGTCTAAGGCACTGCATCGCAGTGCTAGCTGTGCCACTAGAGATTCTGGGTTCGAGTCCAGGCTCTGTCGCGACCGGGAGACCCATGGGACAGCGCACAATTGACCCAGCGTCGTCCGGGTTACGGGAGGGTTTGGCCAGCAGGATGTCCTGTGGCGGGCCAGGCGCAGTGCACACTGACACGGTTGCCAGGTGTACTGTGTTTCCTCCGACACATTTGGGCAGCTGGCTCCCGGGTTAAGTGGGTATTGTGTCAAGAAGCAGTGCGGCTTGGTCGGGATGTGTTTCGGAGGACCTTTGCCTCTATTAGTCTGTATGGGAGCTGCAGCGATGAGACAAGACTGTAACTACCAATTAGATACCACAAAATTGGGGAGAAAAAGGGGTCAACTTTTTTTTTTATAATAATAATTTTACGAACATTCACAAGGAAGCTACTGTGCATTAGATACTCAGAAACGTATCACACGATCTCTCACCTGACGCCATACTACTTAATCTTAATCTGATCTGTTTGTGGCAAGAGAGGCTGAGCCTCAAATGGCACCCGATTCTCTATGCCCTATGGGCCCTGGTCAAAAGTAGTGCACTAAGCAGGGAATAGGGTGCTATTTGAGACGCAGCCTCTGTTCTATCAACCACATAGATAGAGGAAGCTGTGTTTTAACTGTCCGGCACGATAACATGAACATCTGATGTGCATCTCAAAATGGTGGCCCCCAGTCAGCATGACATGGTTGCTTAGTGGCTTTTGAGAAGCGGAAGTTGGAGTGAGTAGATGACGTCAAGAGAAACAGGGGGTTAGTTTAGAGATGGTTAAGAGATTGTCACCGACTGTTAGCAGTGTGCGAAGACAGCGTGGAAATTGCCCAATGCCATTTTGTATTGCATTCACCTTAGCACTTACCATCTTAGTTTGGACCAACTTTTCTATTGCACTGACAAGATCCGCAGCGCTGGGGACATCGGCGGAGCCCTGACGCGCAGTATGCAATGCGGAGGACTGTAAAGGCACGGTTTGGGAGGAAGGGAGTGTTAGTAGCAGGGAGGAGGAGAAAGGGAACAGGGACAGGGAGACAAAGGTAGTTATTAGTCAGGACCTTTGAGCAGCTACAAAAGGCAAGCTTTAGTGGAGAAATGTGAGGTGCTATTGGAATTATACACGAGCTAGGTCAGTAAGCAGTAGGCCAGAGACAATTTAGTGACAAAGAGTGCGTCCCAAATTATAGTGCACTAGTTTTGACCAGAGGCCTTGGTCAAAAGCGGTGCACTACAAAGGGAATAGGATGCCATTCGGGACACAGTCCGTGTGGCGTGATCTTGTATATAGAGTCAAGTGAGAGAGTGAACGTGACACAGTGCAACAGTGTGTTAGTTAGGTCAAACACAGTGCAGCAGCTCTTCCAGCTGTAAACCAAGCCAGTGTACATAATGCCTCGCATTCATCAGGGCACAGCAGACACAGACTCCGCTGTAGACACATCTGGTAGTTTGTGGCATAGTGTTGTACTGTACACATAGACAGCAGAGGGGAGGGGGCTGCAGGTGGACACGTCTTATGAGCCTGTGCTGAATGACATAACATATTCTCTGCGACCAATAAGGTGCTTGAACACAAGTCCATTAACCGAAGGGAAGATATTCCTTTTGAAATGTTTTTGTCCTATTTTCTCATTGTTGCTAAGTCTGCGTTCCAAAGGGCACCCTATTCCCTACATAGTGCAATACTTTTGACCAGAGCATAACAGGGTTCCATTTTGGACGCATATAGAAGAGGTACTACGGTGTCAGAGAGAGGGTGTCATGTCATACCTTCTCCTCCTGGGACGAGGGGTCCTTGATGATCTCCATGGGGGGCGGCAGGGGGGTGTGAGAGTCATCCTCGGGCTCCTCCTCTCCTCCGCTCTGCATTCCAGAGGAGGGCTTGGACAGGGGGCCCTCCTTTCTGCCCCTCTGTGGCGATAGAAAGGGTAGAGTCAGGGGGGGGGAACAGGGGGAGTTAATGTGGGCCATTGTCCCGGGGTTCACTGGGGTGCCCTGCTCCACCACAGTGCCTCTCTGTCTCAGAATCACACTGGGAGCCACACAGCCACCCAGTAGGAAGTCACTTCAGGCCTGGGGCTGCATCCCAAATGGCACCCAATTCCCTATTATGGTGCACTGTACAATTAGAGAGAATAGGGTGCCATTAGGGACGTGGCCCTAATTACAGTCCCACTGATCGGCGAGATCAAATCATGTGGGACACTTCTGTGACCATTCCTTGAGGTAAAAAAAAAAAAAAAAAATACCATGGGGCTCCGCTAGGAGTGAGAACAAGGAGTCTACTTTTCAAGGTACTGTGAAATTATACTGTAGCTGTCTAATAACATATGGTGATTATGCATTTCTCTCACTTTTCTATCCTTGTGGGAGGCATCTAAAACATTTAGCAGTGGTTATAGTACAGCACAACATTGCGCTGCAATCCGTACATTTAAAATGGAAAGATATACACTAGTGCACTGACTAAAATAGCTTGAAGGCTCCAATTTACACGATGATGCCCATTGTTCATGACTTGTGATTAAACCAACATTGCCTATGCACCCTGTAGAATTGTCCCATGGTAATTGGGCTAGGATGTCATAAGATAACAGCTCATACTGTATCCTTGGGAAACTGCTCCTCCATACATGGGAGGGTCAAGAGATTTTGATTCGCTTTAGATAAGCAATCCTTGTAACGGACCTTTTCCTACAGGTTCAAGAGAAGTTCAACAGTCGGATCTAGAGGAGAATCCCATTGGTTTGGATAACAATGGGTTAAACTGGTGTTGCCTGAGCTGTACTTCTAAATTTGATCCAATCACTTAACCCTTTGTAAAAACTAAAAGAGCCTGAAAGAAGCACAAGTCCACCATAATTGGTCCCTGAAGGACCGTGATGGACACGTCCCTTAGAAACCCATCACTGTATGTACAGAGACGCACTGGATGGAGAGAGTGGAAAGAGAGAGAGGAGGCTGAAGAGGACGCAGAAGAGACGGTGATTGTTACCTCGTCTGCGCTCGCGTCCTGCGAGAGAGTTGGAAAGAGAGAGCGAGAGATGCTGTGGAGAGGAGTCAGGACACTCGTTACCTCGTCTACGCTCTCGCCGTGCAGGGTGCTCTCGGGCGGCCCCAGGTCGATGCTCTTTCGGCCGTCCCTCTTCTTATGCTTGTTGGGTAACTTCTTGATGCTGCTGCCGTGGCTGAGGCGGCGCACAGGGCTGGTCAGCCACTTCTTCAGGGTGTTCCCCGAGCGCTTCGGTCCCGGAGAGCTTGAATGGATGGAGCTCTGGGATGCCTGGGGCTGCAGGCTGGCCACCGACTCGGTCTTCGCTCCCTCGGGCCCACTGACCGAGTAGTTCTCTGGAAGGAGACGAGACAAACAGCATTTTAGACTTCAGAATTCCACCCTGACAGCATTCTGTCATACACACACCTTTATAGTACCCAAATACACAGCATGAGCCTCTGAGTCACACACCAGCACTCTCTCGTTGGCTTTGTGTGCATCCCAAATGGCATCCTATTCCCTATAGTGTACTACTTTTGACCGGAGCCCTATGGGCCCTGGCCAAAGTAGAGCACTACATAGGAAATAAGATGCCATGTTGGATGGAGACTCTGTCCATACACAGTGCTAGCTTTCTGTACTAACTATGCCTTAGTTATCCCTTGCAGTCTGACATCCACTAAGAAATACCAACCTTCCCAAAAGCATAGGGTGAACAGTACACAGTCATTTGTTTTTTAACATTGCCCGATGTAATACAGTGTAGGAATGCAGACATGTGTATACCAACAATACTCAATGGAGCCTAATACTGTATAGGAATGCAAGTCACACAGTGTGTGTTCAGCTCATTTCAAGCCTTGGTTTCAGGACACAACACACCTCCTTTTGACCGTTGATATCATTTCTACAAACAGGGCCTGTGAGATATGTTATTTTTTTCCCAAAGATTGTCACGCCTTGGTCTTAGTATTTTGTGTTTTCTTTAATTATTTGTTCAGGCCAGGGTGTGACATGGGGTTATTGTATTGTCGTATTGGGGTTTTTGTAGGCATTGGGATTGTGGTTGATTAGGGGTGTGTCTAGTATAGGCTATGGCTGCCTGAGGCGGTTCTCAATCAGAGTCAGGTGATTCTTGTTGTCTCTGATGGGGAAGCGTATTTAGGTAGCCGGGGTTTCACTTTGTATTTCGTGGGTGATTGTTCCTGTCTCTGTGTAGTTTCACCAGATAGGCTCGGTCACTTTGGTTTTTCTTTTTTACTTGTTTTGGAAGAGAAGAGAACGAGCGCCATTCTCCTTGCGGAGATGGTGCTAAATACATCAACACGGTCGGTCCCTGGGATTGGGCTGGCCAACACCATTCGGTTTGCTTGGAAGGAAAAGGAGTTGGAGCCTTTAGGACAGGAATCTTTTGGAAGGATAATATTGATGGGGATTCTAAAGCTGACGGTGAAGGACGTGTTTTGTTTCCAAGGCAACTCGTTGGAGGGAGCATACGACGTGGCACTATATACAGAGGAAAAACACGATGATATCCTGAGAAGGGCAAGAGCAGTGGGAGGTGAGAGGCCGATGTGCCACTACGAAATAACAAGCCTGGCGAAGAATAACTTTAGGGTTGTAACTGTCAACATTTACAACCCTTATGTTAAGGACGAAGAGGTGAGGGCTTTTCTGGGGAGATACATGGATAACGTCTCCTCAGCAAGGCACCTTAAAGACTCCCTTGGGTTTTGGAATGGGAGGAGAGGTTTCCAGGCCCTCCTCAGAGAGGACCCAAAGGGACATGGTGGCTACCTCCATCCTCCTGCTATGTTCTCCCTAAGGGCTGACAGGGGGACGTTGTTTTATGCACGTCAGCCCCCATTTTGCAGGCCCTGTATGGCCTACGGACACATATTCGCCTCGTGCAGCACAAGAACATGCAGATTTTGTGTATCTGAGGAACACGAGGCGAGGGATTGTGACAAGCCTAAGACGTGCCATGGGTGTGGCTCGTCAGCACACCTGTGGCGGGGGTGCCCGGCCCGTCAGAGGTCATATGCGTCTGTGGCTGGGGGGGGAGCAGGAGCGGGGGATGGGGGAAGAAGAGGAGGGGAAGGAAGCACGCCTCATGACCAGAGTACAGGTCCAGAGGGGAAGGCCACAAGGAAGGAGGAGGAGCAAGAAGCGGCGGATGGAAGAGAGAAGGAAACGGAAGGCACGGGAGTAGGAGAACCAGGAAAAGCGGCGGAAGAAGGCAACCGAGTGGAGGAGCATGAGAGAGAAGAAAGCAAGGGAGGAGTGGTGGAGAAGGAGACGGTGGAAGAGCAAGTGGACTGGGGGGAAAGTGCCCTGGTGGAAGAGATGAGGGGTATGGTGGAGGAGCTGGCGGGGGGGGGAGGGTGGTATCTCTCCACTGCCGCCATCACCAAAGAAGAGAATGAAGAGGAGGGTGCGATTGGCCGACAGTGAGAGGGAGGGGATGGCCAAGAGAGTGATGGGGGTGGGAGATACCTCTGGGTTGCTGCTGGTTTCCCCAGGCTCTCAACTTCTGTTGGGTGGGGACACACCTAACAAGACTCAGGACTGGGTACAGGAGGAGGTGGGGAGTTTTTTGTTTGGGGACTCAGCCTCCCCAATTTTTTTCCAAACCAGCTGCAACACTGGGGAGGGGGGAGGATTGTGGAGGTAGACCCAGGGTGCAGGGCACCCCGGAGCCAAACACTATTCCTGCATCCTGGGATGGTGAGATGGAGGAAGAGGGGGGGATGTCGGGATTACGGACGGTGTTCTCACCGGTAGATATGGAGCAGGGGAGTCTCCTGTTTGTTTGTTTTTCTGTCTGGGTTTAGAATTTGAGTGTATTACATGTTTTTATTTTTCATGGGGTCTAATTTTACTTTTGTTAGTTTAAATGTAAGGGGTTTAAGGGATTTTGTTAAGAGGAGGGCGGTTTTTAGTTATTTGGAGGGTGTGGGGTTTGATTTTTGTTTTTTACAGGAGGTTCACCTGAGGGATGGAGGGGATGTTAGTAGGTTTAAGAGGGAGTGGGACAAGGGGGAGTCGGTTTGGGTTGTTGGGGGGGTGCACTCATCGGGGGTAGGGATTTTGTGTGGGCACAGGGAGGTAAAAGTGGAGGATTCTTTTGTGGTAATGCAGGGGAGGGGTGGATGTCACGATAAGGGATTGTAAATTTAGATTAGTGGTGGTGTATGGGCCACAGGTGGTGGCAGACAGGAGGGAGATGGTGGACTGTCTGACGCCCCTGTGTGTCACAAATAGGAAATTAGTGATAGGGGGGGATTTTAATACAGATTTAGGAAGAGGGGGGGATTGCAGTGCAGGCGCCATTGCCAGGCTAATGGCTTGCCATGGTCTGGTAGATGGTGGTCTGCACACTACTCCGAAAATGGACGGTCCGACATGGCGCAACTCCAGGGGGGTTGAGCGGAGGCTCAACTATATTTTTGTACCCAGGTCTTTGGGTAAGTTGTCTGGGCGGCTGTTGCCTGTTTTCTTTTCAGTCTGCATGAAGCAGCCTGAGATGTCAGTCTGCATGAATCAGCCAGAGATGTCAGTCTGCATGAAGCAGCCAGAGCTGTCAGTCTGCAAAGAGCTGCCAGTCTGCAGGGTGCTGTCAGCCTGCATGGAGCAGTCAGAGCTGTCAGTCTGCATGAAGCAGTCAGAGCTGTCAGTCTGCATGAAGCAGCCAGAGATGTCAGTCTGCATGAAGCAGCCAGAGCTGTCAGTCTGCATGAAGCAGCCAGAGCTGTCAGTCTGTATGAAGCAGCCAGAGCTGTCAGTCTGTATGAAGCAGCCAGAGCTGTCAGTCTGCAAGAAGCAGCCAGAGCTGTCAGTCTGCAAAGAGCTGCCAGTCTGCAAGGAGCTGTCAGCCTGCAAGGAGCTGTCAGCCTGCATGGAGCAGCCAGAGCTGTCAGTCTGCAAAGAGCAGCCAGTCTGCAGAGTGCTGTCAGCCTGCATGGAGCAGCCAGAGCTGTCAGTCTGCAAAGAGCAGCCAGTCTGCAGAGTGCTGTCAGCCTGCATGAAGCAGCCAGAGATGTCAGTCTGCATGAAGCAGCCAGAGCTGTCAGTCTGCATGAAGCAGCCAGAGCTGTCAGTCTGTATGAAGCAGCCAGAGCTGTCAGTCTGCAAGAAGCAGCCAGAGCTGTCAGTCTGCAAAGAGCTGCCAGTCTGCAAGGAGCTGTCAGCCTGCATGGAGCAGCCAGAGCTGTCAGTCTGCAAAGAGCAGCCAGTCTGCAGAGTGCTGTCAGCCTGCATGGAGCAGTCAGAGCTGTCAGCCTGCATGGAGCAGTCAAAGCTGTCAGTCTGCATGAAGCAGCCAGAGCTGTCAGTCTGTATGAAGCAGCCAGAGCTGTCAGTCTGTATGAAGCAGCCAGAGCTGTCAGTCTGCAAGAAGCAGCCAGAGCTGTCAGTCTGCAAAGAGCTGCCAGTCTGCAAGGAGCTGTCAGTCTGCAAGGAGCTGCCAGTCTGCAGGGTGCTGTCAGCCTGCATGGAGCAGTCAGAGCTGTCAGCCTGCATGGAGCAGTCGGAGCTGTCAGTCTGTATGAAGCAGCCAGAGCTGTCAGTCTGCAAAGAGCTGCCAGTCTGCAAGGAGCTGTCAGCCTGCATGGAGCAGCCAGAGCTGTCAGTCTGCAAGGAGCTGTCAGTCTGCAAAGAGCTGCCAGTCTGCAAGGAGCTGCCAGTCTGCAAGGAGCTGCCAGTCTGCAAGGAGCTGTCAGCCTGCAAGGAGCTGTCAGCCTGCATGGAGCAGCCAGAGCTGTCAGTCTGCAAAGAGCAGCCAGTCTGCAGAGTGCTGTCAGCCTGCATGGAGCAGTCAGAGCTGTCAGCCTGCATGGAGCAGTCAAAGCTGTCAGTCTGTATGAAGCAGCCAGAGCTGTCAGTCTGCATGAAGCAGCCAGAGCTGTCAGTCTGCATGAAGCAGCCAGAGCTGTCAGTCTGTATGAAGCAGCCAGAGCTGTCAGTCTGTATGAAGCAGCCAGAGCTGTCAGTCTGCAAGAAGCAGCCAGAGCTGTCAGTCTGCAAAGAGCTGCCAGTCTGCAAGGAGCTGTCAGTCTGCAAGGAGCTGCCAGTCTGCAGGGTGCTGTCAGCCTGCATGGAGCAGTCAGAGCTGTCAGCCTGCATGGAGCAGTCGGAGCTGTCAGTCTGTATGAAGCAGCCAGAGCTGTCAGTCTGCAAAGAGCTGCCAGTCTGCAAGGAGCTGTCAGCCTGCATGGAGCAGCCAGAGCTGTCAGTCTGCAAGGAGCTGTCAGTCTGCAAAGAGCTGCCAGTCTGCAAGGAGCTGCCAGTCTGCAAGGAGCTGCCAGTCTGCATAGAACAGCTAGATCCGCCAGTCAGCCATGATCTTCTAGATCTGCCAGTCAACCAGTCTCTTCCAGATCTGCCAGTCAACCAGTCTCTTCCAGATCTGCCAGTCAACCAGATTCTTCCAGATCTGCCTGTCAACCAGAATCTTCCAGATCTGCTAGTCAACCAGAATCTTCCAGATCCGCCAGCCAGCCAGGATCTACTGGAGCCGGCTACCTACCTGAGCTTCATCTCAGTACTGGGCTTCCTCTCAGTACTGGGCTTCCTCTCAGTACTGGGCTTCCCCTCAGTCTCGAGCTGCCCCTCAGTCCCGAGCTGCCTCAGTCCCGAGCTGCCCCTCAGTCCCGAGCTGCCCCTCAGTCACGAGCTGCTCCTCAGTTCAGTGGGGTTCTGGGTGAGGACTATTAGGCCATGGTCGGCGGCGAGGGTGGATTATCCCAGGACGCGAAGGGGAGGAACTAGGACATTAATGGAGTGGGGACCACATCCCGAGCCGGAACCACCACCATTGACAGACGCCCACCCGGACCCTCCCTATGGTTTTGAGGTGCGTCCGGGAGTCCGCACCTTAGGGGGGGGAGGTTCTGTCACGCCTTGGTCTTAGTATTTTGTGTTTTCTTTAATTATTTGTTGAGGCCAGGGTGTGACATGGGGTTATTGTATTGTCGTATTGGGGTTTTTGTAGGCATTGGGATTGTGGTTGATTAGGGGTGTGTCTAGTATAGGCTTAGCTGCCTGAGGCGGTTCTCAATCAGAGTCAGGTGATTCTTGTTGTCTCCGATGGGGAACCGTATTTAGGTAGCCGGGGTTTCACTTTGTATTTCGTGGGTGATTGTTCCTGTCTCTGTGTAGTTTCACCAGATAACCTAATTACAGCCTTTCACGTTCCGTTTGTTGTTTTGCTTTTGTATAAGTTATTTCATGTATCGCTCTTCATTTATTAAAGACATGAGTAACCACCACGCAGCATTTCGGTCCGACTCTCTTTCTACAAACGAAGAACGCCGTTACAAAGATACATTTCCAGTGTGTTAGCTGATAATTATGCACTTTTCTCTGTAAATATTTGATGCTCATGTTTGTTTTTAGCCAGTAAAAAGATAGTGGAAACGTTTACTGGACAGTTGCTTTTCTGACTTTTATATTAATAAACTGCAGCTTGCTTCATAATGGCTAAAAGGTGGACTAGTTTAGGCTATTACTAACTATTTAACCAAGTTGAAGACATACAGTGCCTTTGGAAAATATTCAACCCCTAGTATTTTTCCACATTTTATTGTGTTACAAAGTCGGATTAAAATGGCTTCAATTGTTATTTATTATCAACAATCTACACAAAATACTCTAATGTCAAAGGGGAAGAAAAATTCAGACATTTCTCAGAAATGTATCATTGCTGGACAGCCATTTTCAAGTCTTGCCAAAGATTTCAAAGCCAATTTAAGTCAAAACTGTAACTAGACCACTCAGGAACATTCAATGTCATCTTGGTTAGCAACTCCAGTGTAGATTTGGCCTTGTGTTTTAGGTTACTGTCCTGCTGAATGGTGAATTTGCCTTCCAGTGTCTGTTGTAAAGCAGACTGAACCAAGGTTTCTTCTAGGCTTTTGCCTGTGCTTAGCTCTATTCCATTTTTTTCCCCAAAAACTCCCTAGTTCTTGCTGATGACAAGCAAACCCATAACATGATGCAGCCACCACCACACTTGAAAATATAGAGTGCTACTCAGTGATGTGCTGTGTTTGCCCCAAACATAATGCTTTGTATTCAGGACAAAAAGTACATTTCTTTGCCACATTCAAAAATCATGTTAACCACTATTATTGCACACAGAATGAGTCCATGCAACTTATTATGTGATTTGTTAAGCACATTTGTACTCCTGAACTTATTTAGGCTTGCCATAATAAAGGGGTTGAATACTTATTGACTCAAGACATTTCATTTTTTCATTTTTTATTAATTTGTAATAATTTATCAAAACAAATTCCACTTTGACATAATGGGATATCGTGTGTAGATTAGTGAGACCAAATCTCAATTGAATCGATTTTAAAATTCAGGCAGAAACACAACAAGAAATGTGGAAAAAGTGAAGGGGTTGAACACTTTCTGAAGGAACTGTATGTGCTGTTGGATCCAGACTAGCTCTGGTCTACAGGGCGAGGACATTTGCCTCTGCACTCTGTTACAAAATTCCTCTATGGATGGATACATAGACCCAAAAGAGAGCAGAGGTCCTCACATAGATCCAGACAGGCACCAGAGAGTGATTAGAGCAAAAGCTCCTGAATGATGTATTTGTCAAACTCCTCCCGGTCCACCACCATGCAGTCAAAAGTGAAGTACAGTAGGGTGCACCATAACAAAACATTTAACAACAGAACACACATAAAAATAGATTTTCTCCCAAATGAACACAATCCTGAAGTATCGTCAGTACTACTAACCATAAAAGCAGAGAGAACATCCATCCCCTTGAGATAAAACATAGCTTGATACTGAAGGAAACATTTGGCCAAGCCATTGAGAAGAAAGGGGAGATATGTTTGTGCTGTGGAGGCAGGCCTGCTGTTGACCAGGCCCAACATACAAGTCTGTCCATGATGTTGAAAAGACCCAGGATGTTGTTATCAGCCAGATAGGGAGATACAGTGGGGCAAAAAAGTATTTCGTCAGCCACCAATCGTGCAAGTTCTCCCACTTAAAAAGATGAGAGGCCTGTAATTTTCATCATAGGTACACTTCAGCTATGACAGACAAAATGAGAAGGAAAAACAAATCCAGAAAATCACATTGTAGGATTTTTAATGAATTTATTTGCAAATTATGGTGGAAAATAAGTATTTGGTCAATAACAAAAGTTTATCTCAATACTTATATACCCTTTGTTGGCAATGACAGAGGTCAAACGTTTTCTGTAAGTCTTCACAAGGTTTTCACACACTTTTTCACACATTCCTCCATTCCTCCACACATTCCTCCAGATCTCCTCTAGAGCAGTGATGTTTTGGGGCTGTTGCTGGGCAACACGGACTTTCAACTCCCTCCAAAGATTTTCTATGGGGTTGAGATCTGGAGACTGCCTAGGCCACTCCAGGACCTTGAAATGCTTCTTACGAAGCCACTCCTTCGTTGCCCGGGCAGTGTGTTTGGGATCATTGTCATGCTGAAAGACCCAGCCACGTTTCATCTTCAATGCCCTTGCTGATGGAAGGAGGTTTTCATTCAAAATCTCACGATACATGGCCCCATTCATTCTTTCCTTTACACGGATCAGTCCTCCTGGTCCCTTTGCAGAAAAACAGGCCCAAAGCATGATGTTTCCACCCCATGCTTCAGAGTAGGTATGGTGTTCTTTGGATCCAACTCAGCATTCTTTGTCCTCCAAACACGACGAGTTGAGTTTTTACCAAAAAGTTATATTTTGGTTTCATCTGACCATATGACATTCTCCCAATCTTCTGGATCACCCAAATGCTCTCTAGCAAACTTCAGACGGGCCTGGACATGTACTGGCTTAAGCAGGGGGACACGTCTGGCACTGCAGGATTTAAGTCCCTGGCGGCGTAGTGTGTTACTGATGGTAGGCTTTGTTACTTTGGTCCCAGCTCTCTGTATGTCATTCACTAGAACCACTGTGTGGTTCTGGGATTTTTGCTCACCGTTCTTGTGATCATTTTGACTCCACGGGGTGAGATCTTGTGTGGAGCCCCAGATCGAGGGAGATTATCAGTGGTCTTGTATGTCTTCCATTTCCTAATAATTGCTCCCACAGTTGATTTCTTCAAACCAAGCTGCTTACCTATTGCAGATTCAGTCTTCCCAGCCTGGTGCAGGTCTACAATTTTGTTTCTGGTGTCCTTTGACAGCTCTTTGGTCTTGGACATAGTGGAGTTTGGAGTGTGACTGTTTGAGGTTGTGGACAGGTGTCTTTTATACTGATAACAAGTTCAAACAGGTGTAATTAATACAGGTAACGAGTGGATGACAGAGGAGCCTCTTAAAGAAGAAGTTACAGGTCTGTGAGAGCCAGAAATCTTGCTTGTTTGTTGGTGACCAAATACTTATTTTCCAACATAATTTGCAAATAAATAAATTAAAAATCGTACAATGTAATTTTCGGGATTTTTTTTCTCGTTTTGTCTGTCATAGTTGAAGTGTACCTATGATGAAATTTACAGGCCTCTCTCATCTTTTAAAAAGGGGGAGAACTTGCACAATTGGTGGCTGACTATATACTTTTTTTTGCCCCACTGTATGTGCTGCTCCTGTCAATCCTATTGTGGCAAACAAAAGAGGGAGAATAACACTTCTCGCGCCCGAAAGCAATTGTAGACCGGGTGCCATTTGGGACACATTCAGTCCCTTCAGAAAGTATTCAGACCCCTTGACTATTTCCATATTTTGTTATTTTACAGCTGTATTCTAAAATGGATTCAATTGTTTTCTACAGACAATATTCCATTGCAAAAACAGGTTTTGTATTAAAAAACAAAAAACTGTAGTATTAGACCCTTTACTCTGTGATTACAGCCTCGTGTCTTCTTGGGTATGACGCTACAAGCTTGGCACACCTGTATTTGGGAAGTTTCTCCCATTCTTCTCCACATGATTCTCTCAAGCTCTGTCAGGTTGGATGGGGAATATCGCTGCACAGCTATTTTCAGGCCTCTCCAGAGATGTTTTCGATCCCGTTCAAGTCTGGGCCGCTCAAGGACATTCAGAGACTTGTCCTGAAGCCATTTCTGCGTTGTGCATAGGGTCGTTGTCCTGTGGAAGGTGAATCTTCTGAAGTCCTGAGGGCTCTGAAGCAGGTTTTCATCAAGGATCTCTCTGTACTTTGCTCTGTTCATCTTTCCCTTGATCCTGACTACTCTCCCAGTCCCTGCCGCTGAAAAATATATCCACAGCATGATGTTGCCACCACCACCATGCTTCACCATAGGAATGGTGCCAGGTTTCCGCCAGATGTGACACTTGGCATTCAGGACAAATAGTTCAATCTTGGTTTCAGCAGACCAGAGAATCTTGTTTCTCATGGTCTGAGTCCTTTAGGTGCCTGTTGGTAAACTCCAAGCGGGCTGTCATGTGCCTTTTACTGAGGAGTGGCTTCCGCCTGGCCACTCTACCATAAAGGCCTAATTGGTGGAGTGCTGCAGAGATGGTTGTCCTTCTGGAAGGTTCTCCCATCTCCACAGAGGACCTCTGGAGCTCTGTCAGAGTGACCATCAGGTTCTTGCTCACCTCCCTGATCAAGGCCCTTCTCCCCCGATTGCTCAGTTTGTCTGGGTGGCCAGCTTTAGGAAGAGTCTTGGTGGTTCCAAACTTCTTCCATTTAAGAATGATGGAGGCCACTGTGTTCTTGGGGACCTTCAATGCTGCAGAAATGAAATGTTTTGGTACCCTTCCCCAGATCTGTGCCTCGACACAATCCTGTCTCGGAGCTCTACAGACAACTCCTTCGACCTCATGGCTTGGTTTTTGCTCTGACATGCACTGTCAATTGTGTGACCTTATATAAACAGTTGTGTGTATTTCGAAATCATGTCCAATCAATTGAATTTACCACAGGTGGACTCCAAGTTGTAGAAACATCTCAAGGATGATCAATGGAAACAGGATGCACCTGAGCGCAACTGAGTCTCATAGCAAAGGGTCTGAATACTTACGTAAATAAAGTATTTCTGTTTTCTGCCAAAATTTCGATAAACCTGTTTTCGATTTGTCATTATGGGGTGTTGTGTGTAGATTTATGAGGATTTGTTTTATTTAATCCATTTTAGAATAAGGCTGTAACGTAAGAAAATGTGGAAAAAGTCAACGGGTCTGAATACTTTCCGAATACACTGTATTGACAGAAAATTGCAGAGTGGGATAGCGTAGCCTGTGTTGCTGCTGACTTGTTGCTTCTGTGCTAGGTGACTCATTATGGGGAAGTGAGCTTGTGAAGAATCATGTGGACAAAGCCTGTAGTTAGATATTATTAAGTAGATTAGCTCAGCAGCCCATAGGGGTATCACAGCCATATCATAGTCCCAGCCACAATCTCTCCCTGTGGGGACAGTCAACAACAGGGCTGAAAGAGAGAGAGGAGGAGAGAGAAAGAAGAGCAGTCTGAAGGAATAGGCCTTTTAAAGGGATAGTCCGGGACTTTGGCAATGGGACCATTTATCTACATCCCCAGAGTCAGATGAACTCGTAGATAACATTTTTATGTATCTGCGTCCAGTATGAAGGAAGTTAGTGATCCGTTTGCAAGCTAATGCTAACTAGCTTAGCACAAAGACTACCTCTTAACTGTTTATAATTAAAAATATATATATATCTTTAACTCTGCATTGTTGGCAAAGTACCCGTAAGTAAGCATTTCACCGTTGTTTCCGAAGAATTTGACTTGGTATCTACAAGTTCACCTGGCTCTGGGAAAGTACAGTTGATAAAGGGCATTAATTTACCAAAATCCTGAAATATCCCTTTAACTGAGGTGACCCACAGCCCCTCCTCTCCATGTGGAGTCAACTGATGAAATGGCTCTTTGATAACATGAACACTGCTTTTCAGACAGGCCTTCTCCATGGGCCTTTGTCAGAGAGAGAGAGCACTCCAACACTTGGCTGCATGGGACACGTGTGTACACTTACAGCTATGACCTGCATAGCTGCTGTGGAGCATAGTGCTCCAGGCTAGACCTCCTCTGTTCAATAACCACCATACATGAGGGTTTCTACTCCACTTCAAAGATATTTGGGATGCTTCCCAAATGGCCTAATTCCCTACATAGTAAATGGCAGCATAGTCCCTATATAGTGCACTACTTTAGACCAGAGCCCAGGTCAAAAGTAGTAGACTATGTAGGGAATAGGGTGCCATTTGAGACGCAGATTCGGGAACATTTGCTGCAGGCTGTCTGTGGTAACAATCTCACTGTGACTGGACAGTGGCTTGTTGAGCTGGCCTTGTGACGCCACACATGATTGCCTGCTTGAAAAGCACTTCGGAGAGCAGCGCGTCACACTGAGGCTTGCTGACGACAGCAGGCGCTCTCATGGTCACGTGCTACAAAAATAGTGGCTCCCTTGGCCGGCCAATAGGCCCTGCTCTTTGTACACGAGGGCTGTGTCCCAAAAGGCACCCCTATTCTCCTTTATAGACCAGGGCCCATATGGAAGATCATAGGGCTCTGATCAAAAGTGGTGCACCATATCGGGAAGAGGGTGCCATTGGGGACACATGGTCCTCTTAAGCGCCTTCATTTCCCACCTCGACCGCTTAATGGCCGCACTAAGAGAGAGATATTCTCATTCCTCACTCGGCCGTCTCACTGCTACCTAGTGCTTTCGCAGAATCAGAACTTTCTATCACACACCTTTTGCTTTCACTAGAAAAAGCCACCAAGAATAATCCCTTCTTACCACAAAGGGGGTAGATTATTTCCAACCCTATATAAACATTGCGCAATGAGATATTGGAGTTAAACAGTCATCAGGCTTATAATTATGTTGATAAAATAGGACTCCTCAACACGAAATCAAAAGGTTTGTAGGTGTTTCTTTGACCTTCTCTGATGGTGAATTTAGTTTCAGACCCATCAAAATGTTTTGTTATAACTATATTTTCTGGAGGGTTTTTATGCTTTGGGACCACTGCTCTAGTTAAACTGTCTGCCTGTTTGAAATGCTTGTGTGAGGTATTATCGCATAGAGCAAACAGAGTGTCATATTTCTGTGTCACCGACTGTGATTAAGTTATGTGATATAGAGCCAGTCTCACACAATGGCAACCTGTGGAATGACCTTGAGAGTCGCTCCATGTCATTTCAGCAAGCCATGACACCCACCGTCTCAAGATTGTTCTGAAATCTTCTCTGTAGTTAAACAGATCAGATTAGCATTCCTGAAACATTTTTTTTGTTGAAATATAATTTGATCTCTGAGAAATGAATGATAATGCATTGCATCCAAATTGGCCATTTTAATTTATAGGATTCATAGAATATTCAATAAATGGTGCCCGGCATCTGATTTGGACCAAAAAAAATTCTAACAATGAGCATGACATGAGGGATTTAAAGAAATTGACAAAATCCCCCCACAATGAGTATACAGTATCAGTTCTCTATGTCTGACAAGTACTATGGAGCTGCAGCTCTGAGTATTGTTTCTTAATCCCATGTAATGTATTCTCAGAGAATTTGGCGATTTGTTTTTTACGCTGTTCAGAGAAATTAGTGGCTCATCCTATATCCTGATATTAACAAGTTCTGACCACTAGATGGTGCTGTTCCTGCTGATCCGACTATTAGGTGATTATTATTATTATTTTTTTTTTAATTCATTCCCAACCCCCAATGTGAAAGCCATAGTTCCCCCAAATCACAAAATGACATATTGATTTCCTTATTTATGGACGAGGTATGACAGCAACACATGCTTTGGTTTTGTTTACCTGGCCACTGTTTCAAATGCTAACGTTTTAACAATAGTGGCACAAATCCAATGCAAGTCAATGGTACATATATTAGCATTTTCGTGCTTCATACCCAATTTATCTATAAGTAACATCGGGGTACAAAATACATTTTTAGATACTTCAGCATGATTTGTACATGAAGTGTGAAATATAGGTACCATTGACTTGCATTGGATTTGTGCCACAAATGCTAATAAATTACTATTTGAAACAGTGGACAACAAATCCAACGCATGTATTGCTGTCATGCCCTGTCCATAGAGTGCTTACAGGCTAAGGAAACCAACATGTCATTTTGTAATTTGGGTGAACTATCTTTTTAACATTGAGAGGAGGGGGGGTGGGTTTAAAAAAAGAAATAACCCGGAACGGCACCATCTAGTGGCCAGAACCTGGTAATAGCAGGATGTAGGATGGTACCATTTCAATGACAAATTTCTCTGAACGGGGGATAACACTTTACCAAATTCACTGGTAATACATTACATAGCATGAAGAAACAATACTCTGAGCCGCAGCTCCATAATACGTCAGACATAGGTAACTGATACTATATATTCGTTGTTGGGGCGGGATTGGTGTGGGGTTACAAAAAAGTTCAGTCCAAATTGGATGTTAGGTACTATATTTATTGAATATTATATGAATCCTATTACATTTAAATTGCCTATTTGGGTGCAATCATTTAGCTTCATTGCGCAGTTATCAAATGATATTACAACAAAATAATGTCGCATGAATGCTAATCTTAAATGTTTCCAACAGAAACTATTTCAGAATCATCAGAGATTGTGGGTGTCAAAATCCTCTTTCTTGTGCTTTTTGAGGTGGAACGACCCTCGAGTCAATTACCTAGTCTCAGCTTCAGAATGCACAGAAGAGAAAAAGCAGAGAGATAACCATTTTCCCAACAATAGCCAGAAATGGTTTCTCCACCGGCATGCTGTATCACAAAGACTTGAAGTGATTTCTAATTGAGCCAGGGTTGACAATAGAATGGGGAAAACATGGACACATGTACTGGAGCAGGCCGGCAGCTGGAACATGTGAGCAGTAAAAATGCCTGAGATGTTTTCTGTTGAGGATCCATGGTCCCCTAGCAACCCGCTTGCGTGTGAAGCAGGCAGGCAGGCCAGTCTTCACCTCAGTGCACAGGGCTGGAGGGGCATGGAGGAGAAAGAGGTGGTGGAAGAGGAGGAGAGCACCTCAGGGGCAGTACGTATCCAATGTCTGATTTAGGATCAGTTTAGCCTTTTAGATCACAATGAATAAGATTACACGGACTGGGGGAAGCAGGATCCTAGATCACCACTCCGAATGAAGCACTTGATACATACTGCCTCAGGCTTCTTGTCACCCTCTCAGAGGCTCCATTGCTTCTGGCCACAACTCAACAACACAGCCTTCAGGCTGCTATCACTCTCAATACACCTAATTCCCCATTCTCACCGCACATAAGAACAACGGCTGACAGTATACTGCTCTAGTCTACACACAATCTCCTCCATGACAGCCTGTCTGTTTTCTAGTTTTTTTTGGTGACTACCTGTCCTGATATGTGGTGTCAAATATGCAGTAACACAGGTTCTTAGTACAGTATGCCCACATTTAAGGACGTGTACAGTATGGAATGTCCCACAGGTGGACGTATTCATTAATATACATTAATTAAATTGAAGAGAATCTCTGGGGCTATGAGCAGTGTCTGTTCAGGAAAGAGTTGAATTAGCCTCAGAATCCTCTACAGCTTTAGTCACCATACGGCTGGCTCTCTGAGGTCATTAAAGAGCCCATGGCACTTATCGTAAGAGTAGGGGTGTTAACCCCAGTGTCCTGGCTAAATTCCCCAATCTGTCCCTCAAACCATCACGGTCACCTAATAATCCCCAGTTTACAATTGGCTCATTCATCCCCCTCCTCTCCCCTGTAACTATTCCCCAGGTCGTTGCTGCAAATGAGAACGTGTTCTCAGTCAACTTACCTGGTAAAATAACGGATAAATAAAAGTAACTAAATGGCTAATTATCGAAGTACAACTGTTCACAGAACATTCCGGCAACTTGCATGTGTTATTCTACTTGCCACAACCGTAACTTCATCCCAAATGGCCTTTTAAAAGGCTAAACTGAAGGCACTCTATTGCCTATGTGGGGCACTACTTTTGACCAGGGCCCATAGGGCTGTCTTCAATAGTAGGGCACTACATAGGGTGCCGATTGGGACGTATCCTGTGACTGACATGCCCTGTCAGCAATGGAATAAATCAGCAGAAACTTGTTATCAGTCGTTTCTCCGTGAGGTATTTTTTTGCGTCTACTCTACTCATCTGACTCCCAGGAAACAGAAAGTTGAATTCCTTGCATGCGTGAAACTGAGGGTCCTGCTTTTCCTGACAGGGTGTTACGGGTACTACGCCAGAGTTTTGGTATTTCTATTCACAGACAGGTTTTATTTCCTCATCAGTCCATCATTGTCACGCACTTTGTGGCATTCTTATATTGTGTAACGCTCACATTCCACGCATATCCGAAGAGTTTTAAAATCTCTCTACTAGCTACCTCCTAAGTGTGGGTTACATTATCAGCATGTCGGTGTCCATTTGCTGAACGGGCAAAAGGTGAACCCCTAAAGGATGTAAAAACAACAACAACAAGAGCAGTAATAAGCCAGACATTTGATGCAAAGAGGAAAACATTCCTGCTAGTTAACTCGCTGGGCAACAATTAAAGGAGAAAGCCATCCCATCCACATTCAGACAGCCCTCCCTAAAGTAACCCCTAAGAGTCATCTTCAAAGAAACTTGTTGTAATGCTTCACATGAAAGAACATTTGTGGCTAATTTGGTCTTCAAAGACACCAGCGGTGTGTTACTATCTTCCCTCAAAAATAATCTAGGTTAGAGAGTTGAAAAACCATGACTTCCACGTATATTATCCCACATTCTTGAGAGACATACCATAACAGAAATGTTGAAAATGAAAATCCATGACATTTGTAAGACTTATTAACGAACACCTCGCATGTTATGCAATTCTTAGTGACGAGTTCAATGTTTATGAATGGGAGCCAACTCTGCTGATCCAGAACCTAATGTATTGTTGACACGGCTTCATCCCCATCCCTCTGAATCTCTGCATCCTCCTATATATATCCTCCTAGACAGCATAATGATACAACAGCGTACAATAGCTGTTGGCACCAGTGCAGCTCTCATTGAGTGTTCACCATTGCAGCAGCTATCTCTCTTATAGTACACAGCCCAGAGATGCTGCCGGAGTTAATATATAATGAGGCAGTACTTAAGGTCACATTAGTGCTCAGCAGAGAGGCACTTTGCCTCTGTCCACTCCACAGCACCAAGCCTTAAAACATCAGCAGACAAGTAAACACTAGAGAAATGCAAATGCAATATTAAAAACGGGAGAGATTTTGTTTTCAGGCTGTCAGCCAGCTACTATGAAGGATGTGAAGTCAGACACAAGCTTTCTCTCACAAATGTTTGAGTGAGTAGCTCCGGTCACACTAAAAAGCGTTAAGAGATAAACTTTGCCTCTGTGCACTCTACACAGCACAGAAGACACCCAAGCCTTAGTGAAAAACGACAGCAAAGGAAAAGAAAGGGAATAGACGGGGAGGAAAGATTCCGGTTTGAACGCACGCGAGTGATAGAGCGCTGCGTTGTCCCACTAAGATTCTACACAATAGATCCCCGAAACATCCGCAAACAAGTAAACACTGGCAAGGTAAAGCCATGCAATATTAAAAACAGGAGAGACGTCTAATAGTGTCAACCAGCTACAGCACGGAAAGTCAGACACAAGCATTTTCTCACAAATGTTGTTTCTCACAAACCTCCCTGGCTGATGTCCAGATAAAATAATTGCTTAACAATATTCAGGATCTCCGTTCTAAACCACGGACTTACACGCATAGGGCTCCTGTCAGGGTTACGATCAGAGAACAGATTCTGTGTTTTCTCACAGCTGAGCTTCTCACGGAAAGATCTTCCATATCGTTAAGCTGCGCCTCTGTCTGGACATCAGCCAGGGATGTAACCTACCTTTGGAGTTGTACTTCAGCCAGCAGTAAAGGTACGCACCTGTCACTTTGTAACCGCAGCAGCAACACTTAGCAAGAATCCAACCACAACAGGAGCAACAATGCCTCCCACTTTTCATCCTGGCCAGCTAAAGGAAGCGCATGGCTCCGGGAGACGAATGATAGGGAGAGAGGGGAGATAGATGCAACATGCACCTGTACTGCAGTCCAGTCAACCAGCCACGAGCCGCTTCAAGTTCAGCCTGTTCCACTTGCCTCCACTGAGGGGAGGGACGGACCGGGAGGGAGGAGGGAACAGGGCAGGCGCACCCTACACTCCCAGGCACTCACTCACTTCCTCTGATTCACAGAGAGCAGCTTGGGCTAGAGTGAAAAGGTGAACGTAATAGGTCACTTTGACAAAGGCACCACTAGCCCTATCGGTATGTTCCTAGCAAACATAAAGACAACACTCAGATTGTTTATAATATATTGTATATAGGTCCAATGCAGCCGTTTTATCTCAATATCAATTCAGCTCTGGGTCGAAATGAAATACCTGACTGTGATTGTATTAAAAGGGTCAAAAAGAAACCAAAATAGATTTTTTAGCAAAGGACAATTTCTCAAACAAGTATTTTTCTCGGACTGTCTGGGAGGGATCTATGTGGGCAGGAGAACTGAAAATTAGCTCTTATTTGCAGAGCGTTTGGAACGCCCTTTCTAATTGGTGAATGACACCAGGCAGGCCACAACTCCATCCCACCAAAACAGGCTGACATTTCAGGCGGTCTTTTCAAACAGCCCTTGCACTAAAAGAGCATTAACATAATTTAAACAATTTCACAGTATTATTTCAACCTCATACTAGAGTGGAAATACACTACCGGTCAAAAGTTTTAGAACACCTACTCATTCAAGGCTTTTTCTTTATTTATACTATTTTCTACATTGTAGAACAATAGCGAAGACATCAAAACCATGAAATAACACACATGGAATCATGTAGTAACAAAAATAAGTGTTAAACAAATCTAAATAGATTTGATAAATATCCCCCCTTTGCCTTGATGACAGCTTTGCACACTCTGATGTCTCAACTATTATTCTAAAATGTAGAAAATAGAACAAATAAAGAAAAACCCTTGAATGAGTAGGTGTTCTAAAACGTTGGACTGGTAGTGTATATAAAACACAGTAAAATCAAGTTTTTGACTGCACTGTGCCTTTAACTGCACCCAGTCTACCAGCAGTTAAAATAGGCTTCATGGGTGGGAATGGCTGTCAAATGTCATGTGCGGGCACATTCTTGACAAGCAGATATGAGCACCAAAATTATTACTTCTTATGCTACTGAGGAAAGACAGCCAGGTTTCGTTATGTTAATTGCCATGTTACGCCCTGAAAATAAGTCCTTTCCCACTATGCCCTCTCTAAGTCTCCAAGTAAAGCTTCTGAAAAAGCTTATGTGAGAAGCACCTTGTGTGTATCAAATCCTATAGAGTATAAATAAGGACAGGTTGTGTTGCATACAGACAAAGTGCCGTTGGTGCTGTACTGAGAACTAGGACACTGCAGGTAAGGAGCTGTGTGATTGTTATGGAGCATATCTGGGCTATGTGGCTGTTGGGGACACAGAAAGACAGAGCAGTGCTTCAGGGAAGACACAGACTGAGCCCCACACAGCCAGATCGAGCACAGACAGGCCAAGGGTGTTTCAAGATGAACAGGTAGAACTGGTACTAGAGCAGTGAAGAAATAGACCACCAAATGGGACATTTTCAAGGAAGACAATATCAACATAAACTCAGCAAAAAACGAAACGTCCTCTCACTGTCAACTGCATTTATTTTCAGCAAACTTAACATGTATAAATATTTGTATAAACATAAGATTCAACAACTGAGACATAACCCGAACAAGTTCCACAGACATGTGACTAACAGAAATGGAATAATGTGTCCCTGAACAAAGGGGGGTCAAAATCAAAAGTAACAGTCAGTCTCTGGTGTGGCCACCAGCTACATTAAGTACTGCAGTGCATCGCCTCATCATGGACTGCTCCAGATTTGCCAGTTCTTGCTGTGAGATGTTACCCAACTCTTCCACCAAGGCACCTGCAATTTCCAGGACATTTCTGGGGGGGAATGGCCCTAGCCCTCACCCTCCGATCCAACAGGTCCCAAACATGCTCAGTGAGAATGAGATCTGGGCTCGCTGGCCATGGCAGAACACTGACATTCTTGTCTTGCAGGAAATCACGTACAGAAAGAGCAGTATGCCTGGTGGCATTGTCATGCTGGAGGGTCATGTCAGGATGAGCCTGTAGGAAGGGTACCACATGAGGGAGGATGTCTTCCCTGTAATGCACAGTGTTGAGATTGCCTACAATGACAACAAGCTCAGTCCGATGATGTGACACGCTGTGATCATCCACCTCCAAATCGATCCCGCTCCAGAGTACAGGCCTCGGTGTAATGCTCATTCCTTCCTCATTCCGACGATAAACACGAATCTGACCATCACTCCTGGTGAGACAAAACCGAGACTCGTCAGTGAAGAGCACTTTTTGCCAGTCCTGTCTGGTCCAGCGACGGTGGGTTTTTGCCCATAGGCGACGTTGTTGCCGGTGATGTCTGGTGAGGACCTGCCTTTACAACAGGCCTTCAAGCCCTCAGTCCAGCCTCTCTCAGCCTATTGCGGACGGTCTGAGCACTGATGGAGGGATTGTGCGTTCCCGGTGTAACTCGGGCAGTTGTTGTTGCCATCCTGTACCACGTACCAATTCCTGTGCAGGTGTTGTTACACATGGTCTGCCACTGCAAGGATGATGAGCTGTACGTCCTGTCTCCTTGTAGTGTTGTCTTAGGCATCTCAAAGTACGGACATTGCAATCTATTGCCCTGGCCACATCTGCAGTTCTCATGCCTCCTTGCAGCCTGCCTAAGGCACATTCACACAGATGAGCAGGGACCCTGCTTTTGGTGTTTTTCAGTCAGTAGAAAGGCGTCTTTAGTGTCCTAAGTTTTCATAACTGTGACCTTAATTGCCTACCTTCTGTAAGCTGTTAGTGTCTTAACGACCGTTCCACAGGTGCATGTTCATTAATTGTTTATGGTTAATTGAACAAGCATGGGAAACAGTGTTTATACCCTTTACAATGAAGATCTGTGACGTTATTTGGATTTTTACGAATGATCTTTTAAAGACAGGGTCCTGGGAAAGGGACTTTTCTTTTTTTGCTGAGTTTACCTGACTACACAGGCAGGGTAACATCGTACGTTGGTGTCTGTGGGGAAAACTGCATTCCAACCAGTACTTTTGTCACATTCAACAACAAAAAACCCTGGCTCAATGCAGAGCTGAGAGGCCTACGCTCTGCCATGGAAGAGGCACATAGGAGTGGCAACATGGACCATTACAGAGTAGTGAAAGAATCTGAATAAGGGGATTAAAGCCGCTAAAGCACCATATAAGGAGAGGCTAGAACAACAACTCTCCACTAACGACTGCTCGTCTGTCTGGAGGAGTCTTCAGAAGATCACAAATTACAAACAAAAGAACACCTATGCATTGGGTGATCCCCTTCTACCTAACCAGCTCAACGAGTTTTACTGCCGCTTCGAAGCACAAACGACCGTCAGCCATCAAGCCGTGGCGTGGGTGTGAGTCGGAGCTGCAGCGCCAGTCAGGCCCTGGTGAGGACATCGTCCGGGATGTCAATCCGCCTCCTGCCCACTCCTCTCCTGATCGTGTTGGGGGCGATGTTGATGGCCTGAAGGCGACGCTACAGCAAAAGGGGCTGGATATGCCCCAGGGGGGCAATGTTTCCCCGAACATTGCTCTTGTGCCCTTGGACTGCACAGGGAGTGGTGACCCAAGCTGACCCAAGTCAAGAGTCAGTCTGCTGCTGACAGTTCTACACAAATCCAACTGACCATTGACCATTGCTGACTTCGACTTCTATGTAAGAGACTATTTTCTTTTTTTAAAGGTACCTATGAACTGAAAAGTTAGCGGTGGCGAACTGTGTTCAGACCTACTCATATGCACCTGAGAAATGGCTCAAACTGAGATTTTCACAAATGTATTGAAAATGAAATACAGAAATATCTCATTTACATAAGTATTCACACACAGTCAATACTTTTTAGAAGGACCTTTAGCAGTGATTACAGCTGTGAGTCTTTCTGGGTAAGTCTCTAAAAGCTTTGCACACCTGTCAAAGTTGTTAAACAGCCATTGCTAGACAGCCATTTTCAGGTCTTGCCATAAATTATGAAGCGGATTTAAGTCAAAACTGTAGGCCTTGTTTCTTTCTATGTTGTTTCTCAATGTCTGAAAGTCCTTTAGGTGCCTTTTGGCAAACTCCAAACTCCGGGCTGTTATGTGCCTTTTACTGACAAGTGGCTTCCAGCTGGCCACTACCATAAAGGCCTGATTGGTGGAGTGCTGCTGAGATGGTTGTCCTTCTGGAAGGTTCTCCCATATCCACAGAGGAACTCCGGAGCTCTGTCACAGTGACCATTGGGTTCTTGGTCACCTCAATGACCAAGGCTTGTGTTTTAGGTTATTGTCCTGCTAAAATATTAAAATGTGAATTGTCTCCAAATGTCTGTTGGAAAGCAGACTGAACCAGTGTGCTGAGCTGTATTCAATTGATTTGGATCCTAAAAAACTCCCTAGTCCTTGCTGATAAAATATTAAGAGTTGATGTGTTGATTTGCAAACAGGATGCATGTTTCGTAATATTTTTTATTCCTTATTCCTTATTAATATTTTTTAGTCCTTATTTTTACTATCATTTAGGTTAGTATTGGGGAATAACTACTACAATATTGTTTATCCAGTTCTCCTATCACAGCCATTAAACTCTGTAACTGTTTTAAAGTCACCATTGGCAGTTTCCTTCCTCTCTGGCAACTGAGTTAGGAAGGACAGCTGTATCTTTGTAGTGACTGGGTGTATTGATACACCATCCAAAGTGTAATTAATAACTTTACCATGCTCAAGGGGATATTCAATGTCAGCTTTTTTTTAAACCCATCTACCAATAGCTGTCCTTCTCTTGGAGGCACTGGAAAATCTTCCTGGTCTTTGACTGAGGGATCTTACAGATAATTTTAGGTGTGGGGTACAGAGATGAGGTAGTCATTCAACATGTTGCACACAGAGCTAGTCCATGCAACTTACTATGTGACTTGCAAAGCACATTTTTACTCCTGAACTTATTTAGGCTTGCATAACAAAGAGGTTGAATACTTATTTACTCAAGACGTTTTAGCTTTAAAATTCATTTAAAAAAAAAAAAATCAAAAAACATAATTCCATTTTGACATGTGGTGTGTAGACAAGTGACACACAATTGCAATTTAATCTCAATTTAAGCAGCGTTCACCACAAACAAATTCCTTGCATCTTTTCACTTTGGCTTTAAGAACCATGATGAGCACAGGCATGTCTGATTAGGCTTCGCTGTACCGCCAACTCTGACTCTAAGTAGCCTTCCATCAGCCTACTACCAAAGGTTGAACATTGGAAGAAAACAGCATGTCTGGTAGCTCGCGGTCTGTCAATGAATATCTCACAGACTCACAAGTAGATAGTGAGAAATAATCAGTAGGCCTAATATTAAATGATTAAATCTGTGGGGGGAAAAAATGCTCCCCAAACTGTTTACAGGCATTTAACACCCTTCTGTATTTTTGCTATCTATTTTCCCAACTTCAAATTTAATCACAGTGTTAAAATGTTTATATTTAGTTGCAAAAGTAACAGTCCTGGCTGAGCGCACCATGGCTGGCTTTGCAGTTACAACTGTGTCCAGTGGTGGGAAAAGTACCCAATTGTCATACTTGAGTAAAAGTAAAGATACTTTAATAGAAAATGACTCAAGTAAAACTGGAAGTCGGCAAGTAAAATACTACTTGAGGGCCTCCCGAGTGGCGCAGTGGTCTAAGGCGCTGCACTGCAGTGCTAGCTGTGCCACTAGATATTCTGGGGGTACATAAAAAAATATATAAAATTTTTTAAAAATACTAATAAAATAAATACTACTTCAGTAAAAGTCTAAAAGTATCTGGTTTTAAATATACTATAGTAAAAGTTTAAATCATTTCCAATAGCTTATTAAGCAAACCAGACGGCACACTGGTTATGCATTTGTTGGTCACAGATACCTTTAAAAAAAAAAAGGTTGGGGCATGGATCAGAAAGAGGCCAGTATCTGGTGTGACCACCATTTGCCTCATGCAGCGTGACACATCTCATTTGCATAGAGTTGATTAGGCTATTGATTATGGTACTCATTGAACCAGAGCATCCTAAACATGCTCAATTGGGTGACATGTCTGGTGATTATGCAGGCCATGGAAGAACTGGTACATTTTCAACTTTCAGGAATTGTGTACAGTTACTTGCAATATGGCAGCGGATGAATGGCACGACAATGGGCGTTAGGATCTTGTCATGGTATTTCTGTGCATTCAAATTGCCATTCGTGTTTGTTTTCCGTCGCTTATGCCTGCCCATACCATAAGCCCACCACCACCATGGGGCACTCTGTTCACAATGTTGACATCAGCAAACCGCTCGCCCCCACAACACCATACACGTGTTCTGAGGTTGTGAGGCCGGTTGAACATACTGCCAAATTCTCTAAAATGATGGAGGCCGCTTATGGTAGAGAAATGTTCATTAAATTCTCTGGCAACAGCTCTGGTGGACATTCCTGCAGTCAGCATGCCAATTGAATGCTCCCTCAACACTTGAGACGTCTGTGGCATTGTGTTGTGTGACAAAACTTCACATTTTAGAGTGGCCTTTTATAAGGTGCACCTGTGTAATGATCATGCTGTTTAATCAGCTTCTTGATATGCCACACCTGTCAGGTGGATGGATAATTTTGGCAAAGGAGAAATGATCACTAACAGGAATGTAAACCAATTTGTGCACAAAATTGGAGAGAAATAAGTTTTTTGTGCATATGGAACATTTCTAGAATCTTTTATTTCAGCTCATGAAACATGGGACCAACAATTTACATGTTGAATTTATATTTTTGTTCAGTGTAGTACTTTAAAGTATTTTTTCTTTAGTACTTTACATCACTGGCTATGTCTGAATGCACCAGGATATTTTTGTTTTGATAAAACGGCTCTGCCTGCAGGCCCGGATCCATGATGGGGCAAAAGGGGACATTGCCCCCTCAATTAAAACTTGTGCCACCTCAGTTTTAGTTTTATGTCCCTATATAAAAATAGCCCAAATGTTGCAATGATTGAGTGACAGGTTGTCACAAAATCTGTATCGCGCTGTATCAGCACCACAGACAGAGCATGTTTGTGTGAAGGGGGGCTCAATGAAAGCCACTGGGCGGTTAGTTAGGCTACAACTCCCTTGGATTTCCATAAAAAGCTGAAAAGAACACTGCTCATCTGTGGTAGGCTACATGAATAATGTGAAACGCCTCAGCTTGTAATAATTGATTTTGATTTATAAGTATGATAAGTTGATTTGATTTGAAGCTGCTTCACTCAACTTTGCCTCACGCCCCACCGCTAGAGTTTAGCTTCTCTGCTAGCCGCAAAAGGCGTTAGCGCTATTAGCCTGTATAGCTCTAACCAGCTAATCTGCCACTGCCACGATGGATATTAAAATCAAAGCAGCGATGCCGCTGCCTAGCTCCAGCAAGCTACGCGTGCAGAACATACCCCCCTTTCACAAGCGCCGCCAAGATAAATGGCTCAACAGCCCCCTCCACCTCCGACTGTTCCTGACGATCTTAGAACAGAGGAGCCAGCCTAGAATCCTAATGCAGACAAGGCCTTCACCCAAGGTGGGTATTTTAACTGGAAGCGTTGCTATTGATAGAACCAATGGATTCGCTATAGGCACGCATCAAGCAAGTAGCATTTGAAATGCACTGCAATGTGGAACGATAAACACGTTTGAAGTGCTACGGGAACTGAGGTGTCGATACTTGTTAATGATATAGGCACCTGGCAAGAACTCATTTTCCACTTTGATAAACGTGTTCAGTCAGCACAGATGAATCATGCTACATCCAAGGAAAGCACAACTAATCCAACTGGCATTTCAGGGCGATCTTACAAGAAGGTTTTGGTGAGAATGGAATGATCGATTACTCAGAAAGTTCAACAGAGCATCAAGGAAGCTGCAACTATTCTGAAAAAGGTAAGAAACAATCAAGCTGGTAGGTTTTGATCAAAATCTTGGTGTTATAGCCAGTGGCGTCACTTTCAGCAAAAACCTAGGGTTAATGGAATGGCAAAGTTACTTATTTTGCCAGCCTACATTTTCATTGCCAAATTAGGCCTTGCTTTTAATGTGTAGGGCTCTGTCCATTGTGCTGATACAGTGGAGATGGGCTACAGAGATGTCACGCCAACCTGTCACTTCAAAAGCACTCAATGGTCTCGCAATCTCAGGGTTTGAACTTTACGATAATTGTGGTATAGCGTGATATAATCAGAATTCAATTTAATTCCAATGCAAGAACCCCACATTTTTTGGCCCCCTCACTGATTTCAACTGTCCTCTTAGTCATTTTATATTGGCGCTGGGTCTGTCTGCTTGGGAAGTAATATCGACCAAACAAGCCATTTCTACCCTCTTTGCATCAAATATGTATGCTGCTGAGACAAGTTGCTAAAAAAATGTAATAATGGTGACAGCATTTCTACCCCCCCCCAAAAAAGCTTTTGCACCCTCACTTTCAGACAAAGTCAAGCACCCATGGACCTTCTATTTTGCTACCCAGTGAACGACCAGTTTCTGAAATGTGGACCATGACTGTGCCCCTACGGCATTTAATTTGCCGGCATTGCCTTTTCATAAGGTGACGTGTGTGTGACAAGCACATAGTCTAATCACTGTCTAATCTACCGTTATATTTAAAAAGTGTTTTCTATTTCCCTTATGCATTTTGCCATTTCTTTCTAGAAGCATTATACTGCACATGACTATATTATTATTTTGCACCTTTGCAGTAAGCTCCAGTTTATAGTTCATGCCCAGTTCGGTAGGAACATTGTACGTAGGTAGAGGACGTTTTGTATAATCTGTTCCAAACAATGTGGTACATTACCTGTCTCTAGCCTACTCAACAGTGGAAGGTTGTTTCATGTGCACAGAATAATCGTAACAGCAACAAGCTAGAAACGGTTTATTTTATTCTGTTAATGCTTTCCTTTGTTCATACTTCCCGTGTTGTCAGAGCTCCATGTGTCTGTCCCTGTCATTTGGGTTGTGCGTCAGGGGTGCGCACACATTCGTGCACCGCCATCTTCAGTACGTTACTGGGTTTCTGCCATTTGCCAGTTCCATTCATGATTCATGTTGTTCAACGTGTGCTTCATTTAAAGTGTACATGGAAGTGGTCAATTCGGTTTCAGACCGAATATATGTCATGTGGTAATTATGAGAAAGCCAGCTACATTTGTATTAGTCAGATTTGTTTGATGTTGACTTGTTTGATGTTGATTGGTATGTTCCAGGAAGTGTACTTTCTTAAACTGTATATGGGCTCTTTTTTGGAGAGAAATTCAGTTCTGCTTTAGAAATCAAGTGGGGAGGCTGCTTGAGCCAAGCACAACCCCAACCTGTAATAGCTATGGAAGCTACAGGCTAAGCCTGTTTCAGGCTTATTGCAGTTGATTTTGTTTGAGAAGCAAGTCTGTCGTCGACCCGTTTATCTTGTGGATATCTTTGCCAGGCTATCACTACTGAACACTGTAAATAAATATCAACACTTAGGCACCTGAACCCCTCCTCCGGAAATATCTGCCCTGCATCTCTCCATTACCCTTTACACACTGGAGTATTTTCTTCTTGCTGTGCAAATTTCCATATTGTATACCTGTGACCATACGACAGCTCTTAGTTTTGCATGCTGCCATGGAAAAACAAGGCCAGCTCTTCTCTGAGGAAAGTCTTAGCCAGCAGTATGCAGTGGATAGGCAAATGAGTTGATCCCTGAAACAAACGAGAGTTAATGTGTGTCTTATTGAACAGAACATGGCGAGCAACCGACCACACATACACAGAGACAGGACGCCTCGCTTCGGTGGCCTTCATTTCATTGACCGTCATTTAACTAACTCACACTTCCTCTAAATAGCTCTAACTAATTCTAACTCTAGCGCTCACCAACTGTCACTAACAACAAACCAAAAAATCTGGATGAAATATTAATACATTATTAGGGTTAGGATCATTCTTCTCTGAAACTATGACGAGAATGTCTGAGTTACATGATCATTAATGACATGCACTGGTGAGACGACAACACCACCACCACCACCAGCTTATCATTGATTTAGCTTATTTCCTTGAACTTTGTACAGCCATAGATAGCTGTGCAAAAACACACAACCCTACATGAGGTGGGTGATGAGAGATTACTTGTTTTCATCAAAGAATGTTCAGTATGTCATTTTTTTGCAAATGTATATTTTAAAAAACAGAAATACCTTATTTACATAAGTATTCACGCCCTTTGCTATGAGACTCCAAATTGAGCTCAGGTGCATCCTCTTCCCATTGATCATCCTTGAGATGTTTCTAAAACTTGATTGGTTGATTGGACATGATTTGGAAAGGCACAGACCTGTCTATATAAGGTACCACAGTTGACAGTGCATGTCAGAGCAAAAACAAAGCCATGAGGTCGAAGGAACCGCTGTAGAGCTCCAAGACAAGATTGTGTCGAGGCACAGATCTGGGGAGGGGTACCAAAATGTCTGCAGTATTCAAGGTCCCCAAAAATACAGTGGCAGTAACCAAGAAGGGAGGTAACCAAGAACCCGATGGTCACTCTGACAGAGCTCCAGCGTTCCTCTGTGGAGATGGGAGAACCTTCCAGAAGGACAACCATCTCTGCAGCACTCCACCAATCAGGCTTTTATGGTAGAGTAGCCAGATGGACTCAGTAAAAGGCACGACAGCCCACATGGAGTTTGCCAAAAGTCCCCTAAAGGATCTCAGACCAGGAGAAACAAGATTGTCTGGTCTGATGAAACCAAGATTGAATGCTTTGGCCTGAATGCCAAGTGTCACGTCTGGAGGAAACTTGGCACCATCCCTATGGTGAAGCATGGTGGTGGCAGCATCATGCCGTGGAGATGATTTTCTCCAGCAGGGACTGGGAGACTAGTCAGGATCGAGGGAAAGATGAACAGCGCAAAGTACAGAGAGATCCTTGATTAAAATCTGTTCCAGAGCTCAGGACTTCAGACAACAACACTAAGCACACAGCAAAGACAACGCAGGAGTGACTTTGGGACAAGTCTCAATGTCCTTGAGTGGCCCAGCCAGAGCCCGGACTCGAACCCGAACCCGATCGGTCTGAAAACTTTCCAATGCACAGTATGTAAATGAGATATTTCTGTATTTAATTTTCAATAAATGTGCAACATTTTCTAAAAACATGTTTTCACTTTGGAGTGGATATTGCTTACATCCGCTATGACAGGCTCATTGTCCACCCTCCCTCCCTCCCAGAAGCCTGGAAGGGATGAGAGAACCAAGCCTATGGGTTTGTAGCTTCAACCCTGCAGAGCGCACACACACACCAATTGATTAATGGACTGCTAAATGTATATTGTTTCCTCTTGCTTTGTGTGCTCTTTTCCATATTATGTCTGTCTATCTCTGATAAGCTACCCAGGAAAGGGCTGAAAATAGCCCATATTAATATATGCAGCCTTAGAAATAAGGTTCATGAAATCAATAACTTGCTAACATCAGATAAAATTAATATATTAGGAATTTCTGAGACTCACTTTGATGATACAGTAGTAGCAATACAAGGATATAACATCTATAGAAGAGACAGAAAGGGAAAGTCAGTTGTACAAATGCTTATGGGGAGGTGTTGCTGTATATATTCAGAGCCATATCCCTATAATGCCTATAGAAGATCTCATGTGAATTTTTATTGAAGTGTTGTGGTTGCAGGTTCACTTGGCACATCTAAAGCCTAAATTTTGTTTGGGGTGTTGCTATAGGCCACCAAGTGCTAACAGTTTCTAAATAATGTGTGTGAAATACTTGATAGTGTATGTGATGTAAACGGAGAGGTCTACTTTCTTGGGGACCTGAATATTGACTGGATTTCATCAAGCTGCCTGCTCAAGAGGAAGCTTCTCGCTGTAACCAGTGCCTGTAATCTGGTTCAGGTTATTAACCTACCAGGGTGTTTACAAACACAACAGGAACAAGATCATCCACATTTTTACTAATACTGTAGAACTTTGGATGCAGTGATCACAATATAGTGGCTACATCCAGGAAAGCCAAAGTTCCAAAAGCTGGGCCCAAAATAGTGTACAAGAGATCATACAAAAGATTTTGCTGTGACTCTTATGTGGATGATGTTAAAAATATTTGTTGGTCTGATGTGATTAATGAGGAGCATCCAGATGTAGCACCTGAGGAATTTATGATTGTTGATGAACATGCACCTGTTAAGAAACGGACTATTAGAACTGTTAAGGCTCCATGGATTGATGAGGATTTTAAAAACTGTATGGTTGAAAGAGATGGGGGCAAAAGGAGTGGCTAATATGACTGGCTGACTTACTGCAAATTGAGAAATGATGTGACTAAACTCAACAAAATGAACAAGAAATTGTATTATGAAGCTAAGATAAATGTATAAACACCATGGGACCACGCAGCCATCATACCGCTCAGGAAGGAGACGCGTTCTGTCTCCTAGAGATGAACGTACTTTGGTGCAAAAAGTGACCTTGTGAAGATGCTGCAGGAAACAGGTACAAAAGTATCTATATCCACAGTAAAACGAGTCCTATATTGACATAACCTGAAAGGCCCCTTAACAATGAAGAAGCCACTGCTCCAAAACCACCATAAAAAAGCCAGGCTATGGTTTGCAACTGCACATGGGGACAAAGTTCGTACCTTTCGGAGCTCAGGAATGGGCCAAAATTCACCCAACTTATTGTGGGAAGCTTGTGGAAGGCTACCCTGAAACGTTTGACCCAAGTTAATCAATTTAAAGGCAATGCTACCAAATACTAATTGAGTGTATGTAAACTTCTGACCCACTGGGAATGTGATTAAATAAATAAAAGCAGACATAAATCATTCTCTCTACTATTATTCTGACATTTCACATTCTTAAAATAAAGTGGTGATCCTAACTAACCTAAGACAGGAACTTTTTACTTGGATTAAATGGCAGGAATTGTGAAAAACTGAGTTTAAATGTATTTGTCTAAGGTATATGTAAACTTCCGACTTCAACTGTATGTTATGGTTTTTCAACCTCTAATAGAACTCAAAGTTTTTTTTATGGAAGCTTCACTACTGTCAAACATGTAAAGTGTGGTGTACTGCAGGGCAGCTCTCTAGGCCCTCTACTCTTTTCTATTTTTATCAATGACCTGCCACTGGCATTAAACAAAGCATGTGTGTCCATGTATGCTGATGAATCAACTACGCATCAGCAACCACAGCTATGAAGTCACCGAATCCCTTAACAAAGAGTTGCAGTCTGTTTTGGAATGGGTGGCCAGTAGTAATCTGGTCCTGAACATCTCTAAAACTAAGAGCATTGCATTTGGTACATATCCTTCCCTAAGTTCTAGACCTCAGCTGAATCTGGTAATGAATGGTGTGGCTGTTGAACAAGTTGAGGAGACTAAATTACTTGGTGTTACCTTAGATTGTAAACTGTCATGGTCAATACGTATAGATTCAATGGTTGTAAAGATGGGAAGCGGTATGTAATAAAGAGATGCTCTGCTTTTTTGACACCACACTTCAAAAAGCAAGCCCTACAGGCTCTAGTTTTGTCTTATCTTGATTATTGTCCAGTCGTGTGGTCAAGTGCTGCAAGGAAAGACCTAGTTATAACCTGTTGAATCTAGGGGGCACTATTTTCATTTTTGGAAAAATAACGTTCCCAAAGTAAATGGGCTATTTTGTCAGGACAAGATGCTAGAACATGCATATAATTGACAGCTTAGGATAGAAAACACTAAAGTTTCCAAAACTGTAAAAATATTGTCTATAACAGAACTGATATTGCAGGCGAAAGCCTCGGAAAAATCCAATCAGGAAGGGACTCTTATTTAGAAATCTCTGAGTTCCTATTCGTCCCTATTGAGCAGTGAATGAGATATCAACCAGATTCCTTTTTCTATGGCTTCCCTAATGTGTCTAGTGTCATAATACATAGTTTCAGGCTTTTATTTTGCAAAATGAGCCTGAACGTCAACATTGCGTCAGTGGTCAGCTGGAGGCTCTCAAGAGTGTTTTGGCGTAAAAGACAAATGAGGCCATTGTTTCTCTCTTTCCTACTAAGAAGCCACCTGTCCCGGTTGATATATTATCGAATAGATATTTGAAAAACACCTTGAGGATTGATTATAAACAACGTTTGCCATGTTTCTGTCGATATTATGGAGCAAATTTGGAATATTTTTCGGGGTTGTCGTGACCGCAATTTCCGGTCAAATTCTCAGCCAAACGTGAAGAACTAACGGAGTTATTTCGGCTACAAAAATAATATTTTTGGAAAAAAGGAACATTTGCTATCTAACTGGGAGTCTCGTGAGTGAAAACATTCAAAGCTCATCAAAGCTAAACGATTTAATTGGATTGCTTTTCTGATTTTTGTGACCAGGTTGCCTGCTGCTAGCTAGGCATAATGCTATCGATAAACTTACACAAATGCTTGTCTTGCTTTGGCTGTAAAGCATAATTTCAAAATCTGAGATGACAGGGTGATTAACAAAAGGCTAAACTGTGTCACTTGTGATTTCATGAATATGAATATTTTCGAGTAATATTTATGTCCTTTGCGTTATGCTAATTAGTGTCAGTTGATGACAATTCTCCCGGATCCGGGATGGGTAGATCCAAGTGGTTTTAAGCTGCAGTTGGCTGAGAACAGAGTGGCATGTCTTGCTTTTCATTGTAATCAGAGGGCTGATATAAATACTATGCATGCCAGTCTCTCTTGGCTAAGAGTTGAGGAGAGACTGACTGCATCACTTATTTTAATAAGAAACATTAATATGTTGAAAGTCCCAAATTGCTTGCATAGTCAACTTACACACAGCACTGACACACACACGTACCCCACCAGACATGCCAACAGGGGTCTTATCACAGTCCCCAAATCCAGAAAGCCATTATTGCACGGAACTCCGTTCCATCTCATATTGCTCGAATGAACAGCAAACCTGGTTTCAAGAAACAGGTAAAGAAACACCTCACGGCACAACGCCTCTCCCCTATTTGACCTAGATAGTGTGTGTGTATGCATTGATATGTAGGCTACGTGTGCCTTTAAAAAAATATATGTAGTTCTGTCCTAGAGCTGTTCTTGTCTATTAATGTTTTGTATTATGTCATGTTTCATGTCAACCCCAGGAAGAGTAGCTGCTGCTTTTGCAACAGCTAATGGGGATCCTAATAAAATACCAAATTACCAAAATGATGGGGTATTGTGTGCAGATGGGTTTGAAAATAAATATGCTTAATCCATTTTGAATTAAGGCTGTAATGCAACAAAATGTGGAAAATGTCAAGGGGTGTGAATACTTTCGGAAGGCACTGTACATGCAAAATGACTAACTTGGATGTAATGGATATGAAGAACCTAACAGTGCTCAGCAAACTTTATTATCTTAAGCCTTGTGGTATCATTGTGCTACTCAATCAACCAACACTACCATAAACTATATTCCAAAAATAATCCCTTTTCACAGAAGCTCAGGAAGCAAGGGTGTCCACAGCATCTCAGAATAGGAACAAGGGATGTTTTAGGTCCAAATCAGCAAAACAAAGGAAATTCGGGACAGGAGACAAATGAATGTCCTATGGACAATAACAAGAGGTTTGTCAGATACTCACTGAAGCGGCTAACAATAGCCAGTCATTTCACAACATGGACTCCTAGAAAGCACACCGGCTCTGTTACAAATGTTTAAAAAAAGCAGACTCAATCGGCATTAGGGCAACTTCTAGATCTTTAACTCTGCATTGTTGGAAAAGGACCCGCAAGTAAGCATTTCACTGACACCTGTTGTTTATGAAGCATGTGACAAGTAGATTTTTATAACTAGAAGAAATCCCTACGGCAACCACTGTGCTCCTTTGTTAAGTTGCTATGGATGGGCTGTGTTCGAAAGAGCATAATGGTGCTCATTGTTGGGCTAAATGTGACACATAGTGACCCCTAAGTTCAACTCTATAAACTTCTGTGGTACGCTCTCTCTCTGTTTGACACAAAAGTTTCATTCGGACAATGGATACCTCTACGTAAATTAAAGTTACAGGACAAGTGTCAAAACGACCCCCTTTCAACCGCTACATCAAAATCTAATTACAATTCCATAAACACAACATTAGACCACGCTAGAGAGAGCCTCCATGAAAGTCGTAACGGAACCTCTTTTACGTTTGTCCTGGAAAGCAGGGAGGCATTAGCTACTATCACAGTGTGAGCAGCATGTTGAAGTGAAAACCGTTTGAGAGAATTGCCATCATTATACCTAAAACCTTTCTGAGTGACGTAAGTGGAGACGGATATTGTACCGAGGTAAAATGTCAAGGGTTCTTCAGAGGCAAAATGTTCCCCAAGCTGTCAAATGGCCAACCTGCCTCGAATCCTAGTGACAACCAACACCTCCCTCTACAGGTAGGACTAAGACATGTTGAGTTGTCTGAGAACAAAATGCTTCCAAGTTCTGAAAAGTCCAGCAGTGCCCGTAGCAGGTGAAACAATGGTAAACATTTGCTGCGTGTTTTATTCATATTAGCTCAGTTGGTAGAGCATGGCGCTTGTAACGCCAGGGTAGTGGGTTCGATCCCCGGGACCACCCATACGTAGAATGTATGCACACATGACTGTAAGTCGCTTTGGATAAAAGCGTCTGCTAAATGGCATATATTATTATTATTATTATTAAATCTTTACACAGCTCTGACATTGAATGAGAGATACAAAGAAGTGACATTACCATGCTGCCAAACAAAAACAACAGAGGACCAAGACAATTGTAAGATTTCGTTCTATTGAACAAGCCATCACATTAAATGCATTGCACTTTTACAAACAGTCCATTGGTCCTTCTTGTTTTTCGTTGACCAAATGTCACCTTCCTTCTATAAAGATCTACTGGTAAATCTGTCCTTCTTTATTCAACTGTAAAATGGTTGATGCCCTTACCTTTCCCTGTGGGGAAGAAGCACTCCATCTCCACGCTGCTGCGGGAGTGGGAGATACAGAGGGCCGAGCTGGGCACCAGGCCCTCCTGAGGGGGGCTACGGTCGGTGGTCCGCACCAGACACCAGCCGGGGCGGTCACTGGGCCTCTCCAGCAACTCCACCGTCTGACCCGTCTGAAGGCTGAGCTCGCTGGAACAACCTGCTGTGAAGTCCTGCAGCACCACCGTCAACTCACAGCCCCCGGAGAGCTGAGAGAGAGAGAGACAGACAGAGAGAGAGACAGAGAGAGAGACAGAGAGAGAGGGAGAGGGAGAGGGAGAGATAGGGAGAGGGAGAGGATAGGGAGAGGGAGAGAGGGAGAGGGAGGGAGAGGAGAGGGGGAGAGAGGGAGAGAGAGAGAGAGAGAGAGAGAGAGAGAGAGAGAGAGGGAGAGAGAGAGAGAGAGAGAGAGAGAGAGAGAGAGAGAGGGGAGAGAGAGAGAGAGGGGGAGAGGGGGAGAGAGAGAGGGGGAGAGGGAGAGGGGGAGAGAGAGAGAGAGAGAGAGAGGGAGAGGGAGAGGGAGAGGGAGAGGGAGAGGGAGAGGGAGAGAGAGAGAGAGAGAGAGAGAGGAGAGAGGGGGGAGAGGGAGAGAGAGAGAGAGAGAGAGAGGAGAGGGAGAGGGAGAGGGAGAGAGGAGGGAGAGGGGGAGAGAGAGAGAGAGAGAGAGGGAGAGGGAGAGGGAGAGGGGGAGAGGGAGAGGGAGGGAGAGGGAGAGAGAGAGTTATATAGTCTTTAAAACAAGGCAGGTCTTTCGCACAAATAATACTATTATCATGGCTCATTGTTTTTATGCATATGCTCATAGCACTCCATTAAACTCATATCTGAATGCCGTCATAACCACAACAGGGCTTTTAATTGTCTTATTTAACTAGGCGAGTCAGTTAAGAACAAATTATTATTTACAATGAGGGCCTAAAGGGGAACAGTGGGTTAAGTGCCTTGTTCAGGGGCAGAACGACAGATTTTCCTTTGTCACCTTGTCAGCTCGGGGATTCGATCCAGCAACCTTTCGGTTACTGGCCCAACACTAACCACTAGGCTACCTGCTTGACCTACACTGGGACCTGAGCTGTGAGCTTTGCAGGGAATAGGGTGTCGTGTGGGACAGCTTATGATAATTATTACAGATAATTATGAATGAATCGTGAACAATGATGAGTGAGGAAGTTAGCTGCACAAAGATAATTTAATCCTCTAACTTTCTAACTCATCATTATTCACAATTCATTAATGATTATCCGTAATCATGACAGCATCCACTATAATGTAGTGTTCAGAAATATATTCCATTCTTCTTTACAATAAAAGTGACTCCAAAATGATACGCTACATTATTTACCATTCATTTATACAACATAGCAGAAACATAAACAAAACAAATTGAAAATGCATCCAACAAATTTGTAGAGTCACAAGCTTGATGTAGTCATTTAATATTAGGAATATGGGACCAAATACTAAACCTTTGACAATATACACTAAGTGAACTTGTCCAAATACTTATACCTTCAAGTGGGGGGACTAGATACATAAAGTGATTTCATTTCTACGATAAAACGGCAAAACAGATATGTACAATAATAAATAATAATAAAAGGTGACATTCTGTACTGTCACCTCATAAAACATTTGATCTCAAATCCAAAATGCTGGAGTAACACGCCAAATTAAATATTTGAGCTTCTCTGTCCAAATAAATATGTAGGAGAGTGTATCAGTTCATCACAGTTGACCTCGTCATGAACTCATTATCAGTATCAGAGATCAGCTGCGTTTCTAGAAAGAGAAGTCATGCCGCCATATTTATAGCAGGTTAGCCGTGTGTGTCACAAATCTTGTTCTGGAGGCAGCTCTGCAGAGTGATCACTAGCTGGCACAGCCACAAAGTCTTAAAATCAGACTTTAAATCTAACCCTAATGCCTAAACCTATCCTTAAATGTTTACAATATAGTACATGTTTGACTTTGCAGCTGGCACATCTAGTGGAAATCGCTCAGTTCAGCCTTCAAGGCAAGATTCAACCTGCTCATATTTACACCCACTAAATGACTCAACTGGATGGTATTATATGACTATGTTAGTGAAGTGTGGTAATAAACGGACGCATACAGACTATATCTCATAGTCGTCTGGTGATTATGGCTGAGTCTCAAAAATAGCGACCCCGTTTGACCAGGGCCCATAAGAGGTCTGGGTCAAAAGTAGTGCACTATATAGAGAATAGGGTGCCATTTGGTACGCATGCCTATGGGAACTCTACACGAGGGAGTGGTTGTGGCACTATACCGGTTTGATCGATGAGAGTCATAAATGACTGCAGGCTCCCAGTTATGAGGAAATCCCCAGTCCTCTATGATTATTCATGTTCTCTGGCTGAGGAAGATTATCTCTGGTTTCACAATCATCATCAAGCTAGGAGCCAATTGGAAGTCAGTAAATCTCCCACCTTGCACCTTGGGAAATAAATAGGATCGGATCGATCCTCAGGCTGTCACTTACAGTCGACTCAACACTTCCTCATCTGCTCAGACGCTCTACTCTGGTCCCATATCCATAGCACACAAATGACTACATCAAACTTGTTGGACGCATATTCTGTTCGTTTATTTTGTGCCCAAAAGAAATGATTCGAAAAGTGTTATTTTGAAGTCACTTTTAATGCAAATAAGAATAGATTCTAGAGACTCTTCTACATTATTATGGATAATCCTGAATGAATCGTGAATAATGATGAATGAGGAAGATCGACGGACCAAATACTAAACTTTTTACTACTTTAATACCCAAGTGAATTTGTCCCAATACTTTTGGTCCCCTATAACAGGGGGGACCATTCACCTGATATGGATGAAAATGCCTTCAAACTACAGCTGCCAGTCTGCACTCGTATCATTTTAAATAAACGTGCAATTGTCCCAATACTTTCGGAACTCACTGTATATCAAGACAGACCACCCACATCTTTCTGGAAGCATCATCAGGCTATGCATCACTCGCTACATTGTCTCCCCTCCCCCCTATTTCCAAATTCCCATTTCTGACCACTGAGGATCACTGAGCCAAAACATGTGCTTCATTAAAGAGCTCACTATTATTAGAATTGTCACTGTAAGCCCCAGTTAAGTTACATGGACATGGCAAGCAAGACTGTTTGAGGGCAAAACGCTTAGTCTATTACATTGTCTATAACAACAACAACAACAACAAACACATTGCCATGCTCAATGGAAATTCTTCATTGAAATAGGGTTTTAGTCTGGGAAGAGGCTTATTTTGTGCCCGGGAAACCGGGCCCGCAGAGTTCAGTGGTATATCTGCCTGACTGCAGAATCTAATACACACCTCTCAACTCAATAGGCTGACTAATATGCCCACAGCATTGATAAGAGGCATGAGTCATGTCCGAACGCTACCATCATCAACAGTTCACACCCAGTGCATAATAGGACAGAGTTCACAGAGTCAACAGAAAGCTCTGGGTCAAAGTTGACCATAGGTAGAGATCTAGGATCAGTTTCTAACCTTAACCATGAGTTGGGAAATGCAAAAACTGACCTAGGATCAACATCTAGGGGCAACTCTACCCTACTCGCCAGGGGTGGAAGTAGATTTGATTTCTTACCGCTACGGGACCTACTACATTTTTTTATGGGTCTCATATATATATAAATATAGAATCCCTATTAATTGAATATGATCTCTGTCGGCCCAGTAAAGGTTTGTTCGCTGCTCTGGCCCCCAATGGTGGAACAAACTCCCTCACGACGCCAGGACAGCGGAGTCAATCACCACCTTCCGGAGACACCTGAAACCCCACCTCTTTAAGGAATACCTAGGATAGGATAAGTAATCCTTCTCACCCCCCTAAAAGATTTAGATGCACTATTGTAAAGTGGCTGTTCCACTGGATGTCATAAGGTGAATGCACCAATTTGTAAGTCGCTCTGGATAAGAGCGTCTGCTAAATGACTTAAATGTAATGTAAATGTTTGCCATGGAACTTTCATCATGTATTACATTTTAACATGGCATAAACACAACCAGTCTTGATGTTTCCATCCGATTGTCAAACGATCACTTCAAAAAGCGCTCCCGTTGGCTACCCGCGCATGTTCGTCCACTCACAAAATAATTACAGCATCCAAACAGTGCACTGTGCACCCGCAATTTGATGAATGGAAAGGGAGATCGGTTACCTGAACTCGTAAAAACATTTTCGCCGATTCTCATATAGGACCACTACACCTGTAGTCCACTGCTGTAAGCGCACATCTGGTTCTCGGCCACTTATATCCGACTTGGCAAAATGTTTGTGTTCTCGTCGAACCACAATGCAATTTGGAGTGCCAAGTCAATTCGGTAATTTTCATGCAGCTGACCTTCAGCAGGCTAATGTTAAACTATGGTGCAATTGCCTATAGTTCTCTTTGCATTTTGTTTTAATTACTGTGATAGGCTCACGGTTTACCAGGACGCTGTACCGGACCCGGCTTACTTTACCCCTGCCCCATTGGCCCTGAGAGCAAAGGTAACTCTGCAACGTACATGGTTGGCCATCTGGTCAGAGGTAACTCTGCAACGTACATGGTTGGCCATCTGGTCAGAGGTAACTCTGAGGTAACTCCTGGATGGCTATCTAGTAAGGGGTAACTCTGCGAGCTGCATGGTTGGCCATCTGGTCCCAGCTGTAAACTTCATGAGTGCAAGTGGGGCTCAGACAGCCTGGGCCTCTCCTCTTCCTGTCTATGTATGTCATGTATGTTTACTCTCAACAGGCAGGCAGGCAGACCATGCAGGCCACAGCACCACCTCAGTGTCTGTCCTTACAGGATCCAGCCTGAAGTTTCCCCTGGGTACAGAGCGAGGATCAGCGTCCTCTTCCCCCAATCCTAACCTTAACCATTAGTGGGGGAAATACGAACTGACCCAAGATCAGTGTTTCACAACATGTGAATAATGCGATAATAATAAGATTCCCTCAACATATTTTATAGGAGACAGCTAGCTGCAGGATCTGTATTTCACCCTCTCTCCTAAATCAAACAACAACCTCCCTGTGTTCCAAAGCCAACGGAACATCAGTGAACTGACCTCTCATTAAGTGGTGTCTTACATTGAAACTGTCCCAAAAGGAGTTAATTTTACAAAAACAAACAGCCTGCAGAAGAATCCCTTGTTACTATAGTGATAAATACTTGTTCGTTAATACATCCCCTGGTTTTAAACTGACGAGCAGCACAACAGACATGATTAATTATGTCCAATTAGTAGAATAACAACTGCCAGTAACCTAATTATCGTGGTGACCATAATAAAATATGATTGGAGCTGGACAGTTAAGGGGGATTCACAGTATGCATACATAGAAGGACACAAGGCCAGATTCATGTGAAATACATTGAGGGAGACTGTTTCATGGCCATTGTAAACGAGACTAAATAAAAACAAACATTTCATGATGGCATGCAACAGTTCCTATTTTAACCTCTCCAGCAAAGCCACCTGGAAAAATAGCGATGTGTTATGAGCGAGGGATAAGACACTGTGGTAGAACCGTGTGGGTGTCAGTGACGAATCTTCCAAAACAATAAGGGTGTGCCCTCTGTTTTCAAGAGTCACAAAAAACAAGGGCTGAGTCCCACATGGCACCATATTCCCTATTTCATGCACTACTTTTTACCAGGGCCCATACAGCTCTGTTCAAAAGTAGTGCACTACATAGGGAATTAGGGTGCCATTTGAGACGGGCCCAAGGAGTAGGGGTTAAAGCATTATATTTAAACTCCACTTCATTTTTATGGCAAATAAAACCAACTTTTGTTTGAGACATTAACCCATTTGGAAAAGCCCAAAACATTGAGACCCAAGTCAAAAGCATAAATACAGGACTCTTCAAATGTTCGCTCAATCTCCATAAATAACCCACTGAGGACAACATTTGGCTCAGTGTGTTGAGATGCAGAGTGAGACAGTGAGTGAGACAGTGAGTGAGACAGTGAGTGAGTCAGTGAGTGAGTGAGTGAGTGAGTGAGTGAGTGAGTGAGTGAGTGAGTGAGTGAGTGAGTGAGTGAGACAGTGAGTGAGTGAGACAGTGAGTGAGTGAGACAGTGAGTGAGTGAGTGAGTGAGTGAGACAGTGAGTGAGTGAGTGAGTGAGTGAGTGAGTGAGTGAGTGAGTGAGTGAGTGAGTGAGACAGTGAGTGAGTGAGACAGTGAGTGAGTGAGACAGTGAGTGAGTGAGTGAGTGAGTGAGTGAGTGAGTGAGTGAGACAGTGAGTGAGACAGTGAGTGAGTGAGTGAGTGAGACAGTGAGTGAGTGAGTGAGAGAGTGAGTGAGTGAGTGAGTGAGTGAGACAGTGAGTGAGTGAGTGAGACAGTGAGTGAGTGAGTGAGTCAGTGAGTCAGTGAGTGAGTGAGGGTGAGAGAGAGAACCCAGTCTGGGTCAAAATAGCGTGGATGTCAGAGCCGTGCCGACTGGGGAACAGGAAATTGTAAAGTGTCTGAGTTTCCAGGGGTGTGGCGGAACCGATCCAAGACTAACGTTTCGGCCTTAATATTAAAAGGAGCTGCTATTTTTTTTAATTATGTCACCTAGTCATAGGAGTTTGGGTGAAGACAGAGGAGAAACAGATAAATAATTATAACCCACCAAATGATCACAGCAATGCGAGTGACATCCATGTTTCATTTGTTAATTAGCTGAATGACTGATAAACACTCAGCAAATCAAACTGTGATAATAAACTACTGTGCCAGTGACTATTCTGCAATATTGTTCAAAGGGAGGTCATTGCAAGCCAAGCAACCTCTCTATAGTATGATAAGAATCAGTGCGAACATTAAGAATAAATAATCATAAGAGCAATGCTCAACATCTCCATGTTCCATGTGCAACGTTTTGACAATGAGTTCTAATAGTTAAGTAAATCAAGGTCTTCTGAATGCAAATAGCACCCTATTTCCTAAGGTTAAAAGTAGTGCACTGAATAGGGTGTAATTTGGGACGTGGATGGAGGCTTTACGGTACAATGGAGCTGACATGGCATGAGCCCTCTGTCCCCCAGCACAGTTTTGTCCATGAAATGTCAGCAGCTGTTGGGTCTAAGCTGCAGCAAGCAGCAGATGTGGCCGGTGTCGTCTCATCTCGGTATTGTGACAAATGGCACCCTATTCCCTATATAGTGCACTACTTTTGACCAGAGCCCCTCTGTGTAGGGAATAGGATGCCATTTGGGACGTAGCCCTCATCTCCCCTCGACACCATCTGCACGGTATCAGGTCTCAGGTCACCTCCACCAGGGGGGAGACGGGGCCCGTTGCTAAGAGATCTCCAGGCCAGCCAGAGATGCGGTCGAGCCTCTCTCAAGGTACACACGTCAAATAATGCTCACTCGGGGTCGTATTCATTAGGACACACCACCACAAAAACATTTTGCAACGGAAGAGTTTCGTGTTGGACAAGTTCAGGTAGTCCTTCCCTATTCCATTTTCTTCCATTTGTTGCCTCACGAATACAACCCTGGTTAGGATGGCCACCGGCCACAGTCTTGGTGATGCAGATTGCTTTTCCTCATGGGTGTTTTGATTCATATTTATTATGATTCAGAAGCAAGGCTGGGAGTCCATGAAGAACAAATGTAACACATAAGCCTACAAATTATGTACAATTGACAGACTAAATATATTCAAACTTAACTGAATTGGAACTTCAGACAATTAGAGTAGAAAGAATATACATGGGGGGTAAATGCGATGGTCAAGGCTTTTTTAGTAGCGTTGAGTAGGGCTGTGACGGTCATAGAATTGTGGATGACGCGGTCTCCATAATAACTGTTAGAATAGCAAAAAAAAAAAAAAATCTCTCCTCACTGTATGTGCTGCCGTAGAAATAGAATAGAATAGAACGGGCGTCCGCATTTAAGTCAATGACGGTATAGTGGGTGGACTGGCGGCCATTGTGAATGAACCCATAGGATCAAAGCAGAAAGTAAAGTATGTGGTGTGATTTGTTGATTCAACAAGAGATTCTTTTGAGGAGATGGGGAAACTCCATTAGAATTGTCACGACTTCCGTTCCTCTCCCTGTTCGGGCGGTGCGCGGCGGTCAGCATCGCCGGCCTACTGGCCATCACCGATCCATGTTTCCTTTTCCGTTTGTTTTGTCTTTGGTTCATTCACACCGGGTTTACCTTTTCTTTCATTTCTGTGTGTATATTTACCCCTGTTTCCCTGGGATTATTTTCTTGTTGCTTGTGGAGGCTTTCCTCAGTGTATTTCACGTGTGGTTATTTTAGTAAGGTGCGTTGTGTTTTTGCTCGTTACAGGAGTACTGTTAGTTACCATTGCCTCGGAAGTTGCTTTTGGGTATTGTACTGTACCGTGTTTTTGGACATGCCCTGATTAAATTATATACGCTACACTGACATCTCTGCTCTCCTGGTTTGACTCCTCACCTACCTTCAGTGCGTAAAACGCAACAGGAATCTTATTAATGGCCATTGTGTTCTTTGCCCATGAGTAATCAATGGGCCGCCTAGTGCATTCTGGGAAGTTATAAAAATACTGTCAAATCACCCAGTTTACTATTCCCAAGTACTCCCACAAAATATTGACATTTGTGATTGTTATTTTCAAGGCATGAAATGATTGTTATTTTAAAATACAATCTCTTTTGGGGCTTAGTTGTTCTGGTCCCCCGACCATCCACGACGTCAAAAATCGGCATGCGGTACGGCTTCCCGAGTGGCACAGAGGTCTAAGGCACTGCATCGCATTGCTAGTGGCGTCACTACAGATCCTGGTTCGATCCCGGGCTGTGTCGCAGCCGGCAGCATCTGGGAGACCCATGAGGGGGTGCACAATTGGCCCAGTGTCGTCCGATTTAGGGAAGGGTTTGGCCGGCCGGAATGTCCTTGTCCCATTGCACTCTAGCGATAGCCATAGTATGACCTAATTTTGAATGTCAGCTGAGTTTGTGTTTCAATCATAAAGACATACCCGTCTGCTGCATACTCATCTCAACAAAGCCTCCATCCTCATTCTCTTAGACTATATGAACACAGACCTGGGTTAAAATTCTATTTGAAATCTGGAGTGTTTGCTTTAGCCTGCCTGGAATGCCAGGTGTGCAGGGTTTACACTAGGAACTTTTCAATCGGTTCCATTGCAACAGGCAAGCTTAATCAAGCACAGATACAGGATTTGAATTATTATTAAAGTATTTGAACCCAGGTCTGCGCATACACTCAGTAAAACAGTAGACAAGACAAGCCACTATAGGGTTAATCTACTGCAACCATGTCTTTAGCCAGAGCCAAACATATCCTATAATTCAACATTTTGATCAGTTTCTAGAATTAAACTTTTCCTGACCAAGATGGATGTTTTTTTTTTGTCATGTTGCTAGGCTGCCAATATCCATAATTCTATGTTCAGAACTGCACAGTGAGTCAGTAAGTACTGTCTCATTGAGGCAGTTTTAATAGCCTGCTTCCTTTGTCGACTGGCCCAGCCAGCCCTCACAGTTTAACCATTAATCTGCTCTACTGCTGGGACATGAGGGAGGGAACTCCCTTTCAACACAGCAATGTGCTTCTTCTCAGTGCTCCGGCATAACATTACAACCATCTGATGTTAGCCACATTAGCACATTTCATGTGACTCCAATATGATATGCCTATGTGGCGAGATATACATTTTCTCTATTATGGTGAATATGCGGAGAAGCTATACATACCTGTAATGTACAGTTTGGACTCGTGTGATTCAGACAGTAGAATTACAATCATAAAGATCCTGATCAGGCTAAACATTAAATCAATAGATTCAACTAATTCATTTGGTATGATTTAAAATTGCACAGCAGACAAGTGCCTGACAACATCTGGCAGGACTCGTAGCCTAGACAAAACGACCCGTAGCCTAGACAAAACCTTCTCTAAACGTTACAGGTCTTTAAAATATCCAAGGTACTTCGGTAGAGAAGCTAGGGTCTATTACTTACGCGACTGCTCTCCTTGAAAAGTTTAAAGCTCATCCACTTTGGCATGGTGTCTCTTGCTCTGGTTTCACTCTCTCTGCGCTGCTGTGAGTTAAGCTCAGTTCAAGTAGCTCTGCCTTCTGATTGGTTGAGCCAGACAGGCAGGCTGTACAGTAGTGTTTTTTTATTATGACCCGTCTCTACTACTCATAGTAAGCCTGTGGAACACTGGATATCCCAAGCTGCTGTGATGATCTACACTCTGATGTATGTGTATTGGGGAATGTGTGTGTTTGCTTGCTTGCTTGAGGGAGGGAGGGAGGGGCACCGCTAAGCCCAACTTGGCCCAAAGCCTTCAGATGGAGGGAGAGGGAAAGAGAGAGAGAGACAGAAAAGTAGAGAGAAAGAAAAAGAGAAAGAGCGAGAGAGGGAAAGATGGAGAGAGAGAGAGCGTGTGAGTGAGGGAAAGAGAACGTTAGAATAGAGAGAGAACCCTCCTCTCCCATCGGAGGAGCGTGAGGGTCGTCTTGTGACTTATGGATGCAGCGGTGGCGATGGGAGAATAGCTTCATTATATGGTGAGACAGGGGTGGGGGGTCAACTTTTATTAATGGAGAGAGGCATACAGCCTTGCCTTAGTGAATGAGCAGAGCACAGCAACACATCCATGAGATGTGCAGCATGAGGGACAGAGGCCAAAAACCCTTGTGAACTATGGGTCATATTCATAAATGTTTTGCAAAGGAAAACAAAAAACAGCCTTTCCAACTGGACAATGTTCAGGTAATTCCTTCCCAGTTTCGGCCCAATTGCTTCAATTTTGTTCCTCGTGAATAAGCACGTCCCTGTTGTACACCCAAAATAGTTCAATTTTAGAAAACTATTTTCATCATGTATCAATCTACAAGCCAAAAATGTACAAAAAAAAAGTGTTGTTGTTGGACTTAATACTCTATAATACTCCATGGAGCCATAGGTTGGGTGGATCTACAGGGGAAAGTAGACACCGCTGAAAAATACAAGTGGGAGACAGACGGCAGCAAGACAAGCCCAGGATGCAGCCTAGGCATGCGTCCCAAATGTCAGCCTATTCCCTATGTAGTGCGCTACTTTTGACCAGGGCTCTGTACAAAAGTAGTGCACTATAGGGAATAGGGTGCCATTTGGATCGCAGACAAGCTCTTCCAGCTCCATGCAGGGTGAAAACAAATCCTCCCTCAGTGGAAGCCACAGCCACTGGGCCATAGCAGTGGGTGCGAGACAGGAGTCTGCATGTGTCTGTGCAGAGTGGCAAACTTTCAGCTTGGATCAGACGAAGGCATTGGAAGGGCTTGGAAATACCTCAAAACCATGTCTGTGGAAGAATTGACATGGCTCGGCTTGCGACATAACAACAGAGAGAAAAGAAGAAAAAAAACTCATGACAGTGGGTCAGTGATACTTAGCCGCTCAAATTAGTTCGGGTTTGGCGTTGTGAACTGTGATTTGTACTATCCAGCCTTCCCCTACCTATTCACAACAGCATAAGCAACATCGGAATTTAGCTTATCGGTCTTGCAATAAACTATAAGGGAGCTCCAGCACTGAGCCTTCCAAGAAGAGCAACAAGACAACACTCCCACCTCAAGACTGAATGAAATAATATTGTTCTTCAGTTGAGACAACCTCCAAGACAAAAGCAGTCCTAACTGTCAGGAAGGGCTGCAAACAACAGAGGAGAGTAGAACTTGTGTTGGGTTCCAGAGATAAAAACTAGGCAAGAGTTCATGGAAAAAACACACGAGAAGAAGCCCAGGAAGGACATAAACAAACTAACACACACACACACACACACACACACACACACACACACACACACACACACACACACACACACACACACACACACACACACACACACACACACACACAGCTGTTCCATAAACTTCCCTCACATCAGGCCCATTCATCACCAGTCCAACAAGGCCATGTCACTCCATTCTCGAGCCTTGTCTGTCTGTTGTGTGTGGCAGAGTGACATTTAGCACTGGGGCAAAGCATGGCATGTGGGTGGACTGTGTGAAAAGGTCATAGGGCGTCACAAAAGCCTGGTCAGGCCTCCCTCTCTGGCTTGCATCCAAAATGGCAACATATTTCCTGTTTAGTGCGATACTTTTGACCAGGGACCAAGGGGAGGGTAAAAGCGAGATCTTCCATCCAAAAGACAAGACAGCTTCACAACAGAACGCCCATCAGGGTCACGTTCAACAGAGTGCAATGTTGTGGAACGCTCAGATAGAAATAGGAGGTGGAACAACCATGTCTTTTTGATACGCAGAACGAGGAATCGTGTCAGCCCTATTTATTTCATTTCTATCCGGAACATTTGACTACTAAACATGGCCCAGCTTAACTCCCACACTAGCTGATTCAACACCGTGTGCTTGCTTTCAGCTGCACTACAGGGTCAGACAGACTGTTTAAATTAAGACAGAGGAGCTGGAGTGAGATATGGCTCGGAAAGCTTACCTCAATCGAGGGATGAGAAATGCGCTCTCCCCCGAATTGTCCCATTATTCCAACTGTGACACTGAGAAGATTGAATGACAGGCACTTAAAAACCAGTCGTTCAATCTTCTCTGTGTAACAGTCGGTAGTGCTGGGGAAAATAAGCTTCCTGAGGCATTGAGGTTTTCCAGTCAATTGTGTCAGAAATGGGTTCATTACTCAAGGCTTTGTTCAACACAGCATACACTAGTGGCAGCTGCTGGTCAAAATCATTTAGAACAGACAAATTATTAAAGATAGACTTTTTGTCTTCTACCAAACCAAATCAGGTAGATGTTGGATGAAAACGAAGCGTCGGACGTCATTGATCATGTGCTTCTGATAAAGTGATACAGGCATCGGCATACTTGCTTCGAGGTAGTGATTTCGACTCATGCCTTGAAGCTCCGGTATCAAACGTAACACCACTAACAGTTGGGATAAAGGGACAATATGGTGTACAACACATTTCCCATCCCTGGATTGACGTATATTTTCCAAGCCATATCTCGCGCCAGCTCCGCAGCGTCTTAATTGAAGCAAATGGCCTGTCCGACCCTGTAGTGGAAGCGTAAGGCATCAGATTTGCTGGCTACTCCCACTCCAACAATACAGTGTCTTCTAGCTCAAGAGAAACCATTTAGCTGCAAAATAGTTTGAAATGAGCCTTACTTTGATTTCATATGGTCCTTCATATGCTGAGTGAGGGCACATGCCCGCACAAAACCTTAACACCCTTTTCATAGCTTCACATGACTGTTGTCTAACCTAGTAGCATCTACATGGGGAGTCTAATCTCTAATGACAGGCCACAGCCCCTGCTGCAAACATAAGAGAGGCCAGGGAAACCCTGTTTGTAAATCACCTCTCCATCATGTGACCTACAGGGGGCAGAGCTAGGGAGGAGTCAATTGGCCAGACTGACCACATTGCAAATACATGCCAGGTGTCATGATACTACGATAAGTGTTTAACATATCAGCTAACAGCATCACATGATTTAGCAATTGTATTCCCGACTGTGCAGTCGAAGACGTGGCACGTCACCATTGGTTTATGTAATGTATGTATGTACTTTCTGAAGGCACTGTAGGTGACCGATATCACTGTAACTTTTTGTTTGTTTGATGCAATACACATCCCACAATTGTGAAATATGTGTGATGGTAATATCTTGTGTAGCCCTATTGGGAATAGAAGAGATGTTCCTGACGTCCTCCTACCTTATCACTGTCCACAGTGTTCTGGGAGGTCCTGGAGGCGATGGAGACTGTGTCTGGCTGGCTGCTGCCGTCACCCTGGCTGTCGACATCCTCACCAGCATCCCTGGACGGACACGCACACACGCACACACACACACACACACACACACACACACACACACACACACACACACACACACACACACACACACACACACACACACACACACACACACACACACACACACACACACACAGGGAAAGTTAAAAGGGATGTGTCACATGACTGTCTTGATGTTCGTTTGTTGATGGGGATGTATCGTATCTTTAGCCATCCTAATCGAAAAGATGGACCAAATCAAATATAATGAGCCATACTGATCTACCAAATATGGTTATTGTTTATTTAATTATTGTTTATTCTTCCAGGTGTTGCTTATGTGGGTGCCTGCCATGGCAGAGTGATGGGCCTGCTCACCTTTTGCTGTTGTTGCGTGGCTTGGCAGGGGTTTTGGGCATGTGGATAGGCTCCTTCAGCGCCCCCTTGAGGTGGATGATCCTCTCCTGGATCACCTCCCGGATGTTCTTGATCCATTCCTGCTTTGCTTCAATGCTGGACGCCTGGGGAGGAGAGTGAGACACACCACATCACATTGAACTTTTTGGATCCTCTGGCCTCTGTCACTTGAAGTTCACGAGAAGGTGTACAAAGGAGAAAAACAGCACTGTAACCCTGAAGCTGTTGCTGTGTAAATGATGCCTTCTGCAAGGCATGGCCCTTACAGGCCTAGTCCTTAGGCAGACTATATTATATGTCGCCTTTAATGGCCCTCAATGTCCTGAAAAATCTTGAAGATCAGTAGAAGGCAGCTTTAAGAGACCTGGGCCCCGTATTCACAAAGCGTCTCAGAGTAGGAGTGCTGATCTAGGATCAGGTCCCCCCGTATAATCATAATCATTATGATCTGAAAGGGAAAACTGCCCTAAACTACCTTTAGGAATCAGTAGATGCCTTTGTGGACGTACCTTGAGGACAGTCTTGTTGTCAGATGAGGGGGTCCTTCCAGCCCACAGGGCAAACTTACAGGGGTCCCCTTCAATGTGCTCTGTCACGCCCAGTTCTGATGTCTGGAGATGGAGAACAACAAGATCTTAAACACTGTTTTCAAATGCTTGTTACGAATTGGAGCATCCCAAATCATGTGTTCAGTATACCATTGAATATCATTTAAAACCCTCGAATAGCAACGTTCCCTTTATGATAAGGACATGGCATTTAAGAGGCACATTAAGATACGGTCATAGTAAATCCCATCCAACTTTCCTCTTTGTCCCTGTGGACTGTAGTTCTTGGGTCCTGGCTGGTCTCGTGTCCCAAATGGCACCCTATTCCCTAAATAGTGCACTAATTATGACCAGGGCCCATAGGCCTCTCTCCATAAAGACAAATAGGGTGCCATGTGGGAAGCAACCTGGAACAGCTGCTATTGGACACGCACATATGCATTCATAATTCATGCTTTAATTCAGGACTGAGACCACTCCATCTGCTCGGGGTTTCATGTATTCAACACCTGCCTCTTTGTGTTCTCCCTCCACAGCTTCCTCTAAAACACCCTGAAATACTGTAGCCTATTACACAAGCGGGCAATTAACACGTATGCCGTAGTCCAGTCCTGCTTACACATAATCTACATCTTAGTCATTTAGCAGGCACTCAATTGAGAGTGACATTATTGAAATAAGAAGGCAAGAATATCTACATTTGAGCGTCGTACGAATCGTAGCCCACAATAGCATAAATACTCTGCGCACTCATCCAACGCAGGCGCATGCGCAGGCGGGCATGCGCACAGGCGCACAGGCACGCGCACACGATGGGGGCTTTACATCTCATCCAAGGCTGGATGCAGATAAAAGGGAATGGGTTGGCTAACCTCTTGGCCCACAGTGTGGAGCAAACATCTCCACTGGATAAAAGCACCTGCCTTTCTGATCCAACTCCCCAGGACTCCCCACGACACATGCAAGGCATCACATCGTTATAGTAGTATTAGGTTCACAGCTTGGCCAGTTGGATGACACAATATCTACATGAAAACACCAGCACTGTCTTGTGAAAATGCCCTTGAAAAGCTGCAACTCCAAATGACTATAAGTGACCAGTCTCATTCCTCAGAGTAAGTCAAGTGCAGCTTCATTCCTTTCAAAGGGACCTTTGACTTGAACTTTAGCTGTAGAGCTGGTAGGAGAGGAGAGGACGATAGAGACAAGGAGAGGAGAGGCGAGGAGAGGAGAGGAGAAAAGAGGCGAGGAGAGGAGAAAAGAGGAGAAAAGAGGCGAGGAGAGGAGAAAAGAGGAGAAAAGAGGCGAGGAGAGGAGAAAAGAGGAGAAAAGAGGCGAGGAGAGGAGAAAAGAGGAGAAAAGAGGCGAGGAGAGGAGAAAAGAGGAGAAAAGAGGAGAGGAGAGGAGAAAAGAGGAGAAAAGAGGCGAGGAGAGGAGAAAAGAGGAGAAAAGAGGAGAGAAGAGGAGAAAAGAGGTGAGGAGAGGAGAAAAGAGGTGAGGAGAGGAGAAAAGAGGAGAGGAGAAAAGAGGAGAGGAGAAAAGAGGAGAGGAGAAAAGAGGAGAGGAGAAAAGAGGTGAGGAGAAAAGAGGTGAGGAGAAAAGAGGTGAGGAGAAAAGAGACAAGAAGAGGTGAGGAGAGGAGAGAAAAGGAGAGGAGAAGACAGAAAAGAAGGACAAGGAAAGGAGAAAATGGGGTCCAGGAAAGGAGTCCAGTCCTACCAGCAGTTTGTTCTTGAAGGCATATTTGGTGCGGCCGGCCGAGTCCTTGATCTCCTTGCTGAACACCAGGGAGATCTCGAACAGGAAGAGATGGCGATCCCGGCCCTTCCGGATCAGAGACTTGGGATCCCACACCTGGAATGTGTCCTGGATGAACAGCTCTCCCTGCACGTCCAGATTCTCATCGAAACCTGTCGGAGATCACATGGCTCTTTAAATACAGCAACGCACTACGGACTGCAGAGTTGGGGCCAATTTGACTTGAAGTCAAGTAAGAACTTCAATTTAGTCATTGAAATAGAAGCAATTTTTTTTTGCAATTATGGAATTTGAAATTTCGTCAATTGGAATTGTCAGACTTCAATTGCAATTGTCCCCAACGCTGACAGAGAAACAACAACCTTACAGCTCTATACTTCCCTACTAGATAGTGTTATTCCATTAAGTGCAGGTCTTACTGTACATTTCACAACTGTCCCTTAAAGGGACAGATACGGTTAGTTAGTTTACCTCCACATGAAGTGATGGAACACCCTTTCTAAGAGAATTGGAGACGTGTTAAATAGAATGCAAGCACACAGGCCTCCCTCCTGCTGTACCTTCCAGCATGGCAACGTGCATGGCGTCGTTGGCCCTCTTGGGGACACTAAGCATCACCTCCAGGCCATCCTTAATCTCCCCCTTCCCCTCCTCACAGCAGGTCAGCAGCTCCTGAAACATGACATTTGGACCGTTTTCATCAGTTCCAGTGCATTGATGGGGTTCCTACGTCTACAGTTCCTTGGCATGCATGTTAAACACAGGACAATCATTTCCCCAGCTGGATACTGTTTTATTAGGAACAGTCATTTGGAGAAGACACGTCTGGAAATGGTTTCAGTGCTATTTCTTGTGCCAGGCACTGTAAAGGGGGATCTCTGTATGTAAGATACTGGCTTACGTCCTAAATGGCATAAGTGCACTATATATAGCATAGGGAATAGGATGCCATTTGGGATGCATCCTAAGATACTGTGTGATGACGCTCTGTACAAGTGGACACATCACTAAGTGCTGCTATGGACATTTTAACACAGAGCTAAGGGCCCACACACAGGCAAGGGAATCAGCCGACTCATGGGAAGCCATTAATGAGCGTGGCCCTATGAGAAAGCTCAACGTAAACATACTGATACAGAGTAAGGGAGGGCTGCGGGGAAGGAAGGAGAGGGGGAGGGAGGGGAAGGAGGGGAGAGAGGGATGATGGAGGTAGAGAGAGAGAGTGAAAGAGAGTGAGAGGAGGGAGAGAGGGAAATAGAGAGAGGGAGGCAGGGTGGGTGCATATGTAGGTGGGAGGGAGGGATAGAGAGAGGTAGAGAAGTGCTCCAGAATGCTTTGATGTTTCATATTTCCTGGGGGAAGTGGAATGGATAACAATGGCTCCCAGGTTTCCTCCTTGTCCCAAATGGCACCCTATTCTACTAGTCCCTATGTGCACTATATTGGCAACCTTGATAAAGGTGTGCAAAAGAGACTGTTTTATTATTTAACTAGGCAAGTCAGTTAAGAACTAATTCTAATTTTCAATGACGGCCTAGGAACAGTGGGTTGTTCAGTTTGTCAAGAGCTGACCTTGCAACCTTTTGGTTTCTAGTCCAACGCTCTAACCACTAGGCTACGCTGCCGCCCCACTGTATAATATAAATATTACAAATAATGAGCTACACTGTATACTGTATGCTATTTATAGATTTCTAGATTTTATACTAATACAATCGCTCAGAGAAAAATATTATGTATAACAAGTAATATATTTTTATCTCAAAAAGATAGGGGTCGAATGACTGTGCCACCCTGGCCATAGAGAGGCTTTTATTCACTATTTTGGTGAGGCCAGGGTGTGACTAGGGTGGGCAGCCTATGTTCATTTTATATGTTTTGTATTTCTTTGTTGTTTGGCCGGGTGTGGTTCTCAATCAGAGGCAGCTGTCTATCGTTGTCTCTGATTGAGAACCATACTTAGGTAGCCTGTTCCCACTGGGTTGTTTTCTGTTTTTGTGTTTGCACCAGACAGAACTGTTTCGGTTGTTCTCGTTGTTGTTTTGGTTACTCAGTGTTCAGTTAAATAAACAAGATGAACACTTACCACGCTGCACCTTGGTCCCCACCTTCTTCCACCAACGGCCGTTACAATGACAGTATTGACACCCATGTTTAAGATACTGTAGGACCCTCCCCTGTGCGGATAACGGCACTGAGCCTTTTTCAAAAATGTTTTATGAGCTTGAGAGCAATCTTAGACCGTTCCTCCTCAGGTTTTCAATGGGTGTTAAGTCCGGAGACTGAGATGGCCATTGCAAAAATCTGATTTTGTGGTCAATTAACCATTTCTTTGTGGATTTTGATGGGCTTACTGTCATGCTGGAAGATCCACTTGTGGCCAAGTTTCAGCCTACTGGCAGAGGCAACCCAGGTTTTTGGCGAAAGTGTCCTGGTACTGGGTAATTTTCATGATGCCGTTGACCTTAACAAGGGCCCCAGGACCAGTGGAAGCAAAATAGTCCCATAACATCAAGGATCCACTACCATATTGTACAGTAGGTATGAGGATCTTTGCATCCTTCTTTCGACGCCAAACCCACCACTGGTGTGCGTGGCTAAAGAGTTATATTTCCATTGAATCCAACAAATGTAAATGCCTGAAGTTTGCTAAATGGCATTGGCACTTGGATTGTAACTGGTGCTAAGGTCAGATGACATGAAAGTAAAGCGCTTTGGCCACACACACTAGTAGTGGATTTGGCGTCGAATAGTGCTGAGTGATTAACCAAAATGTTTGTATTTTTGTTTTTTTAAACAACTAATTGATCAAAATTGATTCAATTATTTGAATTCCATTTAGTGCTCAATGTGCACCATGCACAGTTTCTTCAGAGATAAATCAGATCAAGCCAGAACTGTGCGATGTAGTAGGGAGTTGTAGTTAAGCACAGAAAATGTCAATGAACTACAACAGCTAGGTTTCCATCTAAATTGGTGACAGATTTTTAATTGAATATAAAAAAATCTCCAAGAAAATAGTAGGCATTTTCCCACCAGTGCTATTTCCACCAAACGGACTTGTTGCTGATTAAGGTCAGTGCGTGATGACAGTGCACACAAAATGTACTTTTTCGCCATTCCCTAGTTGCTAATCAGTTCACGTGACAAAACAAGCAAGTATAGTGCAAAGAATCACTGTACCATCGAAATCACTGTGAAATATATTTTCCATAAACGAAAATATTGCATTTTCAGCCATTTGAAGCTGGTGAACAAAACCTAAATTAAAAGACGCAAAAACTAAATTGCACACACAGAACAGATCTACCGCTTCTTAGACTTACTTTCAATCAGAATGACAAATCTATCACTCACATTTCTATGTGGATTTGGTCAGGTCGCCCAAAAAGTTACATATTGCAGCTTTAAGTTTTCATGTACCGAATAAAAGTCTAAAGTTCAATGTGCTTCCATCGCATTTTCAACTCTACAATAGTTTTGTCACAAACTGTTGCGTTAAATAGCAAATGTGCCTACCTGGATCTCTAGCCAACAACTCTATAACAGTTTTTGTATTGGCCTCATGATGAAATCACTGAGTGGTTTCCTTCCTCTCTGGCAACTGAGTTAGGAAGGATGCCTTTATCTTTATAATGACTGGTTGTATTGATACACCATCCAAAGTGTAATTAATTACTTCACCATGCTCAAAACACTATTATTGCACACAGTGAGTCCATTCATCTTATTACGAGACTTGTTAAGCAAATGTTTACTCCTGAACGTATTTAGGCTTCGAATAACCCTTGAGGGTTTGAATACTTATTGACTCAAGACATTTCAGCTTTAATTAATTTGTAAAGTAATGTGAATAAATGATAAGCAGTAATGGGCAGTCACTACCATCATGGGGCTTTTATTTTTAAAAATCTGTTACAGCATTCAACCCACATAATGCATAGTGCATTTAATGTTTTAAAGAAATATTGAATAATCAAAAACTTTTTTTTAATCGGACCTCAAATCACTAATCGCTCAGCACTAGTGTCAAAAGGATGCAAAGAACCTCATAACTACTGTAAAATATTCTGGTGATCTTTGATCTTTGATGTTCTGGGAGTATTTTGCATCCAATGGTCCTTGGGACCATGTTAAGGTCAATGGCATCATGAACTTTACCCAGTTATCAACATTTTACAATGGCCATCTCGGTCTCCGGACTTGAACCTCATTGAAAACCTGTGGTTTGAATTCACAAGGGTAAGAGCAGATGAAGAATATCAAGGATCTTTTTTTCTAAAAACATTTTTAGAAAAAAGCTGTCTCGTTATCCTTGCCAGGGGAGGGTGCTGGAATATTGAAAGTATTTTTTATTCTTATCTTGTTGAGAGAAAAAGCAATTGTATTCATATAAAATACAATTTCCTTCTTTAAAAAATAATCTTTACCAATGTCGCCAATCTTTTCAGTCATGACTGTAGTGCACTACTTTTGACCAGGGCTCAAAGGGCTCTAGTCAAAGGTAGTGCACTATATAGGTAATTGGGTGCCAATTGGGACAAAAATCTTTTGTCCCATCATGTTCCCTACCTTGAGGAGAAGCTGATACTTAGTGATCCTCTGCACTGGCTTGATAAGGTAGGAGGAGATTGAGTTGGCCAATCCGTGTCGCTGCTGGATTTCCTGCACACAGAATTGACGACATCATGACGATTAAAGCATATTGATGTTGACATTGAGATACCCTAATGTGATGCCTATCATCATGTGTTTTTCCGAAATGGCACCCTATTCCCTATGGTCACAGTTCATATGTAGTGCACTGTAAAGGGAATAGAGTGCCATTTGGAACAGAAGTCAAAAGACTGAGGATGGCTGTGCACTGTCATGCAAAGAGACTGATGGTAGCAAGCAGAAAATTATGATTCCTGTGTTTTAGGGTTGAAATAAATGGCTAATTGGCACCACCTACAGGTATAAGAGCTTCTACACCTGCATTGCTTGCTGTTTGGGGTTTTAGGCTGGGTTTCTGTACAGCACTTTGAGATATCAGCTGATGTACGAAGGGCTATATAAATACAATTTGATTTGATTTGATTTATAAGAGGAAAACTCATTCACTTACATCGAAGAAGCTTCCAGCATGCTCCAATATGAGTTGGCTGGAATCTGGTTTGTTTTTACAGTAATTTACATACATGTGGAATTTATCAGCCTGCAAAACAGAATGGGAAATTCCAGTCAAATTCAAATTACTGAACATATATTTTCTTACGTGCATATATTTTTCCATATATATATATATATATATATATACACACAGTATATCACTACAACTACGGTAAGCAACGTTCACTGTCAATGCTTAAACCAAGCAGCTTTACAAGAGGTTATCATGGGGCGGCAGGTAGCCTAGTGGTTAGAGCGTTGGACTAGTAACTGAAAGGTTGCAAGATCGAATCCCCGAGCCGATAAGGTAAAAATCTGTCGTTCTGTCCATGTACAAGTCAGTTAACCCACTGTTCCTAGGCTGTCATTGAAAATAAGAATTTGTTCTTAACTGACTTGCCTCGTTAAATAAAAAATGAATGCTACTGTATGCCCGTTTATGGAAAAAAGGGCTTTATAAAATACGATTGATTGATTACAGATGTTGTATAAACTAATTGCAAGACAGTAAACAACGTTCACATGTAATCATGAAGCCACAAGTCAGAAGTGCCCTGTGGGCGGTGTAAGCAAAAAACTAAACACTATGGTCGTATTCACTAGGCACGAAACTGGATGGGACTACCTGGATGTGACCAATAAGAAATACTCATTTTCGTTTTCCGTTTCACAACATTTTCCTTTGTGTGCTCTAATGAACATGACCCATTGTGTGAAAACAGGAGTCTTACCCATGTGACAAAACAATGGCCCACATCTTCAGGTAGCTGTTCATAGTTCACTAGCTCTTTGAGGAAAATGCTGCAATTAGACAGAACGGAGAGGGTTAACCATGATAATATTCACTGCTTATCATAGAATACGTATTTCCTCAACCAAAATCACATGAAATAGAAGTGATTTGAATTGGTCTCTCATGCAATGATTTGACCCTGAAACACAACAACAAAGCCAACTGATATAACAAGTTGGAATCTCTTTCAAATTAAGGATATGTCCCAGATGACACCCTGTTCCCGATGTAGTGCCCTACCTTTGACCCACGACCCTGGTCAAAAGAAGTGCACTATATAGGGCATAGGGTGCCATTTGGGACGCATCCTCAATTTGAAAGAGACTCCTACCTGTTATGGAAGTCATAAATCTCCTGGATGTTGCCGAAGATGATGTGCTCCTTGTTGACGATGCCAGGCGGGATCTCCTCCACCCCACTCGTCATCTCCCACAGGTACGCCTAGACAGGACGAGGAGATGAGAAAGACACACAGAAAATTACATCCTATCATGTCCTACAACCAATCCTCACAGAACATCTTGGGCTTGTTTTTTCATCCTGGCAACCTTTTCGAAGAAGGGTTATAACTGTAATGTGTTCTTTTCCTCAGAAGAATGTGTTGAATGCACTGGCTGTTAGTTGCTCTGGATAACTAAAATGTTGCTGTAATTGAAATACTTGTGCCTGTGACGACCAATGACTGTGTAGGTGGAAAAACAATGAACAAATCTGACTTATTTTATCATTAAAACACCCCAAGAACCACTTCTATGAGTCCATGCCAAGGCCAATACAACACTGAAAAGAAGAGTTTCATTGCCAAGCGAAAATGGAAGAGGAATAAGCTTACCTCTAAACATTCATGCAAGTCCCTGACATAGGCCTTCTCAGTCTGAAGGAGTTCAGCCATTATGAACCTGGATAAATAAACACATGCGACATTATCACCAACCAGTACCAGTCAAACATTTGGGCGCACTTACTCATTCAAGGGTTTTTCTTTATTTTGACCATTTTCTACATTGTAGAATAATAGTGAAGACATCAAAACTATGAAAGAACACATATGGAATCATGTAGTAACCAAAAAAAGTGTTAAACAAATCAAAATAGATTTTAGATTCTTCAAAGGAGCCACCCTTTGCCTTGATGACATCTTTGCACACTCTTGGCATCCTCTCAACCAGCTTCATGAGGTAGTCACCTTTAATGCATTCAATGAACAGGTATGCCTAATTAAAAGTTAAGTTGTGGATTTTTTTTCCTTCTTAATGCGTTTGAGCCAATTAAGAAGGTATACGTTTGCCCCAGCCCTTCTCCTCCGATTACTCAGTTTGGCCGGGCGGCCAGCTCTAGGAAGAGTCTTGGTGGTTCCAAACTTCTTCCATTTAAGAATAATGGAGGCTACGGTGTTCTTGGGGACCTTCAATGCTGCAGACATTTTTTGGTACCCTTCCCCAGATCTGTGCCTCGACACAATCCTGTCTCAGAGCTCTACGGAGAATTCCTTCAACCTCATGGCTTGGTTTTTGCTCTGACATGCACTGTCAACTGTGGGACCTTCTATAGACAGGTGTGTGCCTTTCCAAAGCATGTCCAATCAAGTTGTAGAAACCTCTCAAGGATGATCAATGTAAATAGGATACACCTGAGCTCAATTTCGAGTCTCATAGCGAAAGGTCTGAATACTTATGTAAATAAGGTATTTCTGTTTTGTATTTTTTATACATTTGCAATCATTTCTAAAAACCTGTTTTCATTTTGTCATTATAGGGTATTGTGGGTAGACTGATAAGGAAAACATTTAATTGAATCAATTTTACCATAAGGCTGTAACGTAACAAAATGTGGAAAAAGTCAAGGGGTCGGAATGAACTGTATATAAACGAGGGATACAGCAGAAAAAGTGAGTGTCGGAACGGGGATCTAACCACTTCTTCAAAGAGCATATGTGTTCTGGCGTGGGCAGACGGCAGCACTACCACTTGACCAGCCCCCAGCACATCATGAAATGTTAAACATAGGCCTATACACCTTATGAAAAGCCATAGTACTACCATAGACTTGAGTACTTCGCAACACCTGCTTCCTCCAGCGATTCTTCCCTATTTCTCTCTGTCTGCAGTGTGTACTCACTCTTTCTTCCTGGCCGACTTCCTCTTTTCCTCGTTGACCTCGTGGTTGGGGTCGCGGAGCTTCACCTCCCCAGGATCAGTCAGGCTGGCTGGGATGATGTCCAGCTCCAAGTCCTTATTATCCTACCAGAGACAGAGGGAGCTGTCAGCACACACCCCAAATGGCACCCTGCACCCCAAATGGCACCCGTGTCAAAGTAGTGCCATACATAGGGAATAGGGTGCCCTTTGGGACGCATAATTAGAGTCATGTTATATTCCCTTCAACATGGTCCTTGATGACTCAGCATTCAGCACTCTGACATCAAATAGACTTTTGGAAAAAAAAACTCTTTCAAGTAGAGGAGAAATCAATGCCTGCGTGTCGAGATGAGGACAGGGTTTCAAACTGAGATGTGTTAGGTCATGCCCCCGGTTTTCCTCAACCCAAGGCAGTAGAGATACTAGCTATAGTAAAGGTATTGTATTGAGCTCATTGGAAGCCGTTTCTTTGTGAGACAGTCACACTTACAGTTGAAGTCGGAAGTTTACATACACTTAGGTACACCACTCCACAAATTTCTTGTTAAGAAACTATAGTTTTGGCAAGTCGGTTAGGACATCTACTTTGTCCATGAAACAAGTCATTTTCCCAACAATTGTTTACAGACAGATTATTTCACTTATAATTCATTATATCACAATTCCAGTGGGTCAGAAGTTTACATACACTAAGTTGACTGTGCCTTTAAACAGCTTGGAAAATTCCAGAAAATGATGTCATGGCTTTAGAAGCTTCTGATAGGCTAATTGACATCATTTGAGTCAATTGGAGGTGTACCTGTGGATGTATTTCAAGGCCTACCTTCAAACTCAGTGACTCATTGCTTGACATCATGGGAAAATCAAAAGAAATAAGTCAAGACCTCAGAAAAAAAATTGTAGACCACCACAAGTCTGTTTCATCCTTGGGAGCAATTTCCAAATGCCTGAAGGTACCATGTTCATCTGTACAAACAATAGTACGCAAGTATAAACACCATGGGACCACACAGCCATCATAGAGCTCAGGAAGGATACGTGTTCTGTCTCCTAGAGATGAACGTACCTTGGTGTGAAAAGTTATAATCAATCACAGAACAACAGCAAAGGACCTTGTGAAGATGCTGGAGGAAACAGGTACAAAAGTATCTATATCTACAGTAAAAACAAGTCCTATATCGACATAACTTGAAAGGCCGCTCAGCAAGGAAGAAGCCACTGCTCCAAAAACTGCCATAAAAAAAACAGACTACGGTTTGCAACTGCACATGGGGACAAAGATCATAGTTTTTGGAGAAATGTCCTCTGGTCTGATGAAACAAAAATAGAACTATTTGGCCATAATGACCATCGTTATGTTTGGAGGAAAAAGGACGTGGCTTGCAAGCCCAAGAACACCATCCCAATCGTGAAGCACAGGGGTGGCAGCATGATGTTGTGGGGGTTCTTTGCTGCAGGAGGGACTGGTGCACTTCACAAAATAGGTGGCATCATGAGGTAGGAAAATGTGTGGATATATTGAAGCAACATCGAAAAGACATCAGACAGGAAGTTAAGGCTTGGTCACAAATGGGTTTTCAAAATGGACAATGACCCCAAGCATACTTCCAAAGTTGTGGCAAAATGGCTTAAGGACAACAAAGTCAAGGTATTGGAGTAGCCATCACAAAGCCCTGACTACAATCCCATAGAAAATTTGTAGGCTGAACTGAAAAAGCATGTGCGAGCAAGGAGGCCTACAAACCTGACTCAGTTACACCAGCTCTGTCAGGAGGAATGGGCCAAAATTCACCCAACTTATTGTGGGAAGCTTGTGGAAGGCTACCCGTAATGTTTGATACAAGTTAAACAATTTAAAGGCAATGCTACCAAATACAATTGAGTGTATGTAAACTTCTGACCCACTGGGAATGCGATGAAAGCTGAAATAAATCATTCTCTCTACTATTATTCTAATATTTCACATTCTTAAAATAAAGTGGTGATCCTAACTGACCTAAAACAGGGAATATTTACTAGGATTAAATGTCAGGAATTGTGAAAAACTGAGTTTAAATGTATTTGGCTAAGGTGTATGTAAAACTTCCGACTTCAACTGTAAGTGTATTTGCAGGACCTTTCTACTGGGGAGGTGACCTCTAAGGGAGTTATAACAACAGCAGCAGATGAAGGACTATCTTTACATTTAAGGGAGAACAAATTATAACTATCATATGTTGGTCAAAATGAAAACACACTCATTAGCAAGAGAAAGACTAAGCCTAATTAGTTGCCAGGGACTGTTATGTTATGTTGATGAATGAGCATTCACAGCAGGTGGGGTTAGCCCTAAACTCTATAGGGGCCTTACAGGGGCCCTCCAGGGGGCCTTACCTCGGAGCTGATGCCCAGTGATTTCTCCAGGCTGGAGCGATACTTCCCCATCCGTAGGGAAAAGTCTCGGTAGCGCTTGTCCACTGTGGTGACCCACTTCTTCAGCTCAATGACGTGCACATGTCCCTTCTCGACGAAGCTGTCTGCCAACTGAATGAGGAGCTTCACCTTCTCCTTAGTTTGCTGTAGGAAGCCCACAGAGAGATTAGTGTGTGTGTGTGTGTGTGTGTGTGTGTGTGTGTGTGTGTGTGTGTGTGTGTGTGTGTGTGTACACATAGGTGAGTTTGCATATATGTGTGTGTATTATAACATGTGTGTGTGTACATGTAAGCATGATTGCGTGTGAGTCTTTCAATAATCTGTAGCCTCCACACTCCCCGTCAATGTCTAGGCTGACGCTTGAGAGAGTGCAGACATCCCTCAGGAGAGATCTCCTAACACTTGTTTGCTGCCTGAACCAGTGATAATGCATTTGCGGTGAAATGCATCAGCATGTGAAATTAGGAGGCTGCATATTGCACAGAACAAAGCAGCAAGCATTGTTTTAAGGTGGAGATATGGTTATTTTGTTGTAGTCATGCGCAATGCTCTTGGTTGGTCATCAATCAACAAGATAATTGAAAAAAACATGCTTATTTTATTTCATAATTATGCACCATTTAAAACGGCCAAACTCTATTCACAACAGTATTCAGTTGGTAAGAGACAGACATTCTGTAAATACTAGGAATAGATTGTCCACCATCTATGTGTTATCCAGACAGAAAGGAGAAATAGGCAAAATAACATTTTGATTTAGAGCAATAAAGAAATTGAATAATTTAACTGAGCAAACCAGAAACCACTCAATATATAAATTTAAACAATACTTTAAAACCATTTAAATACAACACAGAAATGTTGTGTTGGACTATAGCAGATGAAGAATCAATATCTTCTTAGACTGAGTATTTAACGGGTAAATATGTTAGTGTATCATGTCTGTTTGTAACAGTGTTTATATGTGAAAATGTGTTCGTATTATAAATTGTATTTTAATGTTTAAGGACTCTCTGAAGATTAGTCCAAATGAGGAATAAAAGAGAAGTGTTTAGTGTAAGTGTTTAGCTAATGTGATATGCAGGTAGAGTGTCAGCAGTAAGTGAGGGAGTCAGAGCAGACTCCGAACAGTAGCTCTAGGGTTGTGTCCCAAATGGTACCCTGTTCCCTATGTAGGGCACTTCTTTTGACCAGAGCTCTGATCAAAAGTAGTGCCCTACATAGGGAACAGAGTACCATTTGGGAAGCAGACTATATCTGCTTCCCGGCACCAGCTCCATACCTTGGCGGAGACTCGGAATTCCTCATACTCCTTCAGTAGTTCCTGACTCCTCTCGCCGCTCTCTCCAGAGGAGGTGTGAGTGGAGAGGTAATACTCTCCTGTTTCCTGGATCCAGTCTAAAGCCTGTGGAGAGAGACATGGGGGGAAATTAGTGAAGTGAAGAGCTCCCTCATTCCATATTCTTCTCTTCCTCTATCTTTCAACGTTGGCTGTGCTGGCCATCGGAAGCAAATAAAACCCCCACGTATTCCTGGCTGGGTCCAGTCCAGGAGGCCAGATGTTATGGACATGCAGTAAAAACACAGCACTCGGAGTGCTTGGGCTGCGTTCAGGAGAGCTCACCTGTTTGGCGCTGCGTTCAAACACCACGTACTGCTGGCACTGATCCAGGCGGCGTTTCTTCATGGTCCAAAAGTGCAGAACCCGGTTCTCCCTCTGGAGTAGCTCGTTGAGGATGGCTAAAGAGGAGAGGGAGGCCCGGGAGCACAGAAAGAAGTTAGAAGATCTTCAAATCACATTTTATTGGTTGCATACACATATTTCGGATATGTTATTGCAGGTGTAGTGAAATGCTTGTGCTCCAACAGTGCAGTAATAACTAACAGTGGTGAATACTCCAGAGTTTCAAACAAAACCTCACTAGTCAATATAGAAACATAAGAAACGTTAGAAGTAAGTTTAACTGAAAGTAAACTGAACGTGAAAATAAATATGTACATTTCCTAAAGAAGAGGAGCCTGAAAAGAGTTAAGGACTCGTGCTCAGAAGTCAATTTAGTTTGTCCCAAATGATACCTTATTATTCCATATAGTGCACTACTTTTGGCCAGCCCTGGTCCAAAGTAGGTGTGCATTGAGTGTGGGAAATGCTCTCTACAAATTAAATATTATTACTATTAGCTGCTATGTAGGGAATAGGGTGCCATTCGGGACAAACACCATGCTAGTCCAATAAGTCTGTTGTGACTGACCTTTAACCTGCTGCTCAGGTCCTCTGGCATGGCCTGAAGCACCAGGTATACCCACATTATTCCTGTGGATGTACTTCAGGAACACCTCAGCATTTCTCCTGGCCAATGTGCAAGCCTGTGGCACAAGAAAATACATTGTCGAACAGGTTCCTTGCAATGGACAATGTATCCACAACTACCATCCAAAATACAATGAGAGATTGGGATATTGCATGTGTATCTATCTTAAGACAACATACAGTTCATTCGGTAAGTATTCAGACACCTTGACTTTTCCACACTTTGTTACGTTAAAGCCTTATTCTGAAATGTCCTCATCAATCTTCACACAATACCCCATAATGATGAAGTGAAAACAGACATTTTTGCTAATTATAAAAATAAATTGAAAACCTTATTTAAATGAGTATTCAGACCTTTTGCTATAAGACTCCAAATTTAGCTCAGGTGCATCCTGTTTCCATTGATCAACCTTCAAATGTTTCTACAACTTGACTGGAGTCCACCTGTGGTAAACTAAATTGACGGGACATGATTTGGAAAGGCACACACCTGTCTATATACAGTCCCACAGTTGACAGTGCATGTCAGAGCAAAAACCCAAGCCATTAGGTTGAACGAATTGTCCGTAGAGCTCCGAGACAGGATTGTGTCGAGGCACAGATTACTGGGTACTAAAGGTCACCAAAAACAGTGGCCTCCATCATTCTTAAATGTAAGAAGTTTGGAACCACCAAGACTCTTCCTAGAGCTGGCAACTCAGCCAAACTGAGCAATCGGGAGAGAGGGCCCTTGGTCTGACAGAGCTCCAGAGTTCCTCTTGACAGCCCGCTTGGAGTTTCCTAAAAGGCACCTAAAGACTCTCAGACCATGAGAAACAAGATTCTCTGGTCTGATTAAACCAAGATTGAACTCTTTGGCCTGAATCAAGTCTGGAGGAAACCTGGCTCTATCTCTATGGTGAAGCATGGTGGTGGCAGCATCATGCTGTGGGGATGTTTTTCAGTGGCAGGGACTGTGAAACTAGTCAGGATCGAGGGAAAGATGACCAGAGCAAAGTACAGAGAGATGCCTGCTCCAGAGTGCTCAGGACCTCAGACTGGGGTGAAGGTTCACCTTCCAACAGGACAACGACCCTAAGCACACAGGAAAGACAATTGAGTGGCCCAGCCAGAGCCCGGACTTGATCCCGTCCTAATATCTCTGGAGAAACCTGAAAATAGGTTTCTATCCAACCTGACAGAGCTTAAGAGGATCTGCAGAGAAGAATGGGAGGAACTCCTCAAATACAAGTGTGCCAAGCTTATTAGCGTCATACTCAAGAAGACTTGAGGTTGTAATCCCTGCCAAAGGCGTTTCAACAAAGTACTGAGTAAAGGTCTGACTACTTATGTAAATGTAATAACCTGTTTTTGCCTTGTCATTATGGGGTATTGTGTGTAGATCGATGAGAGATTTAAAAATATATATATTGTAGAGTAAGGCAGTAACGTAATAAAACGTGGAAAAAGTGAGGCGGTCGGAATACTTTTTAAATGCGCTGTGGATACATCACTGTTAACATGGTTATTTGTTTTTGTTTGACAACAAGTAAACTGGCATCCACAACATGTCCTGCAAGAGGTGGACATGTATTCCAGCTCTGTAATGGGAAAATAAATATGTAACCAAACAGCTACGTGTTGCAGAATAACAATGAGCTCTACTGAAAAGAATCAGACAGACAGAACAGCATCAGTTCAGGGGCTGTGAATATGCAGCAAATGAATGATCAATAGAACATGGGTTACGTCCCAAATGGCACCCAATTCCCTATAGTGCACTACTTTCCATGCAGCACTCATGACTGTTTTGGGAAATGTGTTCCCATCCCCCTGGGTGATTCTTAGGAGCTGGGGGGAGTAGGGTGAAGTTGCCCCTAGCTGATCTTGGGTCAGCTTTGCATTTCTCCCATATGGGGAAGCTGATCTTTCCTGCATTTTCCTAGGTACAGATATAGGATCAAATTCCTCTCCCTCAATCCTACCCTTAACCAATAGTGGGGGAAATGCGGAACTGACCCAACATCAGATTCCATGGGCAACTTCACCCTCCCCAGGGAGGCATCAGAAACACTTCAAAAAAGCAATGAAAATATAAGGCCACATTATGGCTGAGAAGAACCAGCCGGAGTAATGGCAGCTGGTAGAGCTTTAGGAGTTAATGCAACATGGCGGAAACTTCAAGACACAATAACTGTTTGAACAGTTTCATACTACAGCGGATGAAAGAGCGGGAGGAGCGCGGAGGTGTGGAAATGGACAGCTAGGAAGAAGGAAAGGAGCGGAGTGTAGAGGGAAGCAGAGTGCTGAGAAAGATTGTCAAGTACAAAAAGAAAAAAAAACATACTCCGGTAGGTCAGAAATTGAACCTGACGAGAGTAAAGATGAATTACCTACGGTGGCAGGTGTGGTGAAGACCACAGAGTTCAAGCCTCGCCCTGATGATGACAAAGATGATTCCGGTGCAGTAGGAGTGAGATTTTTTGGAGAGAATGGATTGCCTTCTGGCTGATCCATATTTGGTGTCAGGTTGGGTGTAGAAGAGGTTGGGGACTGTTGAATTGGTGAAAGTAACTCGAAGTGGACTCGTGATTGCTTTTTTGTGTGTCTTCCGTCCAGAGGGAGCGGGTGCTCAGCACAACGCGCCTCAGGCAGGACCCGTGACTTGCTTTGATATGGAGCGGGTTGCTGTTGAAAGGAGTGATAACTAGGGTGGCATTTAAATGTTGAGGAGGATCAACTGAAATGGAAGATTGCCCGTGTTTGTGACACCCGCCGTTTGCTGTGACGCAGACACGGTGGAGAGCATGGTGAAACACAGAAGACACCATCTGTCCTGCTGAGTTTTAATGCAGAGTCTTTACCCGACAGTCAAGTTAGGAGGTTTCAGTTATCCCGTGAGAGCTTTTGTCCCGAACCCATTACCGTGTTTTAGGTGCCAAGCTTATGATCATGTTGCAGCAGTGTGTAGGAGGGAAATTCCTAAATGTGAGAAGTGTGCAAGAGGGCATGAGTCAAAGGAATGTGTAGTATCATTGGAAAATGCTGTGTGTGTTAATTGTAGGGGTACCCCTGTTGCTGGAGATCAGAAGTGTCCGGTGAGAGAAAGATAGATTGAGGTTGCCAGGGTCAGAGTAGTACAGAAGATGTTGTATGCTGAGGCATTGAAGAAAGTAGTAGAGGAAGATGGTACATGGTGAGGGATCCTAAAGGGCTCCCTGTGAGTAGGCAAAGGGCAATAGAGAGTGACAGGAATAACATGTGCTTCAGTAAGGTTGGCTTCTTAGCCATGGTTATCAACACAGACAATTTACTTAACAAAATATAAATGCAACATGCAAAGGGTCCCATAAATTTCCCCCAAAAAGTTATTTCTCTAAAATGTTGTGCACAAATTAGTTTAAATCCCTTTTAGTCAGCATTTCACCTTTGGTAAGATAATCCATCCACCTGACAGGTGTAGCATTTCAAGAAGCTGAATAAACAGCATGATAATTACACTTGTGCACCATGTGCTGGGGACAATAAAAGGATACTCCAAAATGTGCAATTTTGTCAGACAACAACACAATGCCATAGATGTCTCAAGTTTTGAGGGAGTGCACAATTGGCATGCTGATTGCAGGAATGTCCACCAGAGCTGTTGCCAGAGAATTTCATGTTAATTTCTCTACCATAAGCTGCCTCCAACGTCGTTTTAGAGAATTTGGCAGTACGTCCAACCGGCCTTACAACCGCAGAGCACTTGTAACCATGCCAGCCCAGGACCTCCACATCGGGCTTTTCCCCCTGCGGGATCATTTGAGACCAGCCACCTGGACAGCTGATGAACCTGAGTAGTATATCTGTCTGTAAATAAAGCTATTTTGTGGGGAAAAACTCATTCTGATTGGCTTGGCCAGGCTCCCCAGTGGGTGGGCCTTACTCCCAAGTGGGAGGGCATAGCCCACCCATGGTTGCGCCCCTCCCCAGTAATGTGAAATCCATAGATTATGGCCTAATGAATTGATTGAAATTGACTGATTTCCTTATATGAACTGTAACTCAGTACAATCGTTGAAATTGTCACGTTGCGATTTTGTTTCTTCAGGTGGCAGCAGCAGAGAGGTGTATGGGTGTATGAGGTTTTACTGCAGAAGAGTTACAAGGTGTGTTGAACGATAGTGTCCCGCCCTGTAGGATCAGATAGGGCCAAGTAGTGGAATAGCGTGTGAGGCTTTATTAATGGGTGTAGGGTTACTTGGTAGGGCAATATTTCTTCCCTTTCCCAATTATCATTCCCTACCATATTAGTTTCACAAAGTGTAATGAATTTATAGAACCGTAGGTAGACACAGCCCACACATTAGGCGGTGGTGACGGTTAGCTAGCTACGTTCATCTGTTTTTTGTTAACATTGTAGCTAAATGGGATTGCTAGCTCTCTACTTAATTATTCGTACTATATACTAATTGTCTGTGTTTGTTTGTTATTTTCTTTGCAGACGATCATGATATACCGGCACAGACAAATGAGGCACAGGGAAAAGGGCGCCATTTGAGACGGAACCATTCTTCTCTGCTGTACCTTGAGGAAGGCTTCCTTCTGCTCCAGGTGTTTACTGATGAGGGGGATGACATGGTCTGTCTCAGCCATGGCTCCCAGCTTGTCATGGCCACCACACCAGTCCTCATCTCGCCTGTACTCTTGCTCCAGACTCTCCAGCACACTGCATACCTGAGGAGGGCACAGTCGTCTCAGTTAGTCCTCACAGTAGGTCACACACAGTTTCGAGGTGCCAAGGAACCGGAAGTACAGCCATTATGCAGCCTTTTCCGTCTTTGAGTTTAAAAAATAAATACAAATAATGTACCTTTATTTCACGAGGCAAGTCAGTTAAGAACAAATACTTATTTACAATGACGGCCTAGGAACAGTGGGATAACTGCCTTGTTCAGGGACAGAACGGCAAGATGTTGACCTTCTCAGCTTGAGGATTCGATCTAGCAACCTTTCAGTTACTGGCCCAAAGCTCTAACGACTAGGCTACCTGCCGCCCAGTTTAACCAAACACAAAACCACATCATCCTCTGTGTCTTTTCATTTTATTAAAGGAGTGGGAATTCATATTTTTTTCTTGTTTATTGAGGATATAGCTAGAGACAGGATGATGTGATTAAAGAGAGAACGCCTCTCAAGTAGGCCCTCCAGGCCTCCACCACCATTTGTCTTAATGGATGGGAAATGCTCGAGGCGGTTTTTGAGTGATTCAGCTAAAACTAAAAGCAATTCAGGGAGCACTGCGTGTGGGTGGGGTGGACACACACCTGCTCTGAGGTCTTGTAGAAGGCCACAGAAGCGTTGACCAGCTTGAGTCGATCCTCCATCTTGAGCATGAGCTGCTGCCAGTGCATGGCCACCTTCTCGGCGCAGGCCCGTATGCCGTCCGGGTCAAAGTGGCCCGCCTGGAGCATGACCTCAGCCTTCTGCTGCACCTGCAGGGCACTCTGGTGGGTCTTCTGGAGGGAATTGGCATGAAACAGGGACTGAGGGGACAGAGAGAGAGAGGTTTGTTTAGGGTCAGGGTAAGTGAGGGGTCAATGTTACATGATCGTGTCTTAATTGCAATGTACATGGTAAATATGAAGTTTTTGAACATGTGCTTACATTTTTTTTTTTTTTTTACATGTGCTAAGACTTGAGATCGTTTCATGTTTACATTTGTCTTCTACAATGATGTTTTTTTGGGGGGGGCTGAGAGAACATTCACTAAATGAGTCATTGGAGCATGTCGAAACTGAGAGGTTCAAAAGAAAGGGTAGCGCTGCTCTCGGATCAGCTTTCCACATTCAAATCTTACCTTAATTACTTCATAATACTGATGACGGATCAGCTCCTAGAGAGATATTATCACCTATGGCTGCAAATACAGAGGTGGCTTATTCTAACGCTGACCCAATAATGATGCACTAAATCACAGATTTGGCATATCATTGCGCATGTTGTTACACACCATGAAATATATTGAGACAGAAGGCTACAATTTGCACGACTTCAATATGATTTCCTATAGGCCTACTGTATTTATCTTTTAATGTAGTCATCTCGGTTTTCACTTGAAGCATGTTTTCATCCCTCCGCATGTTTAACAATGGCAAAGACGTTGGCAACTTTGTATCTGTTGTATCTGTTGGCAACTTCCGAAGTTTTCAGCGGTCACAGAGAGACAGACGAACGTCTTGATTCCATGTTTGGCGGAGAGAGGGGCAAAAAAAAAGCATCTAACAGCGCACCCAGCTGTTCTATGTTGTCTGAGGCAGGTGCTAAATAACAAGCGTTTTTCAAGTTTCAACTTTTTCGAGCTGTTTCCCAAAAATCTCGAGGAGATTTAATGACGCTCCTACGATGGTTCTAATTATGAATTTAGCCATAAGATGCTTTTGGGAAACTGGGCCTGGTCAATAGTAGTGCACGGTATGGGAAATAGGGTGCCATTTGTGATGTACCCTAGTCTGCCGACTTCCTCTCCTATGTTTTCCATCATCTCACATACGTATGTCCTCTAGGAAGGAAAGATTCAGTTGTAACCGTGTCAAACGGCTGCCTGTTTCTGTTGCTTGGCTAGTCAGCAGCATCACAAAGGAAGAAATACATCTAAATTTAAGAGACACCGAATGCACGTTTTTACAAGTGTACTCAATCTTACGGAATTCAACCCTGACAGGCAAACTACCATGTTGTGCTTTCCCTGCCAGATCCAGGCCTGGTTTACAACTATAAATTCACCAGAGATAACCAACGCAGGAGAAACGGAAAGGATGCAGTCAAGAGTCATTCAACCGTTCTGCACTTACACAAGAAGGAATACAGTATTTAACTTTTAGTTACTACTTTGAATCAAAAATATGATGATTTGTGTATTGTCAAAAACAAAGCAAAGTTCAGGAATTGTCTCCAAACAGAATGCGATCAATTGAGTATGTCTTTTGAATTGAGTTTGAAAATTCCATTTGAAATATTTATTGAATCGGTACAAGGCAATGTACCGTTACATAACAAACATGGACTTTCCTCACTGGATGAATCCTGTTACCCAACACTATAGGCCTTCCTACACTATACCATGGAGCATGCTTGCACCCTAAATGCCACCCTATTCCCTTTATAGTGCACTACGTTCGCCCTGGGCCCATAGGGCTTTGGTCAAAAGTGGTACACTACAGTATATAGGGAATATGGTGCCATTTGGGATGCACACCAGGCAACTGGTCCACAGCTAATGGAGGGTAACTCCTCAGGGAATGACAGGAACAAGAGCCATACACCCTTCCTAAAGCATCCATCTCAGAGGAGTATTATACCAAATAACAGTTGTTGGTTCCTGTAGTGTAGAACGCTCTGCCAATGCAGTTACCTTAACAATATCCATTTAACATCTAATATGATACACTACATGACCAAAAGTATGGTGACACCCTTTCAAATGAGTAGATTCAGCTATTTCAGCCACACCCGTTGCTGACAGGTGCACAAGAAATATTCGTTGGGAGATTCATGAAATGGGTTTCCATGGCCGAGCAGCCGCAAACAAGCCTAGGATGCCCATGCGTGGTGTAAAGCTCGCCGCCATTGGACTCTGGAGTGAGGAATCACGCTTCACCATTTGGCAGTCCGACGGAAGAATCTGTGTTTTTGGCGGATGCCAGGAGAACACTACCTGCCCCAATGCATAGTGCCAACTGTAAAGTTTGGTGGAGGAGAAATAATGGTCTGGGGCTGTTTTTCATGGTTTGGGCTAGGCCCTTTAGTTCCAGTGAAGGAAAATCATAACAACAGCATACAATGACATTCTAGATGATTCTGTGCTTCCAACTTTGTGATAACAGTTTTGGGGAAGGCTCTTTCCTGTTTCAGCATGACAATGCCCCCGTGCACAAAGCAAGGTCCATACAGACATGGTTTGTCGAGATCGGTGAGGAAGAACTTGACTGGCCTGCACAGAGCCCTGACCTCAACCCCATCGAACACCTTTGGGATTAATTGGAACGCCGGCTGCGAGCCAGGCCTAATTGGCCAACATCAATACCCGACCTCACTAATGCTCTTGTTGCTGAATGGAAGCAAGTCCCCACAGCAATGATCCATCATCTAGTGGAAATAATGCCCATGATTTTGGAAAGATGTTCGACGATTGATACATGTAGTGTCTCAACCGGCTGGTTGAGCACATTTTTACCAAATTCTTCCTTTTTACATGTTAACTATTTATTTTCACATTCCTACTCTTCAAGGTCTCTACTAACAGGAATGGTACAATATGAATCCCTCACCTACTGCATTCCTGCCATTTATGCCATATCTTTGGTCACTGATTTTTTGTTTTCTTACAGACCTGAGTAGGCAAAGTTAAAGAGCCACAACACTGAACTGCGGCAACCCAAAAGGATACAATGTATGTAAATGTCAAAACGTGCTCTACCCGCCGGTTGGAAATAAGGTTGAAGAGCTTATTTTCATTCCCACAAATGGATTCAGAGCTGTGCTGGATGGGATTCAGGACACACACATGCATGCTCGCACAAAAGAATGCACTGGAACAGGCCACTGGGCCTCCGGTACCAGGCTCCAGTTCTCAGAGTGAGAGCCACGGCAGAGCCTGTGTGTGCTGATACAGGACTTTACCGGGCAGCCCCATCCTGTGTGTGTGTGAGCGTCATGCTCAGACCAGCAGCTATTTAAAGAGCTGAACGAAAACAAGCAGTGCACTGGTGTTGAGAGAGAATGTTTGTGTGTGTGTGTGTGACTAAGCGTGTATGGAGTTTACACCAAATATATGTGTATGTGTGTGTGTGTGCGTGCGCCCATGCGTGTGTATGTAGTTTCATGACAGCGCACATTGAAGTGATTAGCCTTGTCAGTCTGGTTTGGCGGGGGGAAGCAGTTACCTCGATGGCCAGCTGGAACTGTTCATGCTCCCTCTGGAGTTGCTCTGCCTCTGACAGCGAGCTGGCATTCACCATGCTGGCATTCAGCATGGAATCCCCATTCCGGATCCAGCCCAGGACCTGCACAGGACACACAGAGTAGGAGTACAGTTAGGCCTGGGCCAGAGGAGGCTGGTGAGGGTAGGACGGCTCATAATAATGGCTGTAATTTGGTGAATAGAATGGTATCAAACACATGGAAACATGTTGTTCCTGTGTTTTTCATACAATTCCAATTATTCTGTTCCAGCTATTACTATTATATGAGCCTGTACTCCGACTTAAAGTGCCACCAGCCACCACTGGTGGGCAAACGTTCTGGGCAAACATCAGCTCGCAGGAAGCTATGGTCAATGTGGCTTGAAGAACTCTGGATTATTGGTTGGCGTCACGTAACATAATACAGTACACATGTCACTTTCTTTATGAGCATGAAGATACTCAGACATGGTTAACTGTAAACAGCAGTTGAAAACCTAAGGATGGATTTAGAAACACACAAAGTCATTTAGACAGAGCTTATGTAATGCATATCTAATGCAATCCCAAAATCAAGCATGAAATACAACTAGAGGCACAAAGCGCTTCGGAACAGTTTAGCTTCATAAAAGCACACATTTTTGGCATAGTTCGACATAAACAAGGGAATAAACTAGGATTAGCAGTAGTATTTTCTTCACGGGCATTTTACTATTAGATATTACATATGTTCCCTTTTGTTCATTTAGGAATCCCACGAGGGATTAGAAACATGGATTGTTTTTCCTCTCTAGTGTCCTAAAACTCAGAGACCCCCAGGTCAGGGGGATACTGAGGATGGCTAATCTCTACCACCCTCTTTCTTTCTTTATTTCTCTCGCTCTCTCTTTCTGTCGGTCTGTCTCTGTACGTGTCTGTCTGTCCCTTCACCTCTCTCTTTCTTTCTGTCTCCTTTCTTTCTGTCTCATTCTCTCCCTCATTCTTTCTCCTCCTCCCTCCACCACCACCACAATACCTGGGCTGAGCACAGTCCCAGAAGCCTCCTTCAGAGATACTCTGCGACAATCAGGCTTATTTCCTGCCTTCCTTCCATTAGAGTGCATCATGCAAAGTGGAGCCTCTTCACTCACAAGTCCCCGGTGACAGCAGTTCTGGCCCTCATTTACTACAATGTACCCAATTACTACCCAAATGAGAATAGTGCAGAATGCGGCTAGCGCGAGGCGAGACACCGAGGATGGTGTGAGGGAAGTTAGCAGCCATCTGGGAACACCTTTCTAATACTGAGTTGCGCAATCCATGTATCAATTGTCTCCATGCTTAAAAATCCTTCTTTAGCCTGTCTCCTCCCCTTCACCGATAATAACTGAAGAGGATTTGACGAGTGACATCAATAAGGGATCATGGCTTTCACCTAGATTCACCTTGTCAGTCCATGTCATGTTAAGGTGTTATTAATGTTTTTCATAGTCAGTGTACGCGTGTCACTACCACTGCGACAAACACAATTCATGATTTACGGAAACTGCAGCATTTTTTCGGTTGAGACGTGTTTCGTCTGGAAATATTATCCAATATATATATATATCAATTTCATTTGAGATTGAGGCTGAATAATTTAATAGTAGATTTAATATTGACTATAAGAAGTGATTTGCTATGTGGATGGCCTGGTTGAATTCAGTCTGAGAGAGGGATCCAGCATATTTTAATCATCCATCTGTATTTCCACAGTTTGCATTTCTTGAATAGTGAATACTGAATGTGCTCTCTGTCAAACTGACATTCAGATTAAAATGTCCTCAACGAGCTGCTCTCTCAGACTGGCGTCCCAAATGGCACCCTATTCCCTACATTGTTCCCTACCTTTGCCCTGGTCAAAAGTCATGTACTATGTCAGGAATAAGGTACCATTTGGGGCGCAACTTCGGAGTGACACAGATGATACTTTACTAGCCTGTCGGAGGATGATTAAATAACCACAACAGCTGAAGAAAATGCATTTCAAGTTTAGTGTTTCTCAATGGCACTGGCACACATTGAGTTGACATTTCACCCTACAAGCAGAAAAGTAGTTAGAAACATGTTTGAGTGAAAAGCAGCCTTCACCAAGCAGCTGATACAAGCCAAACATTGAACCACTGCTGGCAGCCATGCACTCACACCGACTGTTTGATGTGGGGTGTATCCTGCTGCGTTCTCCCATTGTGTGTGTGTGTGTGTGTGTGTGTGTGTGTGTGTGTGTGTGTGTGTGTGTGTGTGTGTGTGTGTGTGTGTGTGTGTGTGTGTGTGTGTGTGTGTGCGCTGGAAACAGCTATGGACTCTCACCAGTCCAGTTCACCCTAATTAGCCAGAGTGTGTTTGTGACTGCATATACAGTGGCTTCTGAAAGTATTCACACCCCTATTGTGTGTCACTGGTATACACACAATACCCCATAACGTCAAAGTGGAATTATGTTTTTTGAAATGTTTACATGAAGAGCTTAAATGTCTTGAGTCAATATGTATTCAACCCCTTTGCTATAGCAAGCCTAAATATGTTCAGGAGTAAACATTTGCTCAACAAGACACATGATAAATGGCATGTGTACAATAACAGGGGTTAACAGGATTTTTGAATAACTACCTCATCTCTGTACCCTACACATATCATTATCTGTAAGGTCCCTCATTCGAGCAGTGACTTGCACACACAGATTCAACCACAAAGACCAGGGAGGTTTTCCAATGCCTCACAAAGAAGCGAACCTATTGGTAGATGGGTAAAAAATAAAACAAAAGCAGACACTGAATATCCCTTTGAGCATGGTGAAGTAATTAATTACACTTTGGATGGTGTATCAATACACCCAGTCACTACAAAGATACAGGGCTCCTTCCTAACTCAGTTGCCGGAGAGGAAGGAAACCGCTCAGGGATTTCACCCTGAGGCCAATGGTGACTTTAAAACAGTTACAGAGTTTAATGGCTGTGATAGGAGAAAACTGAGGATGGATCAACAACATTGTAGTTACTCCACAATACTAACCTAAATGACAGAGTAAAAATAAGTTAAAAAATAAAAATATTCCAAAATATGCATATCCTGTTTGCAATAAGGCACTAAAATAAAACTGTAACCAAATATGGCAAATAAATGTACTTTATGTCCTGAGAAAAAAAGTGTTATGTTTTGGGAAAATCCAATACAACACGTCACTGAGTACCACTCAGCAAGGACCAGGGAGTCTACTTTCCAACAGAGAGCCGGAGACAAATGCACCTTTCAGCAAGACTATAGCCTAAAACACAAGGCCAAATATGCACTGGAGTTGCTTACCAAGATAACATTGAATGTTCCCGAGTGGCCTAGTTACAGTTTTAACTTAAATCGGCATGAAAGTATATGGCAGGACTTGAAAATGGCGGTCTAGCAATGATCAACAACCAACTTGACAGAACTTGAAGAAATGTTGTACATTCCAGGTGTGCAAAGCTCTTAGAGACTTACCCAGAACAGCTGTAATCGCTACCAAAGGTGATTTTAACATTTGAGTCAAGGGTGTGAGATATTCCTGCATTTAATTTTCAATAAACTTGCAAACATTTCCAAACATTTGTTTTCACTTTGTCATTATAGGGTATTGTGTATCACAGGAGGATGGTGGCACCTTAATTGGGGAGGAATGGTATCAACAACATCAAACACATGTGTTTGATGCCATTCCATTCGCTCCGTTCCAGCCATTATTATGAGCCGTCCTCCCCTCAGCAGCCTCCACTGTTGTGTATAGATGGGTGAGAAAAACATGTATTTAATCCACTTAGAATTCAGGCTGTAACACTGCAAAATGTGGAATAAGTCAAGGGGTATAAATACTTTCTGACGGCACTGCACAATATGAGCGTGTGTATGTGCGTGCGTACTCCCACCCACCTGTTTGACCTCTGACTGCAGGTGGCGGAGCTGCAGACACTCCTGCAGTCTCTTCTGGGTCTGGTCAGCGCTGACGTCCAGCTCATGCTGCTTCTCATGGAGGAACTCCAGCAGCTCCTGGACCTGAGTGGCCAGATCCACCTCTTTTTCCCCAGTCAGCTCAATGCCTGTACCACCACACGAAACTACTGTCACGACCACATGAAACCATACAGTCACAAATAGTTACATTCCATAAGTTAGCCTATTCGGGTTGTCGGGTTTTAAAGGTTCTGCTCTTCTTCCTGTCAGGAGAGCCTGAACGCTAAGACCAAATTGTATTGGATTTGTTTGACTCTTTGTGGTATATATGAAGGATGTGTTATAAACTGTAGCACTAGGTGGCGCTAGTCCACCAGTCCTTCTCCATTTCAATCTGCAGTGTTCCTTCGCAATTAACAAATTAAATCACCCTACTTAAAAAGACAACACTTCCCTTCAATGTCTAATTAAATAATGACTGTGATTACCCCTAAACCCCGGGGTTATCAAGTCTATCCCAAATGGAACCCTATTCCCTATAATGCACAACGTTTGACCTGAGCTAGGAGGAGCACCACTCCAAAAACCTGCAATGAAACTGTCCATACTGTAAATGCACACTATAAAATGTGACACTAGTACAGCTGGCTATTTTAACCTCCCATCCTGAAATATTGTCTAGAGCCCAGCACAAACCTTTGGAGGGCTTAAGTCTTCATTGGTCCCGACTGAGGGGGATGTCACAGTCCACACAGTCCATGAAGGGCACACGAGGGTGGCCCAGATTTCAGCTCCACCCCCCTCCCTCCCCTTCCTCCCCCCTCTTGGCACAGAGTGATGGCTGGCACGGTGGATGCTCCTCACCCCTCTGGTGTGTGTGAGGGGGGCTATGGGGAGGTGGTGTGGGCGCGTCCCAAATGGCACTCCATTCCATATAAAGTGCACTACTTTTGACCCGGGCTCATAGGGCTCTGGTCAAAAGTAGTGTATTATATAGGGAATAGAGTACAATTTGCGATGCAGCTCAGGCCTCGTATTAAGCCCCATGCAGTGCAGGGGGGGGTAAGAGGATTGTGCTGAGGGAGAAGGAAAGCCATGCTTTTTTAACCTAATTCCTGACTCCTCTCTCTCCAGATGGTTAACTCCAGATTCGACCCAGCACCTCTGATGCTGCCTCCCTCCAACCCATCCTACCTATCAATTCCTTCCACTTGGCCCAAGTCAGGTGACCTCTGCTCTCTCTCAGTTGGCAGGGCAGCACATTCTCAGTCATATCAATGCTCCTTCCTGTCCCAATCTATGAACCCGCAGACACAATAGGAGTCTTACAGCCAGAAACAGACTGCCAAATTTCAGATGGGCTTTTTCATTTTTAGCCCAGCCGGCATGTCTAAATAGTTATTTTTAGTTGTTGTGCAGAATGATCATTGTTTGGCTAATAATGGGAGCCTGAAGGGAAGAAATGGGACTGTTTTGGGGCTTTCAAGACAAAAAATGCACCTGTGTTAGAAAAGGCTGGACCTCCGCTAGAAAGGTGGCTGTCAGAAGTATTACAATGTAAACATACTTTTAATCTGCATATTTCAAGACATGGCATATGGGGGTGTAGTGAGATACCCAATGGACTGGACGATTCGCTTCTCATCACTCATCTTGAAAAAAACGTATACTTAAAACTTGAAATATGTACATACTAAAAACTTGGAAATTAATCAACCCACCATCAACAGAATGGAAAAATCGAGTGATTTATTATTAAAACATTGAAATAGCACGGGCGACCGAGAAAAACAAATTGATACAATTTAAGGCCTAGTGGCAAACAATCATGCAGGCACTAGGGATGGGGGTGTGGCCAGGCACTAGGGATGGGGGTGTGGCCAGGCACTAGGGATGGGGGTGTGGCCAGGCACTAGGGATGGGGGTGTGGCCAGGCACTAGGGATGGGGGTGTGGCCAGGCACTAGGGATGGGGGTGTGAGCTTGCGATTCTGGGCAGATGAGATGTAATCAATGTTTGTGTGCGTCTGTAAGTTCTTGTTCGTATGTAAAAGTTTGTAAATGGAGTAAAAAAAACACAAAATACAAAAAGAAAAAAGAAAGTTAAAGGAGAAATGCTTCAACCTAAAAAAAAAAAAGGAAGGCCTTAAAAATGGTCAAAGACTCCAGCCACCCAAGACATAAACATAACACCGGGAAGTGGTATAAGCATTAGAAAGTATATATACTGTAAATAGGCATATGTCTGGATTTGATTAGAGCTTTGATCTAGCCTGATGCAACCTGAGCCTGATGAGCCATCCATAAAAAAATGAATGATGAGCCCTACATTAAAGTCATTTAATGATCCCAAGGCCCCCAAAAAAAACAAATGATTGTGCCGTTATCCAACACAAACACGATATAGGCTACAGCACATTACGCACAACAGAAAAAAAGCCCATAGATGTAGCCAGCTATATGCTCTCTTGGGTAAATAAATGAAACTAGCTCCAGTAGGCGAATCTGTTTTAGTGTGAACTGTATTACTGTACTGTATTGTATCATACAGACTGTTGAAACCATGATAAAGCGGGGAGAGAACATGTGATTCTGGTGCAGCACATGCAGCCTACAAAGTTACAAGTATAAACTAGCTTATTTGATTGTTATTTAGAAATTTAATTAGGGCCTATTTGTATAATTAGTAGGCTGACGCATATATACCTTATGTCGGCTGACACATACACACGCATGTTCCCCTAATATTCTTAGCCTACCTCCTCTTCCTCTCTCTATTGTTGCTTCATTCCTTCCTCGCTTTCAACAGTTAAATTAAATAAGTTTAGTTGTCCTTATCTTATCATTCAAATGACATCCTTGAATAATATAGGACAAAAATGAGATGCAGAATGCTTTCACTTCTCTTCACAAAAATTGAATGGTTATGGGTCTGAATAAATAACTCCTATAGCCTACCGCCATCACTCGTTCGCTCTTCATTCAAACTACCCGTGAGTTCTATTTGGCTGCTTTATTTAACATTCAGCCAACAAGAGTTTGCGTCCCTCTTCGAATAGTCTACTGGCGTAAAAAAAAAAAATGCACAAATAAAATAAATGTCCAGCAAGCTATTCTAGTCAAGCTTTTCCTGCATGGGACTCCAAGAGCTAAGGAGCGTTTAGTAATGAGAGGCCAGCGGAGCACAGCTGCGTGTGTATTGGGCAAGAGACAGAGGTCATAAGTTCGAAGCTTATTATGCACAACCCATCATTAATTAGATACATAAAAGGATAATACTGCATTGGATGTATTACTGTATGTATTAAAGAGGTAGGCTAGAACATCTATATACAGGGCTATATTTATATATCAATATCGAACAGGATTATCTATTTTGGATGCAATTAGAATGGAGTGGATGGAGAGAGAGAAAGACTGTCGAGAGTTTTCACGCGAGCACTGATTTAAAGCAACGATATTCGATTGATAGCCTGTTTTAAAACTCTGCAGCTTCAATTTAAAAAGGTAAAGCCTTTACGATTAAAAAAATACAGTGACCCGAAAGACAGATAAGAGGTGGGTAAAATAGACATTCGGTCTTTATATTACTGTAGCATGGACTATGCTGAAGAAAATGCAGGCCTATCTGTCACAAGAAAAAAAAAGAGTTACCATGATGAGATGATAGGTCTACATGCATTGTGAACTGAGCTCCATACTGAGATGGGCTGTCTGTCCTCACCCTGTGCGTTGATGATTCATCATGCAGAGGCCTTAGAGAGGCCAGATTTAGACATCACATATAATGTAACAGTTCCATTTCACGTCATGCTGTTCATATAAATAATTTATTCTAATTTACCGGCTTCTCGCAGTTACTTATCCTGGGAAAAGGGAGTGGTTTTGGGTGGTAAATCCCGGTAAATCTCGGTAACAGGGTTTACACTATTCAAATGATGTACACTCCCTCCCTCCCTCCCTTGTAACCGGCTCCAGTCTGGTCTCAGTATCTCTCACCTGAGGCCTGGACTTCCATGATGTACTGGTGCAGGTCCTGTCCCTGCTGCATCACCTCGAAGGTCATGTTGTTCATGGCCAGCTTGCGCTCCGTGTGGCGCTGCAGCCGCTGCTCGGCCAGGTTCAGGTCCTCCGAGTTGAAGTCGTTCACCTGGCGCAGCAGGTCCTCGTTCCACGAGTCCAGCTCCGCCGTCACCTGCAGGGAGGTCAGCCAGGCAAGGTTAATGATGTTAGTGTTGCACCTGGATGGGCCAAGGTACTCACACTGAGACCGAGTGTTATCGATTATGGAATTAAGTCGTTATGTGCAGCTCAGATGATACTGTGAAAGATGAAGCTATACCAAACAAAGCTATTCCACTGGACATACAGTACATTACATGGATAGTAGCTTTATCCCAGTATTATTGTTCTTCATGACAGCATTGGGTAATAATCCCCCACCAAGTGAATTACTACTGTAGTCATTTAAGTTCTACTGATAGTCTTTCTTTTATTCACTGTGGTATAATGCCATGTTTTTCTGAAACTGTAAGAGCCTAGATACATCCATTGGTAATTCACGGCACGTCTCGGCCTAGGACATACCAAAGAGCAACACTGCTTCACACTGCAGTTCAGTGGAGGCCCAGTCCTCATCAGGGACTACATAGACAGTTATCTATCAAAGTCAACTGACATCAGGTCTCTCCAAGCATTATACTAATATCATTAGATTACTGTGTGGCCAGCAGATGCCATCTCACAAACACACAAACACATTCTCATGCGCATACACACACACACACACACACACACACACACACACACACACACACACACACACACACACACACACACACACACACACACACACACACACACACGTAGACACCAGTGGAGGCTCCTCACAAGAGAAAGGGGAGGACCATCCTCAGTGAATTTCAGAAAAATACACATATTGAAATATTTAAAAAGTTATAATTTTCAGATAAAACTATACTAAATATACTCATGTCACGAAATAATTGATTAAAACACACTGTTTTGCAATGAAGGTCTACAGTAGCCTCAACAGCACTCTGTAGGGTAGCACCATGGTGTAGCCAGAGGACAGCTAGCTTCTGTCCTCCTCTGGGTACATTAACTTCAATACAAAACCGAGGAGGCTCATGGTTCTCACCCCCTTCTGTAAACATACACAGTAATTATGACAACTTCCAGAGGATGTCCTCCAACCTATCAGAACTCTTGTTGTCCACCCAATCATAGGATCAGCGAATAAATCTAGTACTTAGAGCATAAGCTACAGCTAGCTAGAAAATGGAACAACTTCATTTCTTCTTCAACAATGAAGGAGAAGCAAGAGAGAGAGTGAAAAAGAGAGAAGGGGCTAGCTAAACTCAGCAAAAAAATGAAACCATGACCCTGTCTTTCAAAGATAATTCGTAAAAATCTAAATAACTTCACAGATCTTCATTGTAAAGGGTTTAAGCATGCTTCCCATGCTTGTTCAATGAACTATAAACAATTAATGAACATGCACCTGTGGAATGGTCGTTAAGACACTAACAGCTTACAGATGGTAGGCAATTAAGGTCACAGTTATGAAAACGTAGGACACGAAAGAAGCCTTTCTACTGACTCTGAAAAACAACAAAAGAAAGATGCCCAAGGTCTCTGCTCATCTGTGTGAACGTGCCTTAGGCATTCTGCAAGGAGGCATGAGAACTGCAGATGTGACCAGGTCAATAAATTGCCATGTCAGTACTGTGAGACTCCTAAGACAGTGCTACAGGGAGACAGGACGGACAGCTGATCGTCCTCGCAGTGGCAGACCACGTGTAACAACACCTGCACAGGATCGGTATATCCAAACATCACACCTACGGAACAGGTACAGGATGGCAATAACAACTGCCGAGTTACACCAGGAATGCACAATCCCTACATCAGTGCTCAGACTGCCTTCAATAGGCTGAGAGAGGCTTGTAGGCCTGTTGTAAGGCAGGTCCTCACCAGACATCACCGGCAACAACGTTGCCTACGGGCACAAACCCACCGTCGCTGGACCAGACAGGACTGGCAAAAAAAGTGCTCTTCACTGACGAGTCGCGGTTTTGTCTCACCATGGGTGAAGGTCGGATGCGCGTTTATTGTCGAAGGAATGAGCGTTCCACCGAGGCCTGTACTCTGGAGCGGGATCGATTTGGAGGTGGAGGGTACGTCATGATCTGGGGGCTGTGTGTCACAGCATCATTGGACTGAGCTCGTTGTCATTGCAGGCAATCTCAACGCTGTGCGTTACAGAGAAGACATCCTCCTCCCTCATGTGCTACCCTTCCTGCAGGCTCATCCTGACATGACCCTCCAGCATGACAATGCCACCAGCCATGTCTCAGTTGTTGAATCTTGCTATGCTGAAAATAAATGCAGTTGACAGTGAGAGGACGTTTCTTTTTTTTGCTGAGTTTATAGTTAGTTGAATTTTTTTCCACTTTCACTGACTTATCTAGCGAATGCAGCTAGTTAGTTTCTCCTACTCATACAACCGGCTGAAAACAGAGAGGGATTCTAGGTTAGCTAGATGACTATGGCTATCCAACACTGGAACTCTTCCAAGTCAAGTTCAACTTTTGCTTGTTTTAATTTATTGCCACCAGTACCCACCAGTGTATCTGCTAAACTACATGCTGTACACTGTACTGCATGATTGTAGCGGGTCTACTAGTGCATTAGTTCTAGTAGCTATGTTGACTATGATGTTAGCTAATATGGTGATAACGATGTAGGCTGTGTGTTGGGGTTAGTGGTTCTGAAATTAAATGACAGTCTGGGCTTGGATAGGTTTTTTTTTGCCTGTTGTGTTGTACAATGAAGTCCACAAACGAAGGGAAAAGCTGAGAGGAGGAGAGCGCATAGATGCGAGAAGGAATTATACAATGAGCAAAGTGATCGTGTTTGTTGGTGGCTGCTATGAAAGTGAATGATGCGGGGATCAGGGGTGTATTCATTCTGCCGATTCTGTTGGAAAACGTTTCTTAAAACGGAAGAAAACAGAACGAAACGGGGATAAACCTACCTGAATTTGTCCATTAGAAACTCTCGGTTTGCAACTGTTTGGACTAGTGTTTACACCCTAGATCAGCTAGATGCAGGCAAGCGCGTGCAAGGCGGTATTGAATGTGTCACTGTCCGTCAACTTGATTACTCACATTTTTCTCCTGACTTGTGCACCTCCGTCGTAAACTTTAATTTCTAGGCTAGGTTGTAGCAACCTTATGATGGGTATCGGGAAAAATGTGTAATAAAAATAAGGCCATGCTCATAAAAAAAATAATCGTCCTCCCTGATCTTAAACAGCACCGCCGTTGGCACACACCCAGCCACCCCCACGCACAGACCGTCCCCCCTCTCCCGCTCCTTTCCCTTGACCCCCACCCCCCAGCCTCTGGTGCCTCACCTCGATGGTGTACTGCTCAAAAATGCGTAGCTGCAGGAAGATGTCAAGCTTGATCTTCCTCTCATGGAACAGCTCCTCCATCTGGCCCTGGGCCTCATCCAGCTGCTGCAGGACACTCTCAATGTGGGCGATGGAGCTGTTGTGGGGCATCTTGTTGGTGGACATGGCAGCGTCCCTGGATGGGGAGAGAGAGAGAGCAGCAAGATTTGTGACCTGTTGCCACAAGAAAAGGGCAACCAGTGAAGAACAAACACCATTGTAAATACATCCCATATTTATGTTTATTTATTTTCCCTTTTGTACTTTAAATATTTGCCCATCGTTACAACAACATATATAGACATAATATGACATTTGAAATGTCTTTATTCTTTTGGAAATTCTGTGTGTCATGTTCACGGTTCATTTTTATTGTTTATTTCACTTTAGTTTATTATCTACTTCACTTGCTTTGGCAATGTTAAGATATGTTTCCAATTCCAATAAAGCCCTTGAATTGAAAGGGGGTGAGAGAGGGATTGTTATTATTTCTGGGGTTATTGCTTTGCTTGTGTTGACAATGTAAGTTGCAGAGAGAGACACAGAGAGAGAGACACAGAGAGAGAGACACAGAGAGAGAGAGACAGACAGACAGACACAGAGAGAGAGACACAGAGAGACAGAGAGAGAGACAGAGAGAGACACAGAGAGAGAGACAGAGAGACAGAGAGAGACACAGAGAGAGACAGGCCTAAACATCAGCGCCACAGGTAACTTCCACAAAGGTGTGAACGATCTGAGAGACAAGGCAAGAAGGGCATTCTATGCCATCAAAAGAAACATAAATTTCAACATACCAATTAGGATTTGGCTAAAAATACTTGAATCAGTCATAGAGCCCATTGCCCTTTATGGTTGTGAGGTCTGGGGTCCGCTCACCAACCAAGACTTCACAAAATGGGACAAACACCAAATTGAGACTCTGCACGCAGAATTCTGCAAAAATATCCTCCGTGTACAACGTAAAACACCAAATAATGCATGCAGAGCAGAATTAGGCCGATACCCACTAATTATCAAAATCCAGAAAAGAGCCATTAAATTCTACAACCACCTAAAAGGAAGCGATTCACAAACCTTCCATAACAAAGCCATCACAAACAGACAGATGAACCTGGAGAAGAGTCCCCTAAGCAAGCTGGTCCTGGGGCTCTGTTCACAAACACAAACACACCCTACAGAGCCCCAGGACAACAGCACAATTAGACCCAACCAAACCATGAGAAAACAAAAAGATAATTACTTAACACATTGGAAAGAATTAACAAAAAAACAGAGCAAACTAGAATGCTATTTGGCCCTACACAGAGAGTACACAGCGGCAGAATACCTGACCACTGTGACTGACCCAAAATTAAGGAAAGCTTTGACTATGTACAGACTCAGTGAGCATAGCCTTGCTATTGAGAAAGGCTGCCGTAGGCAGACATGGCTCTCAAGAGAAGACAGGCTATGTGCTCACTGCCCACAAAATGAGGTGGAAACTGAGCTGCACTTCCTAACCTCCTGCCCAATGTATGACCATATTAGAGAGACATATTTCCCCCAGATCACACAGATCCACAAAGAATTCGAAAACATATCCAATTTTGAAAAACTCCCATATCTACTGGGTGAAATTCCACAGTGTGCCATCACAGCAGCAAGATTTGTGACCTGTTGCCACGAGAAAAGGGCAACCAGTGAAGAACAAACACCATTGTAAATACAACCCATATTTATGCTTATTTATTTTATCTTGTGTCCTTTAATTATTTGTACATATATATATATATATATATATATATATATATATATATATATATATATATATATATATATATATATATATATATATGACATTTATAATGACATTTGTTGTCTTTACTGTTTTGAAACTGTTGTATGTGTAATGTTTACTGTTAATTTGTGTTGTTTTTCACTTTATATATTCACTTTGTATGTTGTCTACCTCACTTGCTTTGGCAATGTTAACACATGTTTCCCATGCCAATAAAGCCCTTGAATTGAATTGAATTGAATTGAGAGAGACAGAGAGAGACCAGAGAGAGACAGACAGAGAGAGACAGAGACAGAGAGACAGAGAGACAGAGAGACAGAGAGACAGAGAGACAGAGAGACAGAGAGAGAAAAAAAAGCCTGAGCTGTGAGATGGGTAGTACTCAGGGAGCAACTCAAATGGCAACCTATTCCCTTTATTGCGCACTACCCTTTGACCAGGGCTCCTAGTGGCGCATTTCCATTCACGATTTACCCAAAAGGCTCAGACTTTTCTGTTTCCATCTGCGCGGGACTGCTCCCGTGTCTCACTGGGCCATGGCTCCGGCTGACCTGCTCTGACTTGCAGCCAATTCCAGGCCATTGGTACATTACTGATGTCATTTACATAACAATGGCCAACTGTGAACTTGAACACCTTCTCACAAAGCAACTGTCTTAATGATGCAGATGTTGTTGATTCTGCTCTCTCCCCAAGTTCTTAGTGTCACACACCGATTGGAAACACAATTACGCTAGAGTTCACATTAACATGGGGGGGGAGGTCTCCATGGAAATGCGGCACTAGGAGTCTGTTCAAAAGTAGTGCACCATATAGGGAATAGGGTGCAATTTGGGACAGCACAAAAAAATATAAGTAAAATAGGAACAACGGAGTGTTCTTGTCATGGTGTTAGTGTTCAATAAGGGTGTTTTTAAAGTCAGAAACTGAATAACCCAATTCTCCTCATTGTAAAGGCACTTTAACGCACCTGCCCTTGGAGTGGACCCGGTCACGGCACTTTGTGGTACAGCCCGGGATTGAACCAGGGTCTGTAGTGCCTTAGACAGCTGTGCCACTCGGGAACACCTATCACCATGTAACACCGGTCACCATGTAGTATTGAACTTATTGTGTATAAGTCTAACGGTCTGACCCCCTTGACCCTCTCTCCTACGCAAGGACCCGAGGCCCATAAAACAAGTGAGTGTGTTTTGATGACTGCAGTGAGATGCCGTTATATTTCCATCACTCTTGACAATACAGTACAGTATTTCATAAATCGAGTGCTGATCTAGGATCAGGTACCGCTTTGTCCGTGTAATCTTCTTCATTACGATGTGAAAGGCAAAACTGTTCCTAGATCTGGGCCATTCATAAAGTTTCTCAGAGTGATCATTTAGGATCAAGTTCCCCCTGTCCGTGTACTCTTACACCAGGGTTGGGCTTAATTCAGAACTGATTTGAGAATGCCTCATAAATTCCAATTCAATTCCTGAATATGAATCGAATTTGAATTGAAGTAGTAAACCGAATACAGAATTGCAATTTGAATTTGAATGAAAGGAAATACAATACAATTCAGTGAAATTCAATGAAATTCAAATGCCTATTCTATTCTATATTAGGTGTAGTCTATACAAATATACAGTACATCTTGTACACAAAACATCTACCTGGGGTGGCAGGTAAACTAGTGGTTAGAGCGTTACACCAGTAACCCAAAGGTTGCACGATTGAATCCCTGAGCTGACAAGGTACAAATCTGTCATTCTGCCCCCTGAACAAAGCAGTTAACCCACTGTTCCTAGGCCATCAATCAAAATAAGAATTTGTTCTTAACTGACTTGCCAAGTTAAATAAAGGTAGAAAAAGTGCTTTATTCTTTGTTATCTGAAAGTGTGACCTGTCAGATTCAATTAAACTCTCATGTTCTATGACTGGGTGGAATTTCTTTGAATTGCACTGAATTCAATTCTACTTCCGGTCAATCAAACTCAAATTAAAATTATACTTCCTGTGGGGTTTGGCCAATTAAATCAGATGTTCAACTCCTGAGTTGAATGGGAGTCAATTCCAACATTCTTAGATCAGCACCCATACTCAGATGATGTATGATCAGTCCCACAGCCCCCTGCTGGGCTGTAACACATTCCGGGGGGAAGTTTCTAGGATCAGCATTCCCTTCCCCAATCCAAACCTTAACCAGTAGTGGTTAAAAGGCTCAACTGATCTAAGATCCGCACTGACCTGAGCTGCTGGATGAGGTCCTCTCCTTCCTTGATGACGTTGAGCGTAGCCTCCAGCGTGGCCGTCTGCTGCTGCTGGAACTGCTTGATGAGCTCCTGGACCGACTCCACCGAGTCTGAACACACCTCCTCCAACAGCTCCTTCTGGAGATCCTCCATCCACGTCCACAACTGGAGGGAGGGAAGGTGAGAGAGAGGGATGAGAGAGAGAGACAGCAACACAACTAGTCTGTGAGTGTCATATTTACTGTTCATTTTTATTGTTTATTTCACTTTTGTTTATTATCTACTTCATTTGCTTTGGCAATGTTAACATATGTTTCCCATGCCAATAAAGCTCTTGACTTGAATTGAATAGAAAATGAGAGAGAGGAAGGGAGAAAGGTTGGAGAGACGGGAGGGAGGAGGGTTGGAGGAAGACGGGGGAGAGGAGGGTTGGATGGAGAAAGGGAGGAGGGTTGGATGGAGAAAGAGTGAGAGTGAGAGTGAGAGTGAGAGAGACAGAGACAGAGACAGAGACAGAGACAGAGACAGAGAGAGAGAGGAGAGAGAGATTTAACACTACAGTACACAACATACCCACACCTTGTGGGAAAGCGTGTCAACAGATACAACATGTGCAATGTTGAGGACAACTGAACCACTATGTCAAAGTAATGCAATTGCTTAGTCAAAATAGACTAACTTCGGGTCTTTTCTTCATATGCACAATACATACGCAGCACATCTTGCTCTTTAGAATTCTTTAGAATTGTTTGACAGCGGGGAAGAAAATGCATTTCCATCTCCACAATTAGCAAACTGCTCCCCAAACGCACCTAAAATAGACTTCCATTCTTCAAGCTATAGTGATTTTTCACAGAGAAAGATTAACCGGCACTTTAATATTTCAGTTAGGGAACAGGAGCTTGAAATACAATTACACACAACACCTGAAGCATAATCCGAGTAAATTGGCAGGAGATGTTTGATTGTGTTAAGGGGGAAATGAACCGCAAAGTTCAGCATCTGCTTTGTCATCTTTTCAGCATCCGCCCACAACGTAGCTTTGCAAGACGTTGAGCGAGTCCCAAATGGCACCCTATTCCCTATATGGTGGACTACTTTTGACCAGGGCCCTTAAGGTTCTGGTCAAAAGTAGTGCACTATATAGGGAATAGGGTGCCATTTGGGATGCAGTGCTCTCTCACTGTTAGTCGTTGGTTAGAGCTCTACTGCGATGCACTGTTGATGTTCTTAATTTACATAAACCCTTTGTGGGCATAGCTGTGGTCTGCTAGGCCTGCTGTTCCTCAAACGCATATTCATAGGACATTATGATAATCGTGATGCTGCTCTGCCCTTTTCACACTCTCAGAGAAGTCTGTGTGTATGTCTGTGTGTGTGTGTGTGTGTGTGTGTGTGTGTGTGTGTGTGTGTGTGTGTGTGTGTGTGTGTGTGTGTGTGTGTGTGTGCGTGCGCGCGCACGTGCATGCATATGTTGGAAATTCGTTTCACTCATTCTAGAGTTAAATAATTTTTGCCATGAAAATAACTTCAGTTCAACCGTAGTGAAGCCAGCCATAAAACGATGCTTGGATTTACTGATTGCTAAGCGACTCCCAAATGGTGCAACGGTCAAAGGCATTGCATGTCTGCATGACCCTGGTTCGATCCTGGGCTGTAACACAACCGGCCGTGATCGGGAGTCCCATAGGGCGTCGTCCGGGTTAGGGGAGGGTTTGGCCGGGGTAGGGCGTCATTGTAAAATAAGAATTGGCTCTTAGCTGACTTGCCGAGTTAAATTACATTTTAAAAAGTGTTCATCAATAGATAATTGGAAGATGGAGAGCACTACAACAAGAGCACGGAAGTGAGGGAGAAAGCATGGCAGTGAGGGAGAAAGCATGGCAGTGAGGGAGAAAGCATGGCAGTGAGGGAGAAAGCATGGCAGTGAGGAAGAAAGCATGGCAGTGAGGGAGAAAGCATGGCAGTGAGGTTGAAAGCATGGCAGTGAGGGAGAAAGCATGGCAGTGAGGGAGAAAGCATGGCAGTGAGGGAGAAAGCATGGCAGTGAGGGAGAAAGCATGGCAGTGAGGGAGAAAGCATGGCAGTGAGGGAGAAAGCATGGCAGTGAGGGAGAAAGCATGGCAGTGAGGGAGAAAGCATGGCAGTGAGGGAGAAAGCATGGCAGTGAGGGAGAAAGCATGGCAGTGAGGTTGAAAGCATGGCAGTGAGGGAGAAAGCATGGCAGTGAGGGAGAAAGCATGGCAGTGAGGGAGAAAGCATGGCAGTGAGGGAGAAAGCATGGCAGTGAGGGAGAAAGCATGGCAGTGAGGGAGAAAGCATGGCAGTGAGGGAGAAAGCATGGCAGTGAGGGAGAAAGCATGGCAGTGAGGGAGAAAGCATGGCAGTGAGGGAGAAAGCATGGCAGTGAGGGAGAAAGCATGGCAGTGAGGGAGAAAGCATGGCAGTGAGGGAGAAAGAATGGCAGTGAGGGAGAAAGCATGGCAGTGAGGGAGAAAGCATGGCAGTGAGGGAGAAAGCATGGCAGTGAGGGAGAAAGCATGGCAGTGAGGGAGAAAGCATGGCAGTGAGGGAGAAAGCATGGCAGTGAGGGAGAAAGAATGGCAGTGAGGGAGAAAGCATGGCAGTGAGGGAGAAAGCATGGCAGTGAGGGAGAAAGCATGGCAGTGAGGGAGAAAGCATGGCAGTGAGGGAGAAAGAATGGCAGTGAGGGAGAAAGCATGGCAGTGAGGGAGAAAGCATGGCAGTGAGGGAGAAAGCATGGCAGTGAGGGAGAAAGCATGGCAGTGAGGGAGAAAGCATGGCAGTGAGGGAGAAAGCATGGCAGTGAGGGAGAAAGAATGGCAGTGAGGGAGAAAGCATGGCAGTGAGGGAGAAAGCATGGCAGTGAGGGAGAAAGCATGGCAGTGAGGGAGAAAGTGAGGTTGAAAGAATCATTGAATCATCAGATACAATGTATCTTACAAGTACAATGATAAGTTATAACAAAACAAAAAAACACTAACAGACAAATTGTATTCCAGGAACTCAAAAACACCTTCCAAAATACTAGAATGTAATCTCTCTCCAGTGACATACTGCATACATCCCAAATGGCACCCTATTCCCTATATAGTGCACTACTATAGCCCATATCCTTGGTCAAAAGTAGTGTGCTAGAAAATGAATAAAGCTGTCTACCATCTCCCCTCTACAAATGGCTATACTGTACCTTCAACCTGATTTTGTGATGTTTACGGTGATCTATGAGAGACAGTGGGGATGTGGCTTTAGGAGTCACACAGCGTGGCGCAGAGGGTGACTAGGGAGAGTGATTGATGAAGGATCGTAGCGGCGCAGTCTCACTGATGGGAAAGGAAACGCTCAGACTGAGGAAATATAGTGGTCAAAATGGCAATGATTTGAAAATGGCTCATTTTACGGGGCATGTATACAGCTGATATTAAACCTTGCTACTTTTTTTAAGCCTAAGTCTCCACCTTGTACTATTTCCAACAGCTACTCCCTAATCTTTTGCAAAGCCTATTTGGTTGGAGTAATTGACTGGCTGGCTCGCGGCTACATGATCCAGTATGGTAGATTGCTTATGGATGATGATGGGATCTGTGGGATCACTCTGGCAGTCAACAGTAGATATTTTTATTGGAGTTAAGCAAAGGGAAGTGGTAATGCCGTGGGACACCAGAGCTGGATATGAAGTAGCGGTCACACAGAACATGCCTGTTAACAGTGACCCACTGGGCCACTTGTCCCCAAGGAGTGGCCTCCACTTGGACAGCTCAGGGCTGCATCCCAAATAGCACCTTATTCCCTACCTAATGGACTACTTTTGACCAAAGCCTCTAGTCAAAAGTAGTGCACAATGTAATAGGTATTTGGGATGTAGACCATGAAACGTTGTTCGACTCTGATAGAACAGAGAAAAATGTTTTGGCTTTAAGGGGCTTTGAGAGCTTGGCTTGAAGATGCAAACAAACGTATGCCAAGAAAGTCCTGAGATAAGACTCCTAGAGTTTGAGTGTTATCCTGAAAGCCAAGGCCACATCCATGATTAATGTAGAGACCGATCCTGCTTCCCAAATGGCATCCTATTCCCTAGTGTACAATTTTTGACCGGAGCTCAATTGCACTGATCAAAAGTGCACTACATAGGGAATAAGGAGACATTTGGGGCACAGTCCAAATCCCACTTTATAGGGCTGGTCAGTAGTAGTGGCCCACTAGAGGAGATGGCATTACTTTTTAAAAGCCTAATGACAGGACATGGTCAGATTGCCAAGGGCACACTCACTGCATCGGATGTGTCGCCAATGCCAACAAATCAACACTGGCTCAACTGACAATTACTGACAACTTTTAACTTTGGTGTTTCCTGTCAAGAGGAAGTTTTGTCGATTTTGTATATTCTCATCTCACGTAAAACGAAACGATGCGCTCCACCCAAGCGTTTTTGATTTTACGAAGGCGTTGTCACTCCGTACCCCTCTGTAAAGTATGAAAAGACTGATCTTTTTCATTTTCCCAATCCGTTGTCTCCTCGGCCGCGTCGGCCTTCAGCTTGCGCTTATATTTTTGTCTTTATATCAATTGGCATTTAATATACTTTCAACCAGAAAAACAGAAAGCAGCAATTAGCTTACAAGAAGGAATGCTTGTGGCTGCTGTGCCGTGCAGGAAGAGGGTAATTTTCATTCTGGAGAATGGTCTACATGGAGACATACTGTAGTGTGCATCCCAAATGGCACCCCATTCCGCCTTACCATGGGGTCTGGTCAAAAGTAGTGCACTATATAGGGAATAGGGTGCCATTTGGGACGCCAGCGTGCTGGTCTTCGGCAGGCTGCTGGGCGGCTGACTGGGTGCTATGTCGAGCTGCACCATCAAACAGACGAGGAAAGCAATCAGAGCCGTGATTTAGCAATCACAAAGAGGACTGTTGGGAAGCCTCTGTCTGTCCGCCACATGGTTGTGACACAAAAAGAGAAACGGCTGTCCCAAATGGCACCCTATTCAGGCAGTGTATGCTCTTAGAGAACGTTATCAGTGCCTTTTGATTGCCCCAAATTCATTTCAAAACAGGCATTTTAGTGTTCGGTATTACAAATATAGTGTAAATGTAGTTGCTATGGTAATTTACAATTGCACCTGTTGCAATGTCTTACCTCATTTCTGGGTTAAATAAGATAATGAGATATTGACATTCAACTCATTTTACTCCTGGCTCATGGATGAACAAACACAATGAATGAAAGCATCTGTAGAATAGAAGACACAGGACATTCCTAGCTCACATGCTTAACATTTAGAAGTATTGTAACGGTTTTCTTGTGTTGAAGGAGAGGCGGACCAAAATGCAGCGTGGTTGAAGTTCATGTTTTTTAATAAGACAACTAAACATGAACATAATACAAAACAACAAACATGGAAAACCGAAACAGCCCTATCTGGTGCAACAAACACAGAGACAGGAACATCACCCACAAGACCCAACACCAAACAGGCTACCTAAATATGGTTCCCAATCAGAGACAATGACTAACACCTGCCTCTGATTGAGAACCATATCAGGCCCAAACATAGAAATAGACAAACTAGACATGTAACATAGAATGCCCACTCAGATCACACCCTGACCAAACAAAACATAGAAATATACAAAGCAAACAATGGTCAGGGTGTGACAAGTATGGCATATATGTCTATGTGTATAGTCTATTACAATACTACAAAGCCAGGAATCCTGTAATATTGTAATAGACTATATTGTAATAGCCCAGAATTACAACTGCTGTGGCACAACCTATTTCACCCTAATCCCATATAGGGCTCCGGTCAACAAGTAGTGCACTATATAGGGAATAGGGTCCCATTTGGGACAAAACCACTGCCTTCATTTTCACAAAGAACCTATCACATCATACAGACACAGATGGAATTCTCTCGGAGTCTCAAAGGGTTAACAAAATCCATAAAGCGGAGGTTGCACTGTGGTTCCCATGGTAACTGCTCCCCATGACTGATCTGAGCACGCTCAGAATTGAACGTGCTTCTCTGTGCGACTCCTGCTCTAGCTGAAGGATCCTGGCTGTGCTTGTGCTGCACTGGGCATGACACATGCAAACAGCTACCACACACTTACACACAGATTTCACCATAATCCTAAATTATGATAAAATAGGTTGTGACACAGCAGTTGTCATCCCGGGTTTGGATTACTGTGATAGAATATACAGTACAAACACACACTTACACACTGATTTCACCATAAACCTGAGTTCAGACATGGGAATAGGGTGCCATTTGGGGGAAACCCACACCGTCTTCCTGAAGTCTCCAGTTTAGCCCTTGGCTGGCTCACAACTGGCATGGATCAGGCTGCGCTAAGTAGAGCAAAGACTCCCTGCATACCTTAGTAATCTTGGTATGTCTGCCCTGTCTGTCTGTCTGTCTGTCTGAAGTGATCAGTGACACTCACAGACGGGCATCTGAGGCTGCATTAACTCGAGCCTCGACCCCTTGCCAACTTACTGCACCTTAAACCCAACCACATCCACTGCCACTTACGGTAATATTTTGTACATGCATAAAGAAGGGGTAGTATTGCAGAGCCCGTGGTCTAGTGATAACCACCCTTACTTTACGCACACGTTTGCACTCCCCACCAGAGCCTGGGGTTCAACCCCCGGCGCCACCCCTCTACATTGTTTCTTCCACTTCCTTACCCGTCTCTCTGTCTGATTTCAGTACAGTCTCAATAAAGTTTTTTTTTTTAAATCCACTTCAAAACAAAGGTCACTAGACCCCATTATGCTCTTGAAGACAGAGAGAGTAAACCACCCTGAAGGGCCTTTAGATCTGAGCTCTTGCATCTTTAGCGTGGGTGTTGAAGGTAGACCGACAAGGCTACTGCATCCTACCACATCCACTCCCATTCTATCATACCATACCATGCATAAATAAAGAAGGAAAAGGTGTCCGGGAACCCCAGAACTCCCCAGACATACAGTGGAAAGTGATCCATCCCACAGGTCATGTAGGTTAGGAGTCGGGGGTCACATGTCTTACCTCTTTGGTGTGGGTGTGGAAGGAGACCGACATGTCCAGCAGCAGTTTCCTCTGCTCCACCCGCCGGACAAAGTCTTGGATCCTGACCTCCAGGTGCCGTGCTGCTTTGTAGATCTCCTCCGGGTCACATTCCCCAGTCTGGGCCAGCTGCTCTGCCGCCTCCAGGAGCTTGTCTGCGTTGGTGTAGGTGTTCTGGTACCCAGAGAAGACAAGCAGGCAGCTCAAATTAGATGAGGACAACACAAGCAGGTAAAGAACTGTGTCTGTCTAAAGTCTCTGCTCTCTGCAGGGCCCGACTACTGCAACGCTGAGGCCTCTTGAGTTGGTAGAGAATTGTGTCTGTTTGTCTGCACTCTTGTCTCTGCACACTGACGTCTCGCCCTCTCCTCCACCGCCAGAGACGGACAGGACCTCTCTCTCTCCGATTGCCGCCTCCACTAAACTGCCCCAAAAACAGTTCCATTCACACGTATACATTGGAGCCATCGGTGCAGAGTGTTAGGGTAAATCCCTGGCTATCTTCCATACGTGCTAATCCCACAGCCTGGCAGAGGACAAGTGTTGTCTCTGGATGGACACAACAGTGGAGACCAAGTCAGTAAAGCAACAGAGCTCTGGTCAAAAAGTAGTGCACTATAAACAGTCACATTCACTGGGCCAAAGGGTACCCTATTCCCTATATAGTGCACTACCAGAGCTCTGGTCAAAAAGTAGTGCACTATAAACAGTATAGGGTAAACAGTATAGGGTTTCATTTGTGATGCATCCTGGTCCATTTAGGAGTAGAGACGGACACTGACCTAGTGACCCACTACCTGGAGAAGAAGTGACACTATGGGCCAAACCCTAATCCCAGTTAAGTAAATAAACTCCTACCGTATCTGTCTCCTTTATCTGCCGTGTCGGCCTTTTTCACAATGTCAAAATATCCCAATCCATCTATTTTTTCCAAATTAAGCAGAATCCCACTTTTACACACAGTCTCCGTGTCACATTGACATTAGCTCTGGCCCAAATCGAATTGATTCCCAGTGAATCGAGAGGGTCAGCGCGTTATACGGCGTACAATGGAGGGTCAATTCATTGGATATGGATATAGTAAACAGGATAACATTTGGAGCGCCCATATATACGCTGAGTGTATAAAACATTAGGAACACCTTACTAATATTGAGTTGCAAACCCCGTTTGCCTTCAGAACAGCCTAGATTTGTCGGGGCGTGGACGCTACAAGGTGTCGAAAGCGATCCACAGGGATGCTGGACCATGTTGACTCCAATGCTTCCCACAGTTGTTTCAAGTTGGCTGGATGTCCTTTGGGTGGTGGACCCATTCTTGACACAAACTGGAAATGGTTGAAAACCCAGCATCGTTGCAGTTCTTGACACAAACTGATGCACCTGACACGTTCAAAGACACTTACATATTTTGTCTTGCCCATTCACCCTCTGAATGGCACATATACACTCAGTGTACAATGAGTCTAAAAAACATTAGGAGCACCTGCTCTTTCCATCACATAGACTGATGAGCCCAGGTGAAAGCTATAATCCCTTATTGATGTCACTCGTTAAATCCACTTAAATCATTGTAGATGAAGGGGAGGAGACAGGTTAAAGAAGGATTTGAAAGCCTTGAGACAACTGAGACATGGATTGTGTATGTGTGCCATTCTGAGGGTGAATGGGCTTTTACACCTGCATTGTTTGCTGTTTGGGGTTTTAGGCTGGGTTTCTGTACAGCACTTTGAGATATCAGCTGATGTACGAAGGGCTATATAAATAAATTTGATTTGATTTGATTTGATTTGAATGGGCCAGACAAAAGATTTAAGTGCCTTTGAACGGGGTATGGTAGTTACGTGCCAGCTGCACCGGTTTATGTCAAGAACTGCAACGCTGCTGTATTTAGCACTACTTTTGACCAAGGTCCTTAGGGCTCTGGTTAAAAGTAGTGCCCTATATAGGGAAAAGGGTGCCATTTGGGAGCCAAAGTGGTGTGTTGGGTGTATTCCACACAGCAGCAGGAGGCCTAAGCAGCACACAAATTCCATCCCATCAGAAGAACTCCTCTGTCTTTGGTCTGTCATCTCTTCTCCCTCCAGAGAGGTGAAAATCAATAACTCCATGCAGGCTTTCCCCTCACAGAGTTGGCCGGGCTGATGTGGATTCGTTCGTCCCTCCCTCCCTCCCTCTCTTTGTCTCTAGTCTTTTTTAATACTATGCTGGATTCCCTCTGTACCGCTTTCATTCAATCTGTTGCACGCGCAGGACCTTTATGAGCATGATGCCAGAAACAAAAGCTCTGTGTCTCTCTCCATATGAAAGAGGGAAAAACTTCTGTTGAAGATGAAGAGAAAGAGGAGGAGCAAAGGTATTGTGAGAAATAGGTTGTGAGGGAGTAGGGAGACTCTTATTTAACTCAAAGTCCTGGTTGTCTGGCTATCCGTCTGGGCACGGTGTTGACAGTGGACTCAAATGTACCAAGGACTACTTTGTCTCGAGGCTATAAACTGTGATGCACAACTCTTCCTTCAGAAGTGGAAAAGTAGGATTCTGAACAGTAGATTTAGACTGTAGTCAAGCCCAAAGTTGTCCATCCTCTAATACATGGTGTTAGCCCTAGACATGACACTCACTTCTACTGTGTCCTGTTTTAAATCTTTTCCTTTCTCTTTCGCCCTCTCTCCTTTGCCCTCTCTTTCGGCCTCTTTCTGTTTCTCGCCCTCTCTCTGTTTCTCGCCCTCTCTCTGTTTCTCTCTCTCTCTCTCTCTCTCTCTCTCTCTCTCTCTCTCTCTCTCTCTCTCTCTCTCTCTCATCCTATTAAGAAGGGCTCAGCCTAAACAAATACCCCCATCGCATGTTTTGTTGGTGGAATACATCAGAGGCCAATCATTAGAGAGGGAGCTGCACTATTTTTGTCATCCAGGCTATTTAGGGGGGTTTTCATCTACAATGGCATTATATTTCAGCCAGTTAAAGAGGCAGATTTAATCTGAGCACAATCTCTCTGATTTAATAACATTTCAATGTGGTGTCATAAAAAAAAATGTATTCCTCATAAATTGCTCGATGGTATATTATGTAGAATATCAAATGAAGGCTTGTGCGCCAATCTGGTAAGGTGTCTTTGAAAGATGATGGTGCCATATGTACATATCTTAATGAGCTAAAATAAAAAATATTCCAATATGAAGCTCTTTATTTGATTCAGTAAGCCATTTGATCCATTCTGCAGGAGTAGGAGTGAATTAAACATCCTCATCTCTTACACTTCCCCAGAGAGAATTTAATTGGTGGAAAATAGGATAAATAATGTGGAGTCTGATATTCAGGTTGCGTCCCAAATGGCATTCTTTCCCCTATATAGTGCACTAGTTTTGAACAGGGCCCAGACTTTGGCTTGCCCTGAAGAAAGACACGTCGTCCATCTTGAAAGAGTGGCAAACCGCATGACCCAAATCAAGCCAATCCATCAACGGAGGGGCTACAATATTGCCGTAATACCCGGATTACACCTCCTTTTACCATTAAAACTCAGCCCTAAGCACTGCTGTTATCACTAGTCACGGCTCATGCTGCTATGGTTACACTCAGGAAGTTAGCAAAGTGGAAGAAATGTGCCTGGTGATTCTAACATTTTCCTATCTTGCTGGGAAGCCGGGTGGTATCCGATACAAATGTAGGATCTTAATTTGATCAACCTGTTGCAAGAGAACTTTCCTGAAATGAAGGAAATGTAAAACTTGTAGAGTATTTCAGGTTTAAAAAGGCTCTGTAATTTCCACTTTGAATCAGACTTCCGACTTTGTATCAACCCTGACCAAAAGTAACCATTAATTGTTCCAATTGCTTCAGGATAGATTTCCTAGAGTAGCAAACTGACTCAAAGTATAACCTTACATCTGTATTATCTCGCAAGCACTGATTTTAGGGTTGCAAAATGTTCCAGAGTCAAGAGGGAGTAAGCAGGAAAGAAATGCAACACTCGCACCTGTCCTCATTACTTGCACATATGATGATCATTATGCCACCATGGGGCACTGTGTAACCACAGAAGCACGACTTGCTTACATACAACAACAACAACAACAACAACAACAACAAAAACGCTTATATTATTTGCCCGTCCTCTCTTATTAAGAGAAACTTTAGGAAACTTTCTGAATAGACATAGAGAGAATTAACACACACACACACACACACACACACACACACACACACACACACACACACACACACACACACACACACACACACACACACACACACACACACACTAAAATGACCTTAAATCAATCAAAGCCACCAGCGAAACCTCAGACATACACTAATCATACAAATGTATTCAAAAGCCTAGGCTCACCTTCAAGTCCATCAGAAAGTAGGTCTAGGCTACATTATAGCATAGCCTAATGCTAAAATAACGTTGCCTATCAAATGAATTGACAAGGAAAGTTTGAAGGGGGGAGAGAGAGACAGCTATGGTATTACTAGAGAAGTTGGTTATGAAATGATTATCCAAGCAAGTGACTTATTCTAGACGATCAAAGGATACAATGATCACTCATGATTGGCTGCTAAATATAGGCTACGGGTGTCCCCATAGGTCTAATATTTCAAATGAGGAAATGTGATCATAAAAGTGTATATATTATTATTATTATATTATTATTATTATTATTATTATTATATTAAAAGTGTACTTGATATGTGTTTATGGATGAGAAAGTGAACTTCCCATTTCCTAAAAACGAGCTCAGCGGGTAATGGCGATTCCCTGCTTGGCGATTTGTTGCCTACGTCAACAGCCGGGCTTTCGTTAAAAAGGCCTATTCTTTTCCATCGCACATTTAATTAAACTGACGCATTTGGCGACGTTCCACTTGAATTCATTGGCACAAAAAAATACTGTCTTGTCTCGGGCTTGCATAGCACAGGTGGTGGTTGTCTAAGTTCACTGTAGTAGGGTAGGCTAAAATATATAGGCTAGCATACGAACGGTGGATTAATAGACCAGCCTATGAATTCACTTGTAACGTACAATTCTCTGTTCCCTTCTTGCACAACTCATGCATCTCGGGCCGGCATCTCCACTGGCCTCTCTCTCTCTCTTCCTCTCTCTATTCCTCTTACAGCTCTAGAACTAGTAGCCTAGCCCAATGCGTGTAGCAATATAGTTTTGGTCCCTTATTTTGAGCGATTAAATAAACACACAGGGTAGCGGCAGGGTAGCCTAGTGGTTAGAGCGTTGGACTAGTAACCAGAAGGTTGCAAGTTCAAACCCCTGAGCTGACAAGGTACAAATCTGTCATTCTGCCCCTGAACAGGCAGTTAACCCACTGTCATTGAAAATAAGAATTTGTTCTTAACTGACTTGCCTAGTTAAATAAAGGTTAAATAAAGGTTAAATAAAGGTCAAATAAAAAAAATATATAAAAAAATACAGTATATACTGTATATATACACGAGGAAAGAAGCACCTTGCTCTTGCTTGCTGGATATAAAATAGGCTACAGTGTTCACAATGAACTGGATGGGAAGTTTGAATGGTCACAGCTTCTCTGGTGCAATAAACAAGGGTTCCACTATTCTCCCCACGCCCAATATTAATGTTCACAATGAAATGTATGACGTCAGAATGCCCAATGTTAAAATGTTTCTAATCAAATGTATGAATTAAGTTAGAACATTCTCCTATCAGTCTAACTTGCGATTGGGTGATAGCTGATCCTAGATCTGTACCTAGGGGGAACTCACCCCGGGGCCTACTCAACAATGTGGGGAGGAGATTCCCACCAGGATATGACCAACAACAAGCCATTAGCACTATTAAAATGTCCTCATTGGCACACATAGTGGTACTCTCACCTGTGCCACCTCCTCAAAGTCGTCGTGCCGTTTCTGCAGTGCCCTGGCGCGGTGGAGGGACTTGCCCACGCCCGTGTGTTTGCTGAGGAATGCCTCTCCGTGGTTCTCTATCCAGTCCATCACCTGTACACAAGACACACAGAAAGACACTCATGTTAACCAATGTTCTGAACAGCCCATGTTCCTGCCTTCAACCCCTAGCTCCAAAGGAGACAAGACTCACACTGTACAAGAGACAGGCATGTTGGGTTCCAGGGGAAGAGACACCACTGTCACTCTGTCAGCCTATATCACACCAGCAGTCCATCTTCAAGGAGGAAGAGGAGGTTTTGTGAACTGTTTCAGCCAAGCTATAGGGGGTCTCTGAAATATCCAATAGCATCATTCTCTCCTGATGCTGGGCTTTCACTTAGCCTGGGAATACTTTCACTTTAAGTTATATATCTCGATGGCAGTCAATGAGAAGGAAGCCAAATGTGCATAGCAAAGGGTAGACAAAAAGTGCAGTGAACTTAACGCATAACTCCCCTGTAGAGTTCAAATTGAAACTGTTGCGTGACTAAACATGATCGTCAGAATACCCAGCGAGGCAGAATTTACAGTGCGAGATGTTAATGAATAGTTGAGAGGTCATAAAATGAGATCATCTGTGTGGATTTGTGTTGCGTGTCCCTGTGGGTGTAAGCAAACAGCGTCTGACTGAAACAGAGAAGAGCACAGCAGCACCCTGTGGCAGTGGCTTTCACCATTCTCTGGCAGACCTGAGTTCAAGCACTATGCTAAATCATTTCAAATACTTTCTCTGTGCTCGATTGAGGTTGCCTGGTTCAATGGAACCAATAGAATAGTCCCAAAATGATAAACCCTGTCCATCTGGCACTCTAGGCAGGCTAGAGCAAACACTTAACATATTTGAAAGATTTCAAGTACTATTTGAACTCAGGTCTGTTGTTTTATTCCCTTTTCTAATAACTCTCTCTATGGTCATTTGAGGGAATGTGAAACCAACGCTTGCCAGTCCTGCCCCACTTCAATTATCTTGTTATCCTGTGTATAGCCTCCCTGTCTTGATCGCGTTTGATTGCCGGCGTGTGTGTGTGTACAGTTGCATGTGTGTGTGTGTGTGTGTGTGTGTGTGTGTGTGTGTGTGTGTGTGTGTGTGTGTGTGTGTGTGTGTGTGTGTGTGTGTGCGTGTGTGCGTGTGTGCGTGCGTGCGTGCGTGCGTGCGTGTGTGTGTGTGCGTGCATGCGCTTGCCTGCGTGTGTGTGTGTGTATAGTAGGAGATCGGAAGGGTCCTCTGATTGCGTGTGGTGTACAGGAATGTTTAATAAACATGTCAGTGGCTGAGCAGACAACCCTTGTTTTCCCCTGACTGATTAGAGTCGCTGCATGCACAGGAACAAGCAGGAGTCTAAAAGTGGCCTGGCTCGAACACGGTAAAAAATTGTCACACGAACATGGAAAGGGCTGAGAATAGAAGAGATTATTAGAAGAGATACATATAATTTATTATCTGTCTGAGGATACCATGCCTCAGACAGGAGGGTCACTTCTGGATTATTCCCTATGTCGCCCATACGACGCTGGTCAAAAGTAGTGCACTACATAGGGAATAGGGCGCCAGCCATTTGGGATGTGCTATCAGTCTCGTGATGTCTCAGCAGTCACTCAACACCAAGATGATATGCAAGTTATGATGATGAGGAAGTGGGCTTGAAATATTTGACTCTGAAATAACAACCTATTATTCACTATTTAGTGCACTACTTTTGACCAGAGCCGAGGGGTACGTGATAAGAGTCACTGACTCAAAGCCACAAGAGGGTAGAACATATTTCAAACGTTGCTTGTTAGTTCTTCAATAGTTGGATGCAACCTGTGTTTGTGATGCTGAAGCCCAACACCACTGACAAATCAGAGGAAAAGTACAGTACATGAAAATGTCAGTTTCCTGGAAATGTAGTACGCAAAAACATGATTCACCAGAAGCCCGATGCATAAAAACAAAGATGCCCTGGACAAAACCATAAAAGACAACAAGACCATAAAAGTAAACAGAGGAAGCTGGAAAAAGCAGCAGGCAAAACCACTGGACGACTATTTTCTTGATTAAAACTCGAGGTCCATAGGAAAGAGCAGCACTTGTGTGAACATTGTGGTGCTTAACATGATCTTGGTCTAAATCTGTTAATTGTATACACATACGATCCAAGCGCCTAAGGAGGCATTTGAAAAATGTACTGTACAGAAGAGGCTGCCAAAAGTGCTTTTTCTTTTCACCGTTTTATTTCTTTTGACAGTGTATAAGTGAAAGCAGTCCTCAGTTCCTGGTTATATGATGGCCATAGAAAAGATAAAAACAGAGTCTGCGTCCCAAATGGCATCCTATTCCTTATATATAGAGCACTACTTTTGACTAGATCGCTATGGGACTGGTCAAAAGTAGGACACCGTATAGGAAATAGGGTGCACTTTGGGACGCAGGCAGAGGCAGTAAAACTCAAAGAAAAGACCATAATTTTTAGACTTACACTATGCCCAGCTAGCACATAACGTTCTGAGAACCATACTGCATGTTTTTTAGAGCTTGGTGAGAGTGTGTTTGTCCTATGTTTATTTTGCATACTGTCAGAGTCTATCTAGAAGATAGCGAAGGAGTCAGGCGCAGGACACAGGTAAGAGTAACAAACACTGATTTACTCAATCAAAACATTTCACAAAATCCCGTTCCAAACAAGGAACAAAACAAGACTCAAAATCCAACACACCGGAATACACGAAAGACAATCACGCACAAAACAGAAAGGGAAACCAGAGGGTTAAATAAGGAACATAATTATGAGATGGGAACCAGGTGTGTAAACAGACAAAACAAAAGGAAAAATGAAATATGGATTGGTGGCGGTTAGAAAGCCGGTGACGTCGACGCCGAACGCCGCCCGAACAAGGAGAGGGATCAACTTCGGTGGAAGTCGTGACACATACAACCTTCCCACAACTTTCTGGGAATGGTGCAGGATAGTTGCTTGGCTTTGGAACATTCTCAGCACATTAAAGGAACTTGACAAAAAAAGTATTTTGTTGGCATTTCATTACTTTAACAGAGAATTTCCTAAAATTTTGAACATGGTTTGGGCTGTGGCGGTCATGAAATTCTGTCAGACAGTTATTGTCAAGCAAATAACTGCCCGTTTCACAGTAATTGACAGTTAATTAACATAAACACATTTAGCAACTCCTGGCTTCCACACACACAGCCTACAAGCTACTGATGCAGACCTTTGGAACATCTACACTTAAAAAAGTCAAATAAATCCATGTAATATACTGTATCCTACACCATCACAATAAATCCATTATTTATTTTGGCTATGCCATATTGCTGTGGGCTACACAAGCTCATTTAGCAGACAAGATTTGCTTAGAATTCTGTGGCATTATTTTAAATGATTCTTTATTAATACAATTGAACATATCTGAATAAAATATAAAAACTATTTCTTGCAGATATTCTGTGTTGAGTGGTTAACAAAGAAAATCGTCCCCCTAAATGCTTAATTTCGAGTTATTTATGCAAATTTAGATGTGATACAAAAGCTGGGCTATATGTTTTGATTTTTAATAGATTCTAAGGCTGCATGATGCGATTCTAATGAGGATTTAAAAAAAGTTGCATAAAAGGCATTTTGCACACTTTATCAGTCTCTCATTCACAGTCTCTGCCCCTAAAAAAATCCAGGCCCTTGCGGCCAGTTGCCGTTGTGCCCTTGGCATTCACAATTTGACAAGCACTTTATAATGCTGCACTAGCCTATGTCAATCAACTATCCCCCATAGTGCAAAAAGTTGACCTATTCTATTCTGTGCGGAAATAAATATTCCAAGCATAGATCCCAAATAATACAACCACTAGCAAAAAACTGTAAAAAGAAAAGGCTAACGCAATTTCCCAGTGGCATCCCCTTTGTGTGGCTGTAATGCCCCAAAATAAAAAAATCCAGGCCCTTTGCCTTACTGAACACAAGCCAGTGGTAATATATCATTCACAAGTGATAGGTTAATATTGTCACCCATCAGACTATTCTTGATTTAATTTTGTCCTTTACATATACTAAATTGTATATGTGTGAAATTAGTTTTGATTTAGAATGGACCTCAATCATGCACCTGTCTCGAAACACGGTCAGGGAGATAAAATGTCATCTATGCACTTAAATAACGAATTGAGGACGATTTCCCACTGTTAATGTTCATGCCAGCCATGCTATACTTGTGCTGTAAAGAGAAGCAATCTGCTTTCTAACGTGCTAAATTAGGAAAGTTGAGAAATAAATATAGTAGGCCTAGCCTATAGAACGCTGATGGGATCCTCCTCTTTTGATAGAGGCTTTTAAAACTCTGTTTTCTCACGCAATTGCAAAGCCTATATAAATGTTGCAAAAACGTGAGCTCATGCGCACTCATGAAGTGTTTGATTACATTCTCGATTATATTTGCATTGATTAGAGGGACAATAGAGTGCTGAGTACCAGGCAGTTAGCAAGTTTGGTAGGCTACTAATGACAATCAGCAGTATCAGAACTTGGATAAGCCTAATTACCGTGACATAATAGGTCACGTGGAATATATTATTATTATTTTTTTTAACCTTTATTTAACTAGGCAAGTCAGTTAAGAACAAATTCTTATTTACAATAACGGCCTACCAAAAGGCAAAAGGCATCCTGCGGGGATGGGGGCTGGGATTAAAAATAAACAAAATAAAAATATAGGACAAAACACACATCACGACAAGAGAGACAACACAACACAACATAAAAATAGACCTAAAAAGACAACATAGCATGGCAGCAACAGATGACAACACAGCATGGTAGCAACACAACATGACAACAACATGGTAGCAGCACAACATGGCAGCAGCACAACATGGTAGCAGAACAAAACAGGGTACTTTTTAGGCATTTCCATTGGAGAATGGCTGTAAGAGACCAAATAGGGCAAGTGGACGCATGGTGTCTCCCGGAGAAAGGGGGTAGCCATTTTTCCAATAGTTTCTTATGAGAACTGCCTCCACGGATATATTACTGAATACATATGTTAAAAACACTTTGAGGATGGATCCTAAACAACGTTTGCCGTGTTTCTGTCGATATTATGGAGCAAATTTGAAAAATGTTTGGCGTTATAGTTTAAGTATTTTCGGTCGATTTCTCAGCCAAGCAGGATGAACAAATGTGACGTTTTTCGCCTCCAAAAATATTATTTTTGGAAAAAAGGAACATTTGCTATCTAACTGGGAGTCTCCTGAGTGAAAGCATCTGAAGTTCTTCAAAGGTAAATTATTTAATTTGGTTGCTTTTCTTATTTTTGTGAAAATGTTGCCTGCTGCCAGCAGAGCCTAGCATAGCATTATGCCATGATAAACTTACACAAATGCTTGTCTAGCGTCGGGTGTAACGCATATTTTGAAAATCTGAGATGACAGTGTTGTTAACAAAAGGCTAAGCTTGTGTTTTAATATATTTATTTCATTTAATTTGCGATTTTCATGAATAGGAAACATTGCGTTATGGTAATGCGCTTGAGGCTAAGATTACGCTCCCGGATACGGGATTGCTCGTCGCTAGAGGTTAAGAAACAACATTCTTCTGTGGGAATTTCAGTGCTTCAGCATAATGCTTCCTACAGGTTTCCTAATGATTTGATGTAAAGTCATGTTCTCACCTTTGCTCCGAGAACTTAAAGAAACAACGCTCTTCTGTTGGAATTACAGTACTTTGCATAATGTTTCCAACAGATTTCATCATGGTTCTATTTAAGGTCATGTTCTAAAATTGTTCCAAGAACGCCAAGAAAACGTTTCATAAAAACCACAATAAAACGTTATCATTTATTAGGTTCGAAGAATGTTATTTAAAAACATACAGTATACATTCTGTTCTCAGCATCAAGACAACTCTATCCTCGAGCTTCTAAAGTGTGTTCAGATGGTTTGGCCACGCACACTAATTGGCCGTACCTGATCTTAGTGAGTTCTTGTTTCCTTTGAAATGGCATCTGTTTGGATAAATCAAATCAAAGTTTTTTTGTCAAGTGTGCCGAATACAACAGGTGTAGGTAGACCTTACAGTGAAATGCTTACTGACAGGCTCTAACCAACAGTGCAAAAAAAGGTATTAGGTGAACAATAGGTAAGTAAAGAAATAAAAACAACAGTAAAAAAGACAGTGAAAAATAACAGTAGCGAGGCTATATACAGTAGCGAGGCTATAACAGTAGCGAGGCTATAACAGTAGCGAGGCTATATACAGGCACCGGTTAGTCAGGCTCATTGAGGTAGTATGTACATGTAGATATGGTTGTAGTGACCATGCATATATGATGAACAGAGAGTAGCAGTAGCGTAAAAGAGGGGTTGGCGGGTGGTGGGTGGCGGGACACAATGCAGATAGCCTGGTTAGTCACGGTGCGGGGGGAGCACCGGTTGGTCGGGCCAATTGAGGTAGTATGTACATGAATGTATAGTTAAAGTGACTATGCATATATGATATACAGAGAGTAGCAGCAGTGTAAAAGAGGGGTCGGTGGGGGCACACAATGCAAATAGTCCGGGTAGCCACTTTATTACCTGTTCAGGAATCGATTTGGTTTGGGGGTAAAAACTGTTGAGAAGCCTTTTTGTCCTAGACGTGGCACTCCGGTACCGCTTGCCATGTGGTAGTAGAGAGAACAGTCTATGACTGGGGTGGCTGGGATCTTTGACAATTTTTAAGGCCTTCCTCTGACCCCGCCTGGTGTAGAGGTCCTGGATGGCAGGCAGCTTAGCCCCAGTGATGTACTGGGCCGTACACACTACCCTCTGTAGTGCCTTGCAGTCGGAGGCCAAGAAATTGCCGTACCAGGCAGTGATGCAACCAGTCAGGATGCTCTTGATGTTGCAGCTGTAGAACCTTTTGAGGATCTGAGGACCTATGCCAAATCTTTTTAGTTTCCTGCCCCGTCGATGAGAATGGGGGCGTGCTCGGTCCTCCTTTTCCCATAGTCCACAATCATCTCCTTAGTTTCTAGCGGTTTTATTAAAAGTTCTGTTAACATTATTTAATTACACTCAAATAACCTATAATTTCCTTTGTCAGACCATTAATAAAAAATCCCAGGAATGCCTTCAGGGAACCATAGGTAAACATTCTCAGAACCTCCCTGCAACCTAAACATCTTTGTCCCCAAAACAGGTTAAATGTTCACTTCAGTTCTCAGAATGTTCTAAAAAAAAGTTTGGTTTTACTGGTCGGAAACATATGGCTTTGTTCGCAGAACCAATGAGAAACCTTGGAAGTTCACACAACTTCCAAGGAATCAAATGTGCTCGCTGGGTGAATAGCACATTGGGGTGGAGAATTTCTGACCTTCACGAATACGCAGATACATAAAGCACCATCTTGCTGTTGCCTAAGTAACAGTTTATTTCATTTGAGTGCTATCCCTTTCATTCGTTATCCACTGTCACATAAACCTGAGTGAGAGCATCACTATATCTTACCCCTATCCAAAAATATGCTATACCTTGTGAAAAATGAGAGGAATGTCATTAGATTAACACAAATGTGGAGGGAGGAGAGTATAGAGAGAGCCCTAGGTTCCCCAACTCCTCTTAAATCTGGCTACAGTTATAGAGCAGATGACCTTGGATAGCGCAGAACTTCCTCCACGTATCCTCCAACACTGCTTCCTCCTGACAAGCCACTTGCAGTTGGAAGCCCAAAGTATTTCCACATCCCAAAATGGCACACTATTCCTTACCTAGTGCACCTCTTTTGACCAGAGCCCTATTGGGAATAGGTCACTAAATAGGCAATAGGGTGCCATTTGGGACACATCCTATGAGTCAGAGGCTTGAAATGTGTCCCATTAACACGGTCTGTTGCTTGGTGGGGCAGTGCGGCGCAGCAGTCACTCATGTGCTCTGCTGATAACCCCAGCCCTGACCTGCTATTGCGGAGGCTTCAATCACTGACCAAAAGCCCGGCCTAGTCAGTAAATGTAGAACAAAGGATTACATTTGATTATCTCTAAATTAGACCGCCCTGCATTCAAAATCAAAAGAAAAAAGGGAGAGAGAGACAGAGAGAAAGGGGGATGCCTAGTCAGTTGTACAACTGAATTCATTCAACTGAAATGTGTCTTCCGCATTTAATCCAACCCCTCTAAATCAGAGAGAAAGGGTGGGGGAGAGGGGCGGAGAGAGAAAGCATCATCTTGTCTTGCTAAACTGTTGACAGGGTAATCCGAACAGGAAAATGAGAAGCTGTACCAACTCATATGAGAAAGAGATCTCTGGAGTAACAGAGATTATGGGAGTCTGCAGGCCCTGATACAGTCTGTCAACTGAGTGACAGACAGAAACATTGCAGAAAGTAGGGGTGTCAAGACATCATCTCAGCTCATTCTTATTGATTCACATTAAGTCACTCGCAATCATTGATGCAGTTATTCTCTCGCTTAAATAGAACAGTTCCTTCAGAAAGTATTCACACCCCTTGACTTTCTCCCCATTTTCTTGTGTTACAAAGCGGGATTAAAACAGATTTAATTGTATTTTTTTTTGTCAACAACATATACAAAATACTCTGTAATGTCAAAGTGAAAGAACTTTGAACTTTATAAAATTGCATTAATGGTAAAGAAAACATTAACACATTTTGATTAGATAAGTATTCAACCCTCAGTTAATACATGTTAGAATCACCTTTAGGAGCGATAACAGCTGAGACTTTCTGGGTAAGTCTCTAAGAGTTTTGCACACCTGGATTGTGCAATATTTGCCCCTTATTCTTTTAAAACTTCTTTCAACTCTGTCAAGTTGGTTGTTGATCGCTGCTAGACAGCCATTTTCAAGTCTTGTCACAGATTTTCAAGCTGATTTAAGTCAAAACTGTAAACAGGCCACTCAGGAACATTCAATGTTGTCTTGGTAAACTCCAGTGTATATTTGGCATTGTGTTTTAGGTTATTGGCTTGCTGAAAGGTGGATTCAGCGATTCAGTCTCCCAGTGTCTGTTGGAAAGCAGACTGAACCAGGTTTTAATCTAGGATTTTGCCTGTGCTTAGCTCTATTACTTTTCTTTTGATCCTAAAAAAAACTCCCTGGTCCTTCTCGATGACAAGCATACCCATAACATGATGCAGCCACCACCATGCTTGAAAATATGAAGAGTGGTACTCAGTGATGTATTGTGTTGGATATAACAAAAACATAATGCTTCGTATTCAGGACAAAAAGTTCATTTCTTTGCCACATGTTTTGCAGTATTACTTTAGTGCCTTATTGCAAACAGGATGCCTGATTTGAAATGGTCTTATTCTGTACAGGCTTCCTTCTTTTCACTCTGTCAATTAGGTTAGTATTGTGGAGTAACTACAATGTTGTTGATCCATCCTCAGTTTTCTCCTATCCATCCTATCCATTTAACTCTGTGACTGGTTTAAAATCCCCACTGGCCTCATGGTGAAATCCCTGAGCGGTTTCCTTCCTCTACGGCAACTGAGTTTGGAAGGACGCCTGTATCTTTGTAGTGACTGGGTGTATTGATACACCATCCAAAGTGCAATTAATAACCTCACCATGCTCAAAGGGACATTCAATGGCAGTTTTTTTGTAATGTATTTGTATCTACTAATGATGCCCTTCTTTGCGAGGCATTAGAAAACCTCCCTGGTCTTTGTCATTGAATCTGTGCTTGAAATTCACTGTTTGACTGAGTGACCAAACAGATACAGTGGGGCAAAAAAAAGTATTTAGTCAGCCACCAATTGTGCAAGTTCTCCCACTTTTCATCATAGGTACACTTCAACTATGACTATTCAACTATGACAGACAGAAATTCATTAAAAATCCTACAATGTGATTTTCTGGATTTTTTTCTCTCTCATTTTGTCTGTCATAGTTGAAGTGGACCTATGATGAAAATTACAGGCCTCTCTCTTCTTTTTAAGTGGGAGAACTTGTGGCTGACTAAATACGTTTTTGCCCCACTGTAATTGTATGTGTAGGGTACAGAGATGAAGTAGTCATTCAAAAATCATGTTAAACACTATTATTGCACACATAGTTAGTCCACGCAACTTATTATGTGACATTTTTACTCCTGGAGTTATATAAACGTGCCATAATAAAGGGGTTGAATACTTACTGACTGAAGGCATTTCAGCTTTGCATTTTAAATTCATTTCTAAACATTTCTAAAAACATAATGCCACTTTGACACGATGGCCTATTGTGCGTAGATCAGTGACACAACATCTAAATTGAAATGATTTGAAATTCAGGCTGCAACGTAACAAAACGTGGAAAAAGTCAAGGGGTCTAAATGCTTTCCGAAGGCACTGTAAACTAGGCAAACCATGTGTATACAGTGTGTACTAACTAAATGTACAGTACAGTCTTCATGGACATCTGTTCCTAACAATATGTAATTAGTGGGCTGTAAACAAAGTCACCCCCCTACCACTGAGCTCAACTCTGACTGCGGGCAGAGGGCCGAGGGCAGGGGCCAGACACACAGTGGACTGCACAGTACACCGTTTCTGTTTCAGCAAGTCCAGTGTGGCTTTCAACGTGGTGTATTCTATCTCGTAGCTTTCTGTAATAACATATCTCGTAGCACGTAACTTTCTGTAATAACATGTGTTTCTTAGAGCTTGGTGAGAGCGTGGTTGTCCTATGGCTATTTTGCATATAATCTTCCCACAACTTTCTTGGAATGTTGCAGGATGAAAAATAAAATAACTTGGCATTCTCAGCACATTTAAGGAACTTTATTTTCTTGTTTTTTCTGTACTTCAGCAGAACGTTTCCTAAAAGTTCAAACGTGGTTACATTTAAATGGCATTTTGGTAATGCTCCAGGAACGTCTTCCAACTGGTTTGACATTAGGAATGTTCTCAAATAGTTCAGAGACCGTTAAAAAACAACGTTCTTCTGTGTGAATTTCAGAACTTCACCATAACGTTTCCTACAGGTTTCCTCATGGTTCTATTTAAAGTCATGTTCTCATTGTTCCAAGAGCGTTAAGACAACGTTACACAAAAACCACAAGAAAACTTGAATAAAGTTCAGAGAACATTCTAAGAATGTTATTTAAAAACATATACATTCGGTTGTCAGCATCAACAAAACTCCATCTTGTTAAGTTTATTTAGGTGTGTTAGCTGAGCCCACTAATTGGCCACACCCGATCTTAATAAGTGCATGTTTCCTTTGAAAAGGGGTCTGTTTCTAATAGACAAAAATGTGAGATTTTTGATTTGCATGAATTTAAAAAACATGGCATGCTAGCTCCATCCTGGTGATGCAGTGGACTAATTCCATGGAGAGAACAGAATATCATAGGTTTGAATCTCACTGATGCTGTGCCACAATAAAAAAACAAATGTGGTTTCAATGACTAATGCTTAAGCAATGTGTCCTATCTTTGCTTGGAGTTTAAAACAGCTAACCCAAACAAAGCAAGCAGTGATATTAAAAGTCTTACATGCTCTTAGAATGTTAATGAATTACCCTCAAATGACCTATCATTTCTGTTCTCAAAACGTTAATTAAACCTCCCAGGAGAACTTTCAGGGAACCATAGTAAAACCTTCTCAGAACCTCCCTGCAACCTAAAAATGTACGTTCCAAGAACAGGCAACATTTAAAAAATTATAATCAGGAATTCATGGGAATCTGGGAATTCATTCCCAGATTGTAACGATCGTTGTCCTCCTTGGATGAGGAATAGGAAGGATCGGACCAAAACGCAGCGTGGTAAGTGTCCATTTTAATAAAATATAACTGAACACTGAATACAAAATAACCAAAGTGAACCAGTGAACCAATGAACCAATGAACCTCGAAACAGTTCTGTATGGTGAAACACAGACCATGAAAACAACTACCCACAACCCATAGTGGGAAAACAGGCGGCCTAAGTATGTTTCTCAATCAGAGACAATGACAGACAGCTGTCCCTGATTGAGAACCACACCCGGCCAAAAACACACAAATACAAAAACATAGAAAAAAAGAACATAGAACGCCCACCCTAGTCACACCCTGGCCTAACCAAAATAGAGAATAAAAAGCCCCTCTATGGCCAGGGAGTGACACAGATTCAATGAGAAACCAAAAACGTACTTTCCCACAACTTCCAAGGAACCAAATGTGCTAGCTGGGCAGACACACAGGTTGAAGGAGTTCTATTTCTCAGATGAAACTAGAGACACGAATTGTCTCTCTTCGTTTTGTGTTGAAAGTAATGTGTGCAGTGCAGCGAGACAGGGTTCAATACCTTCTCAGAGGAGAGGGAGAAAGGTTGGTTTACGGAACAAATCAGAACATGAAAGCACACGTCGGATACGGAAGCAGATCGGATTGAAATGAAAGAGAAAGAAAAAGAAAAAGAGAGAGGCATGCATACTGTAGCTGCTGATAGCAGTCGGTGCTGTCAGACAGATAAGGGTGTTCATTAAACCACTCCAAGTAAACATCATTGACATGATATGAATATCAATGAACTACCCTGATGTGGTTCCCTTGAGTAAATGTAAATAAACTAGTGCACTGTGAGTATACACTGAGCATATGAACTAACTAAATGCATATGCTACTCTCTCCATGGATGTGTCCCAAGTGGCACTCTATTCTTTATATAGTACACTACTTTTGGCCATTACCCTATGGGGCCCTCGTCAAAACTAGTGCACTTAACCGGTAATAGGGTTCAGTTTGGGTCCTATAAATGAGCTCCACTCTGACTGTGGGCAGGTGGACTCACTGGACTGCACACTACACTGTTTCCGTCTCTTCAGTGTGGGTTTCACTGTGGTGTATTCTATCGAGTACATTTTTCTATTACTCAAGTTGCTTCCCAAATGACAGCCATTTCAATACCCTCTCAGGGAAAGAGAGAAAGGTAGGTTGGTTTACGGAAACAAATCAGAACAGCAGAAAACACGTCGGAAGCACAATAGATATTGAAGCAGATCGGATTGAAATGAAAACTGGCCGACAGTCGAGCTTGTCTTTTCTTCATTTTTATATTTAATAGGCCCTAATCAAGGAATGATAAATCCGATCACACTAATTTCACTGGCTGTGCCTGTGAAGTACTTTCTGGCATGTGTTCTCTAATAAACACACTTCAATGACTGGATGTGCGTCCCTAAATGGCATTCTATTCCCTATATAGTCCACTACTTTTGACCAGAGCCTCATGGGCCGTGGTCAAAAGTCGAACGGTATAAAGGGAATAGGATGTCATTTGGGACGCACATTGGATGATGAATAGTAGAGACTGGCCTCATTGAGGGGGGAGTGGACTCGTTATCACAGTGAAAAAGAGGTAGGGAGAGGAGGAGATATGAGAGCAGTGGTGAGAGGTATTCACCCAAAATGAGCCATACTGCAAGAGGAGGAAGGTGTGAGAGACGATGTGTGATTATGAATCTCCCTGACTTGACAAAGAATGCTGCGATACACACACGCACACACACACGCACGCACGCACGCACGCACGCACGCACGCGCGCGCACGCACACACACACACACACACACACACACACACACACACACACACACACACACACACACACACACACACACACACACACACACACACACACACACACACACACACACACACACACACACGTTACACAGCATTGCTTTTTTAGGGTATTGAATCCTTGGTAACATTTTCTAAGATTATGCCTAGTAATTATTCCTTAAGTTTGTGAGGTAAGTGAGGCTTGAGTCAACAGCGCCCCAGTGTCCCTGGTGGACTGGTTATACATTGTTTGGCTTGGCTGATCAGAGGTCAGTTCTTGATTTGTATCCCAGACTTGGCTCGGTGCTGTTGCTGGAATTAGAGCTGACTCCAACGGACTTCGTCTAGTTTGTTCTCCAGTGATTGTACATTCTCCACTGGAACAGAGAGTAGAGGTGGTATATTCACTCTAGTTTCATCAGGCTGTCGCCACGTTGGCCTCCATATCGTAATTTCATCAGGAAGCCCCCACATCAGCCTCTATATCGTAGTTTCATCATGCTGTCCCCACATCGGCCTCTATATATTCGTTTCATCAGGGTGCCCACACGTCGGTCTCTAAATCGTAGTTTCATGATGCTGCCCCCATGTTGGCCTCTAAATCATAGTTTATCAGGGTGCCCCCACGCCGGCCTCTATATCGTAGTTTCATCAGGCTGTCCCCATGTGGCCTCTATATCGTAGTTTCATCAGGGGGCCCCCAGGTCAGGCATCTATATCGTAGTTTCATCAGGATGTCCCCGCGTTGGCCTGTATATCGTAGTTTCATCAGGGTCTTTCCACGTTGGCCTCTATATTGTAGTTTCATCAGGGTCTTTCCACGTTGGCCTCTATATCGTAGTTTCATCAGGGTCTTTCCACGTTGGCCTCTATATCGTAGTTTCATCAGGGTCTTTCCACGTTGGCCTCTATATCGTAGTTTCATCAGGATGTCCCCACGTTGGCCTGTATATCGTAGTTTCATCAGGGTCTTTCCACGTTGGCCTGTATATCGTAGTTTCATCAGGGTCTTCCCACGTTGGCCTCTATATCGTAGTTTCATCAGGATGTCCCCACGTTGGCCTGTATATCGTAGTTTCATCAGGGTCTTTCCACGTTGGCCTCTATATCGTAGTTTCATCAGGGTCTTCCCACGTTGGCCTCTATATCGTAGTTTCATCAGGGTCTTCCCACGTTGGCCTCTATATCGTAGTTTCATCAGGATGTCCCCACGTTGGCCTGTATATCGTAGTTTCATCAGGATGTCCCCACGTTGGCCTGTATATCGTAGTTTCATCAGGATGTCCCCGAGTTGGCCTGTGTATCGTAGTTTCATCAGGATGTCCCCACGTTGGCCTGTATATCGTAGTTTCATCAGGGTCTTCCCACGTTGGCCTGTATATCGTAGTTTCATCAGGATGTCCCCACGTTGGCCTGTATATCGTAGTTTCATCAGGATGTCCCCACGTTGGCCTGTGTATCGTAGTTTCATCAGGGTCTTCCCACGTTGGCCTGTATATCGTAGTTTCATCAGGATGTCCCCACGTTGGCCTGTATATCGTAGTTTCATCAGGATGTCCCCACGTTGGCCTCTATATCGTAGTTTCATCAGGATGTCCCCACGTTGGCCTCTATATCGTAGTTTCATCAGGGTCTTTCCACGTTGGCCTCTATATCGTAGTTTCATCAGGATGTCCCCACGTTGGCCTGTATATCGTAGTTTCATCAGGGTCTTTCCACGTTGGCCTGTATATCGTAGTTTCATCAGGGTCTTCCCACGTTGGCCTCTATATCGTAGTTTCATCAGGATGTCCCCACGTTGGCCTGTATATCGTAGTTTCATCAGGGTCTTCCCACGTTGGCCTGTATATCGTAGTTTCATCAGGATGTCCCCACGTTGGCCTGTATATCGTAGTTTCATCAGGATGTCCCCACGTTGGCCTCTATATCGTAGTTTCATCAGGATGTCCCCGCGCTGGCCTGTATATCGTAGTTTCATCAGGGTCTTCCCACGTTGGCCTCTATATCGTAGTTTCATCAGGGTCTTTCCACGTTGGCCTCTATATCGTAGTTTCATCAGGGTCTTTCCACGTTGGCCTCTATATCGTAGTTTCATCAGGATGTCCCCACGTTGGCCTGTATATCGTAGTTTCATCAGGGTCTTTCCACGTTGGCCTGTATATCGTAGTTTCATCAGGGTCTTCCCACGTTGGCCTCTATATCGTAGTTTCATCAGGATGTCCCCACGTTGGCCTGTATATCGTAGTTTCATCAGGATGTCCCCACGTGTGCCTGTATATCGTAGTTTCATCAGGATGTCCCCGAGTTGGCCTGTGTATCGTAGTTTCATCAGGATGTCCCCACGTTGGCCTGTATATCGTAGTTTCATCAGGGTCTTCCCACGTTGGCCTGTATATCGTAGTTTCATCAGGATGTCCCCACGTTGGCCTGTATATCGTAGTTTCATCAGGATGTCCCCACGTTGGCCTGTGTATCGTAGTTTCATCAGGGTCTTCCCACGTTGGCCTCTATATCGTAGTTTCATCAGGGTCTTCCCACGTTGGCCTGTATATCGTAGTTTCATCAGGGTCTTCCCACGTTGGCCTCTATATCGTAGTTTCATCAGGATGTCCCCACGTTGGCCTCTATTTCGTAGTTTCATCAGGGTCTTCCCACGTTGGCCTGTATATCGTAGTTTCATCAGGGTCTTCCCACGTTGGCTCTATATCGTAGTTTCATCAGGATGTCCCCACGTTGGCCTCTATATCATAGTTTCATCAGGGTCTTCCCACGGTGGCCTCCATATCGTAGTTTCATCAGGATGTCCCCACGTTGGCCTCTATATCGTAGTTTCATCAGGGTCTTCCCACGTTGGCCTGTATATCGTAGTTTCATCAGGGTCTTCCCACGTTGGCCTCTATATTGTAGTTTCATCAGGGTCTTCCCACGTTGGCCTCTATATCGTAGTTTCATCAGGGTCTTCCCACGTTGGCCTGTATATCGTAGTTTCATCAGGGTCTTCCCACGTTGGCCTCTATATCGTAGTTTCATCAGGATGTCCCCACGTTGGCCTCTATATCGTAGTTTCATCAGGGTCTTCCCACGTTGGCCTGTATATCGTAGTTTCATCAGGGTCTTCCCACGTTGGCCTCTATATCATAGTTTCATCAGGGTCTTCCCACGTTGGCCTCCATATCATAGTTTTATCAAGTTGCCCCCATGTTGGCCTCTATATTGTAGTTTCACCAGGGTGCCCCCAAGTCGGCCTCTATATCATAGTTTCATCAGGGTCTTCCCACGTTGGCCTCTATATCATAGTTTCATCAGGATGTCCCCACGTTGGCCTCTATATCATAGTTTCATCAGGGTCTTCCCACGTTGGCCTGTATATCGTAGTTTCATCAGGGTCTTCCCACGTTGGCCTCTATATCGTAGTTTCATCAGGATGTCCCCACGTTGGCCTCTATATCGTAGTTTCATCAGGATGTCCCCACGTTGGCCTCTATATCGTAGTTTCATCAGGGTCTTCCCACGTTGGCCTGTATATCGTAGTTTCATCAGGGTCTTCCCACGTTGGCCTCTATATCGTAGTTTCATCAGGATGTCCCCACGTTGGCCTGTATATCGTAGTTTCATCAGGGTCTTCCCACGTTGGCCTGTATATCGTAGTTTCATCAGGATGTCCCCGCGTTGGCCTCTATATTGTAGTTTCATCAGGGTCTTCCCACGTTGGCCTCTATATCATAGTTTCATCAGGATGTCCCCGCGTTGGCCTGTATATCGTAGTTTCATCAGGGTCTTCCCACGTTGGCCTCTATATCGTAGTTTCATCAGGATGTCCCCACGTTGGCCTCTATATCGTAGTTTCATCAGGGTCTTCCCACGTTGGCCTGTATATCGTAGTTTCATCAGGGTCTTCCCACGTTGGCCTCTATATCGTAGTTTCATCAGGATGTCCCCACGTTGGCCTCTATATCGTAGTTTCATCAGGATGTCCCCACGTTGGCCTCTATATCGTAGTTTCATCAGGGTCTTCCCACGTTGGCCTGTATATCGTAGTTTCATCAGGGTCTTCCCACGTTGGCCTCTATATCGTAGTTTCATCAGGGTCTTCCCACGTTGGCCTCTATATCGTAGTTTCATCAGGATGTCCCCACGTTGGCCTGTATATCGTAGTTTCATCAGGGTCTTCCCACGTTGGCCTGTATATCGTAGTTTCATCAGGGTCTTCCCACGTTGGCCTCTATATCATAGTTTCATCAGGATGTCCCCGCGTTGGCCTGTATATCGTAGTTTCATCAGGGTCTTCCCACGTTGGCCTCTATATCGTAGTTTCATCAGGATGTCCCCACGTTGGCCTCTATATCGTAGTTTCATCAGGGTCTTCCCACGTTGGCCTGTATATCGTAGTTTCATCAGGGTCTTCCCACGTTGGCCTCTATATCATAGTTTCATCAGGATGTCCCCACGTTGGCCTCTATATCGTAGTTTCATCAGGGTCTTCCCACGTTGGCCTCCATATCATAGTTTTATCAAGTTGCCCCCATGTTGGCCTCTATATTGTAGTTTCACCAGGGTGCCCCCAAGTCGGCCTCTATATCATAGTTTCATCAGGGTCTTCCCACGTTGGCCTCTATATCATAGTTTCATCAGGATGTCCCCACGTTGGCCTCTATATCGTAGTTTCATCAGGGTCTTCCCACGTTGGCCTCTATATCGTAGTTTCATCAGGGTCTTTCCACGTTGGCCTCTATATCGTAGTTTCATCAGGGTCTTCCCACGTTGGCCTGTATATCGTAGTTTCATCAGGGTCTTTCCACGTTGGCCTGTATATCGTAGTTTCATCAGGGTCTTCCCACGTTGGCCTCTATATCGTAGTTTCATCAGGATGTCCCCACGTTGGCCTCTATATCGTAGTTTCATCAGGATGTCCCCACGTTGGCCTCTATATCGTAGTTTCATCAGGGTCTTCCCACGTTGGCCAGTATATCGTAGTTTCATCAGGGTCTTCCCACGTTGGCCTCTATATCATAGTTTCATCAGGGTCTTCCCACGTTGGCCTCTATATCGTAGTTTCATCAGGATGTCCCCACGTTGGCCTGTATATCGTAGTTTCATCAGGGTCTTCCCACGTTGGCCTGTATATCGTAGTTTCATCAGGGTCTTCCCACGTTGGCCTCTATATCGTAGTTTCATCAGGGTCTTCCCACGTTGGCCTGTATATCGTAGTTTCATCAGGGTCTTTCCACGTTGGCCTGCATATCGTAGTTTCATCAGGGTCTTCCCACGTTGGCCTCCATATCATAGTTTTATCAAGTTGCCCCCATGTTGGCCTCTATATTGTAGTTTCATCAGGATGTCCCCGCGTTGGACTCTATATTGTAGTTTCATCAGGGTCTTCCCACGTTGGCCTCTATATCGTAGTTTCATCAGGATGTCCCCGCGTTGGCCTGTATATCGTAGTTTCATCAGGGTCTTCCCACGTTGGCCTCTATATCGTAGTTTCATCAGGATGTCCCCGCGTTGGCCTGTGTATCGTAGTTTCATCAGGATGTCCCCGCGTTGGCCTGTGTATCGTAGTTTCATCAGGATGTCCCCGAGTTGGCCTGTGTATCGTAGTTTCATCAGGATGTCCCCGCGTTGGCCTGTGTATCGTAGTTTCATCAGGATGTCCCCGAGTTGGCCTGTGTATCGTAGTTTCATCAGGGTCTTCCCACGTTGGCCTCTATATCGTAGTTTCATCAGGGTCTTCCCACGTTGGCCTCTATATCGTAGTTTCATCAGGGTCTTCCCACGGTGGCCTCCATATCATAGTTTCATCAAGTTGCCCCCACGTTGGCCTCTATATTGTAGTTTCACCAGGGTGCCCCCAAGTCGGCCTCTATATCATAGTTTCATCATGCTGTCCCCACGTTGGACTCTATATTGTAGTTTTATCAGGCTGCCCCCACATCGGCCTCTATATCGTAATTTCATCAGGGTGCCCCCACGTCGGCCTCGATATCGGAGTTTCATAATGCTGTCCCCACGTTGGCCTCTATATCGTAGTTTATCAGGCTGCCCCCACGTCGCCCTCTATATCATCGTATTTTCCTCTTCCTAGTGTCGAGTATAATTCTTCATCCAAATCGAGATTAGTGATCGCTGTTCTAAGTCCAGAAGCTCTTTGCCGTCATAGGAAACAATGGTGGAAACATTATGTACAAAAAAAAGTTATGATTAGTGCAAAAAAACACACAAAATAGCAGAATTGGTCAGGAGCCCGTAAAACGGCCGCTATACTGTACATGCCAGCGCCATTCTGTATAGGCTCTGGTCAAAAATAGTGCACTAAATAGGGAATAGGGTGCCATTTGGGACACACTCCCAGACTGCAGCTCTTTCCTTCTCCGAAATGGATACTAACTGTCCTCCTGAGCACGTTCCAGATGAGAAATATTAGAGTAACAATTCTGCTCATGAAAAGTCATTCCCCTTCACTGTTGAAAAACTCCTCTTTCTTCACGCTGCTCGTTTGAAATATGGACTCCTTTTTCAAACCCGGAGTCAACACAGAGCCATATGAGTTATGCGGATGTAAATTCATATTTTGCTGCAGCATCAGGGCAAGGAACTGTGTTCTCTAAAATGGGCTGGGGATGTGAGCGGCGTGGAGCTACGTTTGTAACAGTGCTAAAGTTGTCTAGCAACTGTCAAATGTGAGGCGCAACAGAGCCAGTTACAACTGAAGTATCTGATGATGAATAGATTAGAGAATAAGCTATTTGTTTTTTTTAACAGAGTGGCCACAGCCTACCTATTGTAGGTAAGCCCTTGTTTAATAGCCTACGACATGATGCTGAAATGTTACGACATTCTACTTCAAAACCAAATGGTACATAGTCACAAAAGTATTTGTCAAATGAAAAAAATAAACGTGAAAAAAAGGAATAGAGCGGCATCCCCCCCCTGTGAGCACTGATCAATTTTTTTGCAGAGCGGGGGAACAGATGTTGAGCGCCAGAACGGTGTGCAAAGACCAATCCGAGATCGATCAGTGGAATTTCCAACCGCTCAAATACTCTGGCGTGTGCATGTGTATATAAACACGATGCTAGTTACCTGTTGGACGTCCTGTTGGAACACACAGAGTTGTAGCCTCTGGTGCAGGCGGACCTTGCGGTGCTGCCAGATGCTCTCTAGGCGTCTCTGATGGTGCAGGACCTCGTGGACCACGTCCAAGATACAGTGGACCGCCTTGGAGTAGTTGGCCGTGGCCGTCAGAGACTCCGAGTTCCCCGGGCTCAATGGTCTCTGGAGGACATCCAGCAGTGCCTTGCCATCCTGACTGACCTTTTGACAGAGAGGGATGTGATATTTATTTATTATTATTTAATTTTTTTAACCTTTATTTACTAGGCAAGTACGTTAAGAACAAATTCTTATTTTCAACGACGGCCTAGGAACGACGGCCTAGGAACGACGACCTAGGAACGACGGCCTAGGAACGACGGCCTAGGAACAACGGCCTAGGAACAACGGCCTAGGAACAACTGCCTGTTCAGGGGCAGAACGACACCTTGTCAGCTCGGGGATTTGAACTTGCAACCTTGCAACATATTATGCTAACCACTAGGCTACCCTGCCGGGTTACTGGCCCAATGCACTAACTGCTAGGCTAGAGCTAGGCTAATCCTCCTAATAGAGGCAGCAGGTAGCCTAGTGGTTAGAGCATTGGGCCAGTAACCAAAAGTTTGCTGGATCGAATCCCTGAGCTGACAAGGTAAAAATCTGTTGTTCTGCCCCTGAACAAGGCAGTTAACCCACTGTTCCCCAGTAGGCTCTCATTGTAAATAATAATTTGTTCTTAACTGACTTGCCTAGTCAAATAAAGGTTTACAAAAACAAAACAAAGGTTCAAATCTCCAAACTGACAAGGTGAAAAAAATCTGTCAATCTGCCCTTGAGCAAAGCACTTTACCCTAATTGCTCCAGGGTCACTGTCAATAATATCTGATCCCTGGCAGGAACACCACTGTCTCAGGGGGAGATGGGATACGCAAAAAACACATTCCCATTTTACACCTCACACTTGTAAATGCATTGAAACACGACAAACATAAGCACCCCCTATTTGACTACAGGGTTGCAACTTTCCCAAAATTCCCAGGTTCTCCACAAATCACATTTGGAGGATTCCTAGATTTCCCTCCCGATTTCGGGATTTTTTGGGGGAAAACCTAGGAATTTTGAGAATGTCCCAGAGATTTTGAAACTCTATGTCTGCATTAGATACAGTAATCACAATTCATCTTGAAGCTTGTCATGTCAGTCAAATCTTAGTTTCATTATGTGGAAAGAAAAGTTTGAGGTAAATAAGGGATTTGAAAGTCAGTTCCTTGCTAATCACCTCTGTTCTGTTCTAGCTGCACATGCACCGTCCTAAATTAAGCAAAGTCAAAGCTAAATCGCTAAATGACATGCACTTTCTTGTGCATTAGGATGAGTTATTTTTTCTTCTTCATCTATGGCACAATATGGAAGAGAACAGCAAAGCCTTTCTTTTTTTGGTTCAAACCACAGAGACGTTTATAGCAACCTATTCAAAGATGACACTAAAATAAAACAACCAAGGAGGTAAAAAGTAAGTGGAGTGCAGAGTCATCTAGTGAAATGCTACACAACCACAAACCTATCATCATACAGGATCTTCTGTGGGGAGTAAATCTGACATGGAAGGACAGAGGTCCACGTAATGCATAACAGGCCACGTGTCACACAGGTTGCAATGCAGATGGATTCAATGTGGCGGGTAAAGGTCATGTTTGATATAAAACTGTAGTACAGGGAAACGTTTACATGAAAGAGTTTTGTGTCTGGATACGATCTGATTTAAGGACTTCTTCATTTAAGGGCAACATTTCAACGTTATGTGCAGAGTACATCCATGCTTAGATTGCTTATGATAATGTTAAGATAACTTATGACAGTCTTTTAAAAAGCATCGTATATATATCATATAAAAAGGGGGATTACAATTGTGGTCATTCCCCTTAAAAGCTATGTGGTGGGATCTTAAACTAGCACAGAATGCCACTATAAACCTGAGTTTAGTTAGTGCTCGAACTGGGTGAGTGTCAGGATTGGGGACAATACCATATCAATTCAGACAGTAAACCAAATTCCAAATCCATATTCTCCAATTCCCAATTGAAAACCATTGAAAATAATTGAAATCTTAGTGTCCTTCCTGAATTGACCGGGATTGAAATGGAATTCGCCCCAACCCTGGTTTGTGTTGTGAGGGTGTCTCACCTCGGTGTAGGCCTGGGTCACTTGTTCGTAGAGGGTCTGGTGGTGGTGGATAGCCAGCTCCAGGTCCTGCATATCCGAGGGCAGTCCCCCCTCACTACACATCTTACACCAGGCCTCCACCCCAGCCAGGAACTGTATGAACACAGCCCAAAAAGACACATTCACACAACAGAACAGAGACAGATAGATCAATCAACAGAGCCCGGGGATAAATTACATAGACAGAGGCCGGCAGGGAGGGAGGAAGGGAGGTAGGGAAGCATGGAGGGAGGAAGGGAGGTAGGGAAGCATGGAGGGAGGAAGGGAGGTAGGGAAGCATCATGGAGGGAGGAAGGGAGGTAGGGAAGCATGGAGGGAGGAAGGGAGGTAGGGAAGCATGGAGGGAGGAAGGGAGGTAGGGAAGCATGGAGGGAGGAAGGGAGGTAGGGAAGCAGGGAGGGAGGAAGGGAGGTAGGGAAGAAGGGAGGGAGGAAGGGAGGTAGGGAAGCATGGAGGGAGGGAGGGAGGAAGGGAGGTAGGGAAGCATGGAAGGAGGAAGGGAGGTAGGGAAGCAGGGAGGGAGGGAAGCATGGAGGGAGGAAGGGAGGTAGGGAAGCAGGGAGGGAGGGAAGCATGGAGGGAGGAAGGGAGGGAGGGAAGCAGGGAGGGAAGCATGGAGGTAGGAAGGGAGGTAGGGAAGCAGGGAGGGAGGGAAGCATGGATGGAGGAAGGGAGGGAGGAAAGCATGGAGGGAGGAAGGGAGGTAGGGAAGCGGGGAGGGAGGGAAGCATGGAGGGAGGGAGGGAGGTAGGGAAGCAGGGAGGGAGGGAAGCATGGAGGGAGGAAAGGAGGTAGGGAAGCAGGGAGGGAGGAAGGGAGGTAGGGAAGCAGGGAGGGAGGGAAGCATGGAGGGAGGGAAGGGAGGGAGGGAAGCATGGAGGGAGGAAGGGAGGTAGGGAAGCATGGAGGGAGGAAGGGAGGTAGGGAAGCAGGGAGGGAGGGAAGCATGGAGGGAGGAAGGGAGGTAGGGAAGCAGACAGGCAAGCAGACCCTCTTTACGAGAGGCTGAGGAAACCCTGGACCCCGCCTGCCTGCCTGTCTGGCTCTCTGTAAAGCAGCAAAATCTACAGCCGACAGGCACACCTGTAGCCCCAAACAATCTGCATCATAGCAGCTGCTGCCAAGGCAACGCAGGTCTATCTGCCAAGGCAACAGCCAGAGAAATACAGGACAACACTGACACTACAATCTCTCTCAGACGCCCTGTGGGCTGGAAGGATGGTCAAAGCGTTGATGCAACGCTTGAATTGTCATGCAAATCCCCCTTTGATGTCAGTACATGTTTTACATAAATGTCTGCGTTACGTGCTCAGACTTCAAGTTAGGTAGAATTCAGGGCTATGTGACTGAGTGACAACAGTATGAGGGTTGCAGCCCGTAGGCCTACTGTCTACTGCCAACCTGTTCCGACTTCTGGTGGAAGACGGCCGACATGGCCAGGATGGTGCTGCGTTCATCCAGGGCAGCGGCGAAGCTCTTCCACTCCTGGTCCAGCTGGGCCGAGATCTGTTTGATCTGCTGCGAGGCGTAGTGGCCCGCCTCCGACAGCCGCGACGCCACTGACATGATCCGATTGATGTTCACATAGGCATTCTGCACCGAGGGAGGGAGGGACACACATAGAGAAGACATCATATATTATGGGAAAGATCCAGGGTCTATATCAGGGTTATTCAACTTGTACCCGATAATGCCAGGAGCTGGTTTTCCATTCTACCAGATAATTAATTGCCAGAGTTGAGTTTGAGGGGTCAATATAATTTAATTCAGGATCTATTTAATTTAATTCAGGATATATTGAATTTAATTCAGGAAATTGTTTTTAATTGAATTCAGGATCTATTTGCTCCTTATAGCCCTGCGACCAACCATCAAACAGGCAAAGCATCAATACAGGGCTAAGATTGAACACCGGCTCCGACGCTCGTCTTATGTGGCAGGGCTTGCAAACTATTACAGACTGCAAAGGGAAGCACAGCCGCGAGCTGCCCAGTGACACGAGCCTACCAGACGAGCTAAACCACTTCTATGCTCGCTTCGAGGCAAGCAACACTGAGGCATGCATGAGAGCATCCGCTGTTCCGGACGACTGTGTGATCACGCTCTCCGTAGCTGACATGAGTAAGATCTTTAAACAGGTCAACATACACAAGGCTGCAGGGCCAGATGGATTACCAGGACATGTGCTGACCAACTGGCAGGTGTCTTCACAAACATTTTCAACATGTCCCTGATTGAGTCTGTAATACCAACATGTTTCAAGCAGACCACCATAGTCCCCAAGAACACAAAGGCAACCTGCCTAAATGAGTAGCACTCACGTCCGTAGCCATGAAGTGCTTTGAAAGGTTGGTGAGGGCTCACATCAACACCATTATCCCAGAAACCCTAGACCCACTCCAATTTACATACTGCCCAAACAGATCCACAGATGATGCAATCTCTATTGCACTCCATGCTGACCTTTCCCACCTGGACAAAAGCAACACTTATGTGAGAATGCTATTCATTGAGTACAGCTCAGCGTTCAACACCATAGTACCCTCAAAGCTTATCACTAAGCTAAGGATCCTGGGACTAAACACCTCCCTCTGCAACTGGATCCTGGACTTCCTGATGGGCCGCCCCAAGGTGGTGAGGGTAGGTAGCAACACATCTGCCACGCTGATCCTCAACACTGGAGCTCCCCAAGGGTGCATACTCAGTCCCGTCCTCTACTCCCTGTTCATCCACGACTGCATGGCCAGGCATGACTCCAACACCATCATTAAGTTTGCAGACGACACAATAGTGTCACCGACAACGACGAGACAGCCTATAGGGAGGAGGTCAGAGACCTGGCCGGGTGGTGCCAGAATAACAACCTATCCCTCAAAGTAAACAAGACTAAGGAGATGATTGTGGACTACAGGAAAAGGAGGACCGAGCAAGCCCACATTCTCACCGATGGGGCTGTAGTGGAGCAGGTTGAGAGCTTCAAGTTCCTTGGTGTCCACATCATCCAACAAACTAGAATGGTCCAAACACACCAAGACAGTCGTGAAGAGGGTACGACAAAGCCTATCCCCCCTCCGGAAACGAAAGAATTTGGCATGGGTCCTGAGATCCTCAAAAGGTTCTACAGCTGCAACATCGAGAGCATCCTGCCTGACTGGTTGCATCACTGCCTGGTACGGCAATTGCTCGGCCTCTGACTGCAAGGCACTACAGAGGGTAGTGTGTACGGCCCAGTACATCACTGAGGCTAGCTAAGCTGCCTGCCATCCAGGACCTCTACACCAGGTGGTGTCAGAGGAAGGGCCTAAAAATTGTCAAAGACCCCAGCCATCCCAGTCATAGACTGTTCTCTCTACTACCGCATGGCAAGGGGTACCAAGTCTAGGACAAAAAGGCGTCTCAACAGTTTTTACCCCTAAGCCATAAGACTCCTGAACAGGTAATCAAATGGCTACCCGGACTATTTGCATTGTGTGCCCCCTCCCAACCCCTCTTTTTTACGCTGCTGCTACTCTCTGTTTATCATATAAGCAAAGTCACTTTAACTATCCATTCACGTACATACTACCTCAATTGGGCCGACCAACCAGTGCTCCCGCACATTGGCTAACCGGGCTATCTGCATTGTGTCCCGCCACCCACCAACACCTCTTTTACGCTACTGCTACTCTTTGTTCATCATGTATGCATTGTCACTTTAACCATATCTACATGTACATACTACCTCAACTCAGCCTGACTAACCGGTGTCTGTACGAAGCCTCACAGCTTTTATAGCCTCGCTACTATATACAGCCTGGCTTTTTACTGTTGTTTTATTTCTTTACTTACCTATTTTTTACCTAATACCTACTATCGCTTATTAGCCAAACAATCAATGCTACAGAGATACTGTATGACCTGTGAGCCAGTCCGGCATGAAATTATGGTGTAGAGCTTAGCGACAACAAGCGTGACAGATTTCTGCAGCTTTGACTGAATCGCTCAATCTCTGGCAGGCCACCCCTGATGTCTTTGACAAACAGGTAGACAGACATTTACATCCTCTGTGCTGCCATCTGGCTCTGTAGTCCACAAAACCCACCCACCCATCCCTCCACTATGGGAGTTCAATCATCTCTGGCCGCTTTAGGCCCAACCATTTATCAGCTTCACATGATGCACCCACCGTGGGCTTTATTTACCGCAAACCTGATTAGAACTGGTAATGAAGGTATGAAAAACAAACAGCTCGCTGGTTTAAAGCGGGGCTTTAGTGAACTACGTTCAGACATGGTAGCTACATGCTGGACACGCTGAGCCAAGAGACGTCAAAACATAATAACAGCATGATTTAGGAGTCTGTATGAGCAGAGAGAGAGAGAGAGAGAGAGAGAGAGAGAGAGAGAGAGAGAGAGAGAGAAAACAGAGAGAGAGAGGTGGAGCAAGAGAGAGTGTGGAGGGAGCGAGCGAGACAGAGAGAACGAGAGAGAGTGAGAGAGAGTGGTTCTTCAGTGAGAGCCAAGCTGCCTCTGAGTGGGGAGGGTTTTATTGTAAAAAAATACAATGGCAATAGAAGGCTAGAATCGGACTAAAAAACTAAAATATATAAGTATTGAAAAATATACTGTGTCTGTATAATGTATTTAGTATGTATAAGCTGGAAGTAGAAGCGTTGTTGTCCATTAGTTTACTCCATTTAGGTGGTAGGGGTGTTAGGGTTAGGGAAATATATTAATATATATATATATATATATATTAATATATTAATACATTTCCCCCTAACCCTAACACCCCTACCACCTAATTGGAGTAAACTATATACATTGAGGGATTGGAAATGATGCAGACAATAACACTGATGGAAGGCACAATCTATCAACAATGTTAAGGCTGATCTACCCCCCCTAAATGCTAGGACTTTCCATGTCATTCAAATGTGCATGTGGTGTGTTTGGTACATACAGTGCCGCGGAAAAATGATTTGCCCCCTTTCTGGTTGTCTCTATTTTTGCATATTTTTTATACTGAATATTATCAGAACTTCAACCAAAACCTAATATTAGATAAAGGAAACGCGTGTTTACAAATAACCGACAAATTGATACTTACTTCATTCATTTAATTAACAAAGTTTTGCAACACCCAGCTCCCCTGTGTGAAAAAGAAAGTCATTGACATGGGTCCCATTATGCCTGGTGGAAACCAAACACCGCATTCTACAGTAAGAACCTTATACCAACGGTCAAGCATGGTGGTGGTAGTGTGATGCTTTTGGTGATGCTTTTCTGCCTCAGGACCTGGACCTGCACGACTAAAAAGCAACACATTTGAGGTTTTGGAATGGCCTAAGTTTTGGAATGGCCAAAATCCAGACCTAATCCCAATTGAGACGTTGTGCCAGGACTTGAAATGAGCAGTTCATGCTTGAAAACACACAAATGTCGTTGAGTTAAAGTATTTCTGCATGAAAGAATGGGCCAAAATTCCTCCACAGCAACGTGAGAGATCTGATCAGGAAACGTTTAGTTGGAGTCTTTGCAGTGAAAGGTGGCAGAACCAGTTATCGAGTGCAAGGGTGCAATGACTTTTTCACACAGGGGCATTGGATGTTGCATACTGTAACTTTGTTTATGAAATAAATTAAATAAGTATGTAATTGTTATGTTAGTTGTTCACCTTTATCTAATATTAGGTTTTGGTTGAAGATCTGATAACATTCAGTATCAAAAATATGGAAAATTAGAGCAAATACTTTTTTCCCAGCACTGTAGGTGGCTTGATTTCTCAACCAAATAGCACCAAACATATCTTCATTCTGTCAGAGCAAAACTGCAGTAGAGGCCATTCCCTACTCTAAGGTGAATCTCAAAAGGCACCCTATTCACTACTTATGACCAGGGCCATGTGGGTAACAGGGTGCCATTTTGGAAACATCCTAACAGTAATTTTAATGGCAGTGTAACTGGAGTAGAAGCAGAGGCAATCAAATCAACATTGAGGAAGTAGCCTGCGATTTCAGTAGAGCAATTACTAATCTGAACGTGTGTGTTCATATGCAAAATGGACTTCGCCAGCGCTCCATCGCCAGTGGCCTGCGCTGGATCATTGGTAGCTGTACGAGCATGTTTCTTTCACAACCCTATTTGAAATACTAATACAGTAATTGAAAGGCTTTTTGACTCGCTCCTCGAACATCGACCAGTCTGTCTTTCAATAATTCCGCTTTTACTCCGCTCATACAAAGTGAAATCACTGAGCCATGACTCAGAGTATTGATGTCATCCATATTATTAGATTCCCCCATCCCCATACACTGTGTCCTCTCACGCCACATAGTCCTCTCACACCACATAGTCCTCTCACCCCACCTAGTTGCCACACCCCATTTAGTTCCCACATCCCATATAGTCCTCACACACTACATAGTCCTCACATACCATAGAATTCATGGCAAAGTGATTGTGCTGCGTCTGGAGGTCCACGGCGTGTTGGTAGCTGACTCCGATCTCTGTGTGGCTCTGCAGGAACACTTCCTTATTGTGACTGATCCAGTCAAACATCTATGATGGGAACAAACAAAGATACATAAGGTTAGTTAAGGTTGTTGGTTGGGTTACTGGTCCTGTGTGGCTCAGTTGTTAGGGCATGGTGCTTCTGGGTTCGATTCCCGCTGGGCACACCCATTCAGAAATGAATGCACGGCTTGCACGCATATAAATAGCATATTATATATAATCAATCAATTATCATAATGATTACTGAACATTCCCATTGATGGTTTAGCTGTTGTCACTCATCACAGCACAGCCAACAGACATTATTTCATTTGCAGGTGTATTAGACAGGATCAAGACAGAGGAAAGACACAGCAAAGGGCTGGATTTGAACCCATGCTTCAGCAGTATATGTGACCCAGAGGCAGCAGCTTAGACCACTAGACCATCCTAAGACACGGCAGATTCAGAACATTCAGAGCTTTACATGATACTGTAGTCCTCTCCCTGGTGTTAATTATACCCTAATGATCATTGGGAGGCTTGCCATCGCTCTTTATTAAGATCCTGCACCAGTACACTCAACTACATGATCAAAAATTAAATAACGGTGGCGTGACAAGCATGATTATAGGGTCACATTAGGACAGCCCTCTAGGCCAGCAGCTTTACAGCAGCTTTACACCCCCGCTCTGAAGAGCCTGCGACATTAGAATACATCTATTTAATCAGGTTTGATTGAGCTGTTAATTAAACATTGGCTCAAGTGTGACCTCTCAGTGCTGCCTTCCAATGTAAGTCCTTATAAAAGGCATGAGTTGTCTGATGTGTTTGTACTGGATATAACAGATTACGGAGCAGGTGTTGCTATAGACAATTTGCTCCGATTTAGACGTTTTTTTAATGAATAGTGCTATGGTAATTATTATCCTACTAAACCATGATCAATTGCAGTAAAAAGTTACAATGGCTTTTCTTTCAATAAGCAATAACTTTAGGAAATAGAATGGGAAAAGCAGAAAAGTGGCAAGGAAAAAATGGTCCTCCATATATTTTGGGTTTGAATCATATTTCTTACCCTCAAAGTATGGTTTGATTTAATCAACTTTATTGTCAAAAGACCATATGATTGAAACGATACTTATAAATTCCCTAACTTGTCATGCTTATTAAATTACATCTTGACAGCTTAATCTAATAATTTGCAAATTAAACGGAGAGAAGCTAGCTAAAGAATAATTAGCTCAATGACTGTTTCCTTTTTTTTAGGGGGGACAATTCTGGCTCAGTGCAGTTGCTGATAAATGGCTCCCTATCATGTTCACTTGACGATAAGGAACCGTTTGCACTACAAGTTTGCTTTTCCTGCAAGAGCAGGAAAATTCTCGGCAACGAAAGAGTGTTCAAACGAGTGATCCTACATCTGTGTATCATTATCCAAAATTAACAACAACTTCTTCCTTATCATAAACCTAAAATGTACTCTGTAAAAATGACATATTCCTTGAAAGAAATATATTGATTGCATCAAAAGAGGTCTTTTTTCTCTCTCTATGGAGAACAACATTGATTTTAATCTATAACTCTCCGGACTAAAAAAAACATGTGAGATTTCTTTCCATCATATGGCGTTGATCATTACCAGTGCATGATGGGAGAGGAAGACGGCGACGTGGAGGCCAGGCGAGAGGAGCAGTAACTGTTCATTTTGACTGAGTCCCAAATGGCACCAGAATCCCTATAGGTCTTATCACCAGTAGCGGTGAGTGGGTAACATCACAGGGGAAGCCATGCCAGGGGGGGAAAAGCCAATATTACAACCTATGTGTTGTGATAATTGCGCTGTTTGCTCTATAACCTGTTAATTCAATCATATGCACCTAAGGCCGAGACAATAAGAAGACACAGCGGCAGAATAAATTCAACCACACCGTTGTTTCATCACAAAACCAGAGAGCAACATCTATCCGGTGAAGTCCACAAAACATATTGCATGTAACAAACAGTTAAATGACCTACAGCATGGTCAAGCAAGTTAATGTTTCCATTTTTGGATCGCTAAACAACTATTGATTTAGAAACACGGATAGTTAGTGCAAGTCACAAAGAAAACTGCATCCACTATTTCAACGTCAAGCATTTCAACATCATCTAATCATCTATGCAGTGACAACTAAAAGATACCAACAACTATGTAGTCCAATAAATGTAATCTAAATATGATGTGGCTCTCCATGGTACTGATTTCTGTGTGTATGCCCGTGTGCGTGCTTGTGTGGCCGATGTGAAATTGCTAGCTAGTTAGCGGTGGTGCGCGCTAGTGGCCTTTCAAATCGGTGACGTCACTTGCTCTGAGACCTTGAAGTAGTGGTTCCCCTTGCTCTGCAAGGGCCGCGGCATTTGTGGAGCGATGGGTAACGTTGCTTCGAGGGTGACTGTTGACGTGTGCAGAGCGTCCCTGGTTCGTGCCCAGGTTGGGGCGAGGGGACGGATGTAAAGTCTATACTGTTACACTTGCAAGTAGAAAAAAACATGTTCACTCACCCTACTTGTAGAGAAACGCCAATGGCATCCTCCTCTTTCATGTTGGCTAAACGGTCTATGTCTCTGTCATACAGTACACTCTTTAAATTGTTGTTGTCCTAAGCTACCAGGCTAAAATGCTTGTTCACTAGCCTAACTTCCTTTCATGGGCAACAATGCGCCAGGCCAACTAGTTAACATTATCCTACTACATCTAGCTGCATGTTGAACAGGCCAGGGGCACAATGTATGAATTTATGGTTGGATCAGAATCGGTGTTATAATAATTGGCCAGTACGTAGAATTAAGTAAAATCACAAGTCCAAATCCCCATCTCCATCCATGGCTAATTTAGGAAAGGGCCTATTGGAGCTAGCTAGCTAACCACCAGGAGGACAACAATGCAACGACATGCAACAATTCAATGACGTTTGGTGAGAAGCCAAATCCAAACTGGCTTCCCTTGACACCTTTTTTTTGGTGCGCCAGGACCATTCACAGCTGAGCTCACTCAGTTTAGCTCAATGCTGATTGGCTAGTATTTTATTACTTTTCTTATCCAGGGAGGCCAAATGCTCCTGCGAATTGAAGGAAATGTATGAAACACAGAGAGAACAAAGTTAAATTATTTTGTATGTTTTTTTCTTGGTGACATTTTTGGAGAAGCATGGCTTCCCTTGGCATGAATACGCACCATTGCTTATCAATAAAACGTCACAATATGGTGCAGAGCATTCGATTTGGCTGCTGGTGGGCAAGGAGACCCCTAGCTCCACTAAAGCCATTGACCTGACGTTTTCAAGGAATAGGCCAGCAATTTCACATCGGCTACACTCACCCCCCTTTTGACCTCCTCCTCTTTCCGCAGCAACCAGTGATCCGGGTCAACAGCATCAATGTAACAGTATAGACTTTACGTCCGTCCCCTCGCCCCGAACCTGGGTGCGAACCAGGGACGCTCTGCACACGTCAAGTCACCCTCGAAGCATCGTTACCCATCGCTCCACAAAAGCCGTGGCCCGTGCAGAGCAAGGAGAACCACTACTTCAAAGTCTCAGAGCAAGTGACATCACCGATTGAAAGGTCACTAGCGCGCACCCCCGCTAACAAGCTAGCCATTTCACAGTCAAATGAAACGCTCTGCACCTTATTGTGACGTTTTATTGATAACGACCTATAGGTCCTGGTTAAAATAAGTCCCCTATGTAGGGAATAGGGTGCCATTTGGGGTGCAAGCCAAAGAGAGCGCACAAGGTCATTATGGAGGACCAAAATAAACATGGGTCTATCCTCCCCTCCATCCTCCTCTCTGTCTGTTATTGTTCCCTTTGATCTTGATCCACACAGATATGTAGTGCCTTTACTGGGGTTGAACACTGACAATTTCATTTCATTGTTCAAAAAATACCCTTATTAATGCTTGAGCTTCAAAGGTGGCCTGTTATAATACGCTCAGTGTTTACAGTCACTGTTCAAATGGCTGGAGTGCAGGTGTGCAACCACAAACACTACTATGACTGTCCAAGTGCTCGGTCGGATCCGAATTAAAAATAGTCTTATGGAATCTGAGCTTACAATATGACCAGTAGGTGAACTGCTGTAGCTATCCTGTTAGACTGTGAGTCGCGTAACACATTGTTAGTGCAGTGTTAGCAGGCAATCACAGACCAATTGGAGAGGACACATGGAGGGACAGACAGAGTATGTGTGCCAGGCCTTAATTGGCATTGTCCCCAGGGAAATTAATCTTTATCTGGGCCTGGCCTAATCATCAGGAGGAACCATGGGGCTCCACTGTCATTAGAAAAGGGACTGACTGCACTTATCCAGATGAAGGCCTTTGTCTAGAATCCAGCAGGCATTGGCCTACTACTTCATCATTGTAGGGTATGTTGGGGGGAGTGCGGGCTTGAAGGCTTGGAGGGAATATTGCACGGTTAGGAGAATGCCGTTTTTCTTCCTTTCTGTCTGTATACACTAGCTGTGTGGCCATTTCACTGTAGTTTATTTGTTTGAGTTCATTTGTCCGGTTGTATTGGGAAACGGCAGATGACCTGGCAATGTAAAACATTGTTTTGAATGTGTGATCATCATTGTCTCTGACCTTGCCAGAGTTATATAGGTCCTAACATGAGGTCATGTTGTTGTCGTTGTGTTATTCCTAATGAGTTTTGGGGTATTTAGGCAATATGAGGTTTTCCTTTAAAAACCAAAAATAAATGACCAAAAAAATGATTATGAAATTATTACATATACCTTTGGGCTCATCTGGACAACATTACTGCCATTGTCAAGGGCGATGTGTGCACAGAGGACAATAAATAGTTTTTAATACACACTTAAAAATACCTCACTAATTGGAAAAGTGGGCAAAATACCTGTTTATTCCCTAAAATAGCATCTCGGGAATGAGGTACTGAACTGTTCTGTTTTTTCAGAATCTTGTAAAAGCACATATCCTTCTAAAAACACAGGCTGTTATTATATCCCATTTAATATGCGTTTCAAATAAATAAACAAAATGCCAGCGTTTATGTATTCAGGCCCTGCATATAAACAGAGAAAGTCTGTGTCCCAAATGTCACCCGATCTGTACGCTTTTGACCAGGGCCCAGAGGGCTCCGGTCAAAAGTATTGCACTATATACAGTCGGGGATTGAGGGCCATTTGGGATGCAACCTTAAATAACATCTAGCCAGAAGTTTGTTCATAGCTGTCATACTGAGGACTTTCACAATGTGTCTCTAGGATAAATATTTGCATCCAAGGATCAGGGATATTTATATGCGAAAAACCTCTCAATCAGTTTGCAACCTTTAAATATAAATTCCATGTCGACGTTTGTCTGCCTTACTGTACACAAGGCGCACGTTTGGCAATTAGAATGGTCTTACTAGCTGAACGCCCTGCATATTATATTATGAACGTCAAATCACCAGTGTATTTAATGTACTGTGGGTTCATTTTTGTTATTCTGTTAGCAGAGATCATTGGTATCATCTATATCACGTTGTCTGATCTATGTTTTGTTTGTAATTTTACTTAAATTTGCACGTTTGTAACCACGAGTTAAAGACAAAAGTCCATAAAATATTTCAATGGACATAAAGATTTTCAATTCAGAGATCAACTCAGCAGAAATGGTTTTATTGTGAATGTTTCTAGATCTCTGAGCTTGGTCACTCACCTTCTCTGCGTCCTGCTCAAAGAGGCGGAGCTGGAAACACTGGTCCAGCTTCAGCTTGCGGACGTGCCACATCTGGTGCAGGTGCTGTCTGGTGGAGTGCAGCTTGTCCAGCAGGCTGGCGATCTTAGGCACCACGCTCTGGAAGTCAGCGCTACCCGAGATGCAGTTCCTCCCAGAAAACCCGTCGCTAGATCGGATACACTGAAGCAGCCTCTGGCCCTCCCTGTCCAGCTCCTCCACGGGAGCCTTCATCACCTTCTTCTTGAGCTGCGTGTGCTCGTCGATGAGCCGCCGGGAGCCCTCCACGTCCACCGGGAACTCCTTCTTGGCCAGCAGCTCCTGGAGGTCCTCCAGGCGGGAGAGGAGGTGCACGGCCGAGCCCATGAACTCCTCCAGGGCCACGCGCAGATCCATCCACTCCTCGTGGTTGTACTCCAAAGAGCCCTCAAAGTCGTCTGTCAGCTGGGACGGGTCCACCAACTTAGTCAGGCCCTCCACTGACACCATGCTAGTCTGTCAAGTCAAATCCAAATCAAGTGTTATTTGTCACCTGCTTCGTAAACAACAGGTGTAGACGAACAGTGAAATGCTTACTTAAGGGGGCCCTTCCCAACAATGCAGAGAGAAAAATAGAAAAATAACACAAGGAATGAATACACAATGGGTACCAGTACCGAGTCGATGTGCAGAGGTACGAGGTAGATATGTACATATAGGTAGGGGTAAAGTGATAATAAACAGTAGTAGCAGCATATGTGGTGAGTCAAAAGAGTTAGTGCAAAGGGGAGTCAATGCAGATATTCTGGGTTGCTATTTGGCTAACTATTTAACAGACGTATGGCTTGGGGTTAGAAGCTATTCAGGGTCCATTTGGTTCCACGCTTGGTGCACCAGTACCGCTTTCCGTGTGATAGCAGAGAGAACAGTCTATGACTTGGGTGGCTGGAGTCTTTGACAATGTTTAGGGCCTTCCTCTGACACCGCCTGGTATAGAGGTCCTGGATGTCAGGAAGCTCGGCCCCAGCGATGCACTGCGCTGTACTCTCTGTAGTGCCTTGTGGTCAGATACCAAGCAGTTGCCATACCAAGCGGTGATTCAGCTAGTCAAGATGCTCTCAATGGTGCAGCTGTAGAACTTTTGGAGGATCTGAGGGACAATGCCAAATCTAATCAGCCTACTGAAAATTCTTTGCGACTGTGTTGGCGTGTGTGACCCATGTTAATTCCTTAGTGATGTGGACACTGAGGAACATGAAGCTCACGACTCGCTCAACAGCACACAATCAAGAGGTTTGCATGATGTTACCCCAGCCAAAACATATATAGGCTTCATTGGATGCGTCCCAAATGGCACCCTATTCCCTATATAGAGCTTTACTTTTGACCAGAGGCATACGGGGCCAAGGGTGCCATTTGGAACGCAGAAATTCTGTTTCTCATTAGCACTACAGTTCACTCTGGATGGTAGGAATGAGAAAGGGGAGGACCAAGGGGTGTAAGCTTAACCTCACACTACCTAGCACACTACTAATGGCTGACTTCTGTATAGCATTACATGCAGAGAATATGGGGAAAATCGTGGGGGGGGGGTAATCATTCTTTGCAATCTTTTCTTGCCAGTTCCTTTGAAAATACGGCTCTGTGCTTCCTGTCCATTTTAGAGACAGACCAAAATTAACAACTGTTGTCAAGTAGTGCTTATAGTCCTGTGATAACATCACAATAAAATGTTTACTATTCAACTCCGGATGAAATACATAATCACCATCAAAACAGGCATGCTGACTAGAGACAATGCCCGTACGAGAGAAATATAAAATATTTTAACAATGGGCAACCAGACATGCCAACTAAAACAAGGCTCAGTTTTTTCCCATTCTGAGCTCTCCCTTACCTCAAAAGTGAACTTGGCACTGCCAAAGTTGGTTTTCTGCTTCTGCCAGAAGTTGTCCGGTTTGATGATGAGCGCCACGCAGATCTCAGCAGAGAAGGCTTCCTGCAGGGTCTTCAGTAGAGGCTTGATCAGGTCCCACTTGGAACCACGCATATCAATGATCACTGTGAAGCCCCGCTTGCACACATCCTCACTGGGAGATAGAGATGAAAGAGCGAAGCGAGAGAGAGAGTGAAGCGAGAGAGAGAGAATGAAAGAGAGAGAGAATGAAAGAGAGAGAATGAAAGAGAGAGAGGTGAGGGAGAGCGAGAGTGGGGGTGGGAGAGAGAACCAACCGTTAGTACGCAGCATGCCCTACACATCACACCAACTCCAAGGGAGCCTGGGTCGGGCTACTTAATGTCCTTCAGCCAAGTTAGATCTGAATTGGTCCCTTGACTCCCCAGGACTCTGAGCCAACCACGGTGATGCTAAAGCCATTACACCACCGGAACTCATTTAACTGCTATGGCTAAATGACAAGCGCTATTCAATTGGACTTGTTTTAAGCTGGCCCCCTCGTTCTACCTTCAGAGTGATGATTAGCTCCCACGATTCTAACTCTCTGACAAGCCTGTCATCGACGTTGAGCTCTTTCATTCTGGATCAACATACAAAGAAGACTATCACACACATATCTCATTCTCTCCTCCTGGGAATGTCCTCTTTAGATGTACCCCCCCCCATAACAAAAGGCCTCACTTTTCTAACAGGTTATGAGGCTGAAATAATATTAATGGTCTATTCTTAGGTCCCGATACTTTGAAAGCACTTGACTGTGATTGGAAGATAAAAATAACCTGTAATTGCTTTGGCCCGCCACATGCCCTCCTCCTCAAGCCTCCCCTACTTCTGGAATTAATATGATCCTCTCCACATCATTTGTGTTGGAAGACTTGGGGACAAACCAGGGAAAATGTCTACATCCCAAATGGATCCTTATTCCCTATTTAGTGCACCACATTTGACCAGGACCCATAGGACTATATAGGGAATAGGGTGCCATTTGGGATGCACATTTTATTACATGAAGCATCTCCTTCCCCAGTGGTCACCAACCTTTTCTGAGACAACATTTTATTTAAACATGACTTAACAAATGTAAGCCTATGCAACATTAATACCTACTAAAAGCAGTTATGTAGCCATGAGGGTTGTGCAGTAGGCTATAGGCCCAATACATTATTAAGGCATATTGGCAATGCTTGAATTGCCCTGCTAATATGGATCTTCTCAGACCATTTAAAAAATATATTAAAAAATTGAGGTGTATGATCACACTGGTCACTTGTTGTATTACTTGAGCATAAATTGCATATTTTACTGGACTGATGGTGCCTGCATCTAATGGTCAGTCTCTCAGCAAAAGGAGGGAGGGAGAGAGGGAGAGAGAGAGCAGTGGAGGCTGCCTCTCACCATCCCTCGGGTCTCCTTCCCTCCGCTGAGACGAGACACTGTCTTCCAGCTGATGGTGAAACTGGAGTCGCACTTCTTTTTCTTTCTCCTTAATGCACAAATTCATGTTTTTTTGTCCAGAAAATGTCAAATATTCCTCAATTTTAACAATGCAAGCCAATCGATACACTTTGTAGTCGGAGTTGATAGGGAGAATCACGTTTTATGGCTCATTAAAGTGTTGAATAAAGTGTTGACAGTGCTGAATAAAAACTTAAACATGAACTTACTCATAATAACAGCAGCTCTTTGCTGTATTCATTTAAGTCTCTCTCTAGTCATGGTTTTAAATGTTTTGAAATGTCACAGTATCAACTTCGCTGTGGGATCGTGGACGCTGCAGGCATAGGTGATCTGAGCTGTAGTATACTGCAGTATGCATTTGATTTGCTCCCCGGCCCCACCGGGTAGGCGGAGTTTGTACCTTCGGACACATAAAATGGTCCAAAATGGGAACACTTCGACTACCCAGCGAGCAGGGCAACTGAATCACCAGCTAGCACATTTGGTTCCTTGGAAGTTGTGGGAAAGTACATTTTTGGTTTCCTATTGGTTTTGGGAATGAAGATCAGCTTTAATATTGCAGCCAGATTTACGGTTCTATCAATATAATTGTTTGCAAAATGTCTAAACCCCCTTTTTATATATATACAGTTGAAGTCGAAAGTTTACATACACCTTAGCCAAGTACTTTTAAACTCAGTTTTTCACAATTCCTGACATTTAATCATAGTAAAAATTCCCTGTCAGTTAGGATCACCACTTTATTTTAAGAATGTGAAATGTGAGAATAATAGTAGAGAGAATGATTTATTTCAGCTTTTATTTCTTTCATCACATTCCCAGTGGGTCAGAAGTTTACATACACTCAATTAGTATTTGGTAGCATTGCCTTTAAATTGTTTAACTTGGGTCAAACGCTTTGGGTAGCCTTAAACAAGCTTCTCACAATAAGTTGAATTTTGGCCCCTTCCTCCTGACAGTGTAATGATCGTCTGTTGAAGAAGGTGTGGACCAAAGCGCAGCGTGGTAAGTGTTTATAATATAAAAATATATATATATATAAGTGTTCATACTTTCATTTCAACTGAACACTGAATAACAAAAATAACAAAGAGAATGAACGAAAACCGGAACAGTCCTGTCAGGTGCAGAAACACAAAAGAGAAAATAACTACCCACAAAAACCCTGTGGGAAAAGCTACCTAAGTATGGTTCCCAATTAGAGACAACGATAGACAGCTGTCCCTGATTGAGAAACATACCCAGCCAACACAAAGAAATACAAAAATATAGAAAAGGGAACATAGAATGCCCACCCAAATCACACCCTGACCAAACCATAATAGAGACGTAAAAAGCTCTAAGGTCAGGGCGTGACAGTACCACCCCCGCCCCCTCCGGCCGCAAAACCTGAACCTGTAGGGGAGGGTCTGGGTGGGCATTTCTCTGCGGAGGTGGCTCTGGTGAGGGACGTAGACCCCGCTCCACTTCTGGCTTGGCCCACTTAGGTGGCGCACCCTAGAGTGGGGACCCTCGCCGCCGACCCCGGACTGGGCACCGGACCGGAGGGCGACACTGGAGGCTCTGGACCGGAGGGCGACTCTGGAGGGAGGAGACGCAGAGACAGCCTGGGGAGACCTACAGGGGAGACCTACAGGAGGCCTGGTGCGTGGACCGGGCTGTGGGGGAGCACTGGAGCTCAGCATTGGCACCACTCCTCCAGGCTGAATGCTCACTTTAGCCCGGCCACTCGAATGCAGGCACAGGTCAAACCGAGCTGTGGGGGAGCACTGGACATCTGGTGCCCACCCAATGACCACCCAAATCACACCCTGACCAAACCAAAATAGAGACATAAAAAGCTCTAAGGTCAGGACATGACACAGAGCTGGTGTAACGGAGTCAGGTTTGTAGGCCTCCTTGCTCGCACACACTTTTTCAGTTCTGCCCACAAATGTTCTATAGGATTGAGGTCAGGGCATTAGATGACCACTCCAATACCTTGCCTTTGTTGTCCTTAAACCATTTTGCCACAACTTTGGAAGTATGCTTGGGGTCATTGCCCATTTGGAAGACCCATTTGCGACCAAAGCTTTAACTTCCTGACCTGATGTCTTGAGATGTTGCTTCAATATATCCACATCATTTTCTTCTGCGTGATGCCAATTATTTTGTGACGTGCACCAGTCCCTCCTGCAGCAAAGCACCCCCACAACATCATGCTGCCACCCCTTTGCTTTACGGTTGGGATGGTGTTCTTCGGCTTGCAAGCCTCCCCCTTTTACCTCCAAACATAATGATAGTCATTATGGCCAAACAGTTCTATTTTTGTTTCATCAGACCAGAGGACATTTCTCCAAAAAGTACGATCTTTTTCCCCATATGCAGTCGCAAACCGTAGTCTGGCTTTTCTGTGCCGGTTTTGGAGCAGTGGCTTCATCCTTACTGAGCGATCAAATCAAATCAAATCACATTTTATTTGTCACATACACATGGTTAGCAGATGTTAATGCGAGTGTAGCGAAATGCTTGTGCTTCTAGTTCCGACAATGCAGTGATAACCAACAAGTAATCTAACTAACAATTCCAAAACTACTGTCTTATACACAGTGTAAGGGGATAAGGAATATGTACATAAGGATATATGAATGAGTGATGGTACAGAGCAGCATACAGTAGATGGTATCGAGTACAGTATATACATCTGAGATGAGTATGTAGACAAAGTAAACAAAGTGGCATAGTTAAAGTGGCTAGTGATACATGTATTACATAAGGATGCAGTCGATGATGTAGAGTACAGTATATACGTATGCATATGAGATGAATAATGTAGGGTAAGTAACATATATAAGGTAGCATTGTTAAAAGTGGCTAGTGATATATTTACATCATTTCCCATCAATTCCCATTATTAAAGTGGCTGGAGTTGGGTCCGTGTCAATGACAGTGTGTTGGCAGCAGCCACTCAATGTTAGTGGTGGCTGTTTAACAGTCTGATGGCCTTGAGATAGAAGCTGTTTTTCAGTCTCTCGGTCCCAGCTTTGATGCACCTGTACTGACCTCGCCTTCTGGATGATAGCGGGGTGAACAGGCAGTGGTTCGGGTGGTTGATGTCCTTGATGATCTTTATGGCCTTCCTGTAACATCGGGTGGTGTAGGTGTCCTGGAGGGCAGGTAGTTTGCCCCCGGTGATGCGTTGTGCAGACCTCACTACCCTCTGGAGAGCCTTACGGTTGAGGGCGGAGCAGTTGCCGTACCAGGCGGTGATACAGCCCGCCAGGATGCTCTCGATTGTGCATCTGTAGAAGTTTGTGAGTGCTTTTGGTGACAAGCCGAATTTCCTCAGCCTCCTGAGGTTGAAGAGGCGCTGCTGCGCCTTCTTCACGACGCTGTCAGTGTGAGTGGACCAATTCAGTTTGTCTGTGATGTGTATGCCGAGGAACTTAAAACTTGCTAACCTCTCCACTACTGTTCCATCGATGTGGATGGGGGTGTTCCCTCTGCTGTTTCCTGAAGTCCACAATCATCTCCTTAGTTTTGTTGACGTTGAGTGTGAGGTTATTTTCCTGACACCACACTCCGAGGGCCCTCACCTCCTCCCTGTAGGCCGTCTCGTCGTTGTTGGTAATCAAGCCTACCACTGTTGTGTCGTCCGCAAACCTGATGATTGAGTTGGAGGCGTCCGTGGCCACGCAGTCGTGGGTGAACAGGGAGTACAGGAGAGGGCTCAGAACGCACCTTGTGGGGCCCCCGTGTTGAGGATCAGCGGGGAGGAGATGTTGTTGCCTACCCTCACCACCTGGGGGCGGCCCGTCAGGAAGTCCAGTACCCAGTTGCACAGGGCGGGGTCGAGACCCAGGGTCTCGAGCTTGATGACGAGCTTGGAGGGTACTATGGTGTTGAATGCCGAGCTGTAGTCGATGAACAGCATTCTCACATAGGTATTCCTCTTGTCCAGGTGGGTTAGGGCAGCGTGCAGTGTCGTTGAGATTGCATCGTCTGTGGACCTATTTGGGCGGTAAGCAAATTGGAGTGGGTCTAGGGTGTCAGGTAGGGTGGAGGTGATATGGTCCTTGACTAGTCTCTCAAAGCACTTCATGATGACGGAAGTGAGTGCTACGGGCGGTAGTCGTTTAGCTCAGTTACCTTAGCTTTCTTGGGAACAGGAACAATGGTGGCCCTCTTGAAGCATGTGGGAACAGCAGACTGGTATAGGGATTGATTGAATATGTCCGTAAACACACCGGCCAGCTGGTCTGCGCATGCTCTGAGGGCGCAGCTGGGGATGCCGTCTGGGCCTGCAGCCTTGCGAGGGTTAACACGTTTAAATGTCTTACTCACCTCGGCTGCAGTAAAGGAGAGACCGCATGTTTTCGTTGCAGGCCGTGTCAGTGGCACTGTATTGTCCTCAAAGCGGGCAAAAAGTTATTTAGTCTGCCTGGGAGCAAGACATCCTGGTCCGTGACTGGGCTGGGTTTCTTCTTGTAGTCCGTGATTGACTGTAGACCCTGCCACATGCCTCTTGATCCTTCATGTTATGTCAATATAGGACTCGTTTTACTGTGGATATAGATACTTTGTACCTGTTTCCTTCAGCATCTTCACAAGGTCCTTTGCTGTTGTTCTGGGATTGATTTGCACTTTTCACACCAAAGTACATTCATCTCTAGGAGACAGAACGTGTCTCCTACCTGAGCAGTATGATGGCTGTGTGGTCCCATGGTGTTTATACTTGCGTACTATTGTTTGTACAGATGAACGTGGTACCTTCAGGCGTTTGAAAATTGCTCCCAAGGATGAACCAGACTTGTGGAGGTCTACAATTTTTTGTCTGAGGTCTTGGCTGATTTCTTTTGATTTTCCCATGATGTCAAGCAATGAGTCACTGAGTTTGAAGGTAGGCCTTGAAATACATCCACAGGTACAACTCCAATTGACTCAAATGATGTAAATTAGCCTATCAGAAGCTTCTAAAGCCATGACTTTTTCTGAATTTTCCCAAGCTGTTTAAAGGCACAGTCAACTTAGTGTATGTCAACTTCTGACCCACTGGACTTGTGATACAGTGAATTATGAGTGAAATAATCTGTCTGTAAACAATTGTTGGAAAAAATACTTGTGTCGTGCACAAAGTAGATGTCCTAACCGACTTGCCAAAACTATAGTTTGTTAACAAGAAGTTTGTGGAGTGGTGTATTCCGACCTCAACTGTGTATATATACTGTGTATATACCCCCCCCCCCAACCCTACCCTGATTGCAATAAATGAACAGACAACAATACTCCTACTGCTACTTACAGCTATTTTCTGCAAGTGCTGGATTTTCAACCACAGTGGCCAATCCGCCATTCCTTCCAGCTCTGTCAAGTTGGATGTTGATCATTGCCAGACAGTCATTTTCAAGTCCTTTCATAGATTTTTAGGCCAATTTAAGTCTAAACTGTAACTAGGCCCCTCAGGAACATTCCATGTCTTCTTGGTAAGCAACTCCAGTGGATATTTAACATTTGGTTTTAGGTTATTGTCCTAGTGAAATAGATCAATAGATTGCGATCAACCAGTTGGTCTTCATCAGTTTGCGATCAACCAGTTGGTCTTCATCGACCTGGCCAAGACTTTCGACTCTGTCAAGCACCATATTCTTATCGGCAGACTCAGTAGCCTCGGTTATTCTAACGACTGCCTTGCCTGGTTCACCAGCTACTTTGCAGATAGAGTTCAGTTTGTCAAATCGGAGGGCATGTTGTCTGGTCCTCTGGCACATTGTAAGATTCTTTATGAATTTATTTGCAAATTATGGTGGAAAATAAGTATTTGGTCAATAACAAAAGATTATCTCAATACTTTGTTATATACCCTTTGTTGGCAATGACAGAGGTCAAACGTTTTCTGTAAGTCTTCACAAGCTTTTCACACACTGTTGCTGGTATTTTGGCCCATTCCTCCATGCAGATCTCCTGTAGAGCAGTGATGTTTTGGGGCTGTTGCTGGGAAACACAGACTTTCAACTCCCTCCAAAGATTTTCTATGGGGTTGAGATCTGGAGACTGGCTAGGCAACTCCAGGACCTTGAAATGCTTCTTACGAAGCCTCTCCTTCGTTGCCCGGGCGGTGTGTTTGGGATCATTGTCATGCTGAAAGAACCAGCCACGTTTCATCTTCAATGCCCTTGCTGATGGAAGGAGGTCCCTTAAAATCTCACGATACACGGCCAGTTTAATTTCTTTCCTTTACACGGATCAGTCGATCTGGTGCCTTTGCAGAAAAACAGCCCCAAAGCATGATGTTTCCACCCCCATTCTTCACAGCAGGTATGGTGTTCTTTGGATGTAACTCAGCATTCTTTGTCCTCCAAACACGACGAGTTGAATTTTTACCAAAAAGTTGTATTTTGGTTTCATCTGACCATATGACATTCTACCAATCTTCTTCTGGATCATCCAAATGCTCTCTAGCAAACTTCAGACGGGCCTGGACATGTACTGGCTTAAGCAGGGGGACACGTCTGGCACTGCAGGATTTGAGTCCCTGGCGGCGTATTGTGTTACTGATGGTAGGCTTTGTTACTTTGGTCCCAGCTCTCTGCAGGTCATTCACTAGGTCCCCCCGTGCGGTTCTAGGATTTTTGCTCATCGTTCTTGTGATCATTTTGACCCCACGGGGTGAGATCTTGCGTGGAGCCCCAGATCGAGGGAGATTATCAGTGGTCTTGTATGTCTTCCATTTCCTAATAATTGTTCCCATAGTTGATTTCTTCAAACCAAGCTGCTTACCTATTGCAGATTCAGTCTTCCCAGCCTAATGCAGGTCTACAATTTTGTTTCTGGTATCTTGGCCATAGTGGAGTTTGGAGTGTGACTGTTTGAGGTTGTGGACAGGTGTCTTTTATACTGATATACTGATAACAAGTTCAAACAGGTGCCATTAATACAGGTAACGAGTAGAGGACAGAGGAGCTTCTTAAAGAAGAAGTTACAGGTCTGTGAGAGCCAGAAATCTTGCTTGTTTGTAGGTGACCAAATACTTATTTTCCACTATAATTTGCAAATAAATTAAAAATCCTACAATGGGATTTTCTGGATTTTTCTCCTCATTTTGTCTGTCATAGTTGAAGTGTACCTATGATGAAAATTACTGGTCTCTCTCTTCTTTAAGTGGGAGAACTTGCACAATTGGTGGCTGACTAAATACTTTTTTACCCCACTGTATATCTCACTGATCATCCCCAAAGCCAACACCTCATTTGGCCGCCTTTCCTTCCAGCTCTCTGCTGCCTGTGACTGGAACGAATTGCAAAAATTGCTAAAGTTAGACTTTTATTTCCCCCACCAACTTTAAACATCTGCTATCTGGGGGGAGCACGTGATGCCGCGGAGCTGAGCAGACGTTGACAAACCGAGCTCTTCAAAGTTATTATATTTTTACCTAAATAACAACGTTGAAACAATATTCTAACATCGGCTGATAATGTGTCAAGTACTTACCTTCCCAAAGAGCCATGGACCTCCGACCGAGAGGCAAGAAGGACGACCAAAACGTCGTTGATTCCCAAGATAACGCTACAGCTAGCAAGATTAGCATTAGCCCTCATAACTCAGACGACAGTTCCAGACTGTTGCTCTCAGCAGCCTCTTGCGAGCCTGCCGACATTCTGGCTACTCTCCTCCGGGAAATTCAGGATGGTAACAGAGGTCTTTCTCTGAAAATGTATAAGAAATCGGCTGAACTCCATTCTTCCATTGACGACCTGAAATCCTCCATGAATGATCTCCTTTTGAGAACGACTGAGGCAGAGTTGCGCATTAACACAGTTGAAGATTCCATCGCTAGACATGACCAGGTCTTGATACAACTGCAAAAGGACAATGCCTACCTCAAAAACAAGGTAGATCAGATGGGGAACCAGAGTAGACGTAGTAATATCCGTGTGGTGGGATTGAAAGAGGACAGCGAGGGCCGTGACCCGGTCCATTTCTTCACTCAATGGATCCCGGAGGTCTTTGGCATAATCAACTTCACCAAGCCGCTGGAAATCGAACGCGCCCACAGAACATCAGCGCCGAAACCCCAGCCAGATGAGCCCCCACGAGCCGTCCTGATCAGGTTCCTCCGTTTCCGAGACAGAGAGAAGATACTGCAACTCGCAAGAGCCAAAGGGGACATCACCATCGATGGAAAGAGGGTCAGCCTTTCCCAGATATGAGCGCGGATCTCGCCAGACGTCGCAAGCAGTTCAGACCTGCCGCCAAAGCACTGAAGGAGAAGAACATCACCGGCTACCTCATCCACCCTGCGCGGATGAATGTTCAGTACAAAGGCCGAAGCCATCTCTTCAACACACCGGGAGAAGTGCACACTTTTCTCAAAGAACTGAGCAACGTCTGAGCCAGGACGGTCTCTCTGGGGGATAAAATACAGTTGGTTTGTTTTCTCTTATCCGGATTGAACTGCTGGTATCTCCCGGTTACTATAATTGATTTGTACATTTTCAACTAACCGTATCTTTCCGGGGTGAGTTCTATTACATTTACAGGAGAGTATATTTTGGTTTAGTCCATATTTACTAGGCGAAGCAATAAGTGGGCTTAGGCCCACTGCTTTCCCCCTCATTTATGTTAATCTTTCGAAAAGAGACTCAAGCATCCCTTACCGTGGGCAGTAAATATTCAGCCATAAATATCTATTCACAACGTTTGTTTTCAATTTAGAGAGCTCGCAGGTTTTAGTTTACGCCAAGGTTTAGCTAGTAAGAGCAAGATGGAAAGCGAGCAGCAACATATCTCTACAAGTGTATTCATGTTTGATTGTTGGGATTGTTGTTTTAGTCTGACTATCGGGGTGGGTGGGATTTTTTTTCCTTCTTTTTTTCTATGTTTATTGTTTCCTTCCTAAAGAGACACACAGGTCACTTTTGTGCTCAAACCAAAGTTGAAACATTTCCTAATTATCTGCATATGATAGATTTCTATTCAGTTACATATTTGAAACCCAACCCTATGCTTAATCCACTAAAATATGTCACATTCAACGTAAAAGGTCTTAACAGCCCGATTAAAAGGAAAAGAGTCTATACATACCTGAAGAAATTAAAGGCTGACATTGTGTTTTTACAAGACACACATCTTACAGCCAGTGAACACAAGAAATTGAAGAGGGAATGGGTAGGACAAGTTTTTGCATCCTCTTTTAACTCCAAAGCAAGAGGAACTGCAATTTTGATAAGTAGACACATCCCCTTCTGCGTCAACAACACCATCTCTGATCCCTCTGGTAGGTTTGTTTTGGTGCACGGGGCATATGTTTTCAGAGTCTTTGACCCTATTGAATATTTATGCTCCTAACTTCGATGACCATATGTTTATTCAGAATGTCTTCCTTCAGGTTGCTCAAACAACACCAGGATGTCTACTGGTTGGAGGAGATTTACATTTTTGCTTAGATACAGTTCTTGATAGGTCTTCTGATAAACCCTCACTTCTTACCAAAGCCGGCAACCTCACCATGTCATTCATGAAAGATCTCAATTTACTAGACATCTGGAGACAGTTGCACCCACAGGATAGGGACTACTCTTTTTATTCACACCCACGACATAGATAACTTTTTACTTTCGACACAACTGTTTCATAGAGTGTTAGATGTCGAGTATCTCCCCAGATTGCTTAGTGACCATTCTCCTCTGGTATTATCAATCTCCATTCCTACCAAGGTAAATGGAGCATATAGATGGAGACTAAATTCTACACTCCTAAAGCAACCTGAATTTTGTGCATTCATCAAAGAGCAGATCAATATTTTTACTTTGACAAACAAACCCTCTGCTCCTGACAGCTTCATTCTTTGGGACACATTGAAGGCCTATCTGAGGGGACAGATTATTTCCTATACTAAAGGGCTGAAGAGAAAACACGGTGCGGAACTGAGTGCCCTTGAATCTGAAATCTCCGAGCTAGAGAAAACCTACCAAAGAGGCCCGACTAAAGATCTATACAGGCTTTTGGTAAATAAAAAACTTAAATATTATATTCTGAACACATATCAAGCTGAGGGGGCCATCACTAAATCAAAACAGCGTTATTACGAGCTTGGAGAGAAAGCTCACAAAGTATTGGCATGGCAACTGAAAGCAGAGGAAAGTAAGAGGACAATTAATGCCATAGAAACTCTTACTAATGAGATATCTTTCAACCCTACTGAAATTAATAATACTTTTAAGAAATACTATGAAGACCTCTACACTTCCCAATCAAGCGATGATCTATCAGAGATTGACTCCTTTCTCTCCTCTCTCAACCTCCCATGCCTGTCAGGGGAAGACAGCGAGCGCCTGAGTGAACACTTCTCAGTTCCTGAATTGTTGGAGGCCATTAAATCCTTACCTTCTAATAAATCTCCTGGGGAGGATGGCTTCCATAAGTTCCATAAAGAATTTAGGGAGCTGTTGGTCCCCTACCTTATGGAGGTACTTAAAAAAGCCAGAGAAGACAACTGCTTTCCAGAGTCCTTCTCTCAAGCAGTGATTACTGTAATCCACAAGAAAGGGAAAAACCCGCTAAAGTGCGCCTCCTATAGACCAATCTCTCTCCTTAACACATATTGTAAACTGGTCACCAAGATGCTATCTAAGAGACTGGAGTCATGTCTTCCCCTGTTGGTCAACCCAGATCAGACTGGCTTCATAATTAATAGATTGTCCTCCAATAATCTCAGAAGGTTCTTTGATATACAGTGCCTTGCGAAAGTATTCGGCCCCCTTGAACTATGCGACCTTTTGCCACATTTCAGACTTCAAACATAAAGATATAAAACTGTATTTTTTTGTGAAGAATCAACAACAAGTGGGACACAATCATGAAGTGGAACGACATTTATTGGATATTTCAAACTTTTTTAACAAATCAAAAACTGAAAAATTGGGCGTGCAAAATGATTCAGCCCCTTTACTTTCAGTGCAGCAAACTCTCTCCAGAAGTTCAGTGAGGATCTCTGAATGATCCAATGTTGACCTAAATGACTAATAATGATAAATACAATCCACCTGTGTGTAATCAAGTCTCCGTATAAATGCACCTGCACTGTGATAGTCTCAGAGGTCGGTTAAAAGCGCAGAGAGCATCATGAAGAACAAGGAACACACCAGGCAGGTCCGAGATACTGTTGTGAAGAAGTTTAAAGCCGGATTTGGATACAAAAAGATTTCCCAAGCTTTAAACATCCCAAGGAGCACTGTGCAAGCGATAATATTGAAATGGAAGGAGTATCAGACCACTGCAAATCTACCATCTGCAAAACGTTATGTTTGGCGTAAAAGCAACACAGCTCTCACCCTGAACACACCATCCCCACTGTCAAACATGGTGGTGGCAGCATCATGGTTTGGGCCTGCTTTTCTTCAGCAGGGACAGGGAAGATGGTTAAAATTGATGGGAAGATGGATGGAGCCAAATACAGGACCATTCTGGAAGAAAACCTGATGGAGTCTGCAAAAGACCTGAGACTGGGACGGAGATTTGTCTTCCAACAAACAATGATCCAAAACATAAAGCAAAATCTACAATGGAATGGTTCAAAAATAAACATATCCAGGTGTTAGAATGGCCAAGTCAAAGTCCAGACCTGAATCCAATCGAGAATCTGTGGAAAGAACTGAAAACTGCTGTTCACAAATGCTCTCCATCCAACCTCACTGAGCTCGAGCTGTTTTGCAAGGAGGAATGGGAAAACATTTCAGTCTCTCGATGTGCAAAACTGATAGAGACATACCCCAAGCGACTTACAGCTGTAATCGCAGCAAAAGGTGGCGCTACAAAGTATTATGGTCCTTCTGTGGCTCAGTTGGTAGAGCATGGCGCTTGTAACGCCAGGGTAGTGGGTTCGATTCCCGGGACCACCCATACGTAGAATGTATGCACACATGACTGTAAGTCGCTTTGGATAAAAGCGTCAGCTAAATGGCATATATTATTATTATATTATTAACTTAAGGGGGCTGAATAATTTTGCACGCCCAATTTTTCAGTTTTTGATTTGTTAAAAAAGTTTGAAATATCCAATAAATGTCATTCCACTTCATGATTGTGTCCCACTTGTTGTTGATTCTTCACACAAAAATACAGTTTTATATCTTTATGTTTGAAGCCTGAAATGTGGCAAAAGGTTGCAAAGTTCAAGGGGGCCGAATACTTTCGCAAGGCACTGTAATTCACCTTGCTAACAAAAACAAAATACCTAGTGTCGCAGTCTCCCTCGACGCTGAAAAGGCCTTTGATAGGGTTGAATGGCCATACCTCTTTCGCGTCTTGGAAAAGTTTGGTTTAGGTACCGTGTTTGTAAATTTGATAAAATCACTCTACAAATCTCCTAAAGCTAGGATTGCTACCAATGTGATTACTTCCTCCTCTTTCCCTCTTTATAGGGGGAACAGACAAGGTTGCCCAATTAGCCCCCACCTCTTTGCCCTCGCCATCGAACCGTTGGCTGAGGCTATTAGAACGTGCCCTGACATACATGGCTTTAAGGTGGGCCCCCATACCCATAAATTATCACTCTTTGCGGACGACCTTATCTTATTTCCAACAAACCCAGAACACTCCCTCTCTCACTTGCAGATCCTACTACAGTGTTATAGTTCTTTCTCTGGATATAAGGTCAATTTTGATAAAAGCGAAATCTTATCGTTGTCTGTCTTTGACCATCATACCATCAAGCACAAGTTTCCTTTTAGATGGTCGCCAATGGGCTTCACATATTTGGGCATAATGGTGGATGGTAATCTGAACAACCTCTATATACTCAATCTGTCCAGTTTGTTGCAACAGGTGGAGGTTGACCTTTGTAAATGGATGGACTTACCTCTCACTCTGCTGGGTAGAATCAATGTAATTAAAATGAATGTCCTGCCCAGATTTCTATATATGTTTCAATCTCTCCCTATCCCTGTTCCCGCAGCATTTTTTCATCTCTCGACAAGCTGTCCAGACGGTTTATCTGGCACGGCAAAACCCCTAGGGTTGGCCTGGATAAACTGACCCTTGATTACAGTCAAGGGGGCTTAAACCTCCCCAATTTTAGAATGTACTACTGGGCTGCACAGTCTAGGTTTCTGGCTCAGAGGTTTGACAATGGTCCCTCTCCCTCATGGTTGAACATTGAAAAGCTTGAGGTAAATGATGACACTGGGGCAGAATTGTTTTACAAATGGGACTCTTCTGGAACATTGTTACGAGGAGGGAGTTCTTATGTCTTTTGATCAGCTGAAACAGAAATACCACTTGCCTAATAGGGACTTCTTTAGCTACCTACAACTACAAAACTTTATTAGGGTGACTCTCAAGGGACAATGGAACCTACCTAAGATGTCACCTATTGAACAACTCTGCCACGCAGACCAACCACTGTTCAAGACCATTTCCCGTGTATACGATGCTCTTATGTCAGGACTAACACTGCCTGGGCTAGATAAACCCCGACTTAGATGGGAAAAATATCTGGGTATTGATCTTGATGAGGATCTATGGAGTGACCTTTGCAGGGATGGTGTTACATCCACATTGAACTCCAGATACAGACTGATCCAGTTTAATTTCCTCCATCAGCTCTATAATAATCACCCCATCTAGACTGCACAGGTTCAACCCAGATATCTCCTCCCTATGTTTTAGATGTGGCTCAGATGAAGGAACAGTCCTCCATTCTACTTGGCAGTGTTCAAAACTACACGGTTTCTGGCAGGGGGTATGCGATACCATATCCTCAATTCACGGGGTTGCATTCCCTTTAGACCCGGAGGTCTGTCTACTGGGTAACTTTACTAACACCAATCTTAGGCAAAGCCATACTATAAAGCTAACAGAAATATTGCTAGCGATTGCCAAGAAATGTATTGCCTTGAAATGGAAATTGGATTCCTCCCTGCCAGTTGCAAAGTGGCTATTGGAAGTTAACTTCTTCGAGATAGGGGGCGCTATTTTAATTTTTTGATAAAAAAATGTTCCCGTTTTAAACAAGATATTTGGTCACGAAAAGATGCTCGACTATGCATGTAATTGAGCTTTGGAAAGAACAAACTCTGACGTTTCCAAAACTGCAAAAAATATTATCTGTGAGTGCCCCAGAACTAATGCTACAGGCGAAACCAAGATGAAATTTCATACAGGAAATGGTCCAGATTTTGAATGCCCTGTGTTCCAATGTCTCCTTATATGGCTGTGAATGCGCCAGGAATGAGCCTGCACTTTCTGTCGTTTCCCCAAGGTGTCTGCAGCATTGTGACATATTTGTAGGCATATCATTGGAAGATTGACCATAAGAGACTACATTTACCAGGTGTCCGCCCGGTGTCCTCCGGTCCATGCGCGTTCCATTTTCTTCAGAGGAGAAACCAAACTGCCACGAATGATTTATCATCGATAGATATGTGAAAAACACCTTGAGGATTGATTCTAAACAACGTTTGCCATGTTTCTGTCGATATTATGGAGTTAATTTGGAAGTTTGCGTTGTAATGACTTAATTTTCTGGTTTTTTCTTACCCAAACGTGATGAACAAAACGGAGCGATTTGTCCTACACAAATAATCTTTTTGGAAAAACTGAACATTTGCTATCTAACTGAGAGTCTCCTCATTGAAAACATCCAAAGTTCTTCAAAGGTAAATTATTTTAATTGAATGCTTTTCTTGTTTTTGTGAAAATGTTGCATGCTGAATGCTAGGCATAATGCTTTGCTAGGCTATCAATACTCTTACACAAATGCTTGTTTAGCTATGGTTCAAAAGCATATTTTGAAAAGCTGAGATGACAGTGTTGTTAACAAAAAACTGCCTAAGCCATCCGTGTCACTAAAGCACCTTATACCACCCACCACTGCGAGCTTGAGAGCAAATATATTTATTTCATTTCATTTGCGATTTTCATGAATAGTTAACGTTGCGTTATGGTAATGAGCTTGAGGCTATAAATAGGATCCCGGATATGGGATTGCTCGTCGCAACAGGTTAATAGTTGTATCCCTTTGGAGAAAATCACTTACTGCTTGAGGAATAAGTTAAAGACATTTTACAGAATTTGGCAACCTTTTATTGACTATATGGAGAATCTCCCTCCACATCTCATTGATTGAATCTATATATAATCCTCACACATGTAATGTATAATATGTAGCCTACGGCAGGTGATCCAATGTCTCGTTTTTATTTTTTTCTTATTTTATGTTTGTTTATATAATTATTATATATATATATTTTTTGTTACGCTCGTCTGTTACTGTCACTTTGTCCTATCGTTGTCTAATATCTTTTCACTTTTGTTTTGAATGTTCTTAATTGGAAAATGCAAAAATAAAATATATAAAATAAAATAAAAACATCTGCTATCTGAGCAGCTAACCGATCGCTGCAGCTGTACATAGTCCACCTGTAAATAGCCCACCCAATTTACCTACCTCATCCCCATACTGTTTTTATTTTTTTACTTTTCTGCTCTTTTTGCACACCAGTATCTCTACCTGCTCATCTGATCATTTATCACTCCAGTGTTAATCTGCCAAATCGTAATTATTTGTTCCTATGGCCAATTTATTGCCTACCTCCTCATGCCTTTTGCACACAATGTATATAGACTCCTTTTTTCCCCTACCGTGTTATTGACTTGTTTATTGTTTACTCCATGTGTAACTCTGTGTTGTTGTCTGTTCACACTGCTATGCTTTATCTTGACCAGGTCGCAGTTGCAAATGAAAACTTATTCTCAACTAGCCTACCTGGTTAAATAAAGGTGAGAAAAAAAAAAAGAAGAAAAAAAAAAACACTGCCCTAGACCTTACTGCAGTTTAGCGGATGAGGTTACTCTGGTTATTTCTACTGTAGTGCACTATGCAGGGAATAGGGTGCCATTTGAGATGCAACCAATAAATCTGTACCAGCACCGTTTAATTCCCACAACAACAGCATCCCTATTAAACCCTTTTTATTTTCTGCAATTTATTCTTCTCAATGGGTCACTGGTCCAAGAACAACAGAAAACAGCCATGACACAGTCATACTAGTAGGAAAGGCAAGTGCTACTGATTTGATGACTTTCTCCTTCGTGTTGAATAAATTAGGTGCTACGTGAAAACACTCATTTTCACATAGGCTGAAAAGACAATGGATATGTAGCCTGTGACCTTCAGCTTTGCCACACTGATTTTCAGTGAAAAGCAGCATTCATGAACTTGGGATGTGTCCTTAATGACCTTAGGGGTCAAAAGTAGTGCACTATAAAGGGAACAGGGTGCCATTTGGGATGCAACCATCGACTTGCTAATTCCCTTTTAATTGAAGGAACATGTTGAAGTGATTAGGCAATGACATCATCGTCTCAGTTTGTAGTTTCACTGACCCACGAGAGCACAGCTAATTCCAAAGAACTCAAAACAAACAGACTGTTGCTAAAATATCACAGCAAATAGCTTAGCGAATGCATATCGAGAGTTATAAATAGTGAGGATATAAAAATGTCCTGGATGCAGAGAGGGATTTCCAATAAATGCCTGGGGTACGGGATGGGGGATCAATACCATTGATGACCAGCAACAAATCACTGGGATATCGTGATCTGGAGCTACTGTATCAACACAAGCCTTGACGTTCATAGTCACACCACTCATTATGAAACCATAATACTGAAAAGCAACAAAAAAATACATTCAAAAACAAACAAATAATTTCTATCGTTTTGTCTAATTTCGTGTGCGGGATTTAAAAAAAGAAGGGAACCGAAGGAAAAACCCAGCTCACTCCAATACCTCCTGTGGATATGACGGAGAGATGTAAAGCTACTCCGAGAGAGAGGAACTCAAAACCACAAAAGTGCTCTTGATTTGAATCAGAAGAGAGGCTCTCATTTCTTAACGGTTGACAGCACTGCTCTAGAAGTGTGCCATGTGGCCATCCCCCGCTCCCCACTCTCTAATACTCTTCTCCTGGCTAAGTCCCAAATGGCACCCAATTCCCTACATAGTGCACTACTTTTGACCAGGTCCCATAAGTCTATGTTTTAAAAAGTCCACTATATAGGGAATAGAGTGCCATTTGGGGTATCCATTTCCATGCTCGAACATGTGTTGGTGATAGTGGCAGGTCAGTTAGAGGGGAGTCGGATGGGACTCTCACTGGCTCTCCGGGCCAGCCAACCGGGCTGGCTGGCCATTTAGACTCTCATTAAGCAGGTCTTTGTTCAGAGCTATACAGAGGCTTTGAAGCTGACTTCATAGGGCCCACAGGCCTGATCAATGGCTGACAGCACCCACACACACACACACACACACACACACACACACACACACACACACACACACACACACACACACACACACACACACACACACACACACACAACCATGTATGCACGCATGCCATATTCACATATGCATACACACACATAGGCACACACACGTACAGTACCAGTCAAAAGTTTGGATACACCTACTCATTCAATAGTTTTTCTTTATTTGGACTTTTCTACATTGTAGAATAATAGTGAAGACATCAAAATTATGAAATAACACATGTTTAATCATGTAGTAACCAAACAAGTGTTTAACAAATTAAAATAGATTTTAGATTCTTCAAAGTAGCCACCCTTTGCCTTGATGGCAGTTTTGCACGGTAGATTTCTGTTGTCGTGGTTATTTCGTTCACACTTTAACTTTGTCACAATAATGTGCATGAGTTATGTTACGGGTCTCATTACCATCCCCCCCTAGACTGTCGGGCCAAAAGGGATTCGTAACACACACTCTTGGCATTCTCTCAACCAGTTTCATGAGGTGGTCACCTGGAATGCATTTCAATTAACAGGTGTGCCTTGTTGCAAGACCCAGATTTACCTCTGCTGCAGAGGATAAGTTCATTAGAGTTACCAGCCTCAGAAATTACAGGGGGGGGGGGGCTCTAGAGATAATTTGAATAGGATAGACAACGAACCAATTTCAACATTGCCGACCCACGAGGAGTTAGCTGAAGATGCTAGCTCCCAAGAGTTCCCCACAGAACCTACTCAAAGTGACCTACTGGCTGCCATAAACTCACTAAGCAAGAAGGTGGAGAGTATTGGGACTTCGACTGAAACTGAAGGGAACTAAGGGCAGGGTGCATGAGGTTCAGCAGATGACAGTCGATCACAAGGAAAGGCTACAGGACATAGAGAAACGGTGCACAAAATTACAACAAAACCCTGAAAGCCCGATTGGAAATGCTCGAGTTGCATTCAAGACGCCAGAATATCCGAATATTTGGGATCCAGGAGGACACTGAGAAAGGGAAACCCACTGAATCTGTCTCGGAGCTGATACCGGCATTGCCGGAGAGTGAACACTTCAAAACGGCCATCCTGAACGACCGCGCAAACAGATCACAGGCAACAAAGCGGGCGTGCCACCAAGGCCATTCATTGTACGGCTGCACTATCCCCATACCAGGGATCTCATCCTCAAGCTGGCTAGTCAAAAGTTCCTTAACTATAACGGAGCCAGGGTGCCTTTATACCCAGAAATTACTTTGGAGGTGAGGAACCAACGGAAAGAGCATGATGAGTTACTACGCAAGAAATGCAGGGCTGCCAACACCCGATATGGATTCCTCTTCCCAGCCCGGTTTAAGGTGGCAGTCAAGGGATCAACACGCACGTTTAACAACCCAAAAGAGGCCGATCTGTTCTTGTCAAGCAAGCTCCCTGGCTGAGGATACAGAACGGCTGTGTCAGCCGGCTAAATGACCAAATATAGGCCAGGAATGTGTTTGAATTTCCTGCCTATGTCTTTTCGATCAGAAGATCAAAAATTGGGATTATGTGATGGGTGACATATTATGGCATTTATATAGCATTGTTTGGCCTATCATGTTTTAGCGCCACTCACCCCCTAACATGAGAGTTAAGTGTTATTTAACTTTAGTTTATATGCGGAGCATCTATAGATGACAAGTTAGTTCAAGCTGTATGTCTAGACTCCCTAAAGTCTGTGTGTTACACGGAACCCAAACCGGCTGCGCGCGTGCACCATCGTGGATGAATGTATTTTGTCCCCCCACACCAAACGCGATCACGACACGCAGGTTAAAATATCAAAACCAACTCTGAACCAATTATATTAATTTGGGGACAGGTCAAAGCATTAAACATGTATGGCAATTTAGCTAGCTTGCACTTGCCAACTAATTTGTCCTGGGATATAAACATTCAGTTGTTATTTCATCTGAAATGCACAAGGTCCTCTACCCCGACAATTAATCCACACATAAAACAGTCAACCGAATAGTTTCTAGTCATCTCTCCTCCTTCCAGGCTTTTTCTTCTCTTGACTTTATAATGCGATTGGCAACTTTCATAAATTAGGTGCATTACCGTTCGTCTTTCAGTCAACGTGGGTATAACCAATGAGGAGATGGCACGTGGGTACCTGCTTCTATAAACCAATGAGGAGATGGGAGAGGCAGGACTCAATCTTTGTCAGAAATAGAACTGACTTCTATGTTAGCCCTTGGCAACGCAGACGCTCATTGGCGCACGAGCAGTGTGGGTGCAATAATTGAATAACAAAGATTTTTACATTTATTTTGCAACGCTCGCATCGCGTGTGGTCAGCCTGTTTTTCAGGGAGTGCTTCGTTTGGGGAAGTCACTCAGTAATGGGAAGTGGAGGGGGGATGAGGTCTGTGTTTTATGTTCAAATTTATTAATACAGGCGGCGTGACAAGCTCCCGCAGGGCGGGACGTTTTTCTTTTGGGCTTTGTATGACAGCAACAATTTAATCTAAAATAAGAAATGCCACATAGTGACCGAGCACAGAGTAGACCTGGTGGAATAAAGATAGTCAGCTGGAACTGTAATGGCTTAGGGCATGCTGGGGCGGCAAGGTAGCCTAGTGGTTAGAGTGTTGGACTAGTAACCGGAAGGTTGCAAGTTGAAATCCCCGAGCTGACAAGGTGCAAATCTGCTGTTCTGCCCCTGAACAGGCAGTTAACTCACTGTTCCTAGGCTGTCATTGAAAATAAGAATTTGTTCTTAACTGACTTGCCTAGTTAAATAAAGGTAAATAAAAATGTTAAATGAGCTAAGATTTTTTCTCATCTTAAATCACTGGGCGTTGACATAGTGCTTCTTCAAGAAACTCATATTAAACACTCCGCTCAGGTCAAGCTACAAGTCGGCTGGATCGGTCAGATATACCAGTCTAACTGATACAAAAGCGAGAGGGGTAGCAATCCTGATAAGGAAAAACATTATTTTTGTTTACTCATCCTCGATTTCATATCCTAATGGTTGGTATATTATTGTGGCTGGTACACTGACAGCTAAGACATGTACAGGCATCAAGAGCTATTCACAAAATAAAAGACAAGAAGGGTAAAATAGTAACAGATCCGCAGGATATTCAAATCAAATCAAAGTTTATTTGTCACATGTGCCAAATACAACAGGTATAGGCTACATACAAACACCGGTTAGTCAGGCTGATTTGAGGTAGTATGTAGTATGGTTAAAGTGACTATGCATATATGATGAACAGAGAGTAGCAGTAGCGTAAAAGAGGGGTTGGCAGGTGGTGGGTGGCGGGACACAATGCAGACAGCCCAGTTAGCCAATGTGCAGGAGCACATAGTATGTACATGAATGTATAGTTAAAGTGACTATGCATATATGATAAGCAGAGAGTAGCAGCAGCGTTATGGTGGGGGTAAAAACTGTTGAGAAGCCTTTTTGTCCTAGACTTGGCACTCCGGTACCCCTTGTGGTCAGAGGCCGAGCAATTGCCGTACCAGGCAGCTGTGGAAACTTATTTTTTTCTTATTTTGTTTGTTAGAATTTTACCCCCCTTTTCTCCCCAATTTTGTGGTATCCAATTGTTAGTAGATACTATCTTGTCTCTTCACGATAACTACCGTACGGGCTCGGGAGAGACGAAGGTCGAAAGCCATGCGTCCTCCGAAACACAACCCAACCAAGCCGCACTGCTTCTTAATTAACCTCTTGAAGCTAGGGGGCACTATTTGTATGTTTGGAAAAATAACGTTCCCAAAGTGAACGGCCTATTTCTCAGGACCAGATGCTAGAATATGCATATAATTGACAGATCCAATCCGGAAGCCAGCCACACCAATGTGTCGGAGGAAAAACCGTGCACCTGGCGACATGGTTAGCTGTCGCTAGTGCGCGATGAGACAAGGATATCCCTCCCTAACCCGGACGACACTAGGCCAATTGTGCATCGCCCCACGGACCTCCCGGTTGCGGCCGGGTGCGTTAGAGCCTGGGCAGAGTCTCTGGAGTCTCTGGTGGCACAGCTAGCGCTGTGATGCTGTGATGCAGTGCCCTAGACCACGGCGCCACCCGGGAGGCCCAGCTGTAGAACCTTTTGAGAATCTGAGGACCCATGCCAAATCTTTTTAGTTTCCTGAGGGGGAATAGGCTTTGTCATGCCCTCTTCACGACTGTCTTGGTGTGTTTGGACCATTCTAGCTTGTTGTTGACGTGGACACCAAGGCACTTGGTTCCTCTCACCCTGCTCCACTACAGCCCCGTCGATGAGAATGGGGGTGTGCTCGGTCCTCCTTTTCCTGTAGTCCACAATCATCTCCTTAGTCTTGGTTACGTTGGCTGTCTCGTTGTTGTCGGTGATCAGGCTGTTGTGTCGTCTGCAAACTTAATGATGGTGTTAGTTCTGTCTGGCCATGCAGTCGTGGGTCAGAGACCTGGCCGGGTGATGCCAGAATAACAATCGTGGGTGAACAGGTACAGGAGGGGACTGAGCACGCACCCCTGTGAAGCTTCAGTGTTGAGAATCAGCGTGGCAGATGTGTTGCTACCTATCCTCATGGATGATCTCTGCATGTGTGGTTCCCACCGCCAGGCTGTCTAAGGGCTTATTTGACCAAGAAGGAAAGTGATGCCGTGCTGCATGAGATGACCTAGCCTCACACAATTGAGAAGGTTTGGGATGAGTTGTGCCGCAGAGTAAAGGAAAAGCAGCCAAGAAGTGCTGCCAGAGGCAGAGGGTGGCTACTATGAAGAATCTAAAATCTATTTTGGATTTGTTTAACACTTTTTTGGTTAGTACATGATTCCATATGTTATTTCATAGTTTTGATGTCTTCACTATTATTCTACAATGTAGAAAATAGTCAAAATAAAGAAAAACCCTTGAATGAGTAGGTGTGTCCAAACCTTTGACTGGTACTGTATATATTTTTGTATTTAATCCATTTTGAATTCAGACTAACACAACAAAATGTGGAATAAGTCAAGGGTTATGAAAGCTTTCTGAAGGCACTGTACATGGATAAAGCATGTTCCTCCAGCTAGCCACATACATTAAGCCATGTTTACATCAGCACGGTCAGGTAGTCCAGGGGCCGTATCGCCCGCATGTATCAAGCATCTCAGAGTAGGATATGTGCTGATCTAGGATCAGGTCCCACCTGTCCATGTAATCTTATTCATTGTGATCTAAAAAGCTAAACTGATCCTCAATCAGACACATATCCTCTGTTCTTACCTGGGCACAGTGGAGAGATAGGTCACCAGCCGCCGCAGTTCGTCGTGTTTTATTCTGTCATGGTTGCTTCTGGCAGGGAAGGTCAGTATGGGGCCACCTCTCTTATCACGACCTCCTGTAGGAACACAGATAGCAGAAATCTCCTGATTTATGAAAGCCCTATGGCAGAGATAGATAGAGCTTTAAGTGCACATGGGGTATCTTCCCAAATGGCACCCTATTCTCTATATAGTGCACTACTCTTGACCAGGGCCCCAAAACATCCCTCCATTTTCTCAGCATTCTCTCAAAGTGCCTTTATAGGTCATTTACAGGATGACATGATATACAACATAATGAGAGTAGAAAGGCTCTGTCTTCATATCTCTTATTTAGTAGGTATTTGTCCAAAAAGGCACCCTATTCCCTGTACTACTTTTGTCCAGAGCCCATGGTCAAAAGTAGTGCACTATAACAGGGAATATTGTGCCATTTGGGACGCAACCCATGTGTGGAGAGATGCATGACCAGATTGATGTTGAAGTACAGTGCACGTTTGTTTATCCCCGGTGCTCATGGGACTTTGTGAGCAGCACCAGGAAGGCAGACATGGAGGCAGGGAGGCAAAGCAGCAGCGCCCCAGAGGGAGGGCATGGAGGCAGAGGGGGGGCATGGAGGGATTTTGGTGGTGACAGATCTTTGTTGACACTTTTTGGAAGCACCAACCCCCACGGATGGCACTGCTCCCCCGTGCTTCTCCCTCCCCTCGACTCTCTGACATGTCCACCAGTCTGTCATCCTCAAGCCCCCCATGTGTGTGTGTATGTGTGTACCACACACTGGGCCTCGTCAAAAGAGATAAGGCCAACAATATTACTCTACTGCTGCTGGGGAAACCTCTGATGTATTTTGGGGAGAAAAAAACATCAGTGAGATGCATGCCAGAGTAGTCCCATCTCCCAGGGGAGAGAGAGCTAGACGGAGAGAAACAGACAAAGAGAGAGCGAGAAAGAGGGAGAGATGAGATATCTATTCTCAACAGCTCAAAGGCTGCCTTAAGTTAACAGCCTTGTGTTTATTAGACTAAATTAGATTTTCTCTATTTTACATGGCGTTTAGCTTATTTTTTACAACAGCGCTCCAGTTCCCCGCCAGCTCTCTTTGCCAGCATTTTACCTGGTTACCCTGTTCATTGAGAGATGAGTCAGAAACCGTTTTTAGTCACACGGCTGGCTGCATTGTATTACCGCCACACCGGCAGTCATGACCGCAGTAAAATTCTACATGACCGTCGAGTCACGGTTATCTCCTTTATGCCCTCTGGACATGTGTACACAACTTGCTATGTAGCATCAGGTCCTAATGGCCTGGTACTCAGGGCTCTATTGTCCCTCTGATATCAATGCAAATGCAAATGCAATCACAATTCACATCAAAACAGTAGTGTGCTTTTAAAACTCCCCTCGCTGTGGTGATCAATTTGAAGAATAGAAGTTCAACAGCAGGTTGAAACTGAGTTTAAAACATGGTCGTTGTGGATGTTGTTTCAAAGCCTAATTCAACTAAATGGACAGCTGCTTTCTAAGGTGATGATTAATTACAAAACAACCATACGCATATATTAGAGCTTATGCATATGAAGGTTTATGAGCCTATGCAAACTGAATTAAAACGATGATTGCGCCGTTATACAATACATAGCCTTCCGCATATTACGCACGGCAGAAAAACAGAAAACAAAACAACTGTAAGAAGTCTTTGGTACATAATTGGTCTGTGCACTAATGAAGATGATATTGTAATCGGAAGTTCCCACACATGAAAGTTGTTTTGCCGATGGTTAAATGTCAACATGCTTGTCATGTACTACTAATCATGCTTGTCATGGGAATTTCCTCAGCACAGGTCTGCCAAGAACACTGACAGCCAGAACAGAAAATATCTTCATGATTTCCCATAGTGGATTAGTCAAGATGAAGCATCACAGGCTGCAAACCAAACGGCACCCTATTTTACCTATGTAGTGCACTACTTTAGAACAGGACTGATAGGACTAGGGAATAGGGTGCCATTTGGGACGCGAGACACACTCACCTGACACAAAGGCCACTTTCTCTTTCAGCACAGGCAGGACATCAGATGCCTTAATCCCATCATTCCTGAAGGACCCTGGAGAAGAGAGACAGATCAGGACAAGATTCAGATAATCAACTTTCATCTTCTGTAATCTCATTAAGAGATTTACATTCCTGGACAAATGGAACACATAACTACAGGCTGATGATGATAACAGAAAGATAAGCTCAGTGTTCTTCTTAAAGTTATTCCCAGACCCTGAGAACTTTTTTTCCCCTCCAACGTTTTTAGAAGTCAATAAACAACGATAAAACAGAGAATTAGGCCGGACAGCATTCTCTGCTAGAGGACTCTATAGTAGGGTGACCAGATGTCCCCGTTTACCAGGGACAGTCCCCATTTTTGGTGGCCTGTCCCCAGCTGGAGCTGTCCCCGGAAATGTCTCCGTTTTTTAACTGTGCGTTGAAAACAGACTGCAAAGTGAAAAAAAGATTTAACGTGGCAAGAAAGACCGGGCAGCAGAGCCTACCCGTTGATGTCTCAATCGCGTTGTGCTTGTTTAGGCCAACAGAGGGGGCTGCTGGCTATAGCAGCTTCCTTCACTCTTCTTCTACTAACTACTTGCTCACGCTAGTTTAGAAAAAACAAATGTGGAAAACTTGGCCAGAAGCTAACAAATGTCAAGTGAATCCACAACATCACCACAAATGTGTTTTCAAGCCAGGTATGTTACAATTGTTTGAGATACTAGCTAGTGATGTTATAATATCACAATTTATTATATAGATCTGCTCTGTAAGGTTTTAAATAGGTTATGCTAGCTAACGTTAGCTATGTAGACTAAGTTAGCTAGCTATGTTAGCTAGCTACTGTCATGGTAGCTAGGTTTTAAAAAAGTTCACAAGTAAACATGCAGTGGGCGGGCTATTTTGAAAATATGATTATATTAAATGAATGCACAATTAATTTTGTGAATATTTATTTGCATTTAAATGGTTTGGCATTGCAATAAGTGGTGTGTAAATATATTTAGAAATGTTCGTGGATAACGTTAGCATAATGTTTTCTGTTAGAGTGGATAGGAAGGAGAGGAGGAAGATTGGATAGGAAGAAGAGTAAAGGAGATGAAGGAGGAAAGGTAAACATATGATTACAGAGCCTGACAATGTATTATTCAAAACAATGTTTTTGAGATAAAATACAAAAATGAGGCAATCGGAATCTGTGAACCAGAAGTATTTTATCTAATAGTGTACTATTTATTATTAAAGATTGGAGAGTAAGACTGAAAAATGAAGTGACGCAAAGGAGAATGAGGTGGAAAGGTAAAGAGAAGGAAAGGAAGAAAGAGAAGGAATACGAGTGAAGAAAAGAGAAGGAGAAAGATTGGAGGAGTAGAAAAAGTTAAGAGAGTAAGAAGAGTGGCACAAGGAGAGTGAAGATGAGCAGACAGAGGAGGTACAATGGCTCTTTCGCAGAAACGGAAATTACATTTTAATGACAACATGAGATAATTTCCATTTATACATTCAGGTCAAGATGATAGAATGGTTCACTGCACTCTTTGTAATTCCTCTTTTTCAATTGGCAGTGGGGGAAGAACGGCAGTGGTAGAACATCAACAGACGACAAAACATAAAGCCTCTCTGATTGGCCGTGTTGGTTTGCCCTCTGTCACCACATTCTTCAAGAAAGTAGAGCCTTCCCAAGAAGAATATGATTTAGCTATGCAGGAGGGTCTTTGCATACCACACTATGCAACACAATCACAGATCTATGCACTGCCCAGCACAACTGACACGGAAGCTTTATGAGCCAAAGTTCACATGTGCTAGGACAAAAAATGTGACGCCATAGTGAGTAACATGTTAGCACCATGGGTAACTACGTTGGTAACACAGGACCTAGACCAGTGATCTGGTGATCATCAAAATTTAACCTGGAAAACAAAGTTGTGGCGTTCTCTGCCGACAACACAAATACCAACTTTGGAGGTCTGAATAGGCTGGGGAGGGTCAATGTCCATAACAAAGTTAAAAACGCTCTGCAGCGGGAGGTGATTGGCTAAGGTTGTCCAGCCCGCATCATTCATAACATGGCCAGAACAGCTTTGGATATGATTCCCCATGATGTTGAGTACCTGCTCACAAAGATATTTGGATATTTTCACCGTCAGAGTAGACAGAGACAGAAGAGATTTTGTGAGTTTGTTGGCCAGGAGAACCATAGCATTTTTGGACACAGCAATGTTCGCTGGTTGTCCATGCTCCCTGCTCTAGAAAGAGTCCTGAAAATGTATGTGCCATTGAAATCCTTTTTTCTTTCTGAAGACAAATGCCCTGTTGTCCTGCGAACAATATTCAAAGATTCACCTACTGAACTTTGTCTGGCATTTGTCTATGGAAACCTGACCGTATTCAGTGACACGATCAGGATACTTGAAGGCCAGGACAGCTGTGCTGTGAAGTCAGCTGCAATTCTGAGAAACTTTGAGGCCAAATTGAGGCAGAATTTCATTCCAGTTTTGATCAGAAGTCTTCTGAGAGAACTAGAGGAAAATGGAGCAATGTCCAAAGAGAGCTGTCTCAAAACATCCCAAACATTCTTCACTATGGCTGTGAATTACTACCAAGCATGGGGGAAGCACACAGATAATCGAAAATATTTACATTGTCTCCTTCTAAAAACGGGACCTCAGCATGAAGAGATCCAGAAGGCAGCAGCCACACTGCAGAAAAAATGCCCCAATGTGACCATCAAATTAGGATGCATTGTTTGGCAAGGTTACTGGCCTGCAAGAGTTCTTAAAGGGGGGATCACTTGAAGAATTGAAAACATCTGAGACACCACTTAGTCAGAGATGGAGAACGGTGGTTACCCACTTCAAAGAGAATGACATCCCACACACTAACCTGGCTAGATTAGCGTCTGTTGTCATGTGCTTACCTGGAAGTAATGCACCAGTCGAGAGAGTGTTGCCCCCGAACAGGCAGTTAACCCACTGTTCCTAAGCCATCATTGAAAATAAGAATTTGTTCTTAACTGACTTGCCTAGTTCATTTGGGTCAAAAGTTTTGGGTAGCCTTCCACAAGCTTCCCACACTAAGTTTGGTGAATTTTGTCCCAATCCTCCTCACAGAGCTGGTGTAACTGAGTCAGGTTTGTAGGCCTCCTTGCTCGAACACACTTTTTGAGTTCTGCCCAAAAATGTTCTTTACGATTGAGGTCAGGGCTTTGTGATGGCCACTCCAATACCTTGACTTTGTTGTCCTTAAGCCATTTTGCCACAACTTTGGAACTATGCCTGGGGTCATTGTCCATTTGGAAGACCCATTTGTGACCAAGCTTTAACTTCCTGACTGATGTCTTGAGATGTTGCTTCAATATATCCACATAATTTTCCTGCCTCATGATGCCATTTATTTTGTGAAGTGCACCAGTCCCACTTGCAGCAAAGCACCCCCACAACATGATGCTGCCACCATCGTGCTTCAAGATTGGGATGGTGTTCTTCGGCTTGCAAGCCTCCCCCTTGGTCCTCCAAACATAATGATGGTCATTAAGGCCAAACAGTTCTATTTATGTTTCATCAGACCAAAGGACAATTCTCCAAAAAGTATGATCTTTGTCCTCATGTACACTCTCAAACCATAGTCTGGCTTTTTTATGGCGGTTTTGGAGCAGTGGCTTCTTCCTTGCTGAGCGGCCTTTCAGGTTATGTCGATATAGGAAACGTTTTACTGTGGACTTAGATACCCTTGTACCGGTTTCCTCCAGCATCTTCACAAGGTAGATTTGCACTTTTCGCACCAAAGTACGTTCATCACTAGGACACAGAACGTCTCCATCCTGAGCGATATGATGGCTGCGTGGTCCCATGGCGTTTGGTGGTTGTACTTGAGTACTATTGTTTGTACAGATGAACGTGGTACCTTCAGGCATTTGGAAATTGCTCCCAAGGATGAACCAGACTTGTGGAGGTCTTCAATTTGTATTCTGAGGTCTTGGCTGATTTCTTTTGATTTTCCCATGCTGTCAAGCAAAGAGGCACTGAGTTTGAAGGTAGGCCTTGAAATACATCCACATGTACACCTCCAATTGACTCAAATGATGTCAATTAGCTTATCAGAAGTTTCTGAAGCCATGATATAAATTTCTGGAGTTTTCCAAGCTGTTTAAAGGTGGCACAGTCAACTTAGTGTATGTAAAATTCTGACCCACTGGAATTGTGATACAGAGAATTATAAGTGAAATGATCTGTCTGTAAACAATTGTTGGAGAAATTAGATGTCCTAACCTGACTTGCCAAAACTAGACATTTGTGGAGTGGTTGAAAAGCAAGTTTTAATGACTCCAACCTAAGTATATGTAAACTTCCGACTTCAACTGTATATATAAAATTCAAAAAAATCATGTTTTTGAAAGCACTGGGCCTTTAAATGTGCTGAGAATGTTCCAAAGCCAAGCAACTATCCTGCACCATTCCCAGAAAGTTGTGGGAAGGTTATACGCAAAATAACCATAGGACAACCATGCTCTCACCAAGCTCTAAGAAACATATGGTTCTCAGAACATTATGTGCTAGCTGGGATATAACAATAGTTTCTACCACTCTTTCCTCTCATTGACTTTGCACCACATACAGACTTGGTAGTCACACCAGTGCCCGGCCACTTTCCTCGGGCTCTCTCTCTTGATCTACTCAACCGCACAAAAACACAGGGGGAGAGGCGAGGCAAGGGCATCGATCATAACACAGCAGCTAGTACAATGAACGAGCTGGAGGATGAAGAGCATTCTCCACACAACACCACAGCGTGATGTGGAAAACACACAGCAGCACTGAATCATCCGTGTGTTCAAGTTCATGTCTACAAACAACAGCGGCTTCTCATCTGATTAATGCTTAAATGGGCATTCTGGGATTTGAAAAACAACAAAGCAGGCACCCTGCCACTTTTATTTGGAAAAAGTTGGGGGATGGGGCAGCTGGAGAAATGTAACTATTCTCAAATTCATAGACTGAGCTTGATATGCATTGCCTGGCAACCCATCCACATCGCTCCTGGCCAACTGAGGTTTGTTCTCCACGATGAGTGGATTTGCCTCCCTCCCTGATGATTTCTAGAAGGCAAAAACATTCTGACCATTCTGATTGGTCCTACAAACCGATTGGGCCAGAGTCGGCCTACATGATGACGTTATCAACTTTCATACTCTGATTGGTTCAATTTGCTAGACGATCCAATCCCTAATTAATTTGTTTTGTACAGCGCCCTTCATTATGAAGTCAAACAAATAACTTCTTGGGTGGCAGTTTCAGACTGAATGTATGTAGTGATCGATAGAGCAGCGAAATTAAATTCAGCAATGCAAGGACACCATCCGTGATATCAAAATCAACCAAAAATTGTACCAATCCCAGATTGCCCTTTTAAAACTGGACAAAATAGACAGGAAAAAGTCTACTACTCAATATTTGCAGAATCATCTGACCAAAATATGCTATGATTTGTCTTGTCCAATAGAGAGCACCCAATCAGAGTATAGCATATGCACGACATCAATGACCAAGAAAACCGCCCCGCAACGAGTCATTACATCTAGATATCTAATCATAAAGTGTGCACTGGTTTCCTACTGATTTCTATTAGAAAAGATCACTTGTCCCTATGGCCCCACATTGTTTGAGCAATAAAGTCTTGTCTTTTTCTCTCTCCCTCTCTCCCTCCCTCCCAGTTCCTTCAGCTGGACGACCGTCTGTTATGAAACCCAGTGTCCAAAAGGACAGGATTCAAAAAAGTGTACATGTCCACCATCGCCCGCTGTGGCTATGAGACACCGCGTTCTCAAAGAACATGCTTTACCAAACACAGTCTCCAAAGAACATTCCAGAGTATCTAAGACCAAGTAGAGTGATATCTCAACAGTACAGAGGAGCCAAGAAGAAGAAGACAGGAGGACTCTGTAGGCCTCTCAGCGAGAGAAAGAGCTCACCTCCCATGGAGTTGACTTCATGTCTTACTGCCTGTTCCTGACATGGCCTGTCAGACGGCTGAGGGCCGTAGCACCAGGCAGGATGGATTCACATTTGTTTTAATTTGACAAAGGCTGTTTCTTCTCAGTTTAGTGGAAGACCCTTGTCCTCCCTGAGCGATTAACCCAGTCCATTGGAGTAGAGCAGACTGCCAGCAGAGGCAGGCAGACATCCAATCCCACAGAACCTTGTAAAAACATCTGTCCTGGGATCCAGAGAGTGGAGAGGAGGAGGGAGGAAAGGAGGAGAGAAGGAGGATGACCCAGCTCTGGATATCAGATTCTCCCTATTTCTTCACCTTCTAACCCGGGTGACCATAAAACACAAGAGACATTCTTCATCCTGGCCTGTGGTGCGCTACGTAAAGACAGCGGAAGTGCACTCCACAGGTACCACCCGTCCATGGCACACTACATCTTCACCAGAATGTTCCCTATTTAGTGCACTACTTTGTAATATTGGTCAAAAGTACTGCTTTTTTCAAAAGGAAAAGTGTGCCATTTGGGACGCATGCCAAATCGTAGAAAAAGACTTCAAATACTTCAACCTGATTTAAAAGATGTTATTACTCAATAATGACCGCAGCTAAGTTTGAGATGCCACCACCATTGTTACTTCAGGCCGAGACATGTGCTTGTCGGCACCATAGTGTCACAAACATCAGCTGGTCTGCTTTTGAAGTTAGGAGTAAATCATTAGGAGAGCAATCTGTTGCCTCACGAATCCTAGTGTTGACAGTTGGGGGGGCACAGGGACCAACAGGACAGGACATCAGAACAAGTTCATGATAGAGGGAGGGAGGGAGGGAGGGAATGTGCCCATCCCAGTCTCTGTTGTCTCTCCAATCTGTTTCCGATACCTTTCATGGCATTCTTTATGCTTACAACCTTCCCTTTGAATGATTGCATTTAAACCTAAAACCTTTCCTCCATCCCTACGCATGTTAAATGTATTGCTGGGATTATGTGCCTTCCTCGGAGCCTGATACAGACAGCAATGAAGGGGTGGATGTGTGTGGACACTTTCCAAATTCCCTTAGTGAGTAATTACATTTACCTTAAACACACCAATTACGACTGGAGGAGAGGCAATGATGATTGAGCTTGGAAAAGCAGCAGACACATCCAATCGGTCATATAGACTAAGGATGTGTCGCAAATGGCACCCTATTCCTTACAGTGCGCACTACTTTTGACCTCTATGGGCCCTGGTCAAAAGTATGGCACTATGTAGGGAATATGCTGAAACAGTGAAGGAACTGAGGGTCAATCACTGGGCACTGCAGTTTGTGCATAGATGGCCTGTACCACCTCTGATTAGAATCATTAACAAACACAAGAACAGATTCTTGTTTTCATACAGACAAGAGTGATGTATAGCTGATTTCATAGCAACACACAAGGAGTGTATTTATTAGTGCACACTGTAGCAAAATGTTTTGTAATGGAAAACATTTCGCAACAAAAACTAGAGTTTCTTATTGGATCAATTCAGTTAGATCAGCCTTAAAAAGAATATCTGATGTGATTGATCAATTAGTGGGAAAAAGATCAGAATAGGGTCTTTGGAAAGGCACCCTTAAAAAGCAACGGATCCATTTGAAAACAGCCTGTGGCATCAATATGAGTCTACAAAGTGTAAATACAAAAATTCAGTAAGTCTCGTCCAAAACAGAGTTTGGAACATCCGTGCGTCACAACGGGTAAATGAACGTTGGATTTTGATTTGATGATGTCCATTTTCCATTAACATGGGGTGAACAGCTGCGGTGATTGGTCTCTATCCAATAGCATAGCCAGTGAAACAGACCTGCCAAGTAGCTCCGACTTCGATTACAGAAGAAAACACATCGCAAATGTTTTTTTCTAGAGAAATACTGCACCAAACACCTTAGTTAGATTTGAAATTGTGCAACTAAAACGTCAACATTTATTTCAGATTTCTTGAGTTATCAGATTCATTCTGCGGATTTTGAGGAAGTGAAATAGGCTTCCGCGCTTCTAGTGTCACATGGGGGAAATCGGTCAGGAAACACACCTACCTTCTAATGAGCAACAGAAAAATACACATGCCAAATCGGCATATTAATCTGATTGGCTGTGAGTACTTTTCAAAGACTTCCAATCATTTCTGAATAGCATAGATTTATGGGGGGGAAACTAAAAAATCCAAGTTACGTCCAAATGGCACCCTATTCCCTACACAGTGCATACTTTTGACAAGAGCTCAAAAGTAGTGCACTATATAGGGTATAGGGTGCCATTTGAGACAGCCATAGTCATATAATAGTGATATCACTTCAGCACATCCTTGGGTTATGTGCGGGACAGAATAATAATGATCCATGATCATGGGAAGAATATCAGAAGATAGTAAAATTGGCCTTAATGGAATTCAGTTTTATTTTCACTGTCTGTCATTGACTATAAAGGCAAGGTGCATGATTCTAATCTGATTTTTTTTTGTGATACAAAAAAACAAAACAAGATGAGGCAATAATTGTGCAAATACAAGAAAATGTTGATTTAAGTAAATCAATTGATTACTAGTGGGCAATTCCACCGTAACATAATGATTTTTCACTTAAAATGTATGCCTAACAACAACCATTGATTTCAAAGTTTAACAAAACCATACAACTCTATGCAAAATGACTACTTTGAACAATTTACACTTAACATTTTAAGAAATAACACATTTACAGGAGAGCTATACAGATGGAAAGTTTGGTAACAGAATGCCGGTAAAATTCTCCTCAGTTTATTTATGTGACTATGTTTTCCAAAACCTCTGTTAATTGCTCTTGTAATGCACACGATGGGAGACAGAGAGCTGGTTTCAAGCGCAGGGCGCAGCAGGTGTTTATTTGTAAAGGACCACAGGAGAAGGCAGGTAGCTGGGTCCAGGGGCAGGCAGAAGGTCATACATAGGGGGTCCAAAAAAGCAACAGTACAGGCAGGGAAAAGGCTAGTAACGTCGTCCGGGAGATCAGGGAATAGGCAAAGTTAGCGAGGCAGGCAAAAACTTACACAGGAGGATTAAATTACAGTGGGAAACCAGCGCTCCGAATAGAAGTGTGTCACAAAACAAACAATACCTCACAATGATAGGGTGCAAAAAAACTGAACTAAATAGTGTATGATAATGACATACAGGTGTCTGAACAGGTGATCAGTATTCAGGTGATTGGGATCTGGAGCGTGACCTGCGTTCAGAGGATCTAGGTGTTTGAGAGTGTGAGCTGGAGAGTGGCCTGGAAAGTGAGCTGCGTTCAGGGGATCTACGTGTTTGAGAGTGTGAGCTGGAAAGTGGCCTGGAAAGTGAGTTGCGTTCAGGGGATCTACGTGTTTGAGAGTGTGAGCTGGAAAGTGGCCTGGAAAGTGAGCTCCGTTCAGGGGATCTACGTGTTTGAGAGTGTGAGCTGGAAAGTGGCCTGGAAAGTGAGCTCCGTTCAGGGGATCTACGTGTTTGAGAGTGTGAGCTGGAAAGTGGCCTGGAAAGTGAGCTCCGTTCAGGGGATCTATGTGTTTGAGAGTGTGAGCTGGAAAGTGGCCTGGAAAGTGAGCTCCGTTCAGGGGATCTATGTGTTTGAGAGTGTGAGCTGGAAAGTGGCCTGGAAAGTGAGCTCCGTTCAGGGGATCTACGTGTTTGAGAGTGTGAGCTGGAAAGTGGCCTGGAAAGTGAGCTCCGTTCAGGGGATCTATGTGTTTGAGAGTGTGAGCTGGAAAGTGGCCTGGAAAGTGAGCTCCGTTCAGGGGATCTATGTGTTTGAGAGTGAGCTGGAAAGTGGCCTGGAAAGTGAGTTGCGTTCAGGGATCTAAAGTGGCGTGTTTGAGAGTGTGAGCTGGAAAGTGGCCTGGAAAGTGAGCTCCGTTCAGGGGATCTACGTGTTTGAGAGTGTGCTGGAGCTGGAAAGTGGCCTGGAAAGTGAGCTCCTGGAAAGTGAGTTGCAGGGGATCTATGTGTTTGAGAGTGTGAGCTGGAAAGTGGCCTGGAAAGTGAGCTCCGTTCAGGGGATCTACGTGTTTGAGATCTGGAAAGTGGCCTGGAAAGTGTTTGGGATCTATGTGTTTGAGTGTGAGCTGGAAAGTGGCCTGGAAAGTGAGTTGCGTTCGGGGATTCAGAGTGTGATGGAAAGTGGCCTAAAGTGTGTTTCTATGAGAGTGTGAGTTGGAAGCAGACGTTACAGCTCTGAATTAAGATTCAGATGTCTGCAGAAAGAATAGGATGTCAGCTATGACATGACACCTTAACTTTGAAAAAAAAATGTGGGTTATACTACTAAGTGTAGTGGATTTACGCCCGGTAAAATAATTGTGGTAACAGAATTTCATCATCGGTCCCTAATCTGTAATACACAGAAATACATAATGATGTATGTGTATGTCATTCTCTTCATGGTGATGTATCCTAAATAAGAACACAAAAAATAGAAATATCCAATATCCTCCTATGCATATTTGGTTATTTAAAAGTTTAAATGGTTTAAATTGAGCTTTTTTGTCACTGGCCTATACACAATACCCCATAATAAGAATTTTTACAAGTTTTAATAAAACATTTATAGCTCAAATGTCTTGAGTCAATAACTATTAAGCCCCTTTGTTATGGCAAGCCTAATTTAGTTCAGGAGTACACATTTGCTAAACAAGTCACATAATAAGTTGCATGGACTCACTCTGTGTACAATAATAGTGTTTAACATGATTTTTGAATGACTGCCTCATCTCTTTACCACACACATACAATTATATGTAAGTTCTCTCATCGAGCAGTGAATTTCAAACACAGATTCAACCACAAAGACCAGGGAGGTATTCCTATTGGTCGATGGGTAAAAAAAAAAAAGAAGAAAAAAAAGCAGGCATTAAATATCTCTTTGAGCATGGTAAAGTTATTATTTAGACTTTGGATGGTGTATCAATACACTCAAGTCACTACAAAGGTACAGGGGTCCTTCCAAATTTCACCAACCAAACATTATCACTTTGTCATTATGTGGTATTGTGTGTAGATGTAACACATTTTGAATTTAGGCTGTAACACAACCAAATGTGGAATAAGTTACTCTGTTTAAGTTTGGACATTAAAGTATAGAACAGTAGAATTCAGTACAGTAGTGTTCAGTACAGTAAAGTAGAATATCAGTACAGTACATTATGGTGTACTCAACTCTGGTGTGCTCTACTGTCTACTGTACTGAACTGCACTCTACTTTTCTTTAATGCACTATGCTTTATTTTTCTCTGATCCGGATCAGACCAAATCTGAACCAATCATGGACGTCCATGTTTGGGCCAAATGAAGGTCGGTCCAGAGATCTGTGGACGTTGAAATCAAGGCCAAGGCAGACTGACCAAATTTCAACAACTTTCCAACGTCAATGGACGTCCGGTGTCGGTCGGTGCTCAGTGGGGGAGGATACTGATTACAGTAAATGTAGAGAGAGGGGGCTCAGTAAGAGCCGGGAAAGGTGGCATAAATTGGAGAGAGAGAGAAGAGAGAGGGAGTTATCCAGACTTTTCACACTATGCTTTGACCACCAGAAGACAGAGAAGGAAAACCGTTATCAGCTGAACATAACAATGGAAGAGAGGACAGTAGCAGTTTAAACAATTGTGGTTTGAGACTACTATGATTTTCCATTGCAGCCAATTCAGTTGCAGAAATTCCATTACGGATTTTGGTAACAGAATTCTGTGTTTTTTTTTTTTTTTAACCCCTTTTTCTCCCCAATTTCGTGGTATCCAATTGTTTAGTAGCTACTATCTTGTCTCATCGCTACAACTCCCGTACGGGCTCGGGAGAGACGAAGGTTGAAAGTCATGCGTCCTCCGATACACAACCCAACCAAGCCGTACTGCTTCTTAACACAGCTCCCTCCAACCCGGAAGCCAGCCGCACCAATGTGTCGGAGGAAACGCTGTGCACCTGGCAACCATGGTTAGCGCACACTGCGCCCGGCCCGCCACAGGAGTCGCTGGTGCGCGATGAAACAAGGATTTCCCTACCGGCCAAACCCTCCCTAACCCGGACGATGCTAGGCCAATTGTGCGTCGCCCCACGGACCTCCCGGTCTACGACAGAGCCTGGGCGCGAACCCAGAGTCTCTGGTGGCGCAGCTGGCACTGCAGTACAGCGCCCTTAACCACTGCGCTACCCGGGAGGCTGAATTCCGTGTTTTAAACACGTAATATTTCCTAAACAAAATTGATATCAGTAAAAACACTCCACCTAATTGATAGGTTTGTTACGTCCGTTGGTAAGAGACCAAGGTGTAGCGTGGTAGGCGTACATTTTACTTTATTTTTCAAATGACACCAAAAGACAACAAAATACAAACTAACGTAAAGTTCTGCAGGCTCCACAGCAACAATGCAAAAACAAGATCCCACAAACTGAGGTGGAAAACAGGCTGCCTAAGTTTGATTTCCAATCAGAGACAACGATAGACAGCTGCCTCTGATTGGGAACCATACCCGGCCAACAAAGAATTAGAAAACTAGAATGCGCACCCAAATCACACCCTGCCTTCACAAGGTCTGCCTTCACTTGTTACTTCTGTGAACCTTCAATATCCTCCATCCTCATGAGGGAGAGAAATTTGATAAGATAAGTATGTGGGGTTTTGGTAATGTAATTTCAAGGCACTAGGCAATGTTTCTTAAACTTACAGAAGGCAGAAGAAAACTAAATATATGTGTTGATATTAGTTGGCAGGGGTCTTTATTTCAACATTATTGGATTTTGATGTAATGCTAAGACTTTTTCTGGTACATATTTTCTAAGACCCCGTTTCCACCAGAAATCAATGCCTTTGCTTATTCCTAATTTTTAGTATGAAAAATAGTGGGAAAATGTACAGTATAGATGCCTTAATAAAAAATTAAGGATCTTAGCTTTCATTTGACACCCAATTTGACATATTCCTATAAACTTCACGTTGGTGGTCATGGATGCTTTTGCATGAAAATGGCCCAATCTAACCTAGAATATCAGGCATTTCATATTTATATTAGGCACGCACAAATTATATTAACAAAACAACAGAATTAGGCATACATGCACTGGCAATTCCAATAAATGTTTTTCCACACCGTTCACCTCACTGTGAAGTCTCCACAATGTGATGTTTTAATAGACTAGTGAACTACTACACCAAACACAGTGTTAGCCTGACAACTGTCTGAGACAATAAACAGAGGGCACACAGACTGTGGCTGCATCCCAAATGTCAACCTTTTAGCCTACATAATGCGCTGCTTCTGACCAGGGCCCATGACCAGAACCCTATGGGCCCTGGTCAAAAGTAGTGAACTATGTAGGGAATAGGGTGCCATTTGGGACACAACCAGACAGTCACCATGGCTGAGCAGAGCTAGACAGGCTCCTTATCTCCTTGTCTTCTAGCTGCACTGCTGCTTTCTTTCATCTGCCCTCCTCCAGAAACACCCTTCTATTGGCTGTGACAACGGTTTCCCATGGCAACGTATCCACAAAGGAAACCAGGTCAAGCTCCGCCACCTCCCTCTGAGATAAAGCATCCAGCTAGAGACCCAGCCCCAGCCTCACCACAATTACCGACCACTGTGGACTTTCCAGACAAAAAAGAGGTCCCTGCTCCCATTTTAAGGGGGGTCACAGAGCAGACACAGGCCCGGCCTGCGACACGACCCAGCCCCTGCCGTAAAACCCTTCATGGGATAATGATCAGAGAACAGCGAGACCAAATTGGTTTGCATCCGATCCTGAAGACGGAACAAAAGAGCTCTGTGTCTAATCCTTTACCCAGAACACACTGGGTTGAAGACAGTAAAACCCTCATAATTACATCCCCATTTATTCCCACTAAATCAACTTTGTTCAATCGCAGTGTTATCAAACGCTACATAAAGAGACAGGGCGGGCCACTGATTTCTAGAACATGCCTGAAGCTCAAAAATACTTTTGTTTAATGTACCTATACAGCATGTTGGGTCAATGATAGCATATATTTCTAAATACTCCATTCTGCAGTCTGCAGTATATCACTCCAAGGTAAATCTTTCAGACATTGCATGTCATATGGGCTGTGAGACGTGGTTCATTCAAGAATGAATACCATAGAAATTAGACCAAGTGACCATATGACCATACCAGATATTCATTTCCCAAGGGCGGCTTTTGAACAAGATGATTTTTAAAGCCAAGAGTAGTATAGTATTCGATGGAAGTAAGAAATCATTGTCATTTGGACATGCTTTGGCAGCAGCATGTGTGTGCTTTCTCAAAGCGAAATGTTCAGGTCTTGAACGTACAACCAAACGAGAGCCCCACAGTAGGATCAATGCCAATCTATTCTTGCTGTTAGAATCCTCTCCACATTTCTAAACAATTACCCAAACCAGAGGAGCAATAAAATATGACAATGCAGTCAAATTAAACTTTGAGAAATCGTTACAAAGCAGAGGCCTCTACAGTTTGCTAACAATCACTCTGTCATAGCATGGTAAAATATGGCGTATCTGAGTGGTACATGCAACATCGACAGTCCAGCTCTGTTGCTATTACTGTAAACTAGGGCTTGCCCCGACAAAAAAATATCGGTCTACCAAGAGACGTCTGTTCTTTTGACCAATTGAATGGTCGCCATTTTAAAACGTGTATTTTTCCATATATAGACAGGTGGTGTTTTAATTCAATCAACTATATGTAGGCTACTGAGCTTGTCTGATGCTTTAAGCACACTGTGATTGAATAATTAAGACAACCAAATGACTCAAGAGGGAGCCAGAGATCAAGATAGCCTAACCAGAAGAAAAAAAAACTACGTTTTTACGTTTTCACAACCTTTTTCATTTGGAGTGCCAATTTATCTTACAATTTCTACCGATCTGCATGCCCGATATGATTTTCATGTGCTTATTTTCTTGGAACAGTTTTGTCTTTTATAATAAAGTATTTGTTTCTCAAAATCATTGTCATATGATTAATACAAATCTAAATGAAAATTGTACATTTAAAATCATTTTGATTGCCATTGTCAACTATGTAAATATAGCATACATAAAGCCAACAAATTAAAACATTGCAGGCTGCAGGTAGAAAATATCCCGATGAAAACAAATCACATTGACTTCACATGTCTGCAAGGAACTTGCTTGATCAACTTGATCAACTATCAACTTGGTCCAGCCCTAAGCTTGTTCTAACAAACTTGCAACATTGTATAAAATAGTCTGGAATAATATTCTGGACACTCAGGGTTTCCGTGAGCTCTGGAGACACATCTATAAGCTATTTGCGCAAGGGATAAGAAGTATTCAGGTTCACCTATTTTATGACGTTTCCACCGGATCAGAGCATGACATTTCTTTCCCTTTTCACCACCAAGTGGTTATTGAAAGACAGAGAGCTGGAAATATGTTTCAAATAGGCTATATTGAGGAACTATTGTCAGTCTCAATGGATGTAATAACAGACTTTGTTTACTTCTTCTTCTTTGAGGTGAAGAAAAGATTACTTTGAGAAGCTCCACAGCTCATTAGTGGTGGTGAGTTAAAACAATCAGAAATATTATTAGATCCCAAAATAGGCACCTTTATAAGCCTACATTTGTGCGCAGACCAGGTATCCAAGGCCTACTTCTATGAGTAATCCAGGGCGCGTCTTTACTCAACATTGACAGGGGTGATCCAAACAAAACACAATGAATCAATTGACAACTCGTAAAAGGAATGAAATAAACCAAAATGTGTTTCACACAAGTGTAGCCTAGGTTGTGCGTTCTGCAAACAACATGTCAACTTCGATACTGAATGCATTAACAGAAATTACGTTAACCAAACAAACATTGTAGATTAGAAATTATCGGTAAATGTACTACTGGTGTGTTATCCCCGCGGCCTCCGCAATGGTTTAGTCCAATGAGTCAGGTGTCAATCAAGACGTGCCATAAAACATTTTTTTGCAACTGATCGACTAAACCATTATCTGTCGACCAACAGCATATCAGACTCTATCTTTAAAACGTATGCCAAACAAAAACCATTGATTTCAAAAGGTTAGCAAACCATACAATTCTATATATAGGACTACTTTGAACAATTTCCACAGAAAATGTCACAAAAACAAATGTACTTTTTCCGGAACATTTGTATACTTTTTAGCCAGTAGTTATGAAAATAGCGCTCACAAGCCAAAAGTGGTCCCTGAAAATTGCGTACTACGTCACATATCTGCAGATATGTATGTGCCTCACATCATCTCTCGCTCCGCTGTGTGTGCATCTTGCTAGCCGTCACTCAAATAGCGAGGGGCTGAAGCTGATTGGCTAGAACTAGAATTGCTACGGGCTGGCCCACGTGGGAGAAAATGTCAGTACAATGGTGCCACACAGCTTCCAGACATTCACTTTCAAACACGGGATTTCGTGGCTAATTGAGGTAAGACCACAATTCTACTAATAGATTTACACATCCAGCCCAAAGCGGGAAGTTAAAAAAAGACTTATTAGTCACCAATGTTCCAGAGCATGTTTTTAAATATTCAAAGATGTCTGCAGAAAGAATGGGGGGCCAGCTATAACAAAACAATCTATTTTGGTTATTGAACTACAGTAAGTGAAGTGGATTTATGCCAAGAGTGTGCAAAACTGTCATCAAGGCAAAGGGTGGCTATTTGAAGAATCTCAAACATAAAATGTTGTTTAACACTCTTTTGGTTACTACATGATTCCATATGTGTTATTTCATAGTTTTGATATCTTCACTATTATTCTACAATGTATAAAATAGTAAAAAATAAAGAATAACCCTTGAATGAGAAGGTGTTCTAAAACTTCTGACCGGTAGTGTATTTCTCTAGAAGGTGTCTATCCTCAGATTCTTAACTAACTCATCAATGTTCTTTTTAAAAGACAGCTTTTCATCTATCCAGATGCACAGATATTTGTGAGCAGGGACACGATCAATATGGATACCATCCAAAGTACGTATGCTTAAATCATTAGTTATTTTTATGTGCTCTAGAAAGCAACATATGCTTAGTTTTACATGCATTCAATATTAAATTCAGGACAATAAAGTTTTTCTGTAATATAATGAAGGCAGACTGTAGTTCAGATAGAGCCTGGTCAACCGTGGGGGCAATAGCATGCACAACAGTATCATCGGCATACAAATGCAGGTTACAATTTACAGACTATATTGTCGATATTGCTAATGTAAATAGTAAAAAAAAGTATAGGACCTAGAATTGACCCCTGCGGGACACCTTTAGTAATGTCCAGGAAACCTGATTTAACACCATCAGTAGATACACATTGAGTTCTATATGTCAAGAAATGTTTAAACCAGTTACATGAAGCCTGATATAGGCCAATTGAGGAAAGCCTCTGAATTAGCAGAGTGATCAACAGTATTGAAAGCCTTTGGCAGCAGAGAGATAATGCTCTCCACCCAACCTCACTGAGCTCGAGCTGTTTTGCAAGGAGGAATGGGAACAAAATTTCAGTCTCTCGATGTGCAAAACTGATAGAGACATACCCCAAGCGACTTACAGCTGTTATCGCAGCAAAAGGTGGCGCTACAAAGTATTAACTTAAGGGGGCTGAATAATTTTGCACACCCAATTTTTCAGTTTTTTATTTGTTAAAAAAGTTTGAAATATCCAATAAATGTCGTTCCACTTCATGATTGTGTCCCACTTGTTGTTGATTCTTCACAAAAAAATACAGTTTTATATCTTTATGTTTGAAGCCTGAAATGTGGCAAAAGGTCGCAAAGTTCAAGGGGGCCGAATACTTTTGCAAGGCACTGTACATACTACTGGACAATGATCACTGAAATCATATGCAAATACTCCACTTGTAACGATGTGCGCTCAGAGTCGGGAAGCTCAGGGAGTGAGTGTTTTAATAAAATAATCGGAACATAATACAAAACAGGAACCACTAACAGCACGCAGACAAGAAACAGAAACAAAATAACGCTTGGGGAGGGAACCAAAGGGAGTGACATATATATATCGGGAAGGTAATCAGGGAAGTGATGGAGTCCAGGTGAGTCTGATGACGCGCAGGTCCGCATAACAATGGTGACTGGTGTGCGCCTTAACAAGCAGCCTGGTGACCGAGAGGCCGGAGAGGGAGCACACTAGACCTAAAATGTCCAAATCCATGGACACAAAGGTGTTAAACACTCGGATATAGCACCAATAGCATCCGCCACGGCAGCAGGGGGGCAGTAAAATCCCAGCAACAAATACATGTGCATTCTGGTTTATGGATGCACAACCAGGAGCTCAAATTTCTTGGGAATTGACATATTTAAAGATTGGGATGCCATGAAATTAGATTTGACATATATGGCCACTCCTCCCCCTTTCTGTAATCTGCCACATCTAAGTATGTTATAATATTTTACTTCAATGTCCTTATCAGAGACAGACCTATTTCACCATGTTTCCCGAGAGAACCAGAATGTCAGAGTCCTGCTCCCAAATGTTAATTGTGTCCATTTATTGATTTTTTGATACTTTGCACATTTAGGTGCATTGCCCAAGCCCCCTATGAGATTTAAACTCAGCGAGTGTATACAGCTCTTTCCCATAAGAGCTAAACAGGCACAGGGTCATCTGCAGTTATTTGTTGAGTGAGCTGAGACTTTTGCCAAGGTCCTTAGCCAACCACGTGAGAGCAGAGCAGACCCCAGCATTTGAGTCCACCCAGATCAAGCTCCTGCCAAAGGAGTGGAGCCACGGCAGGGGCCGGAGTGGTTGCCAATGCTCCCTTCTGGGTGTGCACAGGAGGCATTGGTGTGGCTCCTGTTGCAGAGTTGGGGCTGCCATTAAGAGTGTCCCAGGCCTGTCCTGGGGGTGGGAGTAGGGAGGGTAACCAAAACTTGCCTGGGAGGGAGGTTGTGGGGGGAATTGAGGAGGGTTGTATGGAGGGCAGTGTGACTGGCGAAGCTCCAAACTCTGCATGGGGCCTCTGACTGTGTATGGCTTGGGCATAGAGTAGCTCAGTGTGTCTGCATGCAGTTCCTGGGAGAGATGTGGTGGAGGCTGGTGGGGTGGGCAGTGTTGCTGGCTGTTCTCCAGTCCCTGTGAGGTGCTACTGGATGCAGGTCTAAAAGGAGTGTCTGATTTGTATCGGGCAGTGGGTGGCTGGTCTGTTGCTCCTGTGGGGAGAGGTGGACTGGCCAACCAGAGCAACATCCTTTTACATTCTAGCGAAGGTTGGATCTGCCTCTTTGTACAGGTGTACATTGTCGTAAAGATAGTGCAGGCTGAGGGTGGGATTGTGGGCCAGGTGTACGTTGGGCCATAGCACATAGTCCCAAGTGAAGCTGGCATTTACCCTCTGGTTGGTGGCAGGGTGGAATTCTCTCCTTTGGAGGGGTAGATATTTCTTCGGAGAGGGGAAGATGGTGGAGGCCCTCTCTATCTCTCCCCTTAGTGATGTGGCCACCCTCTTGTTGGGCACACAGGTCGTTGGTCCCCGTGTGAATGATGATATGGCTTGGGGAGCCAAGTTAGGCCACAGTCAAGAGCTCCATAGCGCTCTTTGTTTTGGGTCACCATAACTTTGCCACCTATTTATTTGGGAAAAGTTTATTCTCTAATATAAACTTTCCATTGGAGTCCATCATTACAGTACAGTACACTGTACTAGTGTGCTCTACTGAACTGAACTCTAGGCCTGCTGTATTGAACTATACTCTTATTTTTCCTTTACTGTACTGTGCTGTCCAAACTTGTGAATCACAGATGTTAAGGCAGCACGATATGGGCAAAAAAAAATCTAATTGCAATTGCCCCCAAATAATGGAAACCCTTGAGTAAATGAGGGCCATAAAATATATTGAAAGCAGGTTCTTCCACACAGGTGTGGTCTTTGACCTTGAGTTAATTAAGCAATTAACATCCCACCATGTTTAGGGTCAATCTGGACAGTTTTATCTCAATCTCTTCATTCAAAGACTCAATCATGGACACTCTTACTGACAGTTGTTGCTGCTTTGCGTGATGTATTGTTGTCTCTACTTTCTTGCCCTTTGTCCTGTTGTCTGTGCCCAGTAATTCTTGTACCATGGTTTGTGCTGCTACCATGTTGTGTTACTACCATGTTGTTGTTATGTTGTGTTGCTACCATGCTGTGTTGTCATATGTTGCTGCCTTGCTATGTTGTTATCTTTAGGTCTCTCTTTACGTAGTGTTGTGTTGTCTCTCTTGTCGTGATGTGTGTTTTGTCCTATATTTATATATTTTTTTATTTTTAATCCCAGGCCCCCGTCCCCGCATGAGGTTTTTTGCCTTTTGGTTGGTCGTCATTGTAAATAAGATTTTTTTCTTAACTGACTTACCTAGTTAAATAAAGGTTCAATAGAAAAATAAATGTTTAAAAATGCTGGGCAGGCCATTATTTCAGCCATTATTATGGCTACCATGGCTATGCCTCCGTAGGCCTCCATCCACAGGGCACGTGTGGTCACTGAATGGTTTGATGAGCATGAAAATGATGTAAACCATATGCCATGGCTGACACCAGATCTCAACCCAATTGAACACTTATGGGAGATTCTGTAATATGCCTGAGACAGAATTTTACCACCAACAAAACACCAAACTATGGACTGTATTGTGGAAGAATGGTGTCGCATCCCTCCAATAGAGTTCCAAACACTTGTAGAATCTATGCCAAGGTGCATTGAAGCTGTTCTGGTGGCTTGTGGTGACCCAACACCCTATTAAGACACTTTATCTTGGTGTTCTCTTTATTTTGGCAGATACCTGCAGACCAAAACACTTAGGTGAACTGTTGGAAGCATATAAATATAATGCTTTATATTAAAAAGCGAAGTGGAAAGCAGCATCATTCTTGTTATGAACAATCTGTTGACTGCATTTGACCTAACAGAACAGCATGTAAACTTATAGTGAATCTGACAGCGAGGAAGAACTGTGCTGCTTGAGTGATGGGCCGGGGCTTGATGTGTGTTTGGGATATGACAAATGGACGATTCTTCTTAACGTTTAAACTGCCATTTTGTTATCAGTTTTCTGTTAAAACGATATGAAAACAATCCTACAATTCCACGTGAATTCACAAGGCAGACTGTCTACATCTCGCTTCCCACGGAGATAAACCTTTTTAGGTATAATTTATGCTGCTCGTGCTCTTTGCTTTTCACAAGAGTGGCTGGTGGAGCTTGTTGTCGCTGTCGTCCAATCACAAGTCATCAAACCGCCACTAGGCTGCAGTCATAGAGCTAGAGCCTGTGCTAAGTCATTAGGAGATATCTGGCAAAAATGACAGAACTATAAGTTATATGAGAACAACAGACTATAACAGCAAGAACCAACAGGTAGGCTGCTACCTAATCATCTGAGTTGTCGTTATTTGCTGTAGGATTCGTAAGTGGAGAAAGCACACACTTCCAGTTATGTAGTCTCAATTAGCCTCTTTGTGACGGAGAGAAATTAGGGAATATCTTCAAGATATGTGGGTTTTTTGGTAACGGAATTACAAGGCACAAGGCAATGTTTCTTAAACTTACAGAAGGCAAATCATTTCTCCAAAAGAAAATATAATGTTGTTGCTATTAATGTGTTGCAGATGTTTCTAAGAGCCCATTTCAAATCGGTTTGACCATAAATCAAAGCTATTACTTATGCCAAACCCCTATGGAAAAGGGTTCATCTCTCCAAAATATAGCCTTCATTTGATATGCTCATATGAACTTGTTGGTGCTCATGGGTCCCTTCACCTGTAAATGACCTTTAATAACAAGGACACACGTGTGAGCTGGAGCACATGCATCCAACAGAGAGTCTCCAAGGTTTAGATCAGAGCCGCTCTTTATGTTGTATCTATGCCCAGCCAGCCTGCCTGGAACGGAGGCAAATGTCACAGCTGCCAATCACTCACTGGTCGTCTCAGCCCAGGGAGACTAAACCAGGGCCCAGCCTGTCAGACCTCCTCACCCAGCCACCCAGTACAACAGCACCCAGGGGACTACCCATTTAGGTTCCCGCTAACCCCTAACCACCAGCCTTAGAGCCCCGGGAGGAAGAACACTCACACGCCGCAAAGCCAACCCAGACTGAAGTAAAATAGAGAAAAAACACACAGGTCAATAATGCTAGTCATCACTTCACTACAGCGTCCATATAATGTTAATTTTATTAACAGCCAGACTGACAAGTCAACTAACAAGATATACACCTTTGAGGTTCGCTGGTTTCTGCAATACCGCGAGTCCTAGATACGAGCCAATATTTTACCACAAGTCCTAACTAAGATACAAAAACCCCGTGGACAAGAGGGAGAGAGACAATATTGATGCACCAGTTGGTTAGGTGTTTTAACTGAATATTTGTGGCTTGCTCCTCAGGTGGTACAAATGTGTCTGGTGCTAGAAAATGTTGCCTGGGAAATCAACACGCAGTGTCCCACTAGGCAAACACTGACGGAATCAACGTTGTTAGCACGTCATTGAAGAAAACGCGATGGCGTTGAATCAACTTGGAAAACTTACTCGATATGCTGGAAGCCATCAATGTAAGGGAACTTTAAACCTAAATCCAATGACATAGTAACATTGTTGTTGATTTAACATTTCATTCAAGTTAGTTGACAACTCAACCAAATGTAAAACAAAACTAGACGTTAAAAATGATGCCTGCGCCCAGTGGGGCATTGTCCTTACACTGCCATTAATGGAATGTGACAAAACCACATTTGCCTTACAAAACAACCTAACAATGTCAATGAAATGAAATGCCACAATCCCTTTCATCAGGCAGCCTTATTTTACTGGAAAGAGCAAGGACTCGAGAAAGAAGCAGGGAGGGAGACAGAGAAAGAAGGGGGGGGCTCGCTCTCTGGCATAGGCTGAGCGACAGCGAGGGAAAGGCGTCTGGTGCTAATACACACTCGGGCTCAGAGGGAAAAAAAATGCATGCAAACGACGGGTCATAACAACAGAAAAGCACGACTCCATCTCATAGAAATCAGGTGGCAAGTCCCTTGGGCAGAGCGCTTCAGATAAGCTTTAAACTGTAAGCATGAATGACAAGACCATTGTTGCATTTTATGTTGAAATGTTTTCGTTGCCGAAGTGAGATTATGACATCAACAATCTCTCTCGCTCCCTCATTTACGCAGAGAAGAGGAGGGGAAATGGACAAGAGAGGAATAAACAGAGAGGGGAGTATGAGTGCAGAGGAGGAAGTGTGTGTGTTAAAAACATTCCCAAAGAGCTCCAATACAACAAGAACATGCTGGGTGCTGTTCATAGGAAAGAATAATGGCTCTGCAGGGAGGATCCTAATAGGTCCAGGGACTTCCCGCCTCTCCTGTGATTCCTGCAGAAAGGGAGACCTTATGCTGAAACCCTATGGGTTTCCTCTTCTGGGTAGTACTCATTATGACAGACCGCAGAAAAACGTTTTGCAACGGAAGACGGGAAAATTGTGTTTGTTATTGGACGTTTGGTGCCTAATCAATGCGACCCTGCTCTGAACTAGTAGAATCAATGGTGGATGCTGGACCACGCTGTAACACGTGTGCCCTAGGCTGGGATCCAGGGCTGGAATAAGACCTTGATATGGATTGCTAGTCAACGCATGAAAAGCAGACACACTTCATTAGCTAGAGATGGAGAAAACTAGCACTCTGACTACTACTGTAGGTGTCGAAGGCTGGTGTCCCAAATGGCACCCGATTCCCTTTGTGGTGCCCGACTTTTGACCAGGGCCCACAGGCTGTGTCATAGAGCTCTGGTTGAAAGTAGTGCACTACATAGGGAATTGGGTAGCCTAGATGAGCACATTGTCTCCCACACCAAGAAACTAGAGAATATCTCAGGGCGAGAGGGTGATTGTTTATTTTATATTAATATGAACTAATGGGAATGGAAATACAACCTGGTCTACGGGGGATTTGGGCTGGTAATTCATGCAGATGGGTACCCAATGGGTCCTGGTCAAAAGTAGTGCAGTATAAAAAGGGAATAGGGAGCCATTTGTGACAAACCCAGTGTTACGCATCCCTGCTTGAGCTGTAGTCTCCTGAGAACGCCACTGCTCCACAGAGGATCACGCACCTGCATTTCAACCATCCCTGTGTGGCGTGGCTGGGCTATTTATATCGTACTGTGTATCTATTAACCTTTTGTAGGAAGAAAGATGTGTACAGACATCATAAAAGCCTATTAGACATAACAATACAATTCAACTGTAGCAAACGTGGTGGTGATTCCAAAGAAATGAAATTGGAAATATTTGAACATGAGTATTGTTGCTCTCAGAAATAGTTGGAATTGCTGAGACGCATGTGCAGGTCCTATGCTCTCTCAACACTTTAGTCGCACATTGACCGTGTCCCAAGTGGCACGCAATTCCCTATAAAGTGCACTATTTTTGACCAGAGACCTGTGGACCCTTGTCCAAAGTGCACTGAATAGGGAATAGGGTGCCATTTGGGACACAGACTATGAGTCGGCAGGATACGTTTGTCGGTGGCCAAATTTCAAAAGCCTTTCCTTCAACGATACTTCAAAAGGAATGCTGGTAAATGGCAGAACTTTCAGAAGAGGACAGCAGAGCATATTTCACCGGGGTAAGCAGCTTTGAGCCTCCCTCAAATCTCTGAAAATTTGGTCAGCCCAGATAAAAGTGATATCTAATCAAAAGTGACCAAAAAAAGCCCTCTCTCTCTTTTATCTAGGAATCTCCAAAACAAGGAGACAGCTGTCACTGTCAGCCTGTCAGCAATCCCTAATGAAACAATCGAACACTAGAATGACAATGTCAAATAAACAGAACTGAAATGCGGCTCTCGCTTCTGACAGACTCAACTAAAGTCACTGGTGGACCAAATACAGCAGATAATGCAGACACACACACACACACACACACACACACACACACACACACACACACACACACACACACACACACACACACACACACACACACACACACACACACACACAGGCAAGACATTCAAGTCCTTAATCTGCTAAACTCATCTCCATAAATACCTGTCTTGGTTGCTTCTCCAGTGCTGAAACAGCTCGCCAGCATGCCACTTTGATTTGTCCATCAACAGATGTTCAGTTGTGAGTCGTCACATCACTATCCTGCCCCACCACAACCAAACTCACCCAAAGGCCACCCCACAGCCAATCGCTCACTCTCACACACACACACGCACACTGACGTCAATACACACACACACACACACACACACACACATGCTCACACACACAAAAGGGCTGCTGGATGCATGTGTAAGTGTGACAGGAGGGACTCGCGTGATCTAATTAAATCAGGGTTTGGTTAATCCCCCATAGAAGCCCAGCCGGAGATCTCCCTCTCCATCTCTCTGTCCTTGGGAGACTAGCATCACGTACTGTGCTCTACTGTGGCAGCATGTGCTGGAGTTGAACCCTATTCCCTACATAGTGCACAATTCTTTAACCAGCCCCCCTACGAAAGTAGTGCGCATTATAGGGCATAGGACGCAATTTGGGACGCAGACCGCACGATCAACAGGGTTTACGACGTGACCGACTCAAATCTGTTCCACCCGGGAGAATTGGAGTCCGAAGCATGGCTGTTTTATAAGACGGGAGGAGAACGAGAGGAGAGAAAAGGATCCCCTTAAGAGCCAGAGACGAGCTCCGTTAATGACAGCATGAGGTCATACATTCAAGGGCGGTGCATCAAAATGGAGCGGCACTTTAGGCCATTAGCGCTGTGTTTATGGGAGGTGGGCGGGGGGGATTGGCGGGCACAGTAATGAGTGTTGCGGACGCCGGATGCAGTAAAGCACCTCTGAGCACCACAGGGAAAGCCCCGAGTATGGAAATGGGCCGATGACATTCTCCGACATGGAGCATTGGCCAGCGTTAGCACATACAAATGCACGCTTGTGGCCAATCTTTCACAGCTCCACAAGGGCCCTTCCACCAGCAGCACATGCTAGAAGTCCGGATGGATACACATCGTTTACCATGTGCTCCCTCGAATCCACACACACACACACACACACACACACACACACACACACACACACACACACACACACACACACACACACACACAAAGAGCCCTCGCTTGCCATCGTTATGCCAAACAGGCACAGCTCCTTCTGTGCACTAAACCAATGGTAACTGCAAATTAATGTGGAAGAGCGCCAAAATAATAAAGGGTTTCAGGCAATCTTTTGTTGGTTTGTTGATGTTTGTTTTGAGTTGCTCTGGTTTTCTAAAACCAGCTAAAGGTGTTCCCTGGGCTTGAGGTGGTTACAGCAGCCCCTGCCAGCCTGTCATATTAAATGATAAAGGAGCATGGAATAAATGAAAGAACCACAGAAGGGCAATGCCACATAAAAACGGTGAAAAACCCCAAGTGTTCTGCTTGTCATTAATTATAGGGCTGGAGTTTCGAAGCTTTGTAGTCCAACTTGACGAGAGAGGGATGGATGGGCCACCTCCACATGGTTTCCATTTCTCATCATCAGTATAATCTCCGTCTGTCTGTCTGTCTGTCTTCATCATGGCATCTCCAGATGCAGAGCCCTTGTAAACCCTAACTGTTCACTTCCCCCTTCTTAAAGCCTGTGCTTCCTCAACAGATGGAGCACATCCATCTTTCATGCTTCCGTGTCAAATGTGGATTTCAATTCAAGACGAGATACTGAGAGTTCCTGCAGATTTCTTTTCTTTCCCCCCCCTACCAAATTAAAGGAACCCTACACTCAATAACCTCCCGAGACGGAGCAAAACCTTTTGTTGTTGCCCTGCGCTAAAAATGGTGCTCTATCTTGAAAACTTGACCGCCGACATGCAACATTGGTTGGGATTGTATTAAAAGTGAACTAACAAACAAAATACTGAAATATAGGTTTTGTGTGTAGTATTCCTGTAACCGCGACATTACACCAGGCAAGTTCTCCCTCCAGTACCCATTTCCCACTGTGTTCAGACGAGCACAGCAAAGCGAGCTCTGAGCCATTGCCTGTCCACAACATTCATTGATCTATTATACAGTGCTGGATGTCCCGTGGGGGCCATGGCATGGTAACACTGCCACACTGTTATTATACAGCGATTGTTCCATGTTTTCCTGCTCCCTCTCTCCCAAGCTGAGCATTCTTTACAGGGGAAACTACATCTGCGTCCCAAATGGCACCCTAATCCTATTTTCCCTCACCCCTAAACCTAACAATTACCCTAACCCTTAATCTAACCCTAACCCTAACCCCAAACCCTAACCCTAATTGTAACCCTAAACCCTAAGCCAAAAATAGCCTTTTTCTTTGTAGGAACCGGTGAAATGTCCTTACCTGTCCGAATTATCCTTGTTTTACTATCTTTGTGAGGACTTCTGGTACCCACAAGGATAGCAAAACCAAAGAGACACACACACACACACACACCCTCTCTAGCTCATTCCTCTGTCAGTTCATATCAGTGGGGAGAGCAGCTAGGGAGCACTAGGAAGTCTTGGAGCTGAAAGGACAGACAACCAGGACGGCACACTCCTGTTGTTACACTCAAATCGCTGGCCTTTTAACCAGCCCAGACAATGTCAATGGCTGTGGCCATCAGCCCAACACAAAGAGGGACTGACACAGCCAGAGTGACTTGGTCAGAGCCAGACAGCCCCCCACCTACAACACACACACACACACACACACACACACACACACACACACACACACACACACACACACACACACACAGTGTTTATTACAATGAAACACAAACACCAGTCCAATTATCTTACACACACACAGCAAGTTTCCCCACAAGCAGCCTAGTCACTTTCACACACATGTCAGATCAGGGCAGATGTGAACACAGGTGATGACATATATTAAGGTATCCCGTGTTTAAATGGCAGGGGCACGCAACAAGCCAGACCAAACACTCTGCTACCCGCTGAGAATCTATCCCACCTTCCCAAATGTTCAAACGTGTCACTTCAATTAGAGTACAGGGAAATAACGAGGAGGCCCAAGAAATGGGACCACCTGGCAGCGAGCCAACTAGGCCCCACAAGATCACCGTCTACACAGCAGTATCTGTGAAGGAGGTCCTGTAGAGTTTGCAGCGGTGCGCTTCCGTTTCCGTGGCAACGGGCGTCCGGCAGAGTAAAAAGATCTGGGTGTGTGTAACTGCGCTGAAGCTCTTTCGTGTACGCACACGCCTGTCCATCCACATTCACGACCGCATCCCCACATGCACCAGAACCACTTAACAAAAAACACACAGAGACACGTTGTGACACCTTCCAATCCCCCTCTCGCTCCATGTCTGTGTGATACTTTCATCTGTCATCTGACTGGAAATCAATAGGTAATGTGAAGTTACGTCAAAGTTACGTCAGAGTTCAGGTTGGCTGAGTCACCGTGCTGTGTGAACGATGTGAAGCAAACACTCCGTGTGAATGCAAATCCCGATAACTGCCTGGGCAGGGCTGGTGGTTGATGGCTGGTCAATACAAGGCTGTCACAGGGGATAGGTCCCAAATGGTAGCCTATTCCTTTTTTAAGTGCACTAATTTTGCCCAGGGAAAATAGTGCGCTGATCAAAAGTAGTGCACTACATAGGGCATAGGGTGCCATTTTGGACCCACATAGGGTCTAAAAAGCCACACCATCATGGAACACTGATTGAGCCATCGTGGTCCAGCTTTCTGTCACTCCACAGCACCTAAGGGGACACTGTTTTTGCCCTTCACTCAGTGATTCCGTCTGCACCCCAAATGGCACCCGATTCCCTATATAGTGCACTACTTTTGACCAGAGCCCATAGACATAGCCATAGGGCTCTGGTAAAAACTAGTGTACCCAATAGGGAATAGGGTGTCATTTTGGACACAAGCTGTGTAAAGACAATCTTTCCTGGCTGTCAATGTCGCCAGTGCATGAGGTCATGTGGTGTGTCGGAGTGAGGAATAAGCCATTCTTCGGTTTTGAGGTCACACAGCACTTCATAAGAATAGCAAACACGAGTCACAATCCGCAGGCGAGTTGAATGGAAAAATGTCACACTCAAACTGCTGTTGTCGCGCATGAACAAAGGGGCCTTGAGAACACTGAAAACTGCATTGCGGGAAGTGAGCGCATTTTAAGACTACAATCACAGAGGTGAGACATAGTGTAGCCTATTCCATGCGTCGAGGGCACAATGGATTGCAGTTGAGAGACGTGGAGAGCTGCTGATGTGCTGATGGAGGGGAGAGCTGACAGCAGCCTCTTTTCCTCCAACAGGCTTTCACACCTTCCCTTCTTCCACTCAGCCAGTCTGCCTACCTACCTTCGCCCACCACGCAACATTCTAAGGTTGCATTCCAAAATAGCACCCTATTCCCTATATAGTGCACTACTTTTGACCAGAGACCAAAGACTGATGGATTCTGGTCAAAAGTAGTGCACTGTATAGGGAATACGATGCCATTTGGGACACAGACATTCTTAAGTCAATTCACCCCAGCATGGTTCAGCCACATTACATTGCCTGTCAATCAGTCAGCCTCCGTGCAGTGGGCCATACATGCCTGCCAATCACATCGCCCGCACTGGCACTCAGCCCTGACTCCAAGGGGTCTCCATGACAACAGAGTATGCCTTCTCTCAACATGGCTAATTGCAGAGATTCTGTGAAACTTATTTTGAGGAAGAGAGCATGCAGCCTCTTAGTGTGTAATCAAACCTTTGACATCATTGACGAAGGACTAACAGCTCAACGTTTTTTTTGCAAGTGTTGCCTCTAATGAATAAACTAGCCGAAAATCAATTATTTTGATGTGCGGACCCTCCGCAAATGAATCACTGGTTTGATTCTACCACGTAGTGAGAGAAAAGAGACGCTTGTTTGAGCACAATCAATCCTAGAAAACTGCGCAGGAGGAGGCGAAAGCACTCACAAAAAGCACTCGCAGCACACCAGTCACGTTTCAGATTTCCTACAGGCGCTATGTAGTCTTGCGTCAGCATTTCGCTCTCTCTCTCTCGGAGAGTGATGCCAATTACTTAACTGTATTACAGTAATACAGATCAAACCCCATCATGTGCACTTTACTCGGAGATCAAGCCTTGGACTCGGACGGGGCCAAAGCTCTGGCAAGTGGCAACCTGCTTTTACGTAATGCTCAAACTGCACGCCATCTGGTGCAGGGACTGCTGCCAGCTAGTAGGGCTCTGCAGAGAGAGAGAGCTCTCTGGGTCTGACTGAGCACTGGTCCTGCTCAGGAGAAACATTGAGGGGAGCTCTGCTGTTGCTGAGCTTAGACCAAAACACTACTGAGAGGAGGGGAGCTTCAAGTTTCAAAGTTTATTTATGTGCAAAGGAGACAAGAAGAGAACCCATGCCAGCACTGCACTGCTGACACCAGTAACACAGAGAGAGATTCTGCCTGTATCCCAAATAGCACCCTATTGGGCCCTGGTCAGAAGTAGTACACTTCTGTTAACCACACTCTGACGCAACACAAAGACACAGGGAGGCAACATGGCGATAGGAGTCAAACGCAAATGAGACCATACCGTGTTGTACTGACAGCGCTCATTTTCTCTTACTTAATATCAATCTCATAAGCACTTAAATCAGCACAGCGACAGTGGTGCAGCTATTTCATGGTGTTGTCAGAACCTGCTGGTGATGGATGTGATGCCACACAAGATACACAGAAAGAACATGATATTACATCCAAGACAGCACTATCAACATTAGAGAAGCTGGAGGAACGGTGGAGAGGCAGGCTGCTTTGTCTCCTGCACACACACACACACACACACACACACACACACACACACACACACACACACACACACACACACACCCTCCTTTGAACCCCTGAAACCACATGCTATCCCAATTACAGATGTTCGCTGGAGAAAAGCACCTTTTTCTTTTTTGACTGTGGCCCTGTGACTGTGGAGATAGTTCGCTAGCTAGTGGTGATCACTCCACCATATGAGCAGCGAGGCCCCCTTGTCTTGTTAAATGAGTTAACAAGACAAGGCACACAGGTGTTGCTCCAGCTTACACGGAAGGAAACAGCCAGAGGTTATTAGCTGACAACAGTCAAAGGAAACCGGGGAACTTCGCTATGATAATGACAGGCTAGTTCTGTATCCTTACGCTTTCACTAGCAAGATATCGGCGGCATCCCCAATGACAGCGTATTCCCTATATAGTGCACTACTTTATAGTGCACAACTCATAGGGCTCTGGTCATAGGGCTCTCATAGCACTATGTAGGTAATAGGGTGCCATGTGGGACACATGCAGTGCCTTCAGAAAGTATTCACACCCCTTACATTGTTTTCACATTTTGTTGTGTTATAAGGTGGGATTCAAATGGATTTGATTGTCATTTTTTGTGAACGATCTACACAAAATCCTCAAAGCGGAAGAAAAATTCTAACATTTGTATAACATTTGTGAAAAACACATATATTTTGATTATATAAGTATTCTACCCAACATCTTACAATCACCTTTGGCAGAGATTACAGCTGTCAGTCTTTCTGGGTAACTGTTAAGTGCTTTGCACACCTGGATTGTACAATATTTGCACATTATTCTTTTAAATTCTTCAAGCTTCTGCTAAGTTGGTTGTTGATGGTGAAATGCCTGAGCGGTTTCCTTCCTCTCCGTCAACTGAGTTAGGAAGGATGCTATTGTCTTTATAGTGACTGGGTGTAATCCAAAGTGTAATTAATAACTTCTCCAAGCTCAAAGGGATATTTAATGTGTACATTTTTTTACCCATCTTTGTGGTCGAATCTGTGTTTGAAATGCACTGCTCGACTGAAGGACCTAACAGATAATTGTATGTGTGGGGTACAGAGATGAGGTAGTCATTCATAAATCATGTTAAACACTGTTATTGCACACAGAGTCCATGCAACTTGTGTGACTTGTTAAGCAAATACATGTTTAATCCTCAACTTATTTAGGCATGCCATAACAAAGAGCCTGAATACTTAAGACTCATGACATTTCAGCTTTTCATTTTTTATTAATGTTTTAATTTTTTATTAAAACATTTCTCAGAAAGTAATTCGACTTTGACATTATGGGTTATTGTGTGAAGGCCAGTAACACAACATTTCAATTGAATCTATTTTAAATTCAGGCTGTAACAACAACAAAATGTGTAAAAAGTCAAGGGGTGTGAATACTTTCTGAAGGCACTGTATGCATTATTTCAGGGTTCCCCAACTGGAGGCCCGCAGCTGGTTTTATTTCGCCTCCCAAGTTTTCTGAGCCCACCAAAAGATTTCGGTAACTTTCCTTGTTGGATATAAAAAGACTGTAAAAACACAAGGAAATCAGCTCCAAATGATTTGAATTCAAGAAATCTGTTCCCAAGTATTCCCAATCATAATATAGAGACACGTGATCGTACACAAATGAAAGCAAGGTTTGAAATGATTATGTTGATGATCCCTGCATTATGTTGTCCTAATGGGTAACTGAAACAGTAAATGTTCCTCTACCTGACTAGTTTTATTTTTTAATTGAAAAATTATAATAATTCTCATACTTAGGTGCTGACAGCGAATTTCCACATCTGAAGAGGGAGATCGAGGTTGACCATTTTCTCATGTTTATTTGGTTCTGTGTTGCTTTGATTGAGTGTAACAGTTGACCACTCTCTCCCTGTCCCTCTTCTCTGTACTCAGATGGCACCCTATTCACTATATAGTGCACTACTTTTGACTAGGGCCCATAGGGCTCTGGTCAAAAGTAGTGCACTACATAGGGAATAGGGCGCCATTTGGGATGCGGCTGTTGTCTCCTAATTACAGGCTAGTCCACCAGAGACCCTGGACAGCCCTAGGCTGGCAGAAACACAGGGTCTGTGGGCACAAAACATCAATACAACAAATCTTCTGTAGGAGTTTGGCAACAATAAGAGGATACAGTCATAAATCACAGTCGCATGCGGCGACATGAAGCAGGATATTCTAATTACAACGGCGAGAGGAATTAGAGTAAAAAGCCTCTTTGATTCTAATTGAATATGGAGTAATTCTCTTTAGGCCTGGTCAACAAGCCAATTATCAGTCCGAGGTGGAATCATCAGTCACCCTTTCTCTAACAAAACAGTTGATTAGTGAACAACGAGCGGGAAAGAAAGGCAGCTGGTTTTGGCCCCCATCTGTATAGTTCATAGTTAATAGAGAATAGGAAAAGAGTAGGAGGTTTTCCAGAAATCCCGGTTGCAATCAGGAGGAAATAAGCAGGAAAATCTGGAATTCTCCAACCAGGATAACAGATTGAATAACTGACATTGTGTTGTCTTGAGAACTTTTCTGAAGCACCGTGCACATGGAGCGCAGGAGGACTGGCCATGCAGAGAGAGTGTTGCTGAGCTGCTCTCCATCTCTCATATTCACATCTCAATACAGCAATCACTAGCAGATGTATGGTTGTTCCAGAGGCTGAGGAGGTCCTAGTCAACCATTGTGTCTCTCTCACAGCAGTTACAGTGTAAACCTTAGAGAGCTCTGTAATCTATAGAGGGAGACGCTCAGAGGCTGTGTCCCAAATGGCACGCTATTTCCTATATAGTGCACTACTTTCTACCAGAGCCCTATGGGTCCTAGTCGTAGCACACTAAATAGGGAACATCGTGCGATTTGGGATGCAGGCAGAGTCCACATTCGGAAAATGCATTATCACCGCCCCAGATCTTGAAAGAGCCTGAGTTTCTTTTAGAAGGCCTCTTAAGTGCAGGGAGGGATGTTGTTGAGTGCTGAAACTCCCTGTGTGTGAAGTGTTTTGTCCTTGCCATTGTGAAGCCTGAGATGAATGCATTACCCGTATAATAAATTATAACACTTCCGCCGTACTCTGGCCAATGCATATTTCATTAAACTTATATTTCAATCAATAACTTACACAGCACCACTATCTCTGTTGAAGCCATTATACCAATATACTGCATTCAACCCGGAAATAATCTCATTTACAACACAAATGTGCTGTAATGACAGGAAAGTGGTGTCAGGGATAGAAACTTTTCTGTGGGTGCCTCCCAAATCATACCCCATTCCCTATATAGTGCACTACGTTTGACCAGAGGCCCCCTATATAGAGAATAGTGTTGGTTAGTACCATTAGCCATCATAATTCATATTGACATCAAAACCATCCATTCAGGAGCCTCTCATCTCTGCATCCCCTATTTCATATTGTTGTCTCACTATGTAGGATTGTAACAGACACTGAACATGTGGGATGTTCATGTGTACTGAACAAAAATATAAACGCAACATGCAACAATTTCAAAGATTTGAATGAGTTACAGGTCATAAAGGAAATCAGTCAATTGAAATAATTTCATTAGGCCCTAATCTGTAGATTTCACATGACTGGGAATACAGATGTTCATCTGTTGGTCACAGATACCTTTAAAAAAATATGGGCCTCAGGATCTCGTCAAAGTATTTTTGTGCATTGAAATTGCTATCGCTAAAATGCAATTGTGTTCGTTGTCTGTAGCTGATAGCCTGCCCATACCATAAACCCACCGCCACCATGGGGCTCTCTGTTCACAACATTGACATCAGCAAACCGCTCACCCACACAACAGTTGGACGTACTGCCCAAATCTCTAAAACAACGTTGCAGACGGCTTATGGTAGAGAAGTTGACATTAAATTTTCTGGCAACAGCTCTGGTCGACATTCCTGCAGTCAGGGATTATCTTGGCAATTGAGAAATGCTATCTAACAGGGATATAAACAAATTTGTGCACAACATTTGATTTGAGAGAAATACATTTTTTGTGCAAATGGAAAAATTCTGGGATCTTTTATTTCAGCTCATGAAACGTAGGACCAACACTGTACATGTTTCTTTTATATTTGTATTCAGTATAGAGCATGTGAGCCAGAACAAGTGGAAAACCGGACATTCATCCCACGGGTCCTATTGTAAGAAATACAAATCATTCACTGGATGGAGAATTGCAGAGCCAGTACATGTGAGTGTAGACAGAGTATGCCTCCCGAATGGCATCCTATTCCCTATGTAGTGCACTAAACCCCTCAGAGCCCTGGTCAAAAGTAGAGCACTAGATAGGGAATAAGGTGCCCTTTGGGATGCAACCACAGATAAAGAATGGTCTCTGTGGGTCATCTGACAAGAATCTGAATTCACACACACACACACACACACACACACACACACACACACACACACACACACACACACACACACACACACACACACACACACTACTAATAAATACTCAAGAGAGATCTGTAATTTCTCCTAGAACTTAAATAGCAAAATGATTGGACCATTCATTTAGCTGGGGTTACACTTGGATATATTGAGTTAATATCCTGCTCCTCCAAGGCTCTGCTGATGGGCGGCAGCTAGTCTAGCGGTTAGAGCACTGGGTAACCGAGAGGTCGCTGCTTCGAATACCCGAGCATGACAAGGTGAAAAATCTGTTGATGCGCCCTTAGGCACTTAACCCTAATGTGCTCCAGGAGCACTGCACTACTATGGATGACCCTGTAAAACACAAGTGTCAAAATCATTCCATGGAGGGCTGAGTGTCGCTCCTCCCTTGTACTCAATTTATTCATTAAAATCACTAATTAATGAGGAACTCCTCTCAGCTGGTTGTCTAGGGCTTAATTGAAGGGGGAAAAAAACACAGACACTCGGCCCTCCGTGGAATGCACCTATTTGGTGAACATACATTTTTCCATTTTTATTTGCTTACGGCACCTGGTATTCACATTTGCTTACGGCATCTGGTCTCCCATCCCAGTACTAACAAGGCCCAATCATGAACAGGTATGTTCAGGGTGGTATGGCCACAGGCATATTTTTTTATCCTTGTTTTCTCCCCAAATTAGGTTCCTTGGCTCATCTCTGCAACTCCTCAATGGGCGCAGGAGAGGCGAAGGTCGAGTCATGCGTCCTCTGACCCGCCTGTCCACCTACTTATCACACTGCTCTCTAACCAGAATGTCAGCCGCACCAATGCGTCAGAAGAAACACTGCTCGACTGATGACTGGCGTCAGCTTGCAGGAGCCCGGCCCTGTCACAAGGAGTCACTAGAGTACGATGAGCCAAGGAAAGCCCCACTGGCCAAACCCTCCCCTAGCCCAGACTGCGCTGGGCCAATTGTGCGCCATCCTATGGGGACCCCGATCAAGGCATGTTGGGACACCGACTGGGATCGAACCCCAGGCTGTAGTGGCGCCTCAGGACTGCGTTGCCATGCTTTTGACAGATGCACCACCCAGGACCCCCTTAAAACATATATTTCAGCCAGTCAAGACTGAGGACACATTTCAGAGATCCGATCAGGTTGCACTAATGCTCTGGATAAGAGCATCTGCGAAATTACTGAAATGTAAATGTATTAAATTGGCTCAATTGCTCTCTCCCCTAGATACCAGGAATTGTGGGAGTAAATGCTATATTCAAGACACGAAGCACAGCCTACGCTAATGCACCGGAACCTTGTATTTCTAATGAAAACCTTTAATGGCTATAAAACACTGCCCTGAGAAAAATCACAATGATTCAGACAACAATTTGAATTCTCACACTGTTTTTGCAGCTTTCGTGGCAACACAACTTGTTTTCTACCAAGCTCTCTGAAAGCCCAAACCACTTAAGTTGCGCTAATACATCCGAGAGAAAATACAATGTGCCGGATCTCTACTATGTGTTTATGCAGTTTATATCACCGTAGTGTGGAGGCACTGGGTGTCTGTCGCAAATGGAACCCTATTCCCTATACAGTTGAAGTTGGACGTTTACATACACTTAGGTTGGAGTCACTATAACTCGTTTTCAACCACTCCACAAATTTCTTGTTCACAAACATTAGTTTGGGAAAGTCAGTTAGGACATCTGCTTTGTGCATTTTTCCAACAATTGTTTATAGACAGATTATTTCACTGTATCACAATTCAAGTGGGTCAGAAGTTGACATATACTAAGTTGACTGTGCCTTTAAAACAGCTTGGAAAATTCTAGAAAATTATGTCATGGCTTTAGAAGCTTCTGATAGGCTAAATTACATAATTTGAGTCAATTGGAGGTGTACCTGTAGATGTATTTCAAGGCCTACCTTCAAACTCGGTCATGGGAAAATCAAAAGAAATCAGCCAAGACCTCAGATTTTTTTATATTTAAGTCTGATTCATCCTTCGGAGTAATTTCCAAATGCCTGAAGATACCACATTCATCTGTACAAACAATAGTATGCAAATATAAACACCATGGGACCACACAGCCGTCATACCGCTCAGGAAGGAGACGCATTCTGTCTCCTAGAGATTAACGTACTTTGGTGCGAAAAGTGCAAATCAATCCCAGAACAACAGCAAAGGACCTTGTGAAGATGCTGGAGGAAACAGGTACAAAAGTATCTATATCCACAGTAAAAATGAGTCCTATATCGACATAACCTGAAAGACCGCTCAGCAAGGAAGAAGCCACTGCTCCAAAACCGCCAAAACCGCCATTTACAACTGCACATGGGGACAAAGATTGTACTTTTTGGAGAAATGTCCTCTGGTCTGATTAAACAAAAATAACAAAAAATGTTTGGAGGAAAAAGGGGGTGGCTGTTTTGCCGTAATGACCATCGTTATGTTTGGAGGAAAAGGGGGAGGCTTGCAAGCTGAAGAACACCACCCCAACCGAGAAGCACGGGGGTGGCAGCATCATGTTGTGAGGGTGCTTTGCTGCTGGAGGGACTGGGGCACTTCACAAAATAGATTGCATCATGAGGAAAGAAAATTATGTGGATATATTGAAGCAACATCTCAAGACATCAGTCAGGAAGTTAAAGCTTAGTTGCAAATGGGTCTTCCAAATGGACAATGACCACAAGCATACTTCCAAAGTCGTGGAAAAATGGCGGCAAATTCAATCAACAGAAATCTCATAATTCAAATTTCTCAAACATACAAGTATTAGACACCATTTTAAACATAAAATTCTCCTTAATCCAACCACAGTGTCCAATTTCAAAAAAGATTTTCGGCGAAAGCGGAACATAACATTATGTTAGGTCAGCAACTAGTCACAGAAAGCATACAGCGATTTTCCAACCAAAGAGAGGAGTCACAAAAAGCAGAAATAGAGATAACATTAATCACTAACCTTTGATATTCTCCATCAGATGACACTCCCGGGACAACATGTTACACAATACATGTATGTTTTGTTCGATCAAGAGAATATTTATATCCAAAAACCTGAGTTTACATTTGGCTTTGCCTCCAAAATATCCCGTGAATTTGCACAGAGCCACGTCAATTTACAGAAATACTCATCATAAATGTTATACATGGAATTAGAGATATACTTTTCCTTAATGCAAAATTTCAAAAAGACTTTACGGAAAAAGCAAACCATGCAATAATCTAAATACAGCGATCAGAGACGAAAACAACCCAAAAAGATATCCGCCATTTTGGAGTCAACATAAGTCAGAAATAGCATTATAAATATTCACTCACGGGAATCCCAGTTCCACAATAAATGTTTGATATATTCCATAAAGTCCATAATTTATGTCCAAATAACTCCTTTTGGTTTGCGCGTTCAGTACACAATCTAAACTCACGATGCGCGGGTAGGTCCAGGCAAAAGTTCAGGCGAAAATTCATATTACAGTCCGTAGAAACATGTCAAACGAAGTATAGAATCAATCTTTAGGATGTTTTTAACATAAATCTTCAATAATGTTTCAACCGGAGAATTAATCTGTCTTCAGAAAAGCAATGGAACGCGAGCTACCTCTCATGTGAATGCGCGTGACCAGCTTGTGGCACTCTGCCAGACCACTGACTCAAAGAGTCCTTATGAGCTCCTCCTTTATAGTAGAAGCCTCAAACAAGTTTCTAAAGACTGTTGACATCTATTGGAAGCCTTAGGGAGTGCAAAATGATCCCATAGACACTGTGTATTCGATAAGCCAAGAGTTCAAAAACTACAAACCTCAGATTTCCCACTTCCTGGTTAGATTTTTCTCAGGTTTTCGCCTGCCATATGAGTTCTGTTATACTCACAGACGTCATTCAAACAGTTTTAGAAACTTCAGAGTGTTTTATATCCAAATCTACTAAACATATGCATATATTAACTGAGACTGAGTAGCAGGCAGTTCACTCTGGGCATGCTTTTCATCCAAATGTGAAAATGCTGCCCCCTAGCCATAAGAAGTTAAACAATTTAAAGGCAATGCTACCAAATACTAATTGAATGTATGTAAACTTCTGACCCACTGGGAATGTGATGAAATAAAAGCTGAAATAAATAATTATATTTTATTATTCTGACATTTCACATTCTTAAAATAAAGTGGTGATCCTAACTGACCTAAAACAGGGAATTTTTTACAAGGATTAAATGTTAGGAATTGTGAAAAACTGAGTTTAAATGTATTTGGCTAAGGTGTATGTAAACTTCCGACTTGAACTAAATAGCACTACTATTGACCAGGAATCATAGGGCTCCATAGGAACCAAAGTAGTGCACTATATTTGGACTAGGGGAGCTATTTGGAATGTAGGCTCTGTGTTTGTGTTTCTGGCAGGAACACAAGGCCATTTCCTATGGTGAGGATGAGTCGTTTGGGGAGATTGCTTGCTATGGACCGCTAGCTATGGACACAATACAGTTAGCACCTTTAAACTGACCATGAGAGGTTCCAGTGGGAGGCCATTTGAGGAACTCCCGCTCAAATTTTCCACCGGAAAAGTAGTCATGCTTGTTATTTTTATCCTCTACAATAACATGGGTAAATGCAAGGTAAAAAAATAAATAAAAAAAAACACCATGAAAACAAATGACACCTCTTAATTGGTGACCCAACACCAAGATTCCAAAGTCAACATCAAGATTCACCATGAAACACTGCTTTAGACATGCATATTAGGATTTGTTCCTTTCTTTCCTAAAATCATTTTACGTTTACATTGGAGTAGAGGCTACATAAATATCACCAATGGACGGCAAATATAGTTCATGTTCTGTATCAGTGGTGTGACTTCAGTCAGAGGCTATTTAGAATTAGTGAGGAAGCTACGCTTTAGACCAGGAGACACGTTGCTTTTCCCCTTTCTACTGTACCACTCAGTGACATCACATCCCATCCCTCCCTGCCCAGTGTCACGGATGAGCACGAACAAAGAGACACACACACACACACACACACACCTCTCCTTTGTCCTTGGCCTCCACTGCCTATTCTACTCTACACTAAGTCTTGCTTCTATTGTTCCTGATCGCGCCAATTTCCTACACAGCATGTACTAGGAAAACATCATGTCAGCCTCCCCAATATTACAGCCATATTTCTTCATTGGTGGGGCAGGACCAGGCGGGGAGCAGGGAGGAGAAGACAAGAGAGGAGCTGGAACTGCATGGGAACGGAGACTAACAACAGCCAGAGCATCAATCCCTAATGGCACCCTATTCCCCATGTAGTGCACTGCCTTTGGTCAAAAGCAGAGCACTACATAGGGAATAGCGTGCCATTTGGGATGCATTCAACAACAGCACAGAGCCTCATCAGCGCTTGCTAAACCAGGAAATGGAAGGCAGAAAAATGACAGCTTCAGATAACGACAGGGTAACTTCCTAGCAATACAGCTTTTCAATTAGAAAACAGGTCTCAGTGCACATTCCTGAGCACCACTTCATAGGCCCAGGCAGCTGAGTCATCAGACTGCCATGTTTTAAAGTTCATTAGGGCCGTATGGTCACTCTGTTAAACCAACTCAACTCTTTTTACTCTCTCACCTCGGGAATCAATGAATGAAGAAATGCAGCAACAACAGAAAAGGCTTGAGTCGGTTCTTCTGATTTGATACTGGGGAGGAAATTCTAACATTACATTATGCCCCAAATCAAATATGAATGGCTCTTTCCTGATTTTCTCCAATCAGATTGACAACAAGATATGTTTTGAACAGTATACTGGCAAAAGCACATCTACTTCACCACTTCAGTGGAAAGAACAGAAGTCCCAATGGGAAGAAATATCACTAAGGAAACAAACTGGTAAAGCACAAGGTCTCTGTCTTCTGGCGATAAAATAAATAGTAGAGACTCTCTCAGAGACAGAGAACAGGTTGTGCAGGTTTCCAAACATAACAATACACTTCCCAAATTGAATGGGTAACAGTTATGCTAACCTGGAGCTCAATTTGAGCAGGTAAATTAGAGGCAATGGAGGCAGGTTCAAATTACTCCAAGGCTGCGGCCTAAATATCTCATAGGCACATAGGCCTCTGTTCAAAAGTAGTCCACCAGGGAATATGGTGCCATTTGGGATACATCTCCTGTCTGCCCAGTGTACTTGAAAGATTTGAGCCTCTGCTCAGTCAGGTTTTGCCCACTCAGACAAACCTCTCAATGAGCAGAGAGAGAGCATAGCAGAGAGCAGTGTAATGTGATTTTGTGATGAGCTGGTCACTTCCTGGTGAAGCAGAGGTAAGCAGATACTGATCCACTCTAGTACCAGGCAGAGATGCGTCCCAAATGGCATCCCTATTCCCTATATAGTGTAACACTTTTGACCAGGCCAAGAGGGAGACCCATATGGGGTGCTGGTCAAAAGAAGTGCACTATATAGGGCACAGGGTTTGATTTGGGATCCAGACCAGTTCCCCTGACATCTCAAGGCAAGACAAGGGCACAATCCAGTAACACCAGCAGCCTCTGAATCCGTTTGTGTTCCAAATGGCACCGATGGGCCCTGGTCAAAAGTAGTGCACTAAATAAGGAATAGGCTGAAATTTGGGATGCAGAGAGTGTCAGGATGAGAGGTGGTACTGGACAGAACAAGGTGCCAGCCATGCCAGCCACCGCGCCAGCCTCACAATCAGGCACCAAGGGCAAGCCAGAGGAGACATGCTAACAACATTGATAACCAGAAAGGCTTTGGGGGGACAATGGCAGGCACACTTTAGTTACTGTCCCCCTACCTGAGCAGAGAGGAGAGCCCGGTAGCCCGCATGATTAGAAGGAAGCTCCATAAGGTAATGAATGGATTATTCAGACTTCACACGATTGACATTTCTTGATTTTCTATTTGACCTTCATTTTCAATGGATGATGGTGGGGCACCATAGAGCGCTCGATATTAAGACAGGGGATATGTCCTAAATGGCTCCCTATTCCCTATTTAGTGCACTACTTTGACCAGGGCCCACACATTAGGTTACCCATAGGGCTCTGGTCAAAAGTAGGGGCTCTGATCAGGGAGGCAGGTAGTCTCAAGGTTAGAGTGTTGGGCCAGAATCCGAAAGGTTGCTGGTTCAAATACTGGAGACGAAAAGGTAAAATAACAAATCTGTTGCTGTGCAAGGCATGTAACCCTAATTGCTCCAGGGCAGCTGTACGATGGTGGCCATGACCCCACTCCCTGCCGGTGTCTCAGGGGGATTTAGGACACACAAAAAAAAAAAAAAACATTTCCATTACACACGTGTGTGTAAAAGTTCAAATACAAGCACCCCCAAAATGATTATAAGTAGTGCACTATATAGGGAATAGGGTTCCATTTGGGATGTGGTCTCAGAGTATCATGGTGCTGGTTTGTTTGTGTATTTTTCTGAAGTCTCAGACTGAGAAGGAATGCCAGCAGGCGTGAGTGTGTCGACACTCTCTCAGATCTCGGAGGTCAGTCATTCAGCCTCTCAGTGTGGAGGGAAATCTGAGAGCACAAACTCCGCTGCTTGACCAAATCTCCCCTGAGAGGAGGACATAGGGCCAACATGCACAAACACAAAAAACGCACACGTCTTTAGTGCGTCAGTTCCACAAAGGAAAGCAGCTCTACACAAATCTACTTTCACTGACTGACAAAAGAATAGAACTACATCCCTTCCCGTATCTACACAGTGCCACACCAAAAACAACATTATAGCCACTTTTTATCTCACAAAGAAAGTTATCTGACAGTAATATAGTTCAGTGTGTGTGTATGTGAGAGAGAGAGAGAGAGAGAGAGAGAGAGATTCGTCCTGGCCAGGCCCAGTGTGTTACAGCAGCAGTAGGGTTAGAGGTCATGTGTCACCCCTGCTTAAACTATTAACACTGATGTCCCTGACCTGTCAGCCAGCACACAGACAAATGCACACACACTCTCACGCACACACAAACCACACACACTTCAATGGATGTGATGTTTATACCTCAGGAACAAAATTCACACGCGCAAGACGCTCACACATGCTCTCAAACACACCCACACTGACTGGGAACTAGGAAGTGATGTGGCTCTCTCTCCTAGTGCTTCTGTTGTACTGCAATCAAAGGCTGATTGGAGATTGAGGGGGCAGACCACTGAAGCTCAGCAGTGCATAATGAATTCTGACACATCCGTCAGTCGTGATGAAGACAGTCTTTCATCCTGCACTGGAGACTGCGAGCGGATCTGTGTCCCAAATGGCACCCTATTCCCTATTTTAGTGCACTAATTCTGAACAAGGCACATAGGTAGGCCCAGAGCACTGGTCAAAAGTAGTGTACTACAGCATATAGGGAATAGGGTCCTATTTGAGATATAGCCATGGAAATCCCCAATTAGCCTATATGACCCGGGGGACACGTTGGACACTTCGTGACAGAGTGCGCAATGGAACCAACCCAGGTCCAAGGCTGTCCAAAATGGCACCCTATTCCCAATATAGTGCATTACTTTTGACCCTATCTGCCCTCAAGGAATATGCCTAACAGATGAACAAGAGGCACATATAGGCCCATGGCACTGTGAGAAGCATTCATTTACATGGTGCCTAAGTTCCAAAATATTTGTCCCTTATGAATACTCTGAGGTAAAAGACACTTCACCAGCACTAATTACCAGTAAGGAAGTATTCATGGGAAGCTGAGCAGTGTTGGGGCTGCTCTGTATGCAGCTTATATCAACGACCCAAAACCAAGGAAACCGAGGCTGTGTTTCAAATGGCAACCTTATTCCTGATATGGTGCACTACTTTAGACCAGGGCCCATAGGGCTCTGGTCAAATGTAGTGCACTGCATTGGGGATAGGGTGACATTTGGGATTCAGAACTACACTCAGAAAAAGGGGTTCCAAAAGGGGTCCTCGGCTGTTCCCATAGGGGAAGGGTTGTACATTGAACCCAAAAGGGTTCTAACAGAAACAAAAGGGTTCTACCGAGACCCAAAAATAGTTATTCAAAGGGTTACCCTATTGGAACAGCCAAAGAACCCATTTAGGTTCTAGGCATAAACTTTTTAGCAGACAATTCACTGAGTAATGAATGTGAAATTAATTTTGATAAAGCTCCCCACACACACTTCATGAGAGCAGATTACGGAAATGTCCTGCTGAAGGCTATCTCAAGGTTTCAGGCCCAAGACCTCGGCCTCATGGCCCATTGCTCTCCATTCCCACTGACTGACCGTCACTGTAAATGATTCCTGCTTGTAACCTATTACCTACATAGTGCACTACTTTTGATCAGAGCCCTATAGGCCCTGGTCAAAAGTAGTGAGCTACAGTGCCAAGCAAAAGTATTCACCTTCCGTTGGCGTTTTTTCCTATTTTGTTTCATTACAACCTGTAATTTAAATGGATGTCATGGACATACACAAAATAGTCCAAATTGGTGAAGTGAAATGAAAAAAATAACTTGTTTCAAAAAATTATTTAAAAAATAAAAAAACTGAAAAGTGGTGGGTGCATATGTGTTCACCCCCTTTGCTATGAAGCCCCTAAATAAGATCTGGTGTAGCCAATTACCTTCAGAAGTCACATAATTAGTTAAATAAAGTCCACCTGTGTAATCTAAGTGTCACATGATCTCAGTATATATATACTATGTCATATATCTCATATATATATATATATATATATATATATATATATATATATATATATATATACACACCTGTTCTGAAAGGCCCCCGAGTCTGCAAAACCACTAAGCAAGGGGCACCACCAAGCAAACGGCACCATGAAGAACAAGGAGCTCTCCAAACAGGTCAGGGTGTCACACCCTGGCCTTAGTTATCTTCGTTTTCTTTATTATTTTGGTTAGGCCAGGGTGTGACATGGGTGATGTATGTTTTTTGTCTCATCTCGGGGTTTTGTGCTGTCTAGGGGTTTTTGTAGATTTATGGGGTTGTGTTCATTCTAGGTGTTTATGTAAGTCTATAGTTGCCTGGATTGGTTCTCAATCAGAGGCAGGTGTTTACCGTTGTCTCTGATTGGGAACCATATTTAGGCAGCCATGTTCTTTGGGTATTTTGTGGGTGATTGTTTCCTGTGTCAGTGTTTGTGCCACACGGGACTGTTTCGTTGCCAGTTCACTTTATTATTTTGTATTTGTGCTCATGTTTAGTTTTTCTTATTAAAAACCATGGACACCTACCACGCTGCGTATTGGTCCGATCCTTGTTTCACCTCTTCAGAGGAAGAGGAGGAAATCTGCCGTGACAGAATCACCCACCAAAACAGGACCAAGCAGCGTGTTGACAGGCAGCGGCAGGAGGAGCAGCGCAATCAGGACGTAGGAGGAAATCCTAGATGGGAAAGGACCCTGGGCACAGCAAGGGGAATATCGCCGCCCCAAGGCAGAGCTGGAGGCAGCGAAGGCAGAGAGGTGCTGGTATGAGGAGGCAGCACGGCTGCGCGGCTGGAAGCCCGAGAGTCAGCCCAAAACAATCTTGGGGGGGAGGAAAAAAGTGAGTATGGTGAAGCCAGGTAGGAGACCTGCGCCAACTTCCTGTGCTTACCGGAGAGCGAGAGAGATCCTGGCTGACTGGCGGCTCTGGCAGATCCAGGGACAAAGTTGTGGAGAAGTACAGATCAGGGTTGGGTTAGAAAAAAATATCTTAAACTTTGAACATCGCACGGAGCAACATTTAATCCATTATTAAAAAATGGAAAGAATATAGCACCACAACAAGCCGCCCACCAAAACTCACGGACCAGGCAAGGAGGGCATTAATCAGAGAGGCAACAAAAAGACCAAAGATAACACTGAAGGAGCTGCAAAACTCCACCGCGGAGATCGGAATATCTGTCCATAGGACCACTTTATTCCATACAATCCACAGAGCTGGGCTATATGGAAGAGTGGCCTGAAAAAAGCCATTGCTTAAAGAAAAAAATAAGCAAACACGTTTGGAAGAAGGTACTCTGGTCAGATGAGACTAAAATGGAGCTTTTTGGCCATGAAGGACAATGCCGTCTGGCGCAAACCCAACACCGCTCATCACCCCGAGAACACCATATATTTTTAATCGCCAGGGACTGGGAAAACTGGTCAGAATTTAAGGAATGATGGATGGCGCTAAATACAGGGAAATTCTTGAGGGAAACCTGTTTCACTCTTCCAGAAATGTGAGACTGGGACGGAGGTTCACCTTCCAGCAGGACAATGACCCTAAGCATACTGCCAAAGTAACACTCAAGTGGTTTATGGGGAAACATTTAAATGTCTTGGAATGGCCTAGTCAAAGCCCAGACCTCAATCCAATTGAGAATCTGTGGTATGATGAAATCTCGCGTCTTGTGACGGCCGGCCGCCCAACAACCTGCCCGCTTGACCCTATCCCCTCCTCTCTTCTCCAGACCATTTCCGGAGACCTTCCGGAGACCTCCCTTACCTCACCTCGCTCATCAACTCATCCCTGACCGCTGGCTACGTCCCTTCCGTCTTCAAGAGAGCGAGAGTTGCACCCCTTCTGAAAAAACCTACACACGATCCCTCCGATGTCAACAACTACAGACCAGTATCCCTTCTTTCTTTCTCTCCAAAACTCTTGAACGTGCCGTCCTTGGCCAGCTCTCCCGCTATCTCTCTCAGAATGACCTTCTTGATCCAAATCAGTCAGGTTTCAAGACTAGTCATTCAACTGAGACTGCTCTTCTCTGTATCACGGAGGCGCTCCGCACCGCTAAAGCTAACTCTCTCTCCTCTGCTCTCATCCTTCTAGACCTATCGGCTGCCTTCGATACTGTGAACCATCAGATCCTCCTCTCCACCCTCTCCGAGTTGGGCATCTCCGGCGCGGCACACGCTTGGATTGCGTCCTACCTGACAGGTCGCTCCTACCAGGTGGCGTGGCGAGAATCTGTCTCCTCACCACGCGCTCTCACCACTGGTGTCCCCCAGGGCTCTGTTCTAGGCCCTCTCCTATTCTCGCTATACACCAAGTCACTTGGCTCTGTCATAACCTCACATGGTCTCTCCTATCATTGCTATGCAGACGACACACAATTAATCTTCTCCTTTCCCCCTTCTGATGACCAGGTGGCGAATCGCATCTCTGCATGTCTGGCAGACATATCAGTGTGGATGACGGATCACCACCTCAAGCTGAACCTCGGCAAGACGGAGCTGCTCTTCCTCCCGGGGAAGGACTGCCCGTTCCATGATCTCGCCATCACGGTTGACAACTCCATTGTGTCCTCCTCCCAGAGCGCTAAGAACCTTGGCGTGATCCTGGACAACACCCTGTCGTTCTCAACTAACATCAAGGCGGTGGCCCGTTCCTGTAGGTTCATGCTCTACAACATCCGCAGAGTACGACCCTGCCTCACACAGGAAGCGGCGCAGGTCCTAATCCAGGCACTTGTCATCTCCCGTCTGGATTACTGCAACTCGCTGTTGGCTGGGCTCCCTGCCTGTGCCATTAAACCCCTACAACTCATCCAGAACGCCGCAGCCCGTCTGGTGTTCAACCTTCCCAAGTTCTCCCACGTCACCCCGCTCCTCCGCTCTCTCCACTGGCTTCCAGTTGAAGCTCGCATCCGCTACAAGACCATGGTGCTTGCCTACGGAGCTGTGAGGGGAACGGCACCTCAGTACCTCCAGGCTCTGATCAGGCCCTACACCCAAACAAGGACACTGCGTTCATCCACCTCTGGCCTGCTCGCCTCCCTACCACTGAGGAAGTACAGTTCCCGCTCAGCCCAGTCAAAACTGTTCGCTGCTCTGGCCCCCAATGGTGGAACAAACTCCCTCACGACGCCAGGACAGCGGAGTCAATCACCACCTTCCGGAGACACCTGAAACCCCACCTCTTTAAGGAATACCTAGGATAGGATAAGTAATCCTTCTCACCCCCCTTTTAAGATTTAGATGCACTATTGTAAAGTGACTGTTCCACTGGATGTCATAAGGTGAATGCACCAATTTGTAAGTCGCTCTGGATAAGAGCGTCTGCTAAATGACTTAAATGTAAATGTAAATGTAAGATTGCTGTACACCAGCGGAACCCATCCAACTTGAAGGAGCTGGAGCAGTTTTGCCTTGAAGAATCGGCAAAAGTCCTAGTGGCTAGATGTGCCAAGCTTAAAGAGACATACCCCAACAGACTTGCAGCTGTAATTGCTGCAAAAGGTGGCTCCACAAAGTATTGACTTTGAAGGGGTAAATAATTATGCACGCTCAAGTTTTATTTTTTATTTATTTATTTTATTTTTGGTCTTATTTCTTGTTTGATTCACCCTCAAACATATGTTGCATCTTCAAAGTTGTTTAAATCAAGTGATACAACCCCCCAAAAAATCTATTTTAATTCCAGGTTGTAAGGCAACAAAATAGAAAAAATGCCAAGGGGGTTGAATACTTTCGCAAGCCACTGTACAGTGGGGCAAAAAAAGTATTTAGTCAGCCACCAATTGTGCAAGTTCTTCCACTTAAAAAGATGAGAGGCCTGTAATTTTCATCATAGGTACACTTCAACTATGACAGCCAAAATGAGAAGAAAAAAATCCAGAAAATCACATTGTGGGAGTTAAAATGAATTTATTTGAAAATTATGGTGGAAAATAAGTATTTGGTCACCTACAAACAAGCAAGATTTCTGGCTCTCGCAGACCTGTAACTTCTTCTTTAAGAGGCTCCTCTGTCCTCTACTCGTTACCTGTATTAATGGCACCTGTTTGAACTTGTTATCAGTATAAAAGACACCTGTCCACAACCTCAAACAGTCACACTCCAAACTCCACTATGGCCAAGACCAAAGAGTTGTCAAAGGACACCAGAAACAAAATTGTAGACCTGCCCCAGGCTGGGAAGACTGAATCTGCAATAGGTAAGCAGCTTGGTTTGAAGCAATCAACTGTGGGAGCAATTATCAGTAAATGGAAGACATACAAGACCACTGATAATCTCCCTCGATCTGGGGCTCCACGCAAGATCTCACCCCGTGGGGTCAAAAGGATCACAAGAACGGTGAGCAAAAATCCCAGAACCACACGAGGGGGACCTAGTGAATGACCTGCAGAGAGCTGGGACCAAAGTAACAAAGCCTACCATCAGTAACACAATACGCCGCCAGGGACTCAAATCCTGCAGTGCCAGACGTGTCCCCCTGCTTAAGCCAGTACATGTCCAGGCCAGTCTGAAGTTTGCTAGAGAGCATTTGGATGATCCAGAAGAAGATTGGGAGAATGTCATATGGTTAGATGAAACCAAAATAGAACTTTTTGGTAAAAACTCAACTCGTCGTGTTTGGAAGAGAAAGAATGCTGAGTTGCATCCAAAGAACACCATACCTACTGTGACGCATAGGGGTGAAACATCATGCTTTGGGGCTGTTTTTCTGCAAAGGGACCAGGACAACTGATCCATGTAAAGGAAAGAATGAATGGGGTCATGTATCGTGAGATTTTGAGTGAAAACCTCCTTCCATCAGCAAGGGCATTGAAGATGAAATGTGGCTGGGTCTTTCAGCATGACAATGATTCCAAACACACCACCCGGGCAACGAAGAAGTGGCTTCATAAGAAGCATTAAGGCCCTGGAGTGGCCTAACCAGTCTCAACCCCATAGAAAATCTTTGGAGGGAGTTGAAAGTCTGCGTTGCCCAGCAACAGCCCCAAAACATCATTGCTCTAGAGGAGATCTGCATGGAGGAATGGGCCAAAATACCAGCAACAGTGTATGAAAACCTTGTGAAGACTTACAGAAAACGTTTGTCATTGCCAACAAAGGGTATATAACAAAGTATTGAGAAACTTTTGTTATTGACCAAATACTTATTTTCCACCATAATTTGCAAATAAATTCAGTTTAAAAAATCGTACAATGTAATTTTCTGGATATTTTTTCTCATTTTGTCTGTCATAGTTGAAGTGTACCTATGATAAATTACAGGCCTCCCTCATCTTTTTAAGTAGGAGAACTTGCACAATTGGTGGCTGACTAAATAAATTTTTTGCCCCACTATATATTAGGAACAGGGTGCCATTTGGGACGCAGTCAGTGGGGTCAGCAGCAGCACCAGCAGAGTCTCGGACAATCGTGGAATTGTTCCAGAGATATTAGGCTACTGATCCTTGTCTTTATCACGTGGAACAATGGGCAAATAGGTCAGAGGAGAGTGTTTACTATGCCAAGGAACAATGGCATGTTTGTAGTTAGGGCACCGACAGCAACGGTTCAGCACCACACTCACTCATCTAGATGTGGGAAAGGGAAGTCTGAGGGTGTCAGTTCAGAGTACAACCATTTTACAAGACGTACACATGCAAACAGACCGACAGAGACATACAGACACACGCGCGCACACACACACACACTGAGATAAATGTCTAACCACTCATCCTTTCCATCCCTTGTACTAGACATTTCAGACACTGCATAAAACTGAAACAGTGGGATATTTCTGGATGCAACTCAACTGCATACAGAAGCAGGATCATCTCCAGATTCAAGTGGTCAAATGGCAGTCTATTGCCTACATTGTGCACCACTTTTGACCAGAGTCATATGGGTCCTGGTAAAAAGGAGAGTACTATATTGGAATAGGATGCCATTTGGGATGCAGACAAGGTGCTATGTTCCTAATGTGATGCCTTCATTTCAGGAACTGTAATTACCCATTGTTCAAATCCATTTATAACCTTCCACTCTCAGCATTTAATTGCTTCAGCCTTATTCAAATTTGATTCATTGAGTTTACTTTGGGGAAATTGGTGGTGATTACAGATATGATATATTCTCTGACAGGGAACCATCCTTTCACACTTGTAGAAAGTTACTCAGGCGAGAATGACACTGCAAGTTTGGTGTGAAGTTGTTGCTGTAGTAGTATTCTGCAGTGTAACTGGTTAAAATAACACGAATCATAGAGTTTTACAGATGGCACAATGAACCTTGTTTGGTGTTGTCAACATCATAGTAGCAGCAGAGATGCTTGTTTTGAATTCAAAAGAAAGCTAACCTCAGGTTAGACAACCTCCCCATTCTTTCTCTTGTGTGTGTGTGTGTGTGTGTGTGGCCAGTCACTGACAGGGGACTGCCAAGGAAATATTTCATTGACATACTAGCTTCCTGGCCTGAATGGCTAACATGGAAAATGATAAATCGATACAGCAATATTGCGGTAAGGGCAGCATCATATTTAACATATGCACAAAGGACGAATAGAAAGCAGAGCAAAACAGAGGTGGAACCTTTTGAGGCAATTCAATCTTTTCAGTCTGGAAAAACATCAGGGCTTGATGGTGTACCAGTAGAAGTATATTAGCATGTTTGAATTACTCCTATAAAATTGCTAGACTTTCAGGTTCTCAACAAGAAGGTCTGATTTCATTACTACTGAAACAGGACCCAGGTGGTGAGTATAAAGATCCAGTCCTTTTAAAAAACTGGAGGCCTCTTACACTTCAATGTTGTGATGCGGAAGTCCTGGTGAAATGCATAGCACATAGAATATGTATTTTTTACTCGTTTTTTTATATAGACAATATATTGGAGATAATATACGACAATGACTTGAAACAATTGAACATTATGAAACATCAAAGATACCAGGCCTGTTCTTCATTTTATATATATAAATGCCTGGAGTACTTTAATTTCGGTGAATCTCTTATACAATGGGTTAAAGTTATGTACAGCAACCCCAGGTGTAAAATAGTAAATAACGATTACTTCTCAGAAGGTATTTAGCCTTTAAGAGTAAAACAAGGCTGTCCGTTGTCTCCATATCTATTTATTATGATCCAACAAGAACATCAAGGGGTTAGAAATCCAGGGGATAAAAACAAGTGTCAATGTAGTTTTTTTTAAAGTCCGCAATCTGGATCCCTGCACAGTCTCGTTGAAGATCTTGATCACTTTTCTAGCCTCTCTGGACTAAAGCCTAATTATGACAAGTGTATCATATTATTTATTGGATCATTAAAAGACAGTGTTTACACTACCTTGACATACTTGGTACTAATGGTACTAATGGTGCTGCCTACTCCAGATGACTCGTTTTTTAAATCATATGATCAAAAAATATTTAACCTTCTTTGGAATACTAAGCCAGACAAAATTAAACGTGCCTATATGAATTGGGGGTCAAAATTATTAAATATTAAAGCATTAAACAACTCACCAAAAGCTTTACACATACATAAGTTATACTTAAACCCAAAATGGTTCTCCAGTACATAAAAAAATATATGTAGACTGTATGTAGCCAAAAAGTTGAAAAAAACAAAAAAAAAGATGTGTCCTCCGAAGAGATTAAAATCTTGCCTATGAGTATTATCATATTATTGATTAATTGTCTATGGCTTTCCAAATCCCCCAACACCGCTATCTGTAAGGTTAATTTTAAGTGAATGTTGTGATTTTTTTAACCATTCCTGAACTTGGTGGTGGATGGGTTAATGTTTTTTTTAACCATAGGATGGTCTTTCAATACAGTTAAACTATTTGTTAGAAGTTTTTTTAAATAAATGTGAATATTTGTAGCTACTTTTTAAGTAAATACCTGCAGTCAACTTGTGTAATACGTTAGGAGATAACGAAGATTACGTTCTTCATTTCACCTGTCACATAATTTTTCCTTATGAAGCTTACCAGTAGTCCCCAGTCGCATGGTGTTTGTTTACTAGCACAGAACAACAAGAGACCGGAGCCTTGTGAGTCACTCACTGTTGAGCAGCATAAGCCAGGTGATAATTACTAATCGGCATGGCTGATTAATTAGGGACGATTTCAAGATTTCATAACAATCAGTAATCTGCATTTGTGGATGCCGATCATGCCCGATTACATTGCATTCCATGAGGAAACTGCATGGCAGGCTGACCACCTGTTGCAAGGAGCCAAGGTAAGTTGATATAATCAATGCGGTGCCTGTTAATTTATCATCGAATCACAGCCTACTTCGCCAAATGAGTGATGATTTAACAAAAGAACAATCGTTGCACGAATGTACCTAACCATAAACATCAATGCCTTTCTTAAAATCAATACACAGAAGTATATTTCTAAACCTGCATATTTAGTTAAAAGAAATTCATGTGAGCAGGCAATATTAACTAGGGAATTTGTGTCACTTCTCTTGCGTTCATTGCACGCAGAGTCAAGGTATATGCGACAGTTTGGGCCGGCTGGCTTGTTGCGAACTAATTTGTCCGAATTTTACATAATTATGACATAACATTGAAGGTTGTGCAATGTAACAGCAATATTTAGACTTAGGGTTTCCACCCGTTTGATAAAATACGGAACAGTTCTATATCACTGAAAGAATAAATGTTTTATTTTCGAAATGATAGTTTCCGGATTTGACCATATTAATGACCAAAGGCTCGTATTTCTGTGTTGTTTATGACTTCAAGCCTATCAAGTCCTGAGATTAGGCTGGCAATACTAAAGTCCAATAGTCAAAGCTATATGAAATACAAATGGTTTAGAGAGAAATAGTTGATGCGTCATAATTCCTTTAATAACTACAACCTAAAACTTCTTAACTGGGAATATTGAAGAACTGGGAATACTGAACCACCAGCTTTCATATGTTCTGAGCACGGAACTTAAACGTTAGCTTTTTTACATGGCAGATATTGCACTTTTACTTTCTTCTCCAACTTTTTACATTATTTAAACGAAATTGAGCATGTTTCATTATTTATTTGAGACTAAATAGATTGTATTTGTATTATATTAAGTTAAAATAAAAGTGTTCATTCAGTATTGTTGTAATTGTCATTATCACAAATATACAGTGGGGCAAACAAGTATTTAGTCAGCCACCAATTTGCAAGTTCCCCCACTTAAAAAGATGAGAGAGGCCTGTAATTGTCATCATAGGTACACTTCAACTATGAAGTTGAATAATTTGCAAATAAATTCATAAAAAAATCCTACAATGTGATTTTCTGGATTTCTTTTCTCATTTTGTCTGTCATAGTTGAAGTGTCCCTATGATGAAAATTATAGGCCTCTCATCTTTTTAAGTGGGAGAACTTGCACAATTTGTGGCTGACTAAATACTTTTTTGCCCCACTGTTTTGCCCCACTTTTTTGCCCCACACACACACACACACACTTATACTTCCTTATATATATTTGTAATAATGACAAATACAAATATATATCGGTATCTGCTTTTTTTGGTCCTCCAATAATCGGTATCGGCGTTGAAAAATCATAATCGGTCGACCTCTACTAATTATAGTATGGAATTCACAACTAAATGTTTGCCAGCTAAATATCTTATAACTATAAAGTTAACCGTCTAAAATGTGCTAAAATGCTCTGCAGTTGTGCATTTGGTTTGCTAATTTAGTAAATAGTTAGCAAGTGGTTAACTTCTTCCAAACTCAAGTATTCACTTGATAACAGCTGAGAATCCTTTCCTGGACCTTGCTGTATAATATTTGTTTTATGCATGCAGCAAACTGTGAGTAGCATATTTGAGTTACTTGTATAGCTTTATACTTGTTAGCATTGCTAACTTTTGGGTATGACAATTTGGATACCGCCCAAGCCTAATATCCAGCAGTTACTGCAGTTCTACTGAGGGAAATATCTGACATCAATGTCTTCTCCCTGACCTCATAAACTCACTAGGATTTATTCCACTGAGATCGTGTGAGAGCAGCACACCTCCAAGGCATTCTTTGAGGATTCTCATCATAACCTGTCTGTGCTGTGCTTATGAAATGGTGCGTGATACATGGCACTACCGTGTAACAATGGCTGCCTCCCCCATAGGGTTCTGATCAAAGGCAAATCAAATCAAATCAAATCACTATATAGGGAATAGGGTGCCATTTGGGGATGCAGCCAATGTAATGAGGTGGCGCACAATTGTCCCAGCGTCGTCTGGGTTAGGGGAGGGTTTGTCCGGCTGGGATGTTCTCGTCCCATCGCGCTCTAGCAACTCCTTGTGGGGGTCGGGCGCAAGCATGCTGACTTCGGTCGCCAGCTGTATGGTGTTTCTTCCGACACATTGGTGCCTTCCGGGATCAGTGTGAGCAGTGTGTCAAGAAGCAGTGCAGCTTGGCGGGTCATGTTTCAGAGGACGCATGGCTCTCAACCTAGTCCGAACTGAAGTTACAGCGATGGGACAAGACTGTAACTCCCAAATGGATATCACAAAATTGGGGAGAAAAATTGTTTAAAAGCACAAATAAAATTAAAATAAAAAAGTGTATTTTAGTGATTGCATGCATCCCAAATGGCACCCTATTCCCTATATGGTACACTACTTTTGACCAGATCCCTATGAAAAGTAGTGCACTAAATATGGAATAGGATGCCATTTGGGATTCAAAGATTGTACATATTCATTATACTTCCATCTGCAATGATTAGAATCAAAACAACAATTCACCTTGCTGAATATAGGTTTCTCCTTTTTGTTTTGTTATGTTTACTAAACATTAAGAACACCCTCCTAATATTGAGTTGCACCCCCCCAGAACAGCCTAAATTCGTCAGGGCAAGGACTACATAAGATGTCGAAAGCGTTCCACAGGGATGCTAGCCCATGTTGACTCAGACAGCTCCTACGGGTGTAGCTATCCCCCATCTGCAAGGCACTTGGCCACACAGCCTAATTGGATTTGTGACAGTGCTCTAACTGATTATGACTGATTTTGAAACAAATAAATATCTTTACACTAAGGGAAGTGCTTTCTAATGACACTGTGAGATCGGCCCGTCTACACCAGGTCTCTTTTGAGGAAAAGAGGAAGCAGTAAACCAAGCCATGTGGAAAAAGAATAAACATGAAAGTGTTCAAGTTAACTGCGGGCAAGACGCTGACAGACACAGATTCACAAAAAAGACGTGCATACTCACACACATACACACAAAGCTCAGCGTATCATCACCAAAAACACACACATTCCACCTCAGGGGAATGTTGTGTCAGTCTGGGCTGCAACTAATTTCTCATCCCTCTACTCCGATGTGTCACACTGGAGAACAAAGAGTTCCCTCCCAAATGGCACCCTATGCCCTATATAGCGCACTACTTTTGACCAGGGCCAATAGGGATCTGGTTTAAAAAAACAGCGCTTCCCCTCCCCCAATCCTAACCTTAACCATTAGTGGTGAAAACGAAAAATGAACCCAATGCATAAATACTCTCAGTCGTACAATGTAGAGACACGGGTTAGCTGACAACGTCACGAAAACGATGCACACGCGCCAATGGGGCAGAAGGCCGTGGGTTGTGGTTCTGAATGGCCAGATAGCTAGCAACGATGACAAGAAGATGCCATCTGGGGAATCGTAGGTGGCTTGTTTCGGCTAGTTTATCTTGTTCTTTATACCATGTCTTGTTTTGAGGTGTTTTGACTGATGTCACGTCTATACTAATATGGCAAAAGAATTCACTAGCTAGCAAACCAACAACTGTAATGATGCATTTGAGAGACAAGTGCTCATTGTGAAAATGTATTTATGTTTTCAATAAACATTGGAGACGAAATATAGTTTACATGTTGTCAACAATCTAAGACAACCCCGTCTGTTTTTCCCCATAGGTGCGCACGTGTCAGTTTTGTTGCTAAACAACCAACCTGTCTATAAAGAATGATCTTCTTTTCTTTTTTTTTAACATACAGGTTGTTTGGTTGCTTTCACATAAGGCATCACACCATTGTACATCCAGCAGAGGAGAGAGCTAGGCTGAGCTGTTGCTAAGAGACATAGCAAGCCTCTTTGAGCTAAGTGCTCACTGACTTGATTATTGGAAAGACCCCAAAGTAAGATAGATCAAAAGGGAAGGGGGGAGAGAGGGGAGGGGAGGGGAGGGAGAGACGGGAGGGAGGGAGAGAGGGGAGGGGAGGGAGAGACGGGAGGGAGGCTATAGAGGGGAGGGGAGGGAGAGACGGGAGGGAGGGAGGGAGAGGGAGGGGAGGGGAGGGGGAGGGGGGGAGGGAGAGAGAGAGAGAGATCAAATAATATTCCAGAAGCAGTAAAACAGAAGAGGACTGGCGATAAGAGTGATAGCTGGGATCTGGGGGCAAAGCTGGTCCTCTTGGAGCGGCAGAAAGCCCAGACACTGACAGATGACGGGTAAACAATAGACAGAGGTAAGGGCTGTGGGGAGGAGAGGAGGAGACATGGCCAGGATCATTACGTCAGCCATCCAACAGGAGGACATGAGAGGCGTCCCAAATGGCACCCTATTCCCTATGAAGTGCACTGCTTTAAAAAAAGAATTATTTTTTTTACCAGAGCCCTATGGGTCCTGGTCAAAGGTAGTGCACCATAAAAGGGAATAGGGTGCCATTTGGGATGTAAACACGATCAATGAGAGGACAATGGGAGAGAGAAAAAATAGAGCGAGTGAGAGGGAGAGAGGCAGGACGCCAGAGTCCCTCCCCTCCCCTGGGACTTCCAGCCAAGCCAGCCCACCAGCACCAGCTCTCTGTCTGTGTCTCCCTGATAGGACTACAACAATTGACACCGCACGCCCTGCTGATGGATTGAATTATTTCTCGCCCCGGCTCTCTAAATTAGCTTAATGTGTTTCTGGCTGGCGAGCAGAACACACAGCGGACGGTGGGACACAACAAGCCGGTGGGCCTCGTTTAAGCGCATTAGCAGAGCAGGCAGAAGAGCGGAGACAGACAGGGCTGTAGATTGCAGTAATAAGGCATGAGAGGACACTCACACATACATACAGCTGGTTCCCAAGCCTCGTCCCAAATGGCACCATATTCTCTATATAGCGCACTACTTTTGACCAGAGCCCTATTGGCCTTCCTATGGGCCATGTTGAAAAGTAGTGCACTAAATAGGGAATAGGGTGCCATTTGGGACACGGACCAGGCCATGCTTTCTTTTTACAGTACTGGGATGTCCTTGTCCCATTTACATTTTTTCATTATTGAGAAAACTAATTTTACTCACAGGACTGTGCCCACTATTCCAAATATCACATTTTTCGTACTACAGAAAGTGTGTTTTGTCTTTGAGCAGTGCAGATGTTTAAGCGGTCATCCTAAAAACAACATGCCCCGGGCTGTAGACTTTATCAACTAACCACTTTTACAAAGGGCTTCTGTTCCAGTGACCTTAACTAACAAAGGAAATCCAGTTCAACGCACTATTGGACTGTCACACAACGGCTGTACAAAATAGGCAGACATTGAGCCTGGCCAGTACAGACCTGGGGCCCTATGTATCAACCGTCTCAGAGTAGAAGTGCTGATTTAGGATCCGTTTTGCCCTTTAGATCACAATGAATATGATGGACATGGACAGAGGGGAGCTGGGCCTAGATCAGCACTCTTACTTTTTTCCATTAGGGAGTATGGGGACAGGAGAGTTATGGAGGTGAGCTATAGACCTGCAGCCCTATGATGCAATGGGGGACTTTCCTTCACTGGGAGACCCTTGCTACTGGTTGGAGGTCTGGGTTATTGATGGCACCGTGGACAGGGCCACGTCTACATTAATCGACAGTAATATCATTCAGCTAGTCAAACACCCAGGTCTGATGTTGCACTGGGGACATATTGAGGCAGAGGGACTGAGGGCGTGCTGAAGGATGATTCAGAGGCCTGTATTTCCTTAACCCCAGCAGCAAGTGACTCTGAAGCTTTCAGCACCACCACCTCCTCAGTGAGTCTCCGGCATGAGGAGCAGGCCGCCCGCAACACACACTGCTGCAGACTACAGCTGTCTGTGTTTGGCGGCGCCGCTTTCAGCAGCCGTGTTGGAACCTGGCTCTCTCTCAAGCACACACATTCACACATAACTGTCGACACACACATGCGTATGCATGCACGTGCGCACACACACACACACACACCACACACACACACACACACACACACACACACACACACACACACACACACACACGTGTTCAACTTGAGAGATTTTCAGTAGCATTTCAGTAAGATGAAGGCTAATGAGAGGCTATACTTCTTTCCACAGCCATAACATCCTAGAGGAAACATTGGGGATTATTTTAATGTTTTATCAGTGCTAACTTTGGCACATACTGAATCCATCATGCCTGTGCATTTCTCTAATAGTGTGTAATAGTTCACCTCATTCCCAGTTCAGAAGCAGAATGACTGTGAGACAACAAATGGACGCATACATGCACATGGTTTCCATTTGTGAGGAAATAAAACAGTGCACCCACTGTGGTCCCACTATCATTCCAGGCCACACTAGCCTTTTTCATTGAAATAAAACTAAAGGTAGATGAGAATGAGTATAGTGAAAGGAAGCCAACACATTGTTATATAGTTGTCGACAAAAATGAGAAGAATGTTGGTGTGGCCAAATGGACTGTGTGCAACTACCTATTCAGGTTTGATGCAATCTTCTAAGTTTGATTTATTTATTTTCGTATTTATTAGAAATTGTTTTGTCATTATTATTGTAGCCTATCCTATATCGTTGTTATTATTGTAGGCTTGGTTGAAGAATCTAAACCAGTTTTTTAAATACGCATTTTTTAAATATATTTTTTTCATTTTGTTGCAACATTTTCGATTGCTAAATTATGTTTGAACTGTCTTTTTAATTGTGTGCTCCATTAATTCAAGATAGGTTCAAAGTAGGCCTTTTTTTAAATAAATATGATTAGCCTATTGCGGTCATTTGTTGGGTAGTTTAATTTCTGCAATAGGCCTCGTGTCACGTTCTTCATAATGATGAGACCAAGGCGCAGCGTGAGTAGAGTTCCACCTAATTTCATTAAACTGAAACTCACCTAACAAAACAACCAAGCGAAACATGCCGCTATACAACTAGTGCAGACAGGCAACTAACTATACATAGACAAGATCCCACACCAGAAAGTGGGAAACAGGGTTGCCTAAATCTGATCCCCAATCAGAGACAACGATAAACAGCTGTCTCTGATTGGGAACGATATCAGGCCAACATAGAAATACAAAAACCCCTAGACCTACAACAACCCTAGACATACAAAACCATAGACATACAAAACCCTAGACATACAACACTAGAGTACGCACCCTAGTAAAAACAGAGATATCTAAGGTCAGGGCGTGACACCTAGAATCTTCAAAACTTTTGTTAAGGTTTCACCCAGTTCTTTGGAACTGACAGCATTTTAACTACTTTGCAGATATGAAACAAACAGACAATAATATAAGTAAAAAATTTCAAATCCCCAGTTTATGCTACAAAAGCAACTTTATAAGAGGTTTTAAAAATAGGTTCTATTTGACTCAAAATTCCATGACGTACAGTAAGGCATTGTTGGCAGAATAGATAGATGCAATTCAATGCATGATTATAATATAATTCACCAATACATTTCTTGGTAGTCCAAAAAATATTGCTATCAGATTGTAAATCACAGCTTGCCTTGTACAGGATATTCCTGGCTCCACACACTCAGGATGCACTGTTAAAGTTTCAATGACAAAATATTTAAGGAAATAAACAGATGAATGTAACTAAGGCTGGGAATGTCAATACAATCAAACTAGCAAGGGCAACTATTTATTTAGCAAGCTAAAAACACAGACCCTAACATTAGCTAGCAAGCTAGCTGCTGGGAGGATGTCACGTCATTGGAGGAGTGGGTGAGTGAGTGACTTTTTCCCCTCATATCGTATTTCGGTGGCTACAGCTGGAGATTCAGGTGTCACTTGGTTAGCTAGCAAGAAATGTGAATCGCTAGCTATGCTGAACTTGAAAGACCGTTATCCAGGCTTTGTTCATAGATTCACTCTGGCTATCTACTCCGATTTCAGAGCACTTTCGTCTGAGTGTGCCTGAGCGCAGAACACCTGATGAATTTACGAACCCACAACACCCGCCTTATATGACTGGTGTCAGTAAACATTGCAAAAAAAGTAATTCAATTGTTGACAGCAGCATAGTTAATCACTAACGCCCTAGATAACATGTAAACAGCTTAACCAGCTCTGCTAGGGTGATTAAAATCGCCAGAGGGAGGTGTTCTCATTTGTGTCTGGAAGTAGTTAGCAAGTTAGCCAAAATTAGCCTGTTAGCTTGGGTGCTTGACTGCCGTTGTGGGGAACGCTCGGATCAACTACTCCTCGGCCAAATTGTCCAGTATCAATAATACAGTGTGTACTCTGAATTTACGAACAGACAATCTGACAACACTCTGAATTTAGGAACGACTCAGAGCGTATTTTGGCATCAATCAAATGTATTTTGGCATTGATCAAATGGACGGGCAGGCAGGGAAGTTCCCATTCAGTTGTCAAAACGTGGGTTGGGACAAGCATGCATTGGCAGGCAAGCTGCAGAAGGATGAACAGGCTACTATTCCACATCGTTTATCAGTGCAATTTTGACAGCCAACTAGATGAAAAAGTTTGAGAGGATTTATCTAATGTTCCCTCATAAGATTTGTATCTCATCTCGCCCTGGCTAGCATTAGTTGTTGATCTTGTTGTTGTTGATGTGCATAACCGAAGGACAGATAACCATGAAAAGGTAGGCTGTTTGATCAACATGACTGTGATGTTCCCAAATGTAAGAGGACTCCCGTGGTATGTACATTGGAAGGAATTTTAATGTTTGTTCTTTTCTTATAACTAATTTCTGTGTTCTATGCATGTGCTGTTCTATAAACCAATATCTGTGTTCCTTGTCTTTGTGAGACGCAATGTAGGTGAATGGATGATTGCCACATGTGTGGTTCCCACCGAGAAGCATGTAGGAGGATTTGTGATGATGTGGGGGTGCTTTGCTGCTGACAATGTCTGTGATTTATTTAGAATTCAAAGCACACTTAATCGGCATGGCTACCACAACATTCTGCAGCGACCCGTCATCCCATCTGGTTTGCACTTAGTGGAACGATCATTTGTTTTTCAACAGAACAATAACCGAAAACACACCTCCGGGCTGTGAAAGGGCTATTTGACCAAGAAGGAGAGTGATGGAGTGTTGCATCAGATGACCTGGCCTCCAATCACCCAACCTCAAACCAATTGAGATGGTTTGGGATGCGTTGGACCGCAGAGTGAAGGAAAATCATCCAACAAGTGCTCAGCATATGTGGGAACTCCTTCAAGACTGTTGGAAAAGCATTCCAGGTGACTACCTCATGAAGCTGATTGAGAGAATGCAAAGCTGACATCAAGGCAAAGGTCCTACTACTTTGAAGAATCTCAAATATAAAATATATTTTGATTTGTTTAACACTTTTGTTGACTACATGATTCAATATGTGTTATTTCCTAGTTTTGATGTCTTCACTATAATTCTACAATGTAGACAATAGTACAAATTAAGGAAAACCCTTGAATGAGTAGTTGTGTCCAAAATGCTGATCTGGTACTGTTTATAAACATTTTGGATTTGGCACATTTTTCAATATAATTGTTGAACATAATATACTTAATGGGAATATCAAAGTTCCAGAGTGGGACACCTACTACTTTTAGAGTTAAGATCCAATTTTGTATTTTTATTTCACCTTTATTTAAACAGGTAGGCCAGTTGAGAACAAGTTCTGCGACCTGGCCAAGATAAAGCAAAGCAGTGCGATCCAAACAACACAGAGTTACACATGGGATAAACAAACGTACAGTCAAAACACAATAGAAAAGTCTATATACAGTGTGCGCAAACGTGGGAAGCATGGGCCAGCATCCCTGTTTTGCTGCTGTAGGTAGCATTAGGCAGCGTTAGTCAGAAGTACCTGCGCCAAACGCTGGTATTTTTCATCCTATACCTGGTTCTCCATCTTCTTTTTAAATAGTCAGACAACATGTTTCCGCACTTTTATTTCCCTGACTGATCAAAACGAGTTGTTTTCTCATGCTCCCTCGTCTCTCTGCAGTAGACATAGTGAGCAATGTTTGGAACATCAAATCACAATGAAATTGCAGTATCGAATTGCGATAGATATAGAATCGCATGTGCCAAATCAAAAATGTTACTTTTTCAATAAAAGCCTGGGGCATGTTCGGGTAATTTAGAGAGATATTGTTCGAGCGAGTCCACGGGGCAGAGCTCGTTCCCTAGGTTTTCATACATGCACCCGTGATGATTCTCTCTGTCGCTTTCCATTGGATTTTTGTGGTTCTTGGTTTCTTCATTGAAACTCAACGTTGCGTATCTCGATCCATTTGTGTCCTCTATTATTACCAATGAGTCTGGCTTCAGTTTTCGATTTCCTTCGTTGCCTCTTCGGCCAAAGTGCAACTGCAGTAGTGGTAATGTGTTGCTAGGTAATGGTGTAAACGACGCCACGTTATATGAACTTGGCCTTGTGTACGCTGTCTCAATATACAGTTGAAGCGGGAAGTTTACTAACACTTAGGTTGGAGTCATCAAAACTCATCAACCACTCCACAAATTTCTTGTTAACAAACTATAGTTTTGTCAAGCCGGTTAGGACCTAACTGGCCTAAAACAGGGAATCTTTACTAGGATTAAATGTCAGGAATTGTGAAAAACTGAGTTGAAATATATTTGGCTATAAGGCGTATGTAAACTTCAGACTTCAACTGTATCGTGGGTAGGAGATGCTCTAACAATGGGAATTCCAAACCACCTGTTGTATAAATCAGAAAATAATGTAAGAAACAAAGTTTTGGAAATCAAAATACTACTCATATTACAGAGCAAGCTGTATATGTCACGACTTCTGCCGAAGTCGTTGCCTCTCCTTGTTCGGGCGCTGCTCGGCGTTCGACGTCACCGGTCTTCTAGCCATCATTGATCCTTTTTTCATTTTCCATTGGTTTTGTCTTGTCTTCCCACACACCTGTTTTCTATCCCATTCATTACCTGTTGTGTATTTAACCCTCTGTTTCCCCTCATGTCTTTGTCAGAGATTGTTTTATTGTCAGTGTAGTGTGTTTGTTGTATTCGGTGAGCGTCGGGTCCTCGTACCCATGTTTGTTTGTTTATGTATGTTTAGTGTTATGGAGCATACTCTGTGGACTTTATTAAAAGACTCCATTTTACACTCCATTTGACTCTCCTGCGCCTGACTTCCCTGCCACCTATTACACCTATGCATGACAGTATAGCTTCATATGACACCAATGTTTGCTTTGTAGCACCTACAAATAAAACACTATAGAGTCTTAAAAGAAGGCCTGGGTAAGGCCAAAATGTCATACATATGCCAACTTTGATTATCTCAATTATGCTTTTAGATACAAATGTCAAATATATGTCAACGTTCCTTCCTCCAAAGGACTATTCTATTTATTACATTTTGTGAAAATATCCCAAAATCATGGGTTTCGTGAGGAATCACTCACATAAAGAGCTTATCCACCTACATACATAAGCCCCCTTGCTAGAGAAACAAGACGAGCAGAATTTTAAAAATTGACCCCTGTTTAACAAACTTGCGCCGTTCGGGTTCTCCTGTCTGTGAATACCACTCATAGAGCGCCACCCATTCATTTCCCCTGCAGGGGCAAGAGATGCCAGCAGTCCAAGTGGGAAATTCCAGACACAGCATGTTTTGAGAGAGCGAGAGAGAGAGCGAGAGAGTAAAGCTGCCCTGTTTCGAACAAATTTTACACTCAAGAGCTTCCTGCCTGAAAAAAAACCTGCATTCAATTCATTACTCTACAAAACATGCTTTATAGGGGGGAACATATCCATGCGTTTCTGTTCTCTTTGATACACTATCAATCTCGGTTGATTGGGTTCTATGGGGCAGGAATACATTATTTCTTCCCTAAAGGAAAGCAATACTATTAAGTGTAACTTAGTGCCGTCAATATCTCATCTGTATTTGTAGTGTAATGACTGGTTGTTGTTTGTATGGCATCTGCTGCTGCTGTAACCCCAGAGTCAGAACAAAGTCTTCTCCACACACAGGAAACGTTAACTCATTCTCAATGTGATTCAGCCAGTATTCTATGTCGAGGAAAGAGAGGCCTCAATTACCCAAACAGTGTGGTTGGAATGAGAGCCAAGTTTAACAAGCCCAGATAGCAATGCCATAACTGTCTGACTCTATCGTCTCAGATATTCAGATTTGTCACATTCGGTGGAGCGAAAGATCATGAAAATGTTGCATTGGTCAGTGAAATATGAACCCAATTAAAGGAGAGGACTTTTGGGCTTCAGTATGACGCACATTCCTCTCTCTGCTGAATAGTAAAAAAATAAGAATGGAGGAAAACAAGTCTTATTGGAACTGACACAAATACTCCCTGCAAACTTCTGAAAGTTCACCTGCGTTGAAGACAAAAATCTCTGAGCAGATGTAATCTCAGAGATGAAGTGCTTTTGAGTGAAAGCAAACATAAGCGGCAGGGTTTGATTTCAGCCTCAGCCGGCTCGGTCCCCTGCACCAACACTTGCTTTATGATTCATAAAGTCCAAGAGCAGACAGGAATCAGAGCATACTTCCTGTGCAGTGAGGTATTCATTGCGGGTGTAAATCAGTAGGACATTTCACACCCGTAAGTGCCCCTGAGCCTAGCTGAGAGGAGGAAAGCTAAGAAGGCTATTGTGATCCAGGCAGGCGATTGGGTTCCGGTCTCTCTGGATACAGACTGATATTTGGCTGTAACCCTCTGACTCCTCTGCCCTGTGTGTGGGAAGACTGGCAGGTGAAGATCACGCCCCCTCACCCTGGTAGAATGATAGTGGTGCTCATTGATCGGACTGAGACATCTCCTTCAGATTATTGGACAGAAGAGAGCTCCTCAAAAGAGATTGATGTTGTGCTTCCACTTAATAATGAAGTATGATAGATAATCCTATCCCCACTCAAGTGATCTGACATCACAGCAAAAGGCTATTAATTAGAGACCAGCCATCAGCTCTGTTCAAAATGCTGGTGTTAGTCTGCAGTAGAGGGAGAGGAAGGAGCAGCAGTCCACTGTGGGAAAAGACAGCACATAAGAGAAAAATAGAGAGTGCAAGAAAGTAGACTGAATGATGTAAGATCTGAGCACGGAATGGAATACTGCAGAGTAAGATTCATTCCGAAGAGAGACTGGGCTGCTCAGCGAGACAAGCCAGAGGTATCTAAAAACAACTGCACTCATTCAAACTCCATCCCCAGCTATTAAAACAATGTCTGTTTCATTTCCTTCATCCCAATTACGCAGTGTTGTGCAGTGAGGGGAGGGTGAATAGTGCATCAGATAAGATGTCCAGTGAGGAATGCTGTGAGCGGCTGAGCGGAGAAGAGAAACTCTGCCAGCTGCATCGCTTCAATACAATATTATTGTGCCTCGACAATGGGCCTAAACACTGAGCCCTGAGGTGTCCCTCCAAATTGGCCTGTGAAGGAGATAAGGTGTCATAAACCATGGTTTGGGCTGCTATGTGAGCAATCAGAAGGCTGGACTGTATGTCTGCTGACAAGCCTTTGTGTTCTCGTTTTGAATAATGGTTCCTGTTTTGCATGAAGTTCTTGGAAATGATAATGAAAGGATAGTGTAGGAAGCCCCACCTGGTCAACATGGCCATCTTCAACGGCACGTTACACAACCTCAGGGTGGAGTCATGACTGATTACATCAATGCTCAGTTCAGCATGGATCTCAGGAATGGGATATATTCATGCTTTATGGTTGTCACCCTCAGAATCACAAAGTCCTATTTCTGTAACGTTCCCATCAAGTGATCGTCTTGAATTGCTCTCAGTTGTCACGTTTGGCTGTATATATGGCAAGGGGAAATGGCAGGTGAGAACCGGGGTTCAATTACTGGATCTTAGCAACAGCTGCCACGATAACACCCTGACCCTAGTCATATCCGGTTTAGGGACATTTTTCAGCAGCAGGAGAATGAATGTGGATGAATGTTTTTCTTCACACGACAACATATGTCACAGCGTGACAGATTGGGGGTGAAGAAGTTCTTTGTCTCTCTTGCTGGAGCACTTTTGCACGTAAATGTTTCCATACTACTCAAATCTGAAAAAGGACAGTCTACAAGATTACGTTTTTCAGCAGGACAAAAATTGCAAGGACAAGTCCATTTGATTCAATGTAAAGCCGTTTGTGTTTAGATATCGTGTTGGATAACATTTGTATAACACCTGTATTGTACAATATTTACACATTACTCTTTTTAAAAAATATTCAAGTTCTGTCATGTTGTTTGTGGATTATTACAGCCATTTTAAAGTCTTGCCATCAATTCTCAAGCTGATTTAAGTCAAAACTGTAACTAGGCCACTAGTTACAGCCACGACATTCAATGTCGTCTTGAAAAGCAACTCCAGTCTACATTTGGCCTTGTGTTTTAGGTTATTGTCCTGCTGAAAAGGTGAATTCATCTCCCAGTGAATGTTGGAAAGCAGACCAAACTAGGTTTTCCTCTAGGACTTTGCCTGTGCTTAGCTCTATAACCTTTTTTTTTTATCCTGAAAAACTCCCCAGTCCTTAACGATTACAAGCATGACCATAACATAATGTAGCCACCACTATGCTTGAAAATATGGAACGTGGTACTCAGTCATGTGTTGTATTTGGCCCAAAAATAACACTTGTATACAGAACAAAAAGTTAAATGCTTTGCCACATTTTTCGCAGTATTGCTTTAGTGCCTTGTTGCAAACAAGATCCATTAAAAAAAAATATTTTTTTCTTCTGTACAGGCTTCCTTCTTTTCACTCTGTCAATTAGGTTAGTATTGTGGAGTAATAACTACAGCGTTGTTGATCCATCCTCAGTTTTCTTCTATCACAGCCATTTAAACTCTAACTGTTTTAAAGTCACCATTGGTGCCATGGTTTCCTTCTTATAAATATTTTTTGCTCTGAAAACTTGGGGGGCCAAATAAAATCACACGAGGGCCAAATTGGGGAGCCCTGGTCTAAGTTCTCAGCAAAAGGTTCATTCTACTCGAATTATTCCATTCAAATGGCCAGCTGCAAATATATTTAATATTTCCCTTAAATTGCACTGTTTACTCAAACCGTAATCACAGACTCCCATTGAGAATAGACCCTATGCATAGACACTAATCCAAATACCTCCATAATGTACACTTGGAAATGTCCTTGTTTTTGAAAGAAAAGCACATTTTTGTCCATTAAAATAACATCAAATTGATCAGAAACACAGTCTAGACATTGTTAATGTCGTAAATGACCATTGTAGCTGGAAACGGCAGATTTGTAATGGAATATCTACATAGGCGTACAGAGGCCCATTATCAGCAACCATCACTCCTGTGTTCCAATGGCACGTTGTGTTAGCTAATCCAAGTTTATCATTTTAAAAGGCTAATTGATCATTAGAAAACCCTTTTGCAATTATGTTAGCACAGCTGAAAACGGTTGTGCTGATTAAAGAAGCAATAAAAAAAAACTGGCCTTCTTCGGACTAGTTGAGTATCTGGAGCATCAGGGCTCCCGAGTGGTGCAGCGGTCTAAGGCACTGAATCTCAGTGCAAGAGCTGTCACTGCGTTCCATGGCTTGAATCCAGGGTGCATCACATCACAATTGTCAAAGACTCCAGTCACCCAAGGTATAGACTGTTCTCGTACGGCAAGCGGTACTGGAGCGCCAAGTCTAGGACCAAAAGGCTGCTCAACAGCTTCTACCCCCAAGCCATTAGATTGCTGAACAATTCATAAAAATCGACCGCAATTTACCCCCCCTTATACACTGCTGCTACTCACTGTTTGTTTGTTACCTATGCATAGTCACTTAGCTCCCACCAACATGTACAGATTACCTCAACTAGCCTGTACCACTGCACACAGACTCGGTACCGGTGCCCCCTGTATATAGCCTCGTTGTTCTTATTGTGTTACTTTTTATTATTTTTTTTATTTTAGTCTACTTGATAAATATTTTCTTCTTCTTGAACTGCACTGTTGGTTAAGGGCTTGCAAGTAAGCATTACATGGTAAAGTCTACACTTGTTGTATTCGGCGCATGTGGCAAATAAAGTTTGATTGGATTTGAACACAGGAGTGATGGTTGCTGATAATGGGCCTCTGTACGCCTATGTAGATATTCCACAAAAAAATCCGCTTGTCACACCCTGACCATAGAGAGCCTTTTTATTCTCTATTTTGGTCGGGGCGTTCCTATCTAGTTTGTTTAGTCCAATCAGAGGCAGCTGTTTATCATTTTCTCTGATTGGGGATCATATTTAGGCAGCCATTTCCCCACTGTGTTTTGTGGGATCTTGTTTTTGTGTTGTTAGCTTTGAGCACTTCATCTACATCACGTTTCATTGTTTCTTTATTTTGTCTTGTTCAAAGTTCCACTTCAATAAATATGTGGAACCCAGATCACGCTGCGCTTTGGAGTATGCTTCCAACGACGATCGTGACAGCCGTTTCAAGCTACAATAGTCATTTACAACATTAACAATGTCTAGACTGTATTTCTGATCAATTTGATGTTATTTTAATGGACAGAAATGTGCTTTTCTTTCAAAAACAAGGACATTTCTAAGTGACCCCAAACTTTTGACTGTTATCTCACATCACTCTAGCTAGGTGCAGGTTCAAACCTATTGTTTGTTGCTAGAAACGCCAACCCCCTTGTCTGTGTTTGTTCAGCTGTAGTGGATCAATTTTAAAACTCCATCTCAGCCAGTTTCAAACACACGTTTCAGTGAGCATCGGATTAAGGAACTGATTTAAATCAAAAAGAGTTTAGAGGCCTTGTCTGACCGCTCCGCTGCACAGGCCTGCCGGTCTGGCATGTGTGTCTGCCACTGCACCAGTCAGTCAACCCAGGTCTGGTCTGCAGGGATTAATGGAGACTGGGCTGGCTGAGCTCACTGACTCTCTAATGACGTCTCCAATATCAGCCTGCCCACCGCTCATTTGGGAAATGCTGAGCTATAACGGGCAGTTGTAAACATTGGGTTGGTTTCAATGCGTGCGTTTGTAGAACATACTGCAAGTGGCTCGTGTCATACGAGTTGATGGATGTTGTGCATAGTCTGTGAGTGGCACGGTTACATACTTCAACTGCAGCGATCAATCTGATTGGCTCCGTGGGAGTGTAGTGTTCGGCAGGTACTGGAAACCGACAGAAGCAGCCATATCATATACACATACTCAACGCTTCGACACCTTAAAAAAGGACAATTCAAAGAGATGCTAAAAATGTGCACATTTTGTCTTCAACTATCCAGCTGAACCGACAGAGCGACAGCTGTTGTGAAGGCTACACCACCACCGTATGAAACTGGACCGAAGCGTGTCCCCCCCCCCCGGCACTAGGACGTCATCCCTCCACTCAGCTGCTCAGTGAAGACAATGCATTGTGATCTAGAGAAAGGAAGACTTCCAGTCAAGTCGAGGCCTGCAGGCTGTGCCAGCCCCTGCTAACAGCTAGCTCCACGAAACATCTGGGCTACAATAAAAGCGTGGGGGGGAGTCAGATGTCATGGCTGAGTACCACACAGTCCAGGAAGAGTACGGCGGACAAGGAAACATTTATTAGACATTGGTTTGTCTACCTTGACGCTTGAGATACGGAAGCCAGGTTTGACGTTTATGGTTTTCTGCTGGGGAGGATGGCTGTATATTTTGTTTAGCTCTAGGGATTGGAATTGACTAGGTATCCGAATAAGACGTTTATACTAAGGGCAAGGTTTTTCATAAAGAGTCAAATATAGGGCAATGGGACACTGGCAAAGTTTCATTCAGTCTAGAGATGTTAAAAAGAGGCCAACTGTCCATGTCACATGTTGAACCACAATAGAGGAAAGAATGGATCTCGACTTGATTAGTGACAGTAGTAGGACAACTCATGCCCATCCAAACCATGTGTGTCTTTATAAAATGGCAGAGAGAACACCGTTCAATGTTATGGCCATTTAGAGACGACTGTAGTGGAAAGCAAAGACAGATACACAACCAGAGGAGCACAAACGCCATCCTCATTCAACCGTAATCCAATTGTCGTACCGTACCTCATTTTTCAGATGGCTGCCGTTAGACAGCAGAGGTTTGAAACTGTAATAAAGCCTCATTTCAATAAAAAACACCCACCCAGACCACGATGCTAGCATGTACATGTTCCCCTTTGGATGAGATGGGGGAGTGTGGAGCATGTCAATGTGGTTGGGAATTAGAAGGCTGATGAGCCTTCACACGAACCTTCACATTCTCCCTCTCTACCACACTGACACATTCAGGTGGCAGGGAGGGGATTATTTTCACCTCACTTTAAGTGGAGGTAACTGGCACATCCCCACAAAAAAAAGACTTGTCTTGTAATGCATATATGCCAGAGCCAGACACTCAACAATAGAGAGCAGGTATGAGGTAATGAGCCATCAGCAGCACACTGCTCTCTGTCTCCTGTCAGGTTTCAAAGACCCCCCCCGCTATCATCAGTATTTCCTGAAGAGCGCCAGGAACCAGCAGGCCCAGCAGGAGAGGGCCAGAGGTGGGAAGCAACCTGAACATCATGTAATGAGGAGGAGAGACACTGATGACCTTGTTCAAATAAACATGCTCCCCTCCCCTTCCTTCCTCTCAGATGTGCACTAGCCCTTATTGCTCTCAGATGGTCTGCGATTGAGTGGTTGCCCAGCATAAAAGGTTGTGTGCTACTGGTACGAAGTCAGGTGCAGGAAAGCAGTGAGTTGTGATCAGGCACACTTTTATTTGGGAAAAAACACAAAAGACAGATGCAACTGCGCCCAAAATCCTCCAGCCACAGGTAAAAGTCAATCAGCTCGAAAATACTCACAAATACACAAATGTATGACAAATACATACAACAGGTCAAAATACGATACCCGGGGGGAAAACCAGTCTGGCACATAACACTAAACACGTAACAAAACAATTTCACACAAAGACATGGGGGGGAAGAGAGGAATAAATACATGCAGTGTGATTAGGGAATGTAATACAGGTGTGCAGGGAACAAGACAAAACAAATGGAACAATGAGAAAATGGAACGGCGATGGCGAGAAAGCCAGTGACGTCGACCGCCGAACGCCGCCCGAACAAGGAGAGGAGCCGACTTCGGCAGAAATCGTGACATTCATAAACAACAGCTAGCCAACGTCTTCTGAATAGAACTCAACAACCCGGTCGCATTCCGCTTCGCTCCACAGGTAGTATCACATTTTCATTTAATTTCATGACAGTACAACGGTTTGATTTGTTTGATCGTAATCTACATAGCTAGCTACATAGCCGTCTTTGTATCAAAGATAATTGTGTAGTCTAGAGCGATTTTCTAGGTTAGCTAGCCAGCTATTGTCGTTCTTTTAACGCAACGTAACGTAATCAACACTGCTAGCTAGCCAGCTAGCCCCGAATAGCAGCACTGTAGAAACTATTACACTCAACGGAACGACTTGATTAGTGTAGTGTTAACAACGCAGCCACTGCCAGCTAGCCTACAAAGTCAACAACGCAGCCACTGCCAGCCAGCCTACTTCAGCAGTACTGTATCATTTTAATCATTTTAGTCAATAAGATTCTTGCTACGTAAGCTTAACTTTCTGAACATTCGAGACGTGTAGTCCACTTGTCATTCCAATCTCCTTTGCATTAGCGTAGCCTCTTCTGTAGCCTGTCAACTATGTGTCTGTCTATCCCTGTTCTCTCCTCTCTGCACAGACCATACAAACGCTCCACACCGGCGTAAATCTGGTGGTCCCAGCGCGCACGACCCACGGGAGTTCCAGGTCTCCGGTAGCCTCTGGAACTGCCGATCTGCGGCCAACAAGGCAGAGTTCATCTCAGCCTATGCCTCCCTCCAGTCCCTCGACTTCTTGGCACTGACGGAAACATGGATCACCACAGATAACACTGCCACTCCTACTGCTCTCTCTTCGTCCGCCCACGTGTTCTCGCACACCCCGAGAGCTTCTGGTCAGCGGGGTGGTGGCACCGGGATCCTCATCTCTCCCAAGTGGTCATTCTCTCTTTCTCCCCTTACCCATCTGTCTATCGGGAATTCCATGCTGTCACAGTTACCAGCCCTTTCAAGCTTAACATCCTTATCATTTATCGCCCTCCAGGTTCCCTCTGAGAGTTCATCAATGAGCTTGATGCCTTGATAAGCTCCTTTCCTGAGGACGGCTCACCTCTCACAGTTCTGGGCGACTTTAAAAGTCTACCTTTGACTCATTCCTCTCTGCCTCCTTCTTTCCACTCCTCTCCTCTTTGACCTCACCCTCTCACCTTCCCCCTACTCACAAGGCAGGCAATACACTCGACCTCATCTTTACTAGATGCTGTTCTTCCACTAACCTCATTGCAACTCCTCCAAGTCTCCGACCACTACCTTGTATCCTTTTCCCTCTCGCTCTCATCCAACACCTCCCACACTGCCCCTACTCGGATGGTATCGCACCGTCCCAACCTTCGCTCTCTCTCCCCCCGCTACTCTCTCCTCTTCCATCCTATCATCTCTTCCCTCTGCTCAAACCTTCTCCAACCTATCTCCTGATTCTGCCTCCTCAACCCTCCTCTCCTCCCTTTCTGCATCCTTTGACTCTCTATGCCCCCTATCCTCCAGGCCGGCTCGGTCCTCCCCTCCCGCTCCGTGGCTCGATGACTCATTGCGAGCTCACAGAACAGGGCTCCGGGCAGCCGAGCGGAAATGGAGGAAAACTCGCCTCCCTGCGGACCTGGCATCCTTTCGCTCCCTCCTCTCTACATTTTCCTCTTCTGTCTCTGCTGCTAAAGCCACTTTCTACCACTCTAAATTCCAAGCTTCTGCCTCTAACCCTAGGAAGCTCTTTGCCACCTTCTCCTCCCTCCTGAATCCCCCCTCCTCCTCTCTGCAGATGACTTCGTCAACCATTTTGAAAAGAAGGTCGACGACATCCGATCCTCGTTTGCTAAGTCAAACGACACCGCTGGTTCTGCTCACACTGCCCTACCCTGTGCTCTGACCTCTTTCTCCCTCTCTCTCCAGATGAAATCTCGCGTCTTGTGATGGCCGGCCGCCCAACAACCTGCCCGCTTGACCCTATCCCCTCCTCTCTTCTCCAGACCATTTCCGGAGACCTTCTCCCTTACCTCACCTCGCTCATCAACTCATCCCTGACCGCTGGCTACGTCCCTTCCGTCTTCAAGAGAGCGAGAGTTGCACCCCTTCTGAAAAAACCTACACTCGATCCCTCCGATGTCAACAACTACAGACCAGTATCCCTTCTTTCTTTTCTCTCCAAAACTCTTGAACGTGCCGTCCTTGGCCAGCTCTCCCGCTATCTCTCTCAGAATGACCTTCTTGATCCAAATCAGTCAGGTTTCAAGACTAGTCATTCAACTGAGACTGCTCTTCTCTGTATCACGGAGGCGCTCCGCACCGCTAAAGCTAACTCTCTCTCCTCTGCTCTCATCCTTCTAATGTCTAGACCTATCGGCTGCCTTCAATACTGTGAACCATCAGATCCTCCTCTCCACCCTCTCCGAGTTGGGCATCTCCGGCGCGGCCCACGCTTGGATTGCGTCCTACCTGACAGGTCGCTCCTACCAGGTGGCGTGGCGAGAATCTGTCTCCTCACCACGCGCTCTCACCACTGGTGTCCCCCAGGGCTCTGTTCTAGGCCCTCTCCTATTCTCGCTATACACCAAGTCACTTGGCTCTGTCATAACCTCACATGGTCTCTCCTATCATTGCTATGCAGACGACACACAATTAATCTTCTCCTTTCCCCCTTCTGATGACCAGGTGGCGAATCGCATCTCTGCATGTCTGGCAGACATATCAGTGTGGATGACGGATCACCACCTCAAGCTGAACCTCGGCAAGACGGAGCTGCTCTTCCTCCCGGGAAGGACTGCCCGTTCCATGATCTCGCCATCACGGTTGACAACTCCATTGTGTCCTCCTCCCAGAGCGCTAAGAACCTTGGCGTGATCCTGGACAACACCCTGTCGTTCTCAACTAACATCAAGGCGGTGGCCCGTTCCTGTAGGTTCATGCTCTACAACATCCGCAGAGTACGACCCTGCCTCACACAGGAAGCGGCGCAGGTCCTAATCCAGGCACTTGTCATCTCCCGTCTGGATTACTGCAACTCGCTGTTGGCTGGGCTCCCTGCCTGTGCCATTAAACCCCTACAACTCATCCAGAACGCCGCAGCCCGTCTGGTGTTCAACCTTCCCAAGTTCTCCCCGTCACCCCGCTCCTCCGCTCTCTCCACTGGCTTCCAGTTGAAGCTCGCATCCGCTACAAGACCATGGTGCTTGCCTACGGAGCTGTGAGGGGAACGGCACCTCAGTACCTCCAGGCTCTGATCAGGCCCTACACCCAAACAAGGGCACTGCGTTCATCCACCTCTGGCCTGCTCGCCTCCCTACCACTGAGGAAGTACAGTTCCCGCTCAGCCCAGTCAAAACTGTTCGCTGCTCTGGCCCCCAATGGTGGAACAAACTCCCTCACGACGCCAGGACGGCGGAGTCAATCACCACCTTCCGGAGACACCTGAAACCCCACCTCTTTAAGGAATACCTAGGATAGGATAAGTAATCCTTCTCACCCCCCTTTTAAGATTTAGATGCACTATTGTAAAGTGACTGTTCCACTGGATGTCATAAGGTGAATGCACCAATTTGTAAGTCGCTCTGGATAAGAGCGTCTGCTAAATGACTTAAATGTAATGTAAATGTAACAGTGAAATGCTTACTTACGGGTACCTCCCAATAATGCAGAGAGAAAAATATAGAAAAAATAATAACACAAAGAATAAATACACAACGAGTAATGATAACTTGACTGTATACACGGGGTACCAGTAGTGACTTGATGTGCAGGGGTACAAGGTAATTGAGGAAGCTATGTACATATAGGTAAAGTGACTAGGCAACAGGATAGACACTAAACAAGCAGCAGCAGCGTATGTGATGAGTCCAGAGTTAGTGCAAAGAGGGTCACTGCAGATAGTCCAGGTAGCTTTTTGGTTAACTATTTAGTAGTCTTATGGCTTGGCGGTAAAAGCTGTTCAGTGTCCTGTTGGTTCTGGACTTGGTGCATTGGTGCCACACTGACACCGCCTGGTATAGAGGTCTTCTATGGCAGGGAACTCGACCCTCTGTTGCACCTTGCGGTCGGATGCCAAGCAGTTGCCATACCAAGCGTTGATGCAGCCACGTAAAGGTGCTCTCAATGGTGCAACTGTATACCCTTTTGAGGATCTGAGGGCCCATGCCAAATCTTTTCAGCCTCATGAGGGGGAAGAGGCGTTGTTGTGCCTTCTTCGAGACTGTGTTGGTGTGTGTAGACTAGAGGTCGACCGATTATGATTTTTCAACGCCGATACCAATCCCGATTATTGGAGGACAAAAAAAGCCGATGCCGATTAAATCGGCAGATTTTTAACATGTATTTGTAATAATGATAATTATATTATATCAATAAAATCAATTTAGCCTCAAATAATTAATGAAATGTTCAATTTGGTTTAAATAATGCAAAAACAAAGTGTTGGAGAAGAAAGTAAAAGTGCAATATGTGCCATGTAAAAAAGCTAACGTTTCAGTTTCTTGCTCAGAACATGAGAACATATGAAAGCTGGTGGTTCCTTTTAACATGAGTCTTTAATATTCCCAGGTAAGAAGTTTTAGGTTGTGGTTATTATAGGAATTATAGGACTATTTCCCTCTATACCATTTGTATTTCATATACCTTTGACTATTGGATGTTCTTATAGGCACTTTAGTATTGCCAGTGTAACAGTATAGCTTCCATCCCTCTCGTCGCCCCTACCTGGGCTCGAACCAGGAACACATCGACAACAGCCACCCTTGAAGCATCGTTACCCATCGCTCCACAAAAGCCGCGGGCGGCCCTTGCAGAGCAAGGGGAACAACTACTCCAAGTATCAGAGCGAGTGACTTTTGAAACACTATTAGCGCACACCCCGCTAACTAGCCAGCCATTTCACTTCGGTTACACCAGCCTAATCTCGGGAGTTGATAGGCTTGAAGTCATAAACAGCGCAATGCTTAAAGCATTGCGAAGAGCTGCTGGCAAACGCACTAATGTGCTGTTTGAATTAATGCTTACGAGCCTGCTGCTGTCTACCACCGCTCAAGTCAGACTGCTCTATCAAATATCAAATCATAGACTTAATTATAACATAATAACACACAGAAATACGAGCCTTAGGTCATTAATATGGTCAAATCCGGAAACTATCATTTAGAAAATAAAACGTTTATTCTTTCAGTGAAATACAGAACCGTTCTGTATTTTATCTAACGGGTGGCATCCATAAGTCTAAATATTCCTGTTACATTGCACAACCTTCAATGTTATGTCATAATTATGTAAAATTCTGACAAATTAGTTCGCAATGAGCCAGGCGGCCCAAACTGTTGAACATACTCTGACTCTGCGTGCAAGGAACGCAAGAGAAGTGACACAATGTCACGCCCTGATCTTAGTATTTCGGTTTTCTTTATTATTCTGGTCAGGCCAGGGTGTGACATGGGTTATTTATGTGGTGTTTTTGTCTTGGGGTTTTTGTAGATTATGGGATTGTGGTATAGTATAGTAGTCTAGGAAAGTCTATGGTTGCCTGGAGTGGTTCTCAATCAGAGGAAGGTGTTTATCGTTGTCTCTGATTGCGAACCATATTTAGGCAGCCATATTCTTTGAGTGTTTCGTGGGTGATTGTTCCTGTCTCTGTGTTTGTACCAGCACCAGATAGGGCTGTTTCGGTTTTTTGTATTGTTCGGTATTATCTTTATTAAAGATGTATCAAGATAACCACGCTGCGTTTTGGTCCTCCTCTCCTTCAGTGGAAGAAAACCTTAACACACAATTTCCCTAGTTAAAAGAAATTTGTGTTAGCAGGCAATATTAACTAAATATGCAGATTTAAAAATATATACTTGTGTATTGATTTTAAGAAACGTGTTGATGTTTATGGTTAGGTACACATTGGTGTAACGACAGTGATTTTTCACGAATGCGCTTGTTAAATCACCCGTTTGGCGAAGTAGGCTGTGATTCAATGATAAATTAACAGTCACCGCATCAATTATATGCAATGCAGGTCCAGCTAGATAAACTAGTAATATCATCAACCATGTAGTGATTATGTTAAGACTGATTGTTTTTATAAGATACATTTAATGCTAGCTAGCACTTTACCTTGGCTCCTTGCTACACTCTACAGTCTCCTCGTGGTGTGCAATGTAATTGGCCATGATCGGTGTCCAAAAATGCAGATTACCGATTGTTATGAAAACTTGAAAATCGTCCCTAATTAATCGGCCATTTCGATTAATCGGTCGACTTCTAGTGTAGACCATGTTAATTCCTTAGTGATGTGGACACAGAGGAACTTGAAGCTCTCGACTCGCTCCGCTACACCGCTGTCGATCTGGATGGTCAGTATGGATGGTTAGCCCATACCAGCAGCACAGAAAGGCTCTTATTGCAGTTCCGCTCCAAAGTGGATCTGTATTGCAGTTACAGGCAGGTTGGTGCCAAAGAGAGCACTACAAACCCTGCGGCTTGTGTAAGACAGCCTTAGGCTCGTCTCTGCCTCTGTAGGCAGAAAATTGAACATTGCTCCATTTTAAATCAGCAGCCTGTACAGTAACAGGGAGGATCCTGCCATTTCACATCATCTTTTCTCAATCTCTCATTGTCTGCCCGAGGTCGTTCCTGCCAGGCATCATGCTGCAGAGGCTAATGCTAAACTGTCTTGGGTTTCTCCTGCAGCCTCAGGGCGAAATTCATCACCGGAGCCATTTTCAAGAAATGACAGTGAATGACATTTCCAGTCATTAGGCTTGCCATAAATGAGCACACAAGGAGCCCATGCTTTTAGAGAAAGACGTAGGTCACACACAATCTCCACACACGCGGCATTATATCCACAGAGTTTATGCTAGGCAGCGTATGCATTATACATTTGAGAGGAGTTTCTAAGTAGCTGCCATGATGCCCAAGCATCAATCATCTGTCTTTCACCAGTCATTCTCCTTCGTTTCCAAACACTATGCCATTCAAAGGCGAAGGCGAGCGTTTTGTATGTTGTTTCTACTTCACGCCACAGTCCCTCTCCTTAACAGCTCTGGCTTTTAGAGGTAATAACACAGGACAGTTGGGAGGAAGCCATGGCCATATCCTCCCCCTGCATTTCACACCTCCAAAGCCCGACATTTCACAGAGAGGATGATGGAAGGAAAAACAATTCAATTTCACAATTACGGGTATATCTAGATACGTAATCAAAATGCAACACAAACCATTAGAGCAGGAGAAGGCGAGGTATTGTGTATGGGGTAGTGATTAAACTCTCTCTCTCTCTCTCTCTGCTGCAGTTAAGAGTTGTAAAAAAAAAATCTAATCTTCGGGTGCATTCTCTCAGAGTTCACATGGCCTATATTTCTGGATAATCGACTTAAAATGAGAAACGTCATCCATCGTTTCCACCGCAATAACAATGAGCTTTTCCTTCTATTAAACAAAAACAACATGCAGCTGAAGTTCATGAATCAAATCAACACACAGCGATTATTAACAAAGAAACGTCTTGTCTGTCAGGGTGCCTGATTAGGCCGAGTTTCTCAAATGTAGTTTACGAACATTCAATCAGGAAGACTGGTCTGAATGTTCATTTAACTTAATCCAGTAAGTATAACATCATTCACTTCGTTTCCTGTTCTACAGACGTAGTGGGAATTAATACAAACTTAACATCGTCAACATTGTTTCTGCTTATTTCTCTCAAATTCTGTGCACAAAATTGTTTACATCCCTGTTGGTGATAATTTCTCCTTTGCCAAGATAATACATCTACCTAACAGGTGTGGCATATCAAGAAGCTGATTAAACAACATGATCATTACATAGGTGCACCTTGTGCAGAGGACAATAAAAGGCCACTCTAAAAGGTGCAGTTTTGTCACACAACACAACGCCGCAGATGTCTCAAGTTTTGAGGGAGCGTGCAATTGGCATGCTGACTGCAGGAATGTCCACCAGAGCTGTTGCCAGATAATTTCATGTTAATTGCTCTACGATAAGCCAGGCTCCAAAATTGTTTTAGAGAATTTGGCAGTACGTCCAACCGGCCTCACAAATGCTGACCACATGTAACCCCGCCATCCCAGGACCTCCAATTCCAGCTTCTTCACCTGCGAGCTCGTCTGAGAGGGGAGAGGGTGGTACTGGGGAGCATTTCTGTCTGTAATAAAGCCCGTTTGTGGGGGAAAACTCAATCTGATTGGCTTGGCCTGGCTCCCAAGTGGGTAGGCCTATGGCCTCCCAGGCCCACCCATGGCTGCACCCCTGCCCAGTCATGTGAAATCCATATATCCATTAATTTATTTAAATAAACTGATTTCCTTATATGATGGACATCGATGGAACAGTAGTGGAGAGGGTAGCAAGTTTTAAGTTCCTCGGCATACACATCACAGACAAACTGAATTGGTCCACTCACACTGACAGCGTCATGAAGAAGGCACAGCAGCGCCTCTTCAACCTCAGGAGGCTGAAGAAATTCGGCTTGTCACCAAAAGCACTCACAAACTTCTACAGATGCACAATCGAGAGCATCCTGGCGGGCTGTATCACCGCCTGGTACGGCAACTGCTCCGCCCTCAACCGTAAGGCTCTCCAGAGGGTAGTGAGGTCTGCACAACGCATCACCGGGGGCAAACTACCTGCCCTCCAGGACACCTACACCACCCGATGTTACAGGAAGGCCATAAAGATCATCAAGGACATCAACCACCCGAACCACTGCCTGTTCACCCCGCTATCATCCAGAAGGCGAGGTCAGTACAGGTGCATCAAAGCTGGGACTGGGAGACTGAAAAACAGCTTCTATCTCAAGGCCATCAGACTGTTAAACAGCCACCACTAACATTTAGTGGCTGCTGCCAACACACTGTCATTGACACTGACCCAACTCCAGCCACTTTAATAATGGGAATTGATGGGAAATGATGTAAATATATCACTAGCCACTTTAAACAATGCTACCTTATATAATGTTACTTACCCTACATTATTCATCTCATATGCATACGTATATACTGTACTCTACATCATCGACTGCATCCTTATGTAATACATGTATCACTAGCCACTTTAACTATGCCACTTTGTCTACATACTCATCTCATATGTATATACTGTACTCGATACCATCTACTGTATGCTGCTCTGTACCATCACTCATTCATATATCCTTATGTACATATTCTTTATCCCCTTACACTGTGTATAAGACAGTAGTTTTGGAATTGTTAGTTAGATTACTTGTTGGTTATCACTGCATTGTCGGAACTAGAAGCACAAGCATTTCTCTACACTCGCATTAACATCTGCTAACCATGTGTATGTGACAAATACAATTTGATTTGATTTGAACTGTATCTCTGTAAAATCTTTGAAATTGTTGTTCAGTATATTTAATAAACTGTCATATTGCACTCAGTGTCACAACTTCCGCGGAAATTGGCTCCTCTCCTTGTTCGGACAGTGTTCTGTGGTCGACATCACCGGTCTTCTAGCCATCGCCGTTCCACTATTCATTGTTCCATTTGTTTTGTCTTGTTTCCCCACACACCTGGTTTACATTCTCTAATCACACTACATATGTATTCCCTCTGTTCCCCCCATGTCTTTGTGTGGAATTGTTTGTTTTGTTACATGTTCAGTGTGTTGCGCCAGGCTGGTTATTTCCCCCCTGGGTATTCTTGTGTAACCCATCGGAGGTTGGATTATTACGTTTGTTTTTTGTGACTGTATTTTGCGCAGTTCTCTTTTGCATTTCGGCTCGAGGTTTGACGCTGTTGTGCTCCTGCCCAATAAACAGTGCGCCTGCTCACAAATCTCTGCTCTCCTGCACCTGACTTCAAACACCAGTAGCGCATACGCTGACACTCAGTATTTTTTTTACTCGATTGAACTGCAGAGTGCAAAATAGAGCAGGTTGGAATGAAAACTAGACTAAAATGTGTCGATTCTGAGGAGAATCTGAAAAATCTGACATTTTCCTCTCTTTTCTCATGTCCTCTTTTCATACCAATTGTATGATAATATTCCTCAAATGAACACCAGCCTTTCAGTAACTGTGACAACACCTCTCTCGAACTCAGTGGCTCTCACATCAAATGCCGTCGCATTAAAAAAACATCAATACATGACTCATTTCTCCAACAGAGGGAACCAATTCCATTAGCCCCAGCTCTGTTCCGTTCCCTGTGCCGCTGTCCTCCTGCATGGCTTCAGTGGCATGAGAGAGAAAGTGCCTTCTGAAGGCTGAGTCAGCAGCAGTAAAGAGCAATGACTTGACAGCACCAGCTAGGTCCCTGGCCGGGGCTGAGAAACACCACACGGGACAATGGACTTGCGGCCTGAGGGGATCTTCCATAGAGCAGCCACAAACACTTTTCCCGGGGTCATGTTTCTGTTGTCTTAACATCTAGAGTGTAGTGTAGTGCTTGTGTTTGCTACTTTCACACCTTGGCAATCAACCTTCATATTTATAACCTCCGTGGTATCGTGGGCCAGACAGAGTAGTGATCCACTGAGCACTGAGCCCGACATCCACCGCGGATGAAGGGGAAATGGATCTAGACACAACAAGAAGGTCGAGACTGAAATAGTAGAGAGTGAAATAGTCTTCCCTCCCCTTGTGCTGAACCCAACACTTGTAATGACAGAAGAACACGGGAGTGTGCTTTTCACACACACACAGACCAAGCAGAGTCTGTCGTTTTTACCCTGAGGAGAGGGCGACCATGTTTCTCCGTTTGAGAAAACAGAGGTGTTCCTGTTTTTCTTTCAAATGCTAACCCCTCGTGGCTGCCTTCCTCACAGTGAAGACGTTGGTCGGGGTGTGCGCAGAGAAAGAAAACATTTATCTTTCTTCTATTATTTCATATTTCAGATCAATGGGCACCTGGAACGTAGAGGGTGTGAAGATATCCCTGCCTGGTAAACTAAAACAGAGACCTGGGGAATGGGGATATTAAACTCAATCTGACCTGATTGGAGCTGCTAATACCTTCCTGGGTCTCAACGTGTGCTCAGTGAGGCTCAGCTGTGTTGCCAGCAGTAATTCCCCATATTAGCTAGCTAATCCCACACATGAGCCGGGAATTAAATGGCATTTGATTCTAATGTGTTCAGCTCAGATCCAAGTAATTGAATACGAGGGGAGAAAAACATACTACACCACAAGAAGACAATAGGCACAACAACCACTGTAGAAATGTAAGAGGGCAAAAGAACCAGTGCATCAAAAGCCAGCGGGTCAACCGCTAAGACAACGAATTGCTGTTTTCCTACCAAGGGGAGTAAAAGTACTTGCTAGACAAGTTAGCTAGACGATCGGCACATGTTTCCCATAGCTAATGCCATAACCAATATTTTCTTGGGTTTATTTGAATTCCAGTCAATTGTATCAGTTTTCTCAGACGGAGCAGCTGGGGTTGTCCTTGCATGTGCAGGGCTGAAGTGGATGCGGAGGAAGGGAGTGGGCCTCCAGACCAGATGACTAGAGAGGACATGTGCATACATGAACTAGACATCAGCTGCTGCTGGACCCTTAACAAAGACATGACAAACAGGTACTCACTGGCGCCAAATGGTCTACCAACTGCCAACAGTTTGTCCTATAAACAGCTCACAGGATGACTGCTTCTGATACACTAAGTTTTCTGTCTGCTTTATGATTGAAATAAATACATTCAAGTCCTGTTAATAATGAATCTAGCTTTCATCATAACACTGTTTGTCCATCTGTTTTAATAGCATTGTAGCATAGCATGATTAGATTCACATGTGCTGCTATCGCTATCAATATTTCAAACCAAGGCTGTAAGTCCTGCTATGACTGTTCAAAAGCAGAGTTAATTATGTTGATTTCCCACGTACTCTGCACTAGAGGTCGACCGATTAATCAGAATGGCCGATTTAATTAGGGCCGATTTCAATCGGAAATCTGTATTTCTGGGCGCCGATTTGCCGATTTATTATTTTATTATTATTATTAATAATAATTATTATTATTTTTGTACTTTTTTATACCTTTATTTAACTAGGCAAGTCAGTTAAGAACACATTCTTATTTTCAATGACGGCCTAGGAACGGTGGGTTTACTGCCTCGTTCAGGGACAGAACGACAGATTTTCACCTTGTCAGCTAGGGGATCCAATCTTGCAACCTTACAGTTAACTAGTCCAATGCAATAAGAGACCTGCCTCTCTCTTGTTGCACTCCACAAGGAGACTGCCTGTTATGCGAATGCAGTAAGCCAAGGTAAGTTGTTAGCTAGCATTAAACTTATCTTATAAAAAACAATCAATCATAATCACTTGTTAACTACACATGGTTGATGATATTACTAGATATTATCTAGCGCGTCCTGTGTTGCATATAATCTGACTGAGCATACAAGTATCTAAGTATCTGACTGAGCGGTGGTAGGCAGGAGCAGTTGTGTAAACATTCATTCAAACAGCACTTTCATGCATTTTGCCAGCAGCTCTTCGTTGTGCATCAAGCATTGTGCTGTTTACGACTTCAAGCCTATCAACTCCCGAGATGAGGCTGGTGTAACCGAAGTGAAATGGCTAGCTAGTTAGCGCGTGCTAATAGCGTTTCAAACATCACTCGCTCTGAGCCTTCTAGTAGTTGTTCCCCTTGCTCTGCATGGGTAACGCTGCTTCGATGGTGGCTGTTGTCGTTGTGTTGCTGGTTCGAGCCAAGGGAGGAGCGAGGAGAGGGACGGAAGCTATACTGTTACACTGGCAATACTAAAGTGCCTATAAGAACATCCAATAGTCAAAGGTTAATGAAATACAAATGGTAGAGGGAAATAGTCCTATAATTCCTATAATAACTACAACCTAAAACTTCTTACCTGGGAATATTGAAGACTCATGTTAAAAGGAACCACCAGCTTTCATATGTTCTCATGTTCTGAGCAAGGAACTGAAACGTTAGCTTTCTTACATAGCACATATTGCACTTTTACTTTCTTCTCCAACACTTTGTTTTTGCATTATTTAAACCAAATTGAACATGTTTCATTATTTACTTGAGGCTAAATTTATTTTATTGATGTATTATATTAAGTTAAAATAAGTGTTCATTCAGTATTGTTGTAATTGTCATTATTACAAATAAATACTTAAAAAAAAATGTTTATTGGCCGATTAATCGGTATCAGCTTTTTTGGTCCTCCAATAATCGGTATCGGCGTCGAAAAATCATAAACAGTCGACCTCTACTCTGCACCCAACTGAAAAGCCATTGGTCAAGTTTTCCCTCTTTGTTCAGTTAATAAAATCTAGTGCAATGACGAAATAAGAACCCTGGAGTAAATTTGCTTTAATTGCGCTCTGTTTTTAAATACAATTCCGGAAGGAAGTAGAGTACACATTGACATATTTATGAAAGAACACCAGTTGAGAAATGTGTTATCCCCCACAAAAAAACAACATTTTTTCCCCCCAAAAGAATAGGAAAATCTAAATTGACCACACATAGTTGGCAGCATGGTGAGAAATAGGCTGATCCCCTGCCAGATGACATAGCTGGCATAAATGCATTTGTGGTGAAGCAAATAGGATTGATCTCCATAATCATCTCCATAAGGAGGGATTGGGGTAAAAGGAGAGGAAAATGTCTTATGTCAAGAGGCAACGCAGCCTTTTCCAAGTGTCTAGGTCTAGGATACACACACGCCAAGCCTATCCAGCCGTCTAAACCGCTGCATGCAATGCCCCCCCGGACTCTAAAGCTGACTATGTCTTCTTTGAATAACAGCAGCCAGACAGAGCAAATCCAAGTGAAATGAACACATTTCACATTTCTGACACTTTGGCTCATGATCTTTCCCTCACAAAAAGCTGCCTTTCTGAGCACCATCATCACACTTTCACAAACAGCAGAATCCTGTGTGTTTCCTGACCAAATGCCATAAAATATATAACTACAAGTTATTTTCTTGCATTGGTCTATGAAATGGAACGAATCATATTGTAATCAGTTGTGTTTTAGTTCTGAATGGATTGCAGGCATATTCCGTTGGACTAGAGTCCGTGTTTAGCAAGGTGGCAGGACACTTAATCTGCAGAACAATGAAGGTGAATGAGGATTCCAAGTGAGATAAGTACACTGAACAAAAATATAAACACAACATGTGAAGTGTTGGTACCATGTTTCATGAGCTGAAATAAAAGATCCCAGAAATGTTCCATACGCACAAAAAGCTTCCATTTCTCAAATGTTGTGCACACATTTGTTTACATCAATGTTAGTGAGCATTTCTCCTTTGTCAAGATAATCCATCCGCCTGACAGGTGTCAACAACATGATCCTTACACAAGTGTACCTTGTGCTGGGGACTATAAAAGGCCACTCTAAAATGTGCAGTTTTGTCACACAGCACAATGCCACAGATGTTTCAAGTTGAGGGAGCGTGCAATTGGCATGTTGACTGCAATAATGTCCACCAGAGCTGTTGCCAGAGAATGTAATTTTAATTTCTCTACCAAAAGCCACCTCCAACGTCGCTTTTTGAGAATTTAGCAGTATGCCTCGCAACTGCAGACCACATGTATGGCGTCATGTGGGCAAGCTGTTTGCTGATGTCAACGTTGTGAACAGAGTGGTGGCGGTGGGGTTATGGTATGGGCAGGCGTATGCTACGGACATCGACAACGATTGCATTTTATCGACAGCAATTTGAATGCGCAGAGATACCGAGATCCTGAGGCCAATTGTCATGCCCTTCATCTGCAGCCATCACCTCATGTTTCAGCATGATAATGCACGGCTCAATGTCGCAAGGACCTGTACACAATTCCTGGAAGCTAAAAATTTCACAAATCTTCCATGGACTGCATACTCCAGACATATCACCCATTGATCATGTTTAAGATCCTCTGGATCGACGTGTATGACAGCATGTTCCAGTTCCTGCCAATATCCAGCAATCTTTCACAGACATTGAAGAGAAGAGGGACAACATTCCACAGGCCACAATCAATAGCCTGATCAACTCTACGCGAAGGAGATATGTTGCGGTGCATGAGGCAAAAGGTGGTCACAACATCTACTGACTGGTTTTCTGATGAAGGTATCTGCGACCGACAGATGCATATCTGTATTCCCAGTCATGTGAAATCCATAGTTTAGGGCCTAACGAATTGATTTCAATTGACTGATTTCCTTATACATGAACTTTAACTAAAAATCTTAAAATCTTAAAATCTTTGAAATGGTTTAATTTTTTCGTTTATATTTTTGTTAGCAAACCCATCCATTTATTTTTCAATCAAGCTTATGGATCGTCTTCAGGCTGTGAGCTGTAAATTGGCACACCATCAACCTAGTTGGCATAAAATAGCGCTGACAAGTGCCTATGACAATGACTAACAGACATGCAAGTGTAGCATGTAACTCAAACAAACTGAGGACAGAATGTGAATGAGACAGTGGCATGCCATTGATTACATTCGGTTCAATAGCTATAGTACACCTATAGTACACCTATAGTACACCTATAGTACACCTATAGTACACCAGATGTGAGTCCTGTGTGTGCATCCAAACCATGATCCAGACTGTAATGAGTAAATGGGGCTTCTTCACTTTGATCCTTTGAAGTGGCCCAACGATCAGGCTTGGAGTGGAGTGAGAAAGGGTCATATTCCGCTCTCTCTCCTTCACTGAGACTTTTAACACACGGTTAGTGTATCCTGGCACTGCAGCTGCACAACGCTGGTGCCAATGCTCCCAGTGCGTTCATTAATCCAGCAGCTGTGTTATATACGCTTGGCGAATTTGACCATTACACCACGGTATGAAACACAGCAATCAGGCCCGGGCCGCTAGGCAGCGAGCGCTCGCCACCTTTCAACTGCTTTACAGATCCTGCATGACACACCATTCACACATCTGACTCGGCTGACGGAGTTATTTTCCAATTCCCTCTCGCAAAGGGAGATAGGTGGAATGCGCTGGAGTGGAATGAGGGACCAATCGTTGGCCTCACTGTTCGTCTCACAGACTGCGACCCAAATGGCACCCTAATTCCCTTCATAGTGCGCTACTTTTGACCAGGTCCCTATAGTGCACTAAAATGGGGAATGGGGTGTCATTTGGGACACTTAAACAGTCTAAGAGCAGGCAGCCATGATTGGGCGAGCAACAGCTCTGTACCATTGAAAGACGTTTTTTTCCTACTCGGGCAAAGTCTAAAGGCGTTTTTTATTTTTTATTAAATGCGATGAGCTGGTCTCTCCCTGGGCGAATGGCTTTTCCAGATGTTTCTAGTAAGCTCTAATATATGGGTATTATGGGTCCAGTACAGTGAACTTGTCAGTGTGGGGGACCCATTGTAATCCCTGCGTGTGTGTAACCCTACTTTCCTGCAGATCTAAACCCTGTGATATTGCTAAAACTAACCCCCAATACAACCCTGGGTTTTTACTCTGCCCTTTGAGAGGCATGTCATTCACAGCATGCTAAGCACATACCTCTAACTGTTAATAGAATTTGGAAGTCTTACTTACGGCTGGTATCTCCTGCAAGCCAATCCATATAGGGTCTGTGTGTGCCTTTTTAAATACATGACTGTTACTTACAGAGATCCTATCATCGACAATCGCAGACTGAATCAACACTGAACCAGAACAAAACCAGAGGAGGTTTTCCACCATACAACCACAAAGAAAACAACGACAGCAGACATATTATTGCTGAGTCTTTCTCCCTGTCCACTCAATGGCAGGCTGTTTATGTGTTAGGGTGGTGTTGAGCAAAACCAGGAGAATTCAGTCCACACTACACGTTAATAAAACATAAGCCAGAACCTTGGAGGAACACGCATATCAATGAGGTCATCCACATGATGCCGTTTTCATTACTCCCCCACGCAGATGAGGAGCAGAAGCAGAAGTGTGGTCTGCACACAGACACACACACACACACACACACACACTGGCATAGCCCACCGCAGCATGTCGCAAACAGCACATCTACTAAGGGCTTATTTAACATTAAACACACAGCGAAGGTCGCTGTGAAAGGGTCAGCCCATTCACAATGACTGCAGTCAGTTGGGCTTTCGTTGTAATCAAGCTAGCCCTGGGGAGTCATCAACATGACCCTGCTCAGGCCAAGATACACAGCAGCGGACCAGCTGAGCTGAGGGGCTGAATAAGCCTGGGTCGGTCTGGGCCGGGACCGGGGCCGTATACACTAAACAGACAGGAGCCCGGTAAGAACTGAGTGTGTGTCCACAATGGCACCCTATTCCCTACATAGTGCACTACTTCAGACCAAAAGTGGCACCCTGTGTAGGGAATAGGGTGCCTTTTGGGATGCATAACCAAGAAACGATGGAAACGGTACGCAGATACGCCTTGCGAAGAAGCTAATGGACATTGATATTTGAAAAAGTCCTCATCTGTAGAGGGAAACCAGTTAAAAGTAGTTCTGCATAAGAAAACCAATGTGTTGAGGGAATTTGTCAGTCAGGTGGTGAAAGAATAAAGTATTTTGTTTGCTTTAGCCTCGCTGGTTTGTTACGTTTTGAGAAAGATGTTGTATTTGTTTCATCAGTCGGCTTCCACTGCCAGTCACACTTCATCACAAGCGGGTCTTTCCATGTTACTTCGGCTATGGGTGTGAACATTTAAACGCTAAAAGTTTAAAACGAAGTTGGGATCCTTCAATTTGTTCCGTTTTTTCTTCTCCAGAAATAATTAAAATCACAGTGCAGTTAATCGCAAAACACATTTTCACATGTTATAATCTAAATAGACGATAGGCTGCAATGGCTGGGGAAATTTGTGTAATTTAAATAAAACCAGAGAGTGAGAGGGAAACGTTAGACTACTTCGGTGAATTTGCAAGTCATGCAAGACAGGACATAGCAAGATGCAGATTACCAAGACATATGGTTCTGCCTGCCCCTCTCTCTCCATTTCGCTGACCTGTCTGCACTTCCTCTTTGCTAATGATTCAAGTGTGTGTTCAGTCTTCGGTCTGTAGGGTGTAGAATATCCTAGGCTATTCATGGCACCGATGTCACTGGGATACAGAGGCATCTCCGGGCCAGTCTTGTGAGCATGAGGTACTTTATGTTGCTGAGTGGGAGGGAGTGTTTTTGTCTCATAATATGAAATTACAGTAGGCTACCGTATCCGTATCGATGACCTTTTGAGACATAATGGAATGTGACCCTTTCTAGCACCTCGACTATGGTATGTTTTTTTGTCTGTTACGGTAGGCTTCACAACGGCTTTTTAAATGCCAACACAAAACCTTCCCTGGACATTTTTTACTTGTCTGTAAAGGAATGCCCGCTTCCGAAGCGGGGCTAACGTCCATCACTAGGCAGCCAGAACTGTCAATCAAATAACATTGAGCTTCAGTGCCCAGCCTGCCTGCCTTCTTGCCCGTGCACAGACCACTCTCTCCTTAACAAGTACTTTAAAGTTTGTGAAATACAGTGGGATTGGCGTGGGATGTGGGGGTCAATAGGAGTCTTTTGACCATTTCTTTGGATTCTAACTCATTGTTAGAAAAAATGGAAATGGAATGGAATGGAGATGGCTAATTTGGGTGCTACCAATTAGCTTATTTTCTCAGATATCAAATTATATTTCAACAAAATGTTTCAGGAATGCTAATCTGATCTGTTTCTAACTACAGAGAGGATTTCAGAACAATCTCACATGGTGAGTGTCACAATCCTCTTTCTTGTGCTTTTTGAGGTGGAACAACCCAAGCATGGTTACTCATTTTAGGCCTAAACTATACTCTGCCATACTCTCCTGGGTTCCCACGTGTTAGAGACACATTCAGGGTAACTCTGTAGGTGAAAAGAACTGCACTGTAGGTAACACTTTACGTTCGCCCGTCTACCTGTGTAGTAATGCTGTATTTACGACAGTAACAGCATAGCACTTCAGCATGGATACTAAAGTACTATGCTGTTACTATGCTGCTACAGCTGTGGTGTGTACTACTTGATGTGTATACTATTGGTGTGTCGCCTGTTACAGTTATCAGAGAGCTTACAAAGATGTAAGAGGGAGAGGCGGTTGCTCAAAAAGGCATTTTACTGGCATCACTTCCTGTAGTATCTCTATTGGGCGCCTCTTACACCCTGTTCATATCCCTTTTCTCCTCAATCGTCCCTGCTCCAGTTACAGTGAAATATTGTGTTGGAAAAGTGTTAAGCGAACCATCTTTCCATTAACAGTGTGATTCTGGCTCTCTGGCTCTCTCTTCCCCTTATTTGACATAACTAGGGCGTTTTGGGTGCATGCTGACACCAGACCAATCTTGTGGGACGTGTGCTGAACACCACTTTTTGACAGGCTATTTATGAACAGGTCTTAACTGCTGGCATCATAAGGCCTTTTAGTTAGCCCATCTCGACACAGAGTCGTTAAGACAATAGGACAATAGGACAACTTTTATGTGCAACAGCCCTCAGCACCATTTTTGTTACGGAGATTAATCATCAGAGAGGAACAAGGTGACAGAGCTGATGCTGCAGGGGCATCTTTAATACAGAGGCTTAATAAGAGGCAGACAGACAGTGGTGCCTTGTAGTCGTCCAGCCCAGCCAGCCTCGTGTGTTGCCCCAAATGGCACCCTATTCCCTAAGTAGTGCACCACTTTTAACCAGGGCCCATAAGGCTCCGGTCAGAAGTAGTGCACTATATCAGGTAATAGGGTGCCATTTAGGGTGCCATTTGGGACGCATACCCGGCATAAAGCAGAGGAGGAATACAGTAAGTTGACTGGAGGAGAGCAGAGCAAGAGATGAAAAATTCATGAGTGCTCTCCAGTTCCATCCCATGCGACCTTGTGGCTGACAGTGAGTCAGGGCTGAGTGCTCAGAGAGGAGGGAGGTCAGGGGCTAAGGCACAGACACACACGTACACTAATACCCCCTCACTCACGCACACACAAATTGCACATGAACGCACTCACACACACATCTGTGGACAGGACAGGGAATGAGGATAAGGGGGGGGGGGATCTGAAGGAGGAGAACAATAAAACAGGAGACTGTTCGAGCTTTCCCTTGAAATGACTAACTCTCTCATATCCATTTTCATTTTCTCGTTATATCATGGCTATTACCCCCGGAGACTCCTGCAGACAGATATAGACACTGGCGTCAGAGGGGGTCTCAAAAGCAATGTCTTCATCACAAGGCAAAACAACAGAACATTGAGACTCTGCTGAGTCTCCTCACCACTCCTTTCAATCCCTTGTTCTTGGCAGAGAGAGAGGTGGATAGAAGGACGGAGGGTTGAAGGAGTGGTTTCCCTATGGGCATGTGTAAGCGCCAGTCCGAACCGAGAGAAAGTCAATAGAAAATCCTCCAATAGTAATGCTCTGGTTTACATGCTTTCCTTCCCTGTGGACTCCTGATGTGGAGTGGTGTTTGAGAGTGTAATCTCTCTCTCTGACACACATACGCACGCACGTGCAGCACCACACACACACACACACACACACACACACACACACACACACACACACACACACACTAGCCGGCTCCTCTCCCTGCTTAACTCTGCCATTGTAGGCCCTTATCACGCAGGCAGCCACTTGGGACCCAGCCATCCAACTATCATCCTCACATTACTGCTATGAGTAGCTAATTTGACTTTTTCAGGTGGCAGCGCCGTACTTGACCCCCATGTAATTAGTTACCACCGACTCCCTGAGCCCACCAATTAACCACTGCCATTTAGGGTTGCACACTTTCGAAACGTTCCGTGGGAATTAACGGGAATATATGGGAATTAACAGAAATATATGCAAATGAATATTAACACCGTTTGAAGGTAGATGTTTTTTGCATTGCATATATTTACCATATCATATGGAGAGAGAAACATAAACATATGACTTTTTACCTAGACATAATTGCAAATTATTAAATCCTTCCAATATACATTTTTAAAACTATTTAGTTACGAATTGAACTTGAATCAAACGGTTTGACTCTTCACATGGGATGACTTCACTGAACAACCAAAGAAAGTAAATATTGAATGATCCTCAATGATCCATCACATCTCCCAAAAACGTTTTAAAAGTACATCTGTAAAATGATAGTCTAGAAACTAAAGGGGAACGAGGCTCAGATCCACAAAGTCCCTTCCACCAGGTGGCTGATGAGATGTTGGCACGACTGCCATATCAAACATGATGACAACACCACCCCAACAGGTGTTGCTGAGCAGCTTCAATGTGGTGCTCTTATTCTTCTCACTTTTCTTGGTGAGATAGATTGCTGCTATAACTTGATGACCCTTCACATACCTAACCATTTGCTTGGCTCTCTCCATTGTTTTCAGTGCCATGGTGTCCTTGAGGAGCAGAGTCAATGCATGAGCAGCACAGCCAATGGCTGTGATGTGAGCGTAGGACTCCTCCATTTTAGACCAAGCAGCCTTCATGTTCACAGCATTGTCTGTCACCAGTGCAAATACCTTCTAAGGTCCAAGGACATTGATGACAGCCTTCATCTCATATGCATTGTAGAGACCGGCGTGTCTGTTGTCCCTTGTGTCTGTGCTCTTGTAGAATACTGGTTGAGGGGTGGAGATGATGTAGTTCATTATTCCTTGCCCACAAACTTTCGAACACCCATCAGAGATGATTGCAATACAGTCTGCCTTCTCTATGATTTGCTTGACCTTAACTTGAACTCTGCTGAACTCTGCGTCTAGCAAATGAGTAGATAAAGCATGTCTGGTTGGAGGGGTGTATGCTGGGCGAAGAACATTCAGAAATCTCTTCCAATACACATTGCCGGTGAGCATCAGAGGTCAGCCAGTTGCATATACAACTCAAGCAAGACATTCATCAGCATTTCTCTGACTACGTTCCTCCATTAAGTCAAAAAAGCTTCTGATTCCAGGAGCACCATGAGCTGTTGCTATTGATAAAGTGTCTGATTCATCCTTTGTATGCTATTTATGTCAGTTGTCTTATAGGGAGATAAATCTACAGGGATGCAAACTAGTGAGGGCCCAAAAAGGTGCCACTTTTTTTGTTGTTGCACTGAAACATGCAAAAATATCCCTGCTAGTGGGAAATGCAGGTTATAACTAATTATACTACAAAGAATATGATCTACACAGGTATTCGCAAACTGGCATTCCCAAAGGGGTACACACAATGCCGTTGGGGGTACGCCAAATAGTAAGTAGTAAGACATGTATAAAAGCAACAGGTACCATTAATAAGAAGGGGCTAGAAGCTACAGAGTGGCTAGGACAGGCAAGCCCCATACTATTGTGGAGGACTTAATTATTCCTGCTGCCGCGGATATGGCTGGTACAATGCTGGGGGGAAAGGCCCAAAAAACTATACAGACAAAACCTTCATTAAACACCACTGTTTCAACGACCTATCAGTGACATGGCAGGAGATGTTTTGAAACAATTACTACTTCGCATACAAGCCAGGGAGCTCTATGCGTTACAGCTGGATGAGTCAACAGACGTGGCGGGCCTGGCACAGCTCCTGGTATATGTCTGTTTCATTTATGGGAGGGTCAAGTAAGGAAGACATCCTCTTCTGCAAACCACTGGAAACCAGGACAACAGGAGAATATATGTTTAAAGTACAGGGCAGCTTTGTGACATCAAATGGACTTTGGTGGTCAAGATGTGTTGGTATCTGCACTGATGGCGCAAAAGCCATGACAGGGAGACATAGTGAAGTGGTAACGCGTGTGCAAGCTGTTGCTCCCAACGCCACTTGGGTACACTGCAGCATCCACTGAGAGGCTCTTGCTGCCAAGGGAATGCCTGACAGCTTGAAAGAGATTTTGGACACTACAGTGAAAATGGTTAACTTTGTTAAAGCAAGGCCCCTGAACTCTCGTGGATTTTGTGTACTTTACAATGTTATGGGCAGCGACCATGTAACGCTTTTACAACATACAGGAGTGCGCTGGTTATCAAGGGGCAAAGTATTGACACGTTTTTTAAATTTGAAAGACAAGGTTAAAGTTCTTTACTGACATTATTTTCACTTGTCTGAACGCTTACATGATGATGAGTTTTTCACACGACTGGCCTACCTGGGTGATGTTTTTTCGCCTGAATGATGTGAATCTAGGATTACAGGGGCTCTCCGCAACTATATTCAATGTGCGGGACAAAACTGAGGCTATGATTAAGACGTTTGAGCTCTTCTCTGTCTCCATTAACAAGGACAACACACAGGTATTTCCATCATTGTATGATTTTTTGTGTGCAAATGAACTCAAGCTTACAGACAATGTCAAATGTGATAAAGCGAAGCACCTGAGTGAGTTGGGTGCGCAATCACGCAGGTACTTTCCCTAAACAGATGACAAACAACTGGATTCGTTATCCCTTTCATGCCCTGCCTCCAGTCCACTTACCGATATCTGAACAAGACAGCCTCATCAAAATTGCAACAAGCGGTTCTGTGAAAATTTTATTTAATCAGAAGCAACTGGCAGATTTCTGGATTAGGCTGCGCTCAGAGTATCCTGCCTTGGCAAATCGCACTGTTAAGACACCCTTTGCAACCACGTACCTATGTGAGAGTGGATTCTCGGCCCTCACTAGCATGAAAACTAAATACAGGCACAGACTGTGAGTGGGAAATTATTTAAGACTGAGACTCTCTCCAATACAACCCAATATTGCAGCGTCATGTGCATCCTTTCAAGCACACCCTTCTCATTAACCTGTGGTCAGTTATTCACAATTGTCGATGAAAAAATAAGGTTTTATATGTAAAATGGCTAAAAATGATAGATTATCTGTGCCGTGGTCCTATAAGAGCTAGTTGTCACTTCCCACGGGTTGTGACAAAAACGCACACTCATTCTTACTTTTAATAAATGTATTGTATAGTGTGTGTGTGGCAGGCTTACAATGATGGCAAAAAACAACATTTGAGAGTGCGCTGACCCCGGTGCTAGAAGGGGTACGCAGCTGGAGGTTGAATGTTTGACGGGGTACGGGACTATAAAACGTTTGGGAACCACTGATCTACATGATCAGTCTCTGTGTGTAAAATAAAAAGTGGTTGATGTGAACTTAACTCCGGGTTGGAGCGAGCGGAGCGAGCGGTCGCATTCGCACTTCGCTCTGCAGGTTGTATAACTTTTTCATTACATTTCATTATAGTACAACGGTTGATTTGTCTAATCTTAGCAATTCTTCTTAGCTAGCTACATAGCTGTCCTTGTATCAGAGATAATTGCATAATTATCGTATTTCGTCGCCCTAACGTAGCCTTCACTGCTATTCGCCCAGGAGCTAGCAAGCGCTAGCTAACGCACACAGATTAGCATCACTGTAGTGCTATTCACTCAACTCAACGACTTGATTAGTCTAGCGTTAGCTAGCTACATAGCTGTCTTTGTTTCCAAGATAATTGTGTAGTTTAGTGTGTGTAGCCTTGGAGTGATTATCTTAATTCACTGAGGTTCGCTAGCCAGCTATTTGTCGTCCTTAACGTAGGAGACTCTGCCAGTAGCCAACGTCTACTGTTTCGAATTCAATCACCGGTCAGGTAGTGTCACATTTTCATTTCATTTCATTACAGTACAACGGTTTGATTTGTTTGATCGTGGCTAGCTACATAGCCGTCTTTGTTTCAAAGATAATTGTGTAGTCTAGAGCGATTTCCTAGGTTAGCTAGCCAGCTATTGTCGTTCTTTTAACGCAACGTAACGTAAACAACACTGCTAGCTAGCCAGCTAGCCCCCGTATAGTAGCACTGTAGAAACTATTACACTCAACGGAACGACTTGATTAGTGTAGTGTCAACAACGCAGCCACTGCCAGCTAGCCTACTTTAGCAGTACTGTATCATTTTAATCATTTTAGTCAATAAGATTCTTGCTACGTAAGCTTAACTTTCTGAACATTCGTGACGTGTAGTCCACTTGTCATTCCAATCTCCTTGCATTAGCGTAGCCTTTTCTGTAGCCTGTCAACTATGTGTCTGTCTATCCCTGTTCTCTCCTCTCTGCACAGACCATACAAACGCTCCACACCGCGTGGCCGCGACCACCCTAATCTGGTGATCCCAGCGCGTACGACCCACGTGGAGTTCCAGGTCTCCGGTAGCCTCTGGAACTGCCGATCTGCGGCCAACAAGGCAGAGTTCATCTCAGCCTATGCCTCCCTCCAGTCCCTTGACTTCTTGGCACTGACGGAAACATGGATCACCACAGATAACACTGCTACTCCTACTGCTCTCTCCTCGTCCGCCCACGTGTTCTCGCACACCCCGAGAGCTTCTGGTCAGCGGGGTGGTGGCACCGGGATCCTCATCTCTCCCAAGTGGTCTTTCTCTCTTTCTCCCTTACCCATCTGTCTATCGCCTCCTTTGAATTCCATGCTGTCACAGTTACCAGCCCTTTCAAGCTTAACATCCTTATCATTTATCGCCCTCCAGGTTCCCTCGGAGAGTTCATCAATGAGCTTGATGCCTTGATAAGCTCCTTTCCTGAGGACGGCTCACCTCTCACAGTTCTGGGCGACTTTAACCTCCCCACGTCTACCTTTGACTCATTCCTCTCTGCCTCCTTCTTTCCACTCCTCTCCTCTTTTGACCTCACCCTCTCACCTTCCCCCTACTCACAAGGCAGGCAATACGCTTGACCTCATCTTTACTAGATGCTGTTCTTCCACTAACCTCATTGCAACTCCCCTCCAAGTCTCCGACCACTACCTTGTATCCTTTTCCCTCTCGCTCTCATCCAACACTTCCCACACTGCCCCTACTCGGATGGTATCGCGCCGTCCCAACCTTCGCTCTCTCTCCCCCGCTACTCTCTCCTCTTCCATCCTATCATCTCTTCCCTCTGCTCAAACTTTCTCCAACCTATCTCCTGATTCTGCCTCCTCAACCCTCCTCTCCTCCCTTACTGCATCCTTTGACTCCCTATGTCCCCTATCCTCCAGGCCGGCTCGGTCCTCCCCTCCCGCTCCGTGGCTCGACGACTCCTTGCGAGCTCACAGAACAGGGCTCCGGGCAGCCGAGCGGAAATGGAGGAAAACTCGCCTCCCTGCGGACCTGGCATCCTTTCACTCCCTCCTCTCGACATTTTCCTCCTCTGTCTCTGCTGCTAAAGCCACTTTCTACCATTCTAAATTCCAAGCATCTGCCTCTAACCCTAGGAAGCTCTTTGCCACCTTCTCCTCCCTCCTGAATCCTCCCCCCTCCTCCCTCTTTGCAGATGACTTCGTCAACCATTTTGAAAAGAAGGTCGACGACATCCGATCCTCGTTTGCTAAGTCAAACGACACCGCTGGTTCTGCTCACACTGCCCTACCCTATGCTCTGACCTCTTTCTCCCCTCTCTCTCCAGATGAAATCTCGCGTCTTGTGACGGCCGGCCGCCCAACAACCTGCCCGCTTGACCCTATCCCCTCCTCTCTTCTCCAGACCATTTCCGGAGACCTTCTCCCTTACCTCACCTCGCTCATCAACTCATCCCTGACCGCTGGCTACGTCCCTCCCGTCTTCAAGAGAGCGAGAGTTGCACCCCTTCTGAAAAAACCTACACTCGATCCCTCCGATGTCAACAACTACAGACCAGTATCCCTTCTCTCTTTTCTCTCCAAAACTCTTGAGCGTGCCGTCCTTGGCCAGCTCTACCGCTATCTCTCTCAGAATGACCTTCTTGATCCAAATCAGTCAGGTTTCAAGACTAGTCATTCAACTGAGACTGCTCTTCTCTGTATCACGGAGGCGCTCCGCACTGCTAAAGCTAACTCTCTCTCCTCTGCTCTCATCCTTCTAGACCTATCGGCTGCCTTCGATACTGTGAACCATCAGATCCTCCTCTCCACCCTCTCCGAGTTGGGCATCTCCGGCGCGGCCCACGCTTGGATTGCGTCCTACCTGACAGGTCGCTCCTACCAGGTGGCGTGGCGAGAATCTGTCTCCTCACCACGCGCTCTCACCACTGGTGTCCCCCAGGGCTCTGTTCTAGGCCCTCTCTTATTCTCGCTATACACCAAGTCACTTGGCTCTGTCATAACCTCACATGGTCTCTCATATCATTGCTATGCAGACGACACACAATTAATCTTCTCCTTTCCCCCTTCTGATGACCAGGTGGCGAATCGCATCTCTGCATGTCTGGCAGACATATCAGTGTGGATGACGGATCACCACCTCAAGCTGAACCTCAGCAAGACGGAGCTCCTCTTCCTCCCGGGGAAGGACTGCCCATTCCATGATCTCGCCATCACGGTTGACAACTCCATTGTGTCCTCCTCCCAGAGCGCTAAGAACCTTGGCGTGATCCTGGACAACACCCTGACGTTCTCAACTAACATCAAGGCGGTGTCCCGTTCCTGTAGGTTCATGCTCTACAACATCCGCAGAGTACGACCCTGCCTCACACAGGAAGCGGCGCAGGTCCTAATCCAGGCACTTGTCATCTCCCGTCTTGATTACTGCAACTCGCTGTTGGCTGGGCTCCCTGCCTGTGCCATTAAACCCCTACAACTCATCCAGAACGCCGCAGCCCGTCTGGTGTTCAACCTTCCCAAGTTCTCTCACGTCACCCCGCTCCTCCGCTCTCTCCACTGGCTTCCAGTTGAAGCTCGCATCCGCTACAAGACCATGGTGCTTGCCTACGGAGCTGTGAGGGGAACGGCACCTCAGTACCTCCAGGCTCTGATCAGGCCCTACACCCAAACAAGGGCACTGCGTTCATCCACCTCTGGCCTGCTCGCCTCCCTACCACTGAGGAAGTACAGTTCCCGCTCAGCCCAGTCAAAACTGTTCGCTGCTCTGGCCCCCAATGGTGGAACAAACTCCCTCACGACGCCAGGACAGCGGAGTCAATCACCACCTTCCGGAGACACCTGAAACCCCACCTCTTCAAGGAATACCTAGGATAGGGTAAGTAAGGGTAAGTAATCCTTCTCACCCCCTTCTCCCCCCCAAAAAAGATTTAGATGCAAGTGGCTGTTCCACTGGATGTCATAAGGTGTATGCACCAATTTGTAAGTCGCTCTGGATAAGAGCGTCTGCTAAATGACTTAAATGTAAATGTAAATGTAAACTTACAGCTAGAAAATGTAAAGAAATAAATTCAATGTTATTTGTTGCCTAGACTTTACTGCAAATGACACTCAAGTCTTGAGAAAAAAAACAGTTATCCATAACCACCTTTATAATAGAATGCTTGTGACCACACACATCTAAATATTGCTCTTGGGGGAAAAAACATCTTAAAGTACAAATAGAATGAAACAAACAGCAATTCTATTTTTGCTCTATTATAGTGGCCACTATAGTAGACATCAATCAAGTGCACAAGGCTACATGTGTGCAAAAATAACGTTACATGAGTAAAACATGTAATAACACCCGCACACTTACACACAAGTGTACACAACACAACAGAACAAAAGCTATATCTTTGGGCTACACAGCACATTATTAGCTTGTACACTTTCTGCCTTTGTACGCATAATTGATCTCTTTCAGGCAGAGAGTATACCTGGCATACCCCTTTTAATCCACTGTATTGAAAAAGTGAGAGATGTGTGTGGTGTTCCTTTCAACTCTATAGTGGCATCCAGCATAAGCCAGGCCCAGCTCCAGCTACACTTGATCCCTGAATCCACAAGCAATGCCTCATTGTCACCTAATTCTCTCATTCTGAAAATTAACCACAGACTGTAGAAGGAAAACATTAGTTCACAGATAGTAGTTAGTTTGTTAGCTAGTTTCTCACAGATTGCCGGGGTCCAGTAAGCAACTAACGCTTTATAACTTGAGGAATGGCAAGGAGTCCTATACGCCACCAGTTGATACTATAGTGAATTGGTTAGGGTTACTAATGTTAGCTCATCTGATGTTGTAGCATTAGCTAGCCATCGTTTAGCAGTCTGACTTTATTAGCCAGCTAATTTTCACACCATAAACTCAATTATTTGATCAGTTAAGTTGGCTAATGTTGCCCAACATTTCTCTGGCTAGCTAACAGAGAATTCAATCCAGCTAGCGAGACACTTAACAATTCCAAACAATACTTGTTCCTCCACACTTTCTCCCTCACCTCAAACTTTCATTCAGGGGATGTGCTGCTTATCGTTCAGGGGATGTGCTGCTGTAACTGGCAAACTGCCATTCCACTCTCCGCTGTCTTTCCAGATACGCTGATGCTGTAACTAGCAAATTGGTTGTCTATTCTCTCTTCAGTCGCGTGCTGCATTCTGTTGTTATGTGAACAATTGGCTGAGCCTTGGATACAGCCAGGATTGCTCCAAACGCACATCCCTCATTTGCTTATAGCCAGTAGTATGTCCCCTCTCCCAAACTTTTCTCATCGGATCTACACGAATCACGTCGGTCACCTAGTTTGGATTCAAAATGCAGAATTTCGCCAAAGGGTGACTAGTTTGCATCCCTGAATCTAGAAAAAAATACCTGAACAGGGCATCTCTACCTTGCACAAATACAGCATTGTCTGTCACACTCACTTGCTCAGCAAACTGCAGACTGGAACGAAATTCGCTAGGAAGAGCGCAAGCTCAAACCAGACAGACACATTACTCAAATTGATGTATTAAACGATTGGCGGTCGATTTTTTAACATTTTCACGGCCATTCTGTCACAGGTTCCATTTATGTGGTTGTTGTTCCCTTGGGTTAGCGCTGGAGGGCACCCTTGCCTTGTGTTCCAGTTTCCAGGTTACCCTAATTATTACTTATTGGTTTCACCTGGTTTTGATTACTTTCTTAGTTCACCTGGTTGCCTTGCTAATTAGGTTCCTCTGTTGCTTGTATCTGTGCTTAGGTCTTATTTTTAGTGCACTCTTGTGCTGTTGCCTTGTTTTTGTCAAGACTTTAAGTAAAGAGGTGAATTTACCTTTAGCTCTGCTTGCTGTGTTTCTCTGTGACTTGGTTCAAGTTCGTACAAAGATCACCGCAACACATTGGTTTTCCATAATTGTCAGTATAGGATTAGAAAATGACCAGTCCCCTTACCTACCCCTCTTAAAAACAGCACTATTTAGGCCTCTCACATCATGCTAAAATCTGATGGTTACAGTTGGCAACTATTTGGTTGTAACCCCTAAGCTTTTTTCAAGCTTACCCTATCAGGTATGCTTTCCATCTTCAATCTCAGAGGCCTCGCTATATTTCCCATCTAGAGTTTACAAAATCCTTGAGAGTTCATGGACAAGAGGGGGGAAATAAAGGAATAGGCCTATCCACTTGAGTGGATATAAAATATATTAAACTAGGCGGCAAAGATGGGGTGAGCGGGTGGTCTAAGCTGGTTGCCGTGGCTACATCGCAAATAGAACTCTATTCCTGATTAGGGATGTGACAAATGCAAAAAATATATATATTAGCGTTTAAAAACAGCCATTTTTTTTCACTGTTTATTTAAAAGATACATGAATCCACAATGCAGATATGGTTCTGCATATGACAGCTAGGGAGCAATGCAGTTCCATCTACCGAAGTCATGGCTATCAGACAGAGCTCACCTTACTGCTGTCCCCCAACCCCAGACGTTGGGGCGGCCGGTAGCCTAGTGGTTAGAGGCGTTGGGCCATTAACCGAAAGGTTGCTGGATCGAATCCCTGAGCTGACAAGGTAAAACATCTGTTGTTCTGCCCCTGAACAAGGCAGTTGTTCCCCGGTAGGCTGTCAATGTAAATAAGAATTTGTTCAATTTAAATAAATGAAAAACCATTGACATCAACACTGTGATTTTCAAAACTCCGCCCCTTCTTTCTTGTGAAGAGCTGCTGCCAGCAATGATTTGGATCTCAGCATTTCTCCCTTTCAAATGGTGAAGCATTACACTTGTACCGCCACTGTAGCTCAATTCCAGCTCACAAAGTTTGCACCTTTTCATTTAAACTTCTCAAAGTATTGCCTTACAGGACTTCGCTGCTGTCGCCTCCCTGCTTCAGTCTTTGCCATTGTTGCAACTGTTAATGCGGAGCACTTTATATCTGTGGCTAGGGTTGCAAAATTTGGGGAACTTTCAATAAATTCCCTGGTTTTCCCAAATCCCGGTTGAAGACTTCTAGAATCAGGAGAGAATAAGCAGAGAATCCAGAATCCGCCAACCAAGATTTCTGGAAATGTGTGCACTATGGAGTAGGGTGCCTTTACGTCACAGGTCAGAGTGGAGTCCCAAGCACCCATGTCATCTAAAGTACAGACACCGATTCCTTAATAGTGTACTCTAAAAGTGTAATAAACCTTTTATAAAATCCCATAACCATACATATCTAGATTAGCCTGTACATTAATTAATTCAACACAAATGTAGAGATATTACAGCACCAATTATGTTGAGATTTGTTAAGGATTAGTCAATCCTGTAAATTCCCAGCAGAAATGGATAATAGTCTCTGTCGCCGTGAGATGTAACACTCTACTGTCATCATCACAGGTTTTATTAGACATACTGAAACGACAAGACTGAAATGACTGCTGCAATGACTGGTTAAAATTATGCAGTAGCACATGTATTAAATATGACAAGGAAATATTATGCAGGAAAACAAAAATGAAAGCCTCTAAAACCAGCCACTCCTGATAAACAATCAGGCAGAAGAAAACGTCAACTACTGTTATGTCTTTAGACTCTTTATCAGACAGAATAAACACAGATGCTGTCCTTAGGGAACTGCTTCGACTGCTTTGTCAATTTCTCTAAAAGCCTTTATATTCCAGCAGTAGCGATCTGCTAATAAGGTCTCCCTCCGTTACCCTCTCAGGCTAACCAACCAGACCGCCCTCAATAACACACATGCAGCATATGGTTCGACATGAGCAGTGAGGAGCCTGCTGCTTTTATGAGTGGGGGACATCCCTCTTTCTGCCTATCCCTCCTCCACGTCAGATCATGACTCAATAATCCTCACAAATCTTCTCTCACTCTCTCTATTATCCTAGTGGTTTACGTCAGCCAATTAGCCATCTGCCACCCTGGTGGCGCGGTGCAGTATAGACTGAGCCTGGTGCTTCTGACTGGCTGGCTGGCCGCCCGAGGGGAGAGGGGACGGGGAGAGAGGGTTCAGTATACACCCATTGTTCCGGGTGACAGTGGGGGCATCGGAGAACCCCCCCCCCAGGCCAGTCAGTCAGTGTGGTACCACTACCAGGAGGGGGGGTTGCCCGGCGATGCAGTACCCAGGCCAGGGCTAGTCACGGTGGGGTGGAACTTGCCTGTCTGTCGGTCTGCCTCTCAGACTGCAGGGACACCATGACTCCATTCAGTTAGCAAGGTGTTTCATTCCCTTTCACAGATTCTCTTTCATGTGCCAAGATCACAACACCCTGGCCTGCATTGTTTGTTTGGTCAGAGCAGATGTGCCGTTTTGTAAGTAGCTCTATACGGTCTCAATTGTCAATGCATGACCTGGCAAAATAGGCACTGCACTGAGGTAGCCTACACATTAAATGACCATTGTAACAATCATGTAATAATGATCTGTTACTTTTAATTGTATGGGCCTATTACCAAGGGGGAAATGAAGTGAAAACATAACAAAGCAAAGCGAGCCGTGTGAATTAACGTAAATATTTGTCCTGACACTGGGGAGCCAATTACACCGAGGTGTTTTTATGTGATGTTTTACGTGCATGTGATGCGCCACGCATGAATCAGGTGACTGAATGCATGGAGTGCCTCATCTGCAGTGCCATGACATTACCCAACAAAGTGGAGCTATCCATATCAAATCAAATGTTATTGGTCACATATACATATTTAGCAGATGTTATTGCAGGTGTAGCAAAATGCTTGTGTTCCTAGCTCCAACAGTGCAGTAGTATCTAACAATTCACAACAATACAAACAAATCTACAAGTAAAATAATGGAATTAAGTATAAGTATTAGATTGAGCAATGACAGACTGGCATTGACTAAAATACAGTAGAATAAAATATAGTATATACATATGAGATGAGTAAAGCAGTACGTAAACATTATTAAAGTGACTAGTGTTCCATTACTAAGGTGGCCAGTGATTCCAAGTCTATGTATACAGGACAGCAGCCTCTAAGGTGCAGGGCGGCATAACGGTCAACCTTAGCTTTTAAATTAAGTGAAAAAGCATCGCCCCTCACCAAACTCAGCTCAGATAATAAGCATCAGAACCTAAGCCTAACTGTCCAGTCCAGGCAGCCTTTATGTCATTGAGAGCATCCCAAATGGCAGCCTATTCCCTACATAGGTAGTGCACTATATAGGGAATCGGGTGCCATTTGGGATGCAAGCACTGGCTCCCTGAGGGAGCAGGTCCTATATCACACGGTGAAGTGGAAAATGAAAAAGGTCCCGGGGGCACCAGGGTCAACCAGCTGCCCTAGCAGATTTGAGCAAGCTGTGTGACTACACACACACACTACACCCCACTCTCATATTTAGCACCAACACACTGGCCAGGGCTTTTAACAATGAATAGAGCTAACCCTCTACAACGCCCAATAGCCACTAAGGAACTGTGTAAATATAATTTGGGTTTTATAACACAAATACAAAATGTAGGTCTAGTTGTGTTATCAATTCATTTGGTTAATAAGCCTACTTCATATTCACAATGTCGGGAAGGTCCAATCAGCTAAAGTAGCCCCTTTCAACCCAGCTGCTCTGGGGGGTTTTTCTCAGCTTGACTTATTTCTGGCAGACTGAAATGCTAAAGCAAATCAAATACTAATCCACGAGTTTGCCTCTGTCAATCTTCAGAAATTATTATCCGGACTGATGATGGCCCTCGCTCTGCTAGGGAACTACTTAAAAGCCAAGAGCAGCAGCCAAAATTACCCAGCAAAGTGATTGCCATGGCTACCAATTACATATAATCAAAAAGGCAGACGGAGGGAGAAATACAGTTCTACACAGCCCTCTGATTACTTTGTGAGCCTGAAGAGGAAAAGACCTATGTCATGTACACAAGAAAATGCTTCGACTCGGAATCCACTTTACAAAGAGGGGTGAATTAAAGTTCGCATTCGAGGTTAATCTACCTCTAAGCTCCGAATAAGCAGGCCTGGAGTCTCCTGTGAGGCCCGGGACATAAACCCACTTCAAGTGCTCTTTCAGCCGGCCGTTGTGAATGGATTACTACTCATTCAGCCACATAATGTCTTTCTCTCGCACGGTAAACACCCACTCCTGGTTGGTGCTGTGGTTGAGTGGGACCGGGCAAGGGGCCTTTCATGGTTTATGGTCTCTCCCCCTGCCTGCCTGCCCCCAGGGTAGGGCCTGCCATGTTGTATCAATACAACTATCAATGATAGATCGTAGATGGAGAAACAGGAGCAGATGTCCTCTTTTGGTCTCCACTGTACCACCACAGCAAAGTCATATTCCTCGCCAGTGGCTTTTACAGATCTCGCCATCTGGGAGTCATTTCAAATCCATCTTAGTGTAGAAGAAGAAAAAGCCAGCGCTGCTGTAGTGTGATTCTGCAGACCTTGACACCAAAGGCAGAATGTATCTGGGCCCGGGGCGCCACTTTTCCCCCAGCTTGTGTTTTGTCCCACTTCCTGGTTCTTATCTGCTCTCCACCTACAGTGGAGGATGCCTGATAGATTATGCTCCAGTTACAATGAGGATGCTTTGCATAAAAACAGTAAGAGCCTTTCCAGTATGACCTCCCTCTGAGGAAAGAGGAAGGGAGCTCCTACTCTCATTCTAACTGACAAAAAAGGAGGGAACACAGTCAGACAGCCACAAGTAAAAGAATATGGCACCCTATTCCCTTTATAGTGCATTACTTCACCCTATTCCACTACCTTTGACCAGTGTATTCCATATAGTGCACTACATTTGACCAAAGCCAAGGCCCTGGAAAAACTTTGTGCATTATTTAGGGAATAGGGAACCATTTGGGATGTAGACCTAGTCTTTTGCCCGGCCCTAATAACCGCTTATCCCACTAATTAAGCTGTAAATGGAGATACATATCTACTTCGTAGTGGGTGCGTGGCGGCAGAGCTGGGTGTGATTCCCATGCACTAGACTAGAGTGAGATGGAGAGGCAGGGTGTGTCCCCCCTTCTCCAGTAGAGCAGGCAGAATGTGTGCGACACACACACGGCAGACTGCTCAGGGATACACTTTGTGTAGAGGCACTAAACATGAGCAGTGTCAGACGGCTAGGGTTGTCCCTGAGAAACTGCCTTTCCACTGTGATGGGAGTCCCCCACTGACGGATACAGGCACCCATTAAGCAGTCCAGGGTGTGTATACTCTACTTTATGAATGGCATAATATAATCTTCACTTCCCCTGATGCCAAGTGTTTACTAACACATACTGTATCTCTCTCAGTGTGTGTGTGTGTGTGTGTGTGTGTGTGTGTGTGTGTGTGTGTGTGTGTGTGTGTGTGTGTGTGTGTGTGTGTGTGTGTGTGTGTGTGTGTGTGTGTGTGTGTGTGTGTATAAGTCATTAGTTCACGGTCCTGCAATAAGAGCGTATGAGGGTAAATATCCAACAAAAGCAAGTGTCCTTTATACACTTTCCACCCCCAATACAGCCTAATTGAACATTCATATACAACATATGACATAATTTTACAGATTTCCTCAATTCAATGCTTACAGAGTGTAAATGAATACCAATGACTGTGAAAACCACACTCTTTGGACTGGTAACTAAGCCGAGGAACTCACAGAAACCAAGTGTGGCTATGAATGAGATGGATTTGCCATAGGTTCAACACAATAGCCTACCCCAAACAACACTGGATGTCTCAAAACGTTTCACTTCACAGAGGGAAATCGTTTCAAATACTGTACTTTCATCCTACCGGTTTTGAAAAACGCATCCGTATCGGAATCATTTGGACCCTCCTCGGCTCCTTCAGCTGAATTCATGTTTTCTCCTTGAGGATGTCAGAGACAATGTAGCGCAAAATATATCCAGTGATTACTATAACCAAATCAGTGCACGAGCTTCTTCATGTTCTTGAGTTCTTTGTCACAGCTGTTCGCTTTCCAGTCGTAGGTTCCCGTCCTTGTTACAAGCTCCAAGGAGCAGGGCTGTATTTTGCGCTCTATTGTTTAAAACTCTACCTCCTCCTCTCGCAGCCCCGGCGCCACAAAAGGAAGCCAAGGCGCGTGTGACACAATTGAAGATACCGTAAGATTGCAAATGGGTTGTTCTACTGGCAAAACAACGGATGCATTATAAACGCCACACGTCTTGAGTATAATACAGCCGGAGCAGATGTAGCCTACAAAGACAAGGCATCAGCATGTGGTTGCATTAGAACGGTTTCTTGGCAGTTAATTCTAGTGATGTCACGAAATCTGCATAATGGTACTGGTCTGGCTATATAAAAAAAAGCATCAACATGATTTTACATCTGTACGTTTTCAGGAAAAAAACCGCATAATAGCAGGCTAATATTCCAACAAATTAATTGTATTCTTATTGATTGTAAAATCCACTAATCGCGCAGATACAAGCAGTATCATCAGGGGTGTATTCCTAACAATAGCTCAGAATCGGACCCCTCCGCACCCTCCCTCCGCCCCTAAACACACGCCCCCTAAACAAACCCCTTTCCCTATAAACAGGTAATTGCTGGTGAGTAAAGTGCTCGCTGTAGAGAAAGTTTACACAAGATGCCATGTAATTAAATATATCTACTTTCTACAAACCTATGTTTTTTTAGCGGGGGGACAATCACAAAATTAAAAATCACCCTGCTAAGGATCATGACTAGAAAAAAACGATTTGTTAATCGATTGGACAACCCCTCTCGCTCCCTTCATCCCATGAGTTAACAAGACCACGTCCTGCTATTCAAATGCACCATTATTGGTCCCGCTGATGCCCTCTATCAAGATATATGTCATAATAGGCCTAATTAGGAGGAAATTCGATATGGGAGCACATGGGAACAATCCCAAAAGTAATTCTATGACATTTAGTAGCCTGATTCTTGTCAGCAGTTTCCGGTGGATTTGAATTAAGTATTTGTGTAGCTTTCCCCAAACATGAAAGAAGATTAAAGTTAAGGTTCGCTGTTGATATTTCATTAGGCTTATTAAAATCATAAATGGATCGCATTCAATGTGACACTGTGATCACGCTGTTGTCTGTCAGCTCGATAGAAAGCTAAACATTACCCTCTAGTGGTAGCCTGGTGTTTTCTGTTGACCACCAACAACGTGAGACAGCGCAATTAAACCTAAACGTCACAAGAACGTCACGCTTGCGGCGTTACTTGGCTACCTACCTGGCAGGTATTCGTTTAAAAATAAACATATTAAACAGAAACGGAGAGGAGTAGGCTATACTAGATGTGTTTTCTTTCTTGGGATAGAGCTAAAGGAGTTTAAGTAAGTTTTAAAAAAATCTTATTCATTATTTATGTTGGAATTCATACCTATGTTAAAAAAAACATGCCTGTGCTCACTGGCAGAAAAACATGTTGGATTGTTACCACTAAAGCTAATGGTTAGTCCTAAACAAAACATTTTTTTTTAATTAAAAAATGGGGCTTAATGTTACATTTTCTATCAAGGCAAACTTGAAAAACAGTGGGATGAACTTCTTGAACTTCTTGAACTGCTTTACTTGGCATTTCAATAGAAATATGTAAAAACAGCATGACAAACCAATTCATCTGGGCATCAGGATTTTTTGAATGGTGACATGGGGGCTCGAAAATCACTATTAGGGTGCAACAAATAACAATCAAAAACATGTAACATAATTCAAATTAAATAACATCCTAATGAAATGTTATAGGGGTGTGAACATAAATTATAAGAATAATGAAAAGAAAAACTGAAAAAGTTAGCTATATAGCTAGTAGATGAAAAAACATTGATAAAATGCCTCTCTCTCTCTCTCTCTCTCTCTCCCTCTCTCCTCTCTCTCAGAACACCTTTAGGACCATTTGTGTTCCCAGACATGTCTAGGCCTAATTCAAGTGGAAGTGGATGCAGTCACACTGGAATGAGTGTTCATATTCCACAAGAGTTGCCAGACTTTTTGCTGCAGTTCACCAAAGATGCCATCAGAGCTCAGCCAGAGGATATTATTGAGTATTCCACTGCGTGAGTTCAAAAAACACTTGAAGGAGCAGATGCTTCTTTGTATTCCAGCATTTCACTGTATGCACCATATTTTATTGTAAACACACAGTGAGGAGGTTTCAAAGCCCATACTATTTCGTTTGTGTAGGTACTTCACAGCAATGGTGAAAGGACAGCCTTTTTCAGTGAAGCCAAATCCTGAAACCAAACTGGAACTGACAAATGAGATATTGGGAATTCTACATTCCCAGGTATAATATCTCAGGTCTTTTCTTGATGTATGATTTGAGTACACTTGCAGTTAACAAATTGTCATGATGCCGAATCAAGCAACACAGGTTAGGCCAACTAACCTGGAGTCCTTTTAAAATCTATCTCCCAGTTATCTGAAAGGGAGACCGTTAGAAAGTTGGAGATTGGGCTCATATGGAAAAGTTTGAATATGCCAGAGAATACCTTGAACCACATCCTTTCAATGGGAAAGTTTGGTGAAGAAATTGAATGGAATAAATTTGTTGCTTCATGCTGCAGTTATCTTGGAAAGGTAAATCATATTTACTAAATATAAATGCATTCAATATGTAATTATTTTTATGTAATTTCATTGTAGAATGTGCATCTCTCACATTACCAATGAAGTATGTCTCCCTTGGAAAAGAGGACTTCTGAGCTCAATGGGACTTCCTAGTTAAATAAAGGTTAAATAAAAAAAGTACACTATATTCAAAAGAAAGTCAATCTCTTAGTCCATCTCTTGACAGAATGTCAAAGATGCCTTGACTCAGGCCTGCTACATAATGAACTGCGATTCCAACTGTAAGCCTCCAGATGCATGTGTGTCCTTTGAAACCTTCCGGTTTCTCTACACCTACCTGGCAGTTGGGAATGAGAACATCTCACAGTCGCAGATTGACAGAGTTCTCAGCTATCTGCAAAAGAGAGCGTGAGTACAAAGCATTTATGACACCTCGATAGATAGGGTTTGAAGATGATAAATTATTCTTTTATTTTCTCTGTATCCTGTTTTGTTTCTCACAGGATCTCGAACAACGGTGTGGTAAAAGTATCAGACTTCATCAACAATCGCAAATTGCGTCTGGATCCAACTAACTGATTCATCTTTACAGGCTGTCAATCAGGTCTCATTGTAGTGGAAATAAATATGATTATATTTAACTTAGACTCAAAGTAGTATTTTTATCTGCTTTACATTGACTGCTAAAACATTTGATCTTACAAGTTTTCTTTTATATCGCTTTGGTACTATTTTCACAAGTATGTGGTAAATTTTCACAACTCTTAGTACAAAACTGGTCTCACTTGTAACACAGCCAGTCTTTCAGTCAAAACCTGTCATTGTGCATTCACTTAGATTGTAAACATCTCTCACCACACAACCATTGATTTTGAAATCTAATGATAACATTGGTTTAATGATCAATCCACAATATAATGATATATTGTCAATTTAGTAATTTTAACTGTCAGTTAATCCAATAGTAAATCATGCAAGATACGTGTTTCAGAACACTTAGACATGCTGAAAGGAATATTCTACATAATATCTATCCAATTTGTAATCAAAGGTGTGATCAAATGAAGTCATCCTCTAAAATAATTCATGCAAACAAAAATGTTTCTCATATAACTGCAACATAGGTGCACTGTGTGATCAAATGTAACAAAAAATAAAATTAATGAAAATAACACAATGTTTTGCACGCACTCATTTGCATCAAGGCTGTCTTGAGCATTTGGCCATAAATTCTCATCCATATCACAGTGAATGTCCTCATTGTTCATGCACCGCAGGAAAAACCTTTTGGCATAGCGAATCCAAGCTTGATATTGGCCTCATCCATGGCCAGAAAGAGGGTGGCATGCTCATGGGATGGTGATCGTACACGTTCCACCTTCATGCTGGAAAAATAAATCCTCAATAGGGTTGAGAAAAGGAGAGTATGGGGCAGGTATAGGGCCACAAATCAGGGATGGACCCGAAACCATTCCTTTATGGTGGATCCTGACATTGACAATGACATAGGTGACCCCTTGACCTTGACAGGCCTGCTCAATTTCATTTAGAAACACAATGGCCCAGGTCCTACCACCCCAACTTCAGAGATAGCTGCGCACATGGAGATGTTTCCCCCACTTTGTCCAGGCACTTGGACGGTCGCCCGTTGACCGATGAGTTTTGGCCAGGTTGAAGCACGCTTCATCAACAAATATATACTTGTGATGGTTCACAGCAGCATCAAGCACCATCTCAAAATATATTTTGGTTAGTTATTTTTACAGTATAGTTCCAATATGATATTGTGAAGTAGTATGTGCATCTAATAGTAAAAGTAATACAGTATATAGTGTTGTACATGTTGAACATACTGTCACGCCCTGACCTTAGTATTCTTTGTTTTCTTTATTGTTTTTGTTAGGTCAGGGTGTGACATGGGTGATGTATGTGTTTTTGTACTGTCTAGGGGTTTTGTAGGTTTATGGGGTTGTTTACCATATAGGTGTTTATGTATGTCTACAGTTGCCTAGATTGGTTCTCAATTAGAGGCAGCTGTTTAACGTTGTCTCTGATTGGGAACCATATTTAGGCAGCCATCTTTTTGGGGTATTTTGTGGGTTATTGTCAATGTTAGATTCCTGTGTCTGCACAAAATATATACAGTGCCTTGCGAAAGTTTTCGGCCCCCTTGAACTTTGCAACCTTTTGCCACATTTCAGGCTTCAAACATAAAGATATAAAACTGTATTTTTTTGTGAAGAATCAACAACAAGTGGGACACAATCATGAAGTGGAACGACATTTATTGGATATTTCAAACTTTTATAACAAATCAAAAACTGAAAAATTGGGCGTGCAAAATTATTCAGCCCCCTTCAGTTAATACTTTGTAGCGCCACCTTTTGCTGCGATTACAGCTGTAAGTCGCTTGGGGTATGTCTCTATCAGGTTTTCACATCAAGAGACTGACATTTTTTCCCATTCCTCCTTGCAAAACAGCTCGAGCTCAGAGAGGTTGGATGGAGAGCATTTGTGAACAGCAGTTTTCAGTTCTTTCCACAGATTCTCGATTGGATTCAGGTCTGGACTTTGACTTGGCCATTCTAACACCTGGATATGTTTATTTTTGAACCATTCCATTGTAGATTTTGCTTTATGTTTTGGATCATTGTCTTGTTGGAAGACAAATCTCCGTCTCAGTCTCAGGTCTTTTGCAGACTCCATCAGGTTTTCTTCCAGAATGGTCCTGTATTTGGTATTTTAACCAATCACATGAGATCTTTTCACATCAGCTCTTTTTCATTAGTGAAAAATAAAGATCAGAATCGGGCTGCCTGTGTAAATGCAGCCTAAGCTACATATAATTTTTATGATTATCTGATTTCTGGCAAACCAGTTTGGATTTGGTTTGGTATTTTCTTTGCCCCATAGCTATATCTCCAATTAACTTGTGGTAATTGAAACTCTCCTTTGTGTCATCAACAAATGCTAAGTTGAATTTTATTCGCTAAATTGTAATTTCAGAGATAGATTCCTTTGTGTGTTGTGTTCGTGATTGGAATATGCTGTCTACTAGGCCTAGGCTATACGTGCGGGTAGATGAGATAATATTGTAAATGGTCCTCTGATTTCTCGGTGCGTTCCAGCTCCTACCGTTTCCATGGTCACCTGAGCATGGAATGTTCTGCAGTCTAAGTGAGCTGTGGGCCAGGCAGCCTGGAGCCATCAGACTATGGCCTGTTAACAGGGCATTGAGCACGGGTTCTGCCAGGATCCTTATGCTTTACCCACAGACACAGGCCCACAGGATGAGACAAATGCACAGCAAATGATTAGCATCCAACATCTAGGAAGTCCTAATATGGACACCGTAAACCTAAGTCATGTTTAAGTTGAGTGTATTATGGGGGCCTTTACCTTGTCTTGGAAGAATGATCATGACTATGTGGACATTTCCCTTAGGATTTCAATTGTTTGGCCAGATTTTACCAAGTGAAGAAAGCAGCTGTACTGTTCATAAAATACATCACAGAGCCATGAAAATCTAGAGACAGTGAAATACCTCCTTTGAGTGCTTAATATGCTCCGATCCTCTTCATTACAAGCTCTATAGAGTACATTACTGAACCCTGGTTATGGGAAACGAAGCCAAGGCACGTACTGCATGCACCCTAAAAGGTATCATCCTTTATAGAGTAGATTTAGCGTATCTGCAAATAACAGGTAAAATAGTATGTAGGAAAATGAATATTTCGAAAGAGATTGGCCAGATGACCACAGGTCCTTATGGGAGAGTGGGAGAGCTGTTGCATGTATTGAGCAGAGAACTACTCACGGGACAGCTGGGACACATCATTTAGTAGGACACTTTCTAACTTCCGTCAGGAGATGGCGCTATAGGCACCAGAAGGCTTGGGTTACATTGTAATGCTGTATGGATAAACAATTATGGATTTTGCAACATAATCACTGTCCACAAAAATGACACAAATTGGACAACTGCAATATTCCCACCAAAAGTCCTAACACAAATAAGTCTCAGTACCTTACACATTTCAGTTTACGAACCAAAAACCTCGCCTCAAAGGGCAAGCTGATGTTTTGCCAGCATAGCCAATATCATTCTCCAATTGGAAAATTTTGTGGCCAAAACCAGGCCATAAAACATTCCTAAAAACCACACAGTGGGTTGAATGCTTTAATCAGTGGAGTGTGTTGGCCAATTACAGAGATACAGCCACAAACTGACAGGAAGAAAATAATTACGCCATCAACTAAATGAGATAAGCAGATCAGTGGCGCCTGAGATCACCACCCTTTCAAACAGACTCCTCTAAAGGTCAAGGTCAACAAGGTTATACAATAGCTAGCTCTGGTCCAGGGTGTTAGCTCAGCTTTTAACACTGAGCCCCTTAATAACAGCGTTAGCAGCCATACTAACGCCCTGGACCAGAGCAATACAGTAGCCTACATGTTATGGTAAGGTCAGGACCATTTTGAAAATGAGCATTTATGTTATATTATCATAATAAAATGTTCCATACTGGTTCAAATGTTATGATCGTTTTTAATAGGCCAGTCGAATATATTTGGAAATTGGTGAATTAATAAAAGTGTGGAGTGTGAGAAACACTAGACCACTCCAATAAAGCACACCAAATGTTTTTCACTGCATGATTTAAGATACACAACTAACGTGGAGGAGGAGATGATTTTGCCAACTCTCCATATTGAAACGTAAATGTCAAACTGCCTTCCCTTGAGCAGGGTTAACACTGCATGTGGAGGAAATCACAGAGGGGGGTTTCCTATACATCTGTGTTTCAGACAGTTTAGGATTGTTTTGTCTGGAGTTTTCGTTTGAGGCAGCACTCCCAGAGAATGTTTACTTTTACCTTTCCGGTGGGCTAGCTACTCTTGATCTGATTCCCATGCTGAAGTAGCAAGGCCTGCCTCTTTCTAGAATGGGTAGGGGGGAGTCAACATATTTACATGTAATATGACATTACTTTATAGAAGCTGAACACATTGTGAACACACTCGTTGTTTTATGACGTTTGTTGTAGCTAACCCTCCAGAGGTATAAATACTATTGCTCCTTTGCTTGACCAACACAGTTCATTAGAAGGTAGGAAAAGACACAGTTACAGATAATAAATACACTGATATGCTGATGTACTGATAAACTGAAGTGTAATAGTACAATATAGTACAATATCCACTAGAGAGCACCGATGTAACACTGATGCTGACCTCTCAATGCACAATTGGAAAATGAGTTAACTGTTTAAAAAAGTTAGATGAGGTTATGGTGAGTTTGCATTTTGCAGTTTGACTTATAGAGCTTCCAATGTGTGTTATTTGATCAAATCGGTGACCATACTAAATGAACGCCATGCTTCCTTTGTATAAACCTAAGAAACCTCATCATATTATCATCAAATCACAAGTTATATTGACACTTTCTCTCAAGCTCTTATGTTTCTTGCATATGGGCTGTTTCTTACATCCAGCCCACTGACATCTTTTTGCTTCCTGTGTTTTCTACATAGCACTGCCATCACTGAGTGTTGACAGGCTGTGAAATCAGCTGCAAGTCAAGAAATGCATTTCACTGGGTTCTGTAACAGCCAGAAGACGTGGCAGGTGTTTTCACTATTCAGCCTCTTACTTGAATCCCACACGGACTAAATGACCATTCCACATGTTACAACTGTCTGCCTCAACTCTTGCGATAGCTCAGCTCCAAGAAGATGTATTTTTCACAGTAATATTTAATCAGCACAGAAATAACTACACTTTAAATGGGGCTTTCAAAAATGGTGGTCAAACCAGTGGCTGCTCGTCCCTAGTTACCACAGCCACAAAGTCAAATGAGGCTAGGCATAAGGTTAGCAGTGTGGTTAAGGTTAGGGTTGGGTTATAAATTGCAGAAATAGGTGGGGATTAGCCATAATTCAACTTTGTGGCTGTGGTAACTAGTGACAACCCTAGTGGCTCTTGGTGATAGTTGTGAACTATGGTGTTTGAACTGATTGTGGAGTGAATACAGTGACAAATGCAGAGGAGAAACAGCCCTAGACTGTCCTTTTTGTTTTGAGTAATCACAACCTGTCCAGGTAATGATGCAAGTAAGCCTGAGAGGCTATTTCAGTTTCGTAACTGGGTATTCAAGGTAATCAATACATCACTATATATACAAAAGTATGTGGACACCCCTTCAAATTAGTAGATTTGGCCATTACAACCACACCCGTTGTTGACCGGTGTATAAAATCGGGCACACCACCATGCAATCTCCATAGACAAACATTGGCAGTAAAATGGCCTTACTGAAGAGCTCAGTAACTTTCAACAAGTCAGGTCATCAAATTTCTGCCCTGCTGGAGCAACAACTGCTCAGCCACAAAGTAGTAGGCCATACAAGCTCACAGAATGGGACCACCGAGTGCTGAAGCGCGTAGCGTGTAAAAAGCGTCTGTCCTGGTTGCAACACTCACTACCCAGTTCCAAACTGCCTCTGGGAGCAACATCAGCACAATAACCGTTAGTCGGGAGTTTTATGAAATGGGTTTCCATGGCCGAGCAGCGCACACAAGCCTAAGATCACCACGTGCAATGCCAAGCGTCGGCTGGAGTGATGTAAAGCTTGACGCCTTTGGATTCTGGAGCAGTGGAAATGTGTTCTCTGGTGTGATGAATTACGCATCACCATCTGGCAGTCCGACAGACTAATCTGTGTTTGGCGGATGCCAGGAGACCTCTACCTGTCTGAATACATAGTGCCAACTGTAAAGTTTGGTGAAAGAGGAAAAATGGTCTGCGGCCGTTTTTCATGGTTCGAGCTTGGCCCCTTGGTTCTAGTGAAGGGAAATGTTCATGCTACAACATACAATGACATTCTAGATGATTCTGTGCTTCCAACTTGGTGGCAACAGTTTGGGAAAGGCACTTTCCTGTTTCAGCATGACAAAATGCAGAAATAGTTTGTCGAGATTGGTGCAGAAGAACTTGACTGGCCTGCACAGAGCCCTGACCTCAACCCAATCAAACACCTTTGGGATGACTTGGAATGCGAACTGCGAGCCAAGCCTAATCAACCAACATCCGTGCCCGACTTCCCTAATGCTCTCGTGGCTGAATGGAAGCAAGTCCCCACAGCAATGTTCCAACATCTATTGGAAAGTGATCTCAGAACAATGGAGGCTGTTATAGTAGCAAAGGGGGCACCAACTCCATATTACTGACCATGATTTTGGAATGAGATGTTCGATGAGCAGGTGTCCACATACTACTCATGTAGTATATGTGTTAAGGACTGAAAGTTGGTTACATTTCAGAATATGGCTTTCTATTTGTAGGCTATGTGGAATAAGCCCTGAATAGCCTATGTAAGTTATCTATTTGAATTTACCAGTTTAAATTTATGAACTAATCCTCAAATAAATAGTGGAAGAAGCTGAGAGCAAAATACATCATGTAGTTACATCATTTCATACATCAATTTACAAATGCTGTGTGACCCAGACCAGGCAGTACATTTGGGGATAGATCTGCAGATTTTCAGACCTCCCCCTTTCCCATCTCGCACGACCAATGAAATGTCTCACAACGTATGTTAGGATTGACGCCAAAAAGTTTGATAGTGGCAACGAATCCCGCAAGATCTTACTAAAGTAGACGGCGATACATCCGACGGATGAGTGACCCATCTGTCTTTGAAAGCGCAATACATTTTCTCTGCTGAATTGTTCCAGGAGAAGTTTATCTCATCAGAGTGAAAAGTTAGAGCAGAGGAGCAGCGCTTCATATTGGCGAGACGCTATTTTGGCAACGTGCTGTTTTGGTAAGTCCAACTGAAATATTGAAAATGTTTGTCTCAGCCTACCTGTAACTCTGGGATATCACTGCACCTACAAAAGGTTGCTCTGATCATGGTAGGCTATTGCATAAACGTTTCAAATGAAGGAACTCTGATCATGACAATGGAGAACTTTTATGATTGCCTCTAGGTTATTGATTTAGCTTACTCTATTATTGATGTGATTTTACAATTGTTTGTATGAATTTCCATTTTCAAATACATCGACCTTTAAATGTATTTATTACTTTATATTAATCTGAAATTACTCGTGATATTATTCTACTGAATTATTTAAAATAGCCTAATACTTTACCACAATATTTTCAATCTATAGTTCTTGTTATTGAGCTTTTCATTTTTTACTTTTTAGTGTCAAATTCCACATAAACCTTGCAGTAGATGATTCGAAAATCATGTGGTGTTTTATTTCAAGGTGTTCTCAGGGAAATTTGTATTATTCTGTACTTAAATCTGTGTCACTCAATTTAGTATGATATATTACGTTACGTTAGATTATGAATGGAATAGCAGTCGTACAATATCATACATATTACCCGGTCATGCAATAGAATACGAATTGGATGACGTAATTTATCATACGTCTTGGAAGACATGTATAATTAAATACGTGTCCACAACAGAGGATCGAGTAATCGAATTGAACGGTTTATTAACCAGAACTCACAGGCTGCTGTTTTGGCCATAGCCTACTCCAAATAAATCAGTAAACAACAACAGGCTTCCAACTCTCTGTCAGGATGCAAAAAGAGAGCAAACAATAGCAAGCATGGTCTTTCAACCTGCAGTGCCTGACCTCCTGCCTCCCTCCACCAACCACAAGGACACCTGGCACCAGAACATTCCAGGCATTCCTTTGGTTGGCAGACAACAGGTTGACCGGATACTGGTAAAGTGCACCACAATAAAGGAACAACATAACTTAGGGACACACAGTTGTCTATGTGGGTCGCTACACCCCCACCCCACCTACCTCAAAGTCCCTTGTCTCCGAGGGAACACACAAAGTCTTCGGAAGCAAACCGGAGGTCTCCTTTGTCTGCACGGGCGTGATGGGGCAGAGTGTCTGTTCTTTGGAAGGTGTCTCCTAGTGTACTCCGACCCCCGGGGGAACAGCAGGGCTATCAGGGGGCTGTCGAAATGCTATCTCCGCAGGGGTGCGGATCTCCCCCAGCATGAGAAGGGCATGTGTGCATGAGGTGGCGTTCTGGACAGTGGAGTGGCACGCCATGAAGACAAGGTGCAGATGATTGTCCCAATCATGCTGGTGTTTGGCAGAGATGTTCAGCTGCTGTGCAAGCGTTTTGTTGAAGAACTCCATGAAGCCATTGCCCTGTGAGTGGAGTAGTGCGGATCTTGAGAATATCCAGCTGCTCACACATGGTGGCTAACACGCAGCACTCAAAGTTTCTGATTGTGAATGGACTCCGCAGCGCCAAACTTGCTGAACGTAACTGCTGTGAGGGCGTCCACGATGGTTTCTTCCTCTTGGTCAGGCAGAGCGTAGGCCATTTTGTAAAATAGTCCATGGCCGTGAGCACCCAGTGGTTTCCACTGTCTGGTAGGGAATGGACCAATTACATCCACTCCTACTCTCTCCATGGGCGCCCCGACTGGACGCTGTTGGAGTTGTGTGTGAGAGCGGCCTAAAGGGCTCTTTCTCGCTGTGCTCTCTCTTTCTCGCTGTGCTCTCTCTTTCTCGCTGTGCTCTTGTGCTGCCCCCAGTAAAAGCCTTGACGGAGGCGGCAGAGTTATTGTGACCCCAAAGTGTCCAGTCCCTGCTCATCCATGTATGCCCTGGAGCACAGCCTCTTGCAGTGCTTTGGGGACCGCCACCTCTCTTCTCCTGTAGCTGGCCCTTTCCATGCTTGCTGTAACACACCCGTAGTCAGCCGCAGAGCCCCGAACTTTTACCACAGCCCTTTGGTGAGAGCGTTGCCATTCAGCCATGTTGACCACCTGCAGCTCACAGCAGACAGGCACGTGACATAATATGGCACAGGCCCCCTCCTCTGTACACAGCTCTCTCACGGGCCTCTCTCCGCTCAGTGGTGGAACCTGTCTGCAGTACACGGCCGGTGGGACGTGGCATTGGAGTGGCTTATGACTGAAGCTCCTTCAACCAGCATGCGACCTTCCTGTCTGGCACTTTGAAAGACTTGAGGCACTGAAGGGGGCAGGGTGGTCAGTCCTTACCATGAAGGGCAGGCCACCCAGGTAATACTTGGAAGTGACACAGTAGCGGCACTCATGTTTGTTGAATGTCTTGCTGAAAGTCAGTCACCACTTTCTCCCCCCTCTGGCCCCACCTAGGCCAGCACCCCACCCATTCCCACATTGCTTGTGGGGGGCGAGCATGGAGGCCTCGATCAGTGCACGCTGAAGGGTGTTGAAGTCCTCCTGGCACTCCATTGTCCATATCAAGGCCTTGTCTGGAGCAGCCCTGTACAAACCTCCTGTAGTGCTGCTGGTCAATGGGGGTAGGCCAGTCTCAGACAGCCCCCACTTTGTGCTCCAAGAAATAGAACCTCTCTCCTCATGAAGTGGCACTCCACCACATGCCGTAGCACTCCCAGGGCAGACTGGAAGGAGCTGCCGTGGGCAAGGATGTCATCGAGGTAGACCGCACACTCCTTTGGTGGAGATGCCGTCCAGCATCCTGTCCATTGACCTCTCAAAAGTAGCTGGTGCGTTGCAAAGGCCCTTGAACTGCCAGTGACCTCTGCCCTCTTGGCTCTGGCCTCTGGAGATAAGGGCACCTGCCAGTAGCTGCTGCAGAGGTCCAGATCAAGCGACTCATTGACGCATGGTAGGGGTGTATGAATGCTTCCCGGTTACCTCATTCAGCCGCCTGTTCTTCTGCACAGAACCTCAGCTTACCCCCCTTTTAAGGAACCAGCCCTGGGGCTGTCTGAGGGCTCGATGAAGTCCTCTCCTGGCGTGCCATGCAGGTACAGCAGGGACGCACCTTGATGGGCAGAGTGTTGCCGGTGTCGGTCTCATGTGGGTCTGACCCACCTTATCCTCAGAGCATTGTTCAGAACTTGAACAATGACTGCCACAGATGTTCCACCTGCTATGAGTCAAGACCATCACAGTTCTTTTCCCATATATCCTTCACTGCCAACAGTGTCCTCTCCTATCTTGAGTAGCTGGGCTAGGGGGGAGGTGTCATTGAGGTAGCTGGGGGAATGTCACACTAAGCTGTGGGGGCTTAGCTATAGTGTGCAGCTGGGGGAAGGTCTCACACATATGTGGGGGAGGGGCAGGGCAGCCATGAGTATTTGGTGACTGCAGGCCCTCCCTGGAAGCTAGTGTGCCCCTGTCTAGGCCTAGCTGGAAGCCTGTGCTCCGAAGAAAGTCCAACCCCAGGGTACATGGGTACTGTACAGCTGCTACCCACACAGGATGATGCACTGTCCTGCCCCCTACCCTTTCATGGGTACCAGCTCACCTGTGACCGTGCGGGCTGAAACTGAGTCCAACCTGGTACAACGTCTGACTTCACCGGGGTTACTGTGGACTCAGGGCACCCCCTTGACAGGGATGTAACAAAAGTCCCCAACACAGTTCCTGCCCACCGACAATGCAGGCTACATCTGCTTGCAGTTGTCTGCTTTTGAGGGAAGTGGAGCCTTTCTCCCCCGTCCTGATGATAATGGGGGTTGGTAAAGAGAGCCAGGGGTCCTCCCTGCCCTGTCTTTGTGGACCCCAAGCCCTTTCCCTGGGCTCTGGGGGACATAGGGCAATTCCTGGCTCACCACACCCCCAGCAGACCATGGGGCCAGGGTGTGTGTTGCATGCGGTCTGTGGCGATATCGCACAAATTAGTTGTCATTTCAGTCACCCATACAGGCTTTCCAGGCTCTGCACCACAGCCCGCACAGTGGGTGTATCTCCAAACGCCCCCACTGTTTGCTTCTGTAATGACTTGGGATGAGTTAGCTGGGTCTGTGTGTGCAGCTTCGTAGTAGAGCATGAACTGGTATATATAACTGGTCACGTGCCAGCTCGCTCTGCACGGAGGGGGCATGTGAGCGCATGCCTGCTGAGTGATGCGTTCAATGTCATTAGCGAACACCCGTAGCGGCTCCCCTGTATCTACTACTCAGTTTGGAGCCCAGCAGCTCGGGTTGTAAGTAGTGTCCAAAGGGCCTCATTGTTCCAATTAACACCCCATAATCATGTCTGTCCTCCGGGCTAAGCAACAACAAACAGGACAAGGCATCATCCGTGAGGCACAAAGCTAGTTGAAGTCCTCCATCTTCATCCGATCACTCGTCCCCACAGCGACCGTACGTACATATCCCAACCAGAAGCCTGTAATCCATGGCAACATCCACATTGAGCTAAAGGCTCGAGCTGCCACTTTCAAGGAGTGGGACTCCTTGAAATCCGGGCACTTATTAGAAATCCCGCTATGCCCTCCGATGAACCATCAAACAGGCAAAGCGTCTATACAGGATTACGTTTGAATCCTACTTCACCGGCTCTGACGCTCAACGGATGTGGCAGGGCTTAAACTATTACGGACTACAAAGGGAAACTCAAATGTGAGCTGCCTAGTGTCGCGAGCCTACCAGAAGAGCTAAATGCCATTTTATGCTCGCTTCGAGGCATGCAACACTGAAGCGTGCACGAGAGAACCAGCTGCTCTGGATGACCGTGATAACGCTCTCGATAGCCGATGTGAGCAAGACCTTTAAACAGGTCAACATTCACAAAGCCGTGAGGCCAGATGGATTACCAGGACTTGTACTCAAAGCATGCGCGGACCAACTGGCAAGTGTCTTCACTTACTTTTTCAACCTCTCCCTTAATGAGTCTGTAATACCTACATGTTTCAAGCAGACCACCATAGTCCCTGTGCCCAAGGAAGCGAAGGTAACCTGCCTAAATGATAACCGCCCAGTAGCACTCACGTCGGTAGCCATTAAGTGCTTGAAAGGCTGGTCATGGCTCACATCAACAGCATCCTCCCGGATACCATAGACCCACTCCAATTCGCATACCGCCCCAACAGATCCACGGATGATGCAATCTTAATCACATTCTACACTGAACATTCCCACCAGGACAAAAATAAACCCTTTGTGAGAATACAGTTCATTATCCCCCCCCCAATGCATAGTCACTTCACCCCTACCTACATGTACAAATTACTTCAACTAACCTGCACCCCCACACACTGACTCAGTACCCCCTGTGACTCAGTACCCCCTGTACAGTATATAGCCTCGTTATTGTTAGATGTTTTTATTTGAAACATTTGGTAAATATTTTCTTTACTATCTTATTGAATTGCACTGTTGGTTAAGGGCTTGTAAGTAAGTATTTCACGGTAAGGTCTACACTTGTATTCGGCGTATTGTACACCACGAAACCTGCATGCAATTTTTAGTAGCTTTACAACGGAGTTGCTTACTTGCTTCGGAAAACCCCCCTGCAACTAATTTTCAACTTGGTTGTATCCAGTTTAAACTTTGAAACTTTGCGAAACTAATTGTAAGTAACAACCTATCAAAACAAACATGTCACATGATCCATTCGAAGGTTCGGAATTCCGACCCAGTTGTCATGTCAACACAGCCGTCAGTGCTGCGCAACCTGGAATCAGGGCTGACAGAACAGACGAGCACAGTGGTATAAACATTATTGGCGTCATGGTTTATGTATATGGTTTAGCAATCAATAACTAATTTTGAGGTGATCCTAAACCTCTCACTGAACAGTTTCAACTGAAATTTTCCAACATGAACTGTGCTAGCTATCTTAGTTCGTTGCTAGCTTGGTTAGCACGTTCCTAGCTAGCTATGTTGGTGTTTTGCAATGTCATTTTGGCTAGCTAGCTAAATTATACAGGCTACAGGTCTGTATCCTTGCTGTTACAATAACCAAACGTTGGAGAAACAAATAATTTGTGAAACCAAGATGTAATGCAGCAGATGACATTCGGTGGGTTCTGAATTCTCAAACAAGCAGCTTCAATTTGATTGGCCGTTGCATGCAATTTGGGTTTGAGTCTCTTCATGTAACAGCAAAATTGCTTGATGTCACTTGCAACTGGAAATAAAATGGCGTGAGCGTTACTTCGTGTAACCCAAGCCTAAGGCGCGGTAGATCTGTACTATGTACACCATTTCTTATGTTTTGCCGTTCTTAGGTTTCGATTTTGCGCCTTTTGTACACCAGCTGAAAATACAATATTTTTGGTTATAGAAAATATATTTCAGTGGTTTAGATGGTACCATGATTCTCCACACAATGAATGCCTGTTTTGTCACACAAACAGAAATTGGGCGAACTACTGAAATTGAAGCAATCAGGAAATGACGGAATTCTGCATATTGCACCTTAAAGCCTGCAGTGCCCGGCCCTCTGCCCGAACCCGCGTCGCAAGGTTAAGTTTAGAATAAGAGTTAGAGGAATGTTAGTTAAAATGCTGCAATTGTCCTTGATTCAAACATGCAACCTGTTGGATTGCTAGACTGTGACCGATTACTCCTCCCCGACCAACCATTCTACTTCAGACAAACGAAACTAGACCATTAGTATGTATCGTATGTCTTGGAGGTGCTCAGAAATACGTAAAGTATACTATGTTTTTTATGGTTCTGAGGCCAGGCGTTAGGGCCTTTCATTTATTGCCTTTGAGTGACAAGTCCAATCGAATCACATACACATATTTAGCAGATGTTATTGCGAGTGTAGCGGAATGCTTCTGTTCCTAGCTCCAAAAGTGCACTAGTATCTAACAATACACACATCTAAAAGTAAAATAATGGATTCAAGAAATCTATATATTAGGACGAGCAATGTCGGAGTGGCATTGACTAGAATACAGAATAGATGCATGAAATGAGTAAAACTGCATGTAAACATTATAAAAGTGACCAGTGACTCCATGTCTGTACATAGGGCAGAAGCCTCTAAGTTGCATTTTTGATTAACTGATTGGTTGCTGGCTAGTGATGGCTATTTAAGTCTGATGGCCTTGAGATAGAAGCTGTTTTTCAGTCTCTCAGTCCCAGCTTTAATGCACCTGTACTAACTTCACCTTCTGGATGGTAGCGGGGTGAACTGGCCGTGCCTCAGGTGGTTGTCCTTTTTTTCCTTCCTGTGTAATTGTGGTTAAGTGTCCTGGAGGGCAGGCGATGTGTCCCTGGTGATGTGTTGGGCAGACCGCACCACCCTCTGGAGAGCCCTGCGGTTGTGAGAAGTGCAGTTGCAATACCAGGCAATGATGCTGCCCGACAGGATGCTCTCAATTGTGCATCTGTAAAAGTTTGTTAGGGTCTTGGGGGCCAAGCCAAATTTCTTCAGCCTCCTGAGGTTGAAGAGGTGCTGTTGCGCCTTCATCTAAATGTCTGTGTGGGTGGACCATTTCAGATTATTATTGATGTTTACGCCAAGGGACTTGAAGCTTTTCACCTTCTCCACTGCGGTCCAGTAGATGTGGATGGAGGCGAGCTCCCTCTGCTGTCTCCGGAAGTCGACGATCAGCTTCTTCGTTTTGAGAGGTTATTTTCCTGGCACCACTCTGCCAGGGCCCTCACCACTTTGCTGTAGGATGTTTCGTAATTGTTGATAATCAGGCCTACTACTGTTGTGTCGTCAGCAAACTTTATGATTTGAATTGGAGGCGTGTGTGGCAAAGCAGGCGTGGGAGTACAGGAGAGGGTTGAGCATGCCCCTTTGTTGGGCCCCTGTATTGAGGATACGTAGTGGTGGTGTTTCCTTCCTTCACCACCTGGGGAGTGGCCTGTCAGGAAGTCCAGGACCTAATTGCACAGGGTGTGAGAGTTCAGACCCAGGGCCCTGAGTTTAGTGATGAGCTTGGGGAGTACTATGGTGTTGAATGCTGAGCCATAGTCAATTGAACAGCATTCTAACATGGGTATTCCTCTTGTCCAGATGGGATAGGGCGGTGCAATGGCGATTGCGTCGTCTGTGGATCTGTATACAAATTGAAGTGGGTCTAGGGTATCCGGTAATGTGGAGGTGATTGGATCCTCAACTAGCCTCTCAAAGCACTTAATGATGACAGAATTGAGTGCTACGGGGTGATATTCGTTAGTTAAGCTACCTTTGTTTCTGTACCCAAGAAAGCAATGGTGGACATTTTGAAGCAAGTGGGGACAAGTGTCCGTAGACACTCCAGCCAGCTCGTCTGCTCATGCTCTGAGGACTCGACTAGGGATGCAGTCTGGGCGGGCAGCCTTGCGAGGGTTAACACACTTACATGTCTTACTCACGTTGGCCACGAAGTCCACGTTGAGACTGGTGTTTTGCGGGAACTATTTAATGAAGCTGCCAGTTGAGGACTTGAGGCAACTGTTTCTCAAACTATTCGCTAATGTACTTGTCCTCTTGCTCAGTTGTGCACCGGGGCCTCCCTCTCCTCTTGCTGTTCTGGTTAGGGCCGGTTTGCGCTGTTCTGTGAAGGGAGTAGTACACAGCGTTGTATGAAATATTCAGTTTCTTGGAAATTTCTCGCATGGAATACCCTTTCTTTCTCAAAACAAGAATAGACTGACGAGTTTCAGAAGAAAATTCTTTGTTTCTGTCCATTTTGAGCCTGTAATTGAACCCACAAATGCTGATGCTCCAGATACTAGTCTAAAGGACAGTTTTCTTGCTTCTTTAATCAGGACAACAGTTTCAGCTGTGCTAACATAATTGCAAAAGGGTTTTGTAATGATCAATTAGACTTTAAACTTGGATTAGCTAACACAACGTGCCATTGCAACACAGCAGTGATGGTTGCTGATAATGGTCCTCGGTACGCCTATGTAGATATTCCATTAAATTTTAATCGTTTCCAGCTACAATCGTCATTTACAACATTAACATTGTCTACACTGTATTTCTAATTAATTTGATGGACAAAAAAGCTTGTCTTTCAATAACAAGGACATTTATAAGTGACCCCAAACTTTTGAATGGTATATAGCTAGATATATAACATTTTACCCCCCTTTTCTCCCCAATTTCGTAATATCTAATTGGATTGAAGTGCCTGATGTAAGTCATCCCGACTTTGCCGCCTCTGACGCATTCTAAAACCATTATATAGTCTAATGGATTTGATTTCCTTTACCAGCATGAACGACGACAATGACCGTTTATAATGAAAACGATTTCTATTAATTTTCTAGTCTTCTATTCTTGGGATTTTAGAGTTGTAGGATTTTATTTGTGTTTTTTGTTTTTACCCCGTTTTCTCAAATTTCGTCATCCCGTTGGTAGTTCCAGTCTTGTCCCATCGCTGCAACTCCCTACAGACTCGTGAGGCGAAGCTCGAGAGCTGTGCGTCCTCCGAAACGACCCTGCCAAGCCGCACTGCTTCTTGACACAATGCACACTTAACCCGGTAGGCAGCTGAACCAATGTGTCGGAGGAAACACCGTACACCTGGTGACAGTGTCGGCGTGCATGCGCCCGGCCCGACACAGGAGATGCTAGAGCTCGATAATACAAGGACAACCCAGCCGGTTAAACCCTCCCCTAACCTGGACGACATTGGGCTGATTGTGCGTCGCCTCATGGGTCTTATGGATACCGGGCTGCGACACAGCCCGGTATCGAACCAGGATCCGTAGTAACACAGCTCGCCCTGGGAAGCAGTGCCTAACATGGAACCCAAACCGGCTGCGCTATTGTGCAAACATTTATTTTGTTCCCCTACACCAAACGCGATCACGACACGCAGGTTAAAATATCAAAACAAACTCTGAACCAATGACATTAATTTGTGGACAGGTCGAAAAGCATTAAACATGTATGGAAATTTAGCTAGTTAGCTTGCACTTGCTAGCTAATTTGTCCTATTTAGCTAGCTTGCTGTTGCTAGTTAATTTGTCCTGGGATATAAACATTTGTAAGTCGCTCTGGATAAGAGCGTCTGCTAAATGACTTAAATGTAAATGTAATTTAGTTGTTATTTTACCTGAAATGCACAAGGTCCTCTACTCTGACAATTAATCCACACATAAAACGGCCAACTGAATCGTTTCTAGTCATCTCTCCTCGTTCCAGGCCTTTTCATCTTTGAAATAATATGGTGATAGGCATCTACACTTTCATAGTATTACCACGACGACCGGCAAAAAAAAATCTTTCAATCACCCGCGTGGGTATAACCAATGAGGAGATGGCACATGGGTACCTGCTTCTATAAACTAATGAGGAGATGGGAGAGGCAGGATTTTCAAGAGGATTTGCGTCAGAAATGGGAATGACTTCTATTTTAGCCCTTGGCATCGCAGACGCTCGTTGGCGCATGCGCAATAATTGAATAGCATGGATTTCTACATTTATTTTAAGACAGGCAAGCGACGTGTCTGGTCTGGTCAGCATGTTAGACCGCTGCGCCACTCAGGAGGCCCCTGTTGAATTTCTTCTTAATGAGCTTGATCCATAATCAGTTGGACATGAGTAGTGCCATAAGTAATGAAACACAGGTGATTGAACAGGAAGTCCAATTAATACTGTAACACTAATAGTAATCTTCACTCTTCACGCTATTTTATTGGGCATCCAGAACCTAAGGACGGTCTTGAGCAGAAGTCTTAGGTCAGCACTTTTCCCTGTCCAGACACTGACTACAGGCAATGGAGCTGGTTGGTGTTACAGTAGGTTATGTAAAATTCCCAGGTTTTCCAGAAATCCCATTTGTAATAATCCTGAAATCAGGAGAAAATAAGCAGGAAATCTGGAATCTTCCCATGTGGATAAAAACCAACACATTATTTCACCTTTTATTTAACCAGGTATCCCAGTTGAAAACAAGTTCTCATTTACAACTGCGACCTGGCCAAGATAAAGCAAAGCAGTGCGACAAAAAACAGAGTTACACACGGGATAAACAAAAGTACAGTACAGATTTATGGAAAACAAACTTATTATTATGGTTTGATATGACATGACTCGGCTACAGTCACAGTTGGCAACTGAAACTGTTATGAGGCATGGGCCCTGGTCAAAGGTAGTGCACTATATTGGGAATAGGGTGCCATTTGGGATGTACTTTGTTGAGAGGTGTGGGTTACTGGGTTGTTACTAGCCTTATCACAGTCCTGTCCTATGAGCTTCCTGATGCTATTGACAAGCAGTAGTATTGTCCATGTACATCATGGACCCAGTTTTTATTTATTTGGTATTCATTTTTTATTTTTTTTATTCTCCTAACTCATGTTTCCCCCAGCTGTCAGTCAACAGTGTGTCACATTTACCAAAAGCTCCAAGTGTGACTCTACTCTGAGTAAGATTAGATGTTGTGTTCATACACACGTTATCCAGTTTGGCCCCATCATTCTCCTTTCATTATGTCCTTTGTATTTAACTGCAGTCCCCTCCGTGTTGTACACCGGTTTGTCATCCTGGTGATTCATTGTGCGTCCCAAATGGCACCCTATTCCCTATATAGTGCTCTACTTTTGCCCAGAGCCTGGTCAAAAGTAGTGCACTACATAGGGAAAAGGGTATACTTTGGAATGTGTATACCTTATGTGCTGTGGATTATCTCATCCTAATGGCCTCGAGTGAAGGTGAATGACCCCATGGCCATGTAAAAGTGTTTGCTTATTGCTAGCAACGGTCCCCCAAATTGTCAGAGTACATCTCTCCCAGCCAGGTATTCCAGGTATGCATATGTGACTTAACCCTTAGATGAAAGGAGCATTGGTATTGGAGTACTTTGGATGGAACCAATATTCCTGTGGGCCTCCTGGGCCCATGTTGTTAAGGGTTAACACAGTTAAATAGTCTTATGTATGGAAATAGCCACGTTTATGTGGGTTTGCAATAACAGTGATACATTTTTAGTGGTTTGTCTTCTATCAGCTATTGCAAGCATTTTTATTTGCCTGCTTTTTATTATGCCGTGGTTCTTTTTATTGATATTGGTTTTTAAAGGGTATGAACCTTACTTTGACCATGTCGAATGTGAGGTATGAAGCATGACTGACTCGGGGCCATGCAAAACATCATAGCTCAAATAAACTGAATATACATTCTGCAATGTGTCCACTGATAAAGCACCAATGTGCCTATCTTGGTGTTCCAATAAATAATTAATGAAACACAGGTCTGGCTGTGTTTTTGCTGATAGTGGCCCAATGTTATTATTTCATAGATGGCAAGCAACATGGCATCCTGATGATGGATTACAGAACATGCATCCCAAATGGCACCCTATTCCCTATATAGTACACTACTTTTGACCAGAGCCCATGGATCATTTGGGACACGGATAGAAGAATGCATTCAGAAAAACAACAGTTCTGTAGTTAAGGGCAACCTTTTGATGTTCGTGCTATGCTTAGAGGGAACTGTTTGTCGAATTTGTGTACAGAATAACAACTAACAGTTGTTTTTTTTCCCTGTCTTGATGGTTTATACAGCAAAAAGGGACTTTGTTGGTTATTATAGGCCTTGCACATCCTGTCAATTAAATGTTTTCTCAGACAGGAACCATTTATGTTAATTCCTGTGGCTGATGGAAAGTCAATACAAGCAACACAACTGTTTTCATTCTCTAGTCCTCACCAAGCACATGTTTAGATTCCACCTGAGGTTATACTCCAATTTTGTTTGCATCAGTTTCTCCTCATTTTCGTTTTGATTTCCAACTGAAGAGAAGCTAATGAATAAAACAAAGTATTTAACTTTTAATCGAGACCATGTGTTCTTCCTTGATAGATGTGTTTAACGTGATGTTGTGTTAGTTGAACAAAGACTCAGACTTCTTTTGGAAGTAAGCCATCATTTGACAGGCTAAATAGAGTAACATAATATGGACTTTTGAGAATCAAACGGAAAAAGAGGACAAAATTGGAAATCGGACGCCTTTGGGCATTTATTGTGTTTTATCATCGGTCATTTAAAAATAAATCAGGCTGGAGCAACTATATACTTATTAATTCAATCAATAAACAAATGAACCAATTACTCTCAATCCATGTGAAGATGTGCAGCTCTGTTTGTCCTTAGACAAATAATGTTTTCCTACCTTAACTAATTTTATCCATGCAAACAGAAGAAAAAAGGAGGGATGCTCACAAACCCAGCCCCAGGGGTAGCCAGTGGTGATTCCTCCGACGAGCAAGCATCAGGATTCCTAAACAGAGGCAGGCCTTGGTCCTCCACTGCCCCTCCTATGGCAAAGGCAGCCCAACACAGAGTACAGTGAGTTGGCTTCTCTCTGATTTTGTTTACCCTCCCCTTTTCTGTTGCACATACAATAAACATTAAGTCATTAAGAAAGTATGTACCTTTTTTAAAACATATTTTTTTTTGTGTTGACATGAATGTAAAATGTAACACGGCGCATGGTGATGTAATCATTGAAATCTGTCATTGTCTGTCCACTGCAGGGCAGAAATGGCATCTTTATAAACTTGGCAAAAAATAAACTTCCTCCCACTGTCAACTGCATTTACTTTCAGCAAACTTAACATGTAAATATTTTTATGAACATAAGATTCAACAACTGAGACATAAACTGAACAAGTTCCACAGACCTGTGACTAACAGAAATGGAATGTGTCCCTGAACAAAGGGGGGGTCAAGATCATAAGTCATTAAGTACTGCAGTGCATCTCCTCCTCATGGACTGCACCAGATTTGACAGTTATTGATGTGAGATGTTACCCCACTCTTCCGCCAAGGCACCTGCAAGTTCCCAGACATTTCTGGGGGGAATGGCCCTAGCCCTCACCCTCCGATCCAACACTTCCCAGACGTGCTCAATGGGATTGAGATCTGGGCTCTTCGCAGGCTATGGCAGAACTCTGACATTCCTGTCTTGCAGGAAATCACGCACAGAACGAGCAGTATGGCTGGTGGCATTGTCATGCTGGAGGGTCATGTCAGGATGAGCCTGCAGGAAGGGTACCGCATGAGGGAGGAGGATGTCTTCCCTGTAATTCACAGCGTTGAGATTGTTGTTGTTATTGCAGCCAATCTCAGTCCGATGATGCTGCGACACTCCGCCCCAAACCATGACGGACCCTCCACCTCCAAATCAATCCCGCTCCAGAGTACAGGCCTCGGTGTAACGTTCATTCCTTCAATGACAAACGTGAATCCGACCATCACCCCTGGTGACACAAAACCGCGACTCGTCAGTGAAGAACACTTTGCCAGTCCTGTCTGGTCCAGCAACGGTGGGTTTGTGCCCATAGGCAACGTTGTTGCCGGTGATGTCTGGTGAGGACCTGCCTTACAACAGGCCTACAAGTCCTCAGTTCAGCATCTCTCAGCCTATTGCGGACAGTCTGAGCACTGATGGAGGGATTGTGCATTCCTGGTGTAACTTGGGCAGTTGTTGCCATCCTGCACCTGTCCCACAGGTGTGATGTTTGGATGTACCGATCCTGTGCAGGTGTTGTTACATGTGGTCTGCCACTGTGAGGACGATCAGCTGTCCGTCCTGTCTCCTTGTAGCGCTGTCTTAGGCGTCTCACATTACGGACATTGTAATTTAGTGCCCTGGCCACATCTGCAGTCCTCATGCCGTCTTGCAGCATGCCTAAGGCACATTAACACAGATGAGCAGGGACCCTGTGCATCTTTCTTTTGGTGTTTTTCAGAGTCAGTAGAAAGGCCTCTTTAGTGTCCTAGGTTTTCAGAACTTTGACCTTAATTGCCTACCGTCTGTAAGCTGTTAGTGTCTTAACGACCGTTCCACAGGTGTATGTTCATTAATTGTTTATGGTTAATTGAACAAGCATGGGGAACGGTGTTTAAACCCTTTACAATCAAGATCTGTAAAGTCATTTGGATTTTTACAAATTCTTTGAAAGACAGGGTCCTGAAGAAATAGGGACAAACGTTTTTGCTGAATTTATATATAGATCCCATATGGTATTGATCTCTAGTTCTCCCCATTGTTCTAAGGTGTTAGAGGGGGCAAAGGAGGGATTTCTGTCAACAGGAAGCAGGAATGATATTGGTGTAAGGTCAAAATAGACTTTAATTTGCTTCCAGATTCGGACCGTGCTGTGTATAATAGGATTGTCACTATAAAGTGACATCAACATGACAGGTGACAAAACCAGTGCCAATAGAGAATTGGGGGCAATCCTCACGCTCCATACTAAGCCAACTGGATGACGGAAATGCATCATCCAGCAAAAACATAACAGCACAGAGGTTAGCAGCCCAATAGTAAAATAGAACATTTGGGAGAGACAATCCTACTTCCATCTTGGAATTAGAGGTGTTTTTACCTATCCTGTGTGTTTTATAATCCCAGATGAATGGATTGATAATTGAGTCCAGTTTAATGAAAGGACTTAGGTATGAATACTGGGATGTTCTGGATTAGGTAAAGCAGTTGTGGGAGGAAGACTATTTTAATGGCATTAATTCTTCTGAGCAATGAAATTGGGCGAGTTCTTAAATTGTATGTTTGTCTTGAGTTTTTGCATCAGAGGGGTGAAATTCTCTTTAAATACTGAGGGGTATTGTTTGGTAACTACATGCAGTGCCTTGCAAAAGTATTCATCCCCCATTAAGTTTTTCCTATTTTGTTGCATTACAACCTGTAATTTAAATAGATTATTATAATGTCATGTAATGGACATATACAAAATAGTCCAAATTGGTGAAGTGAAATAGATTTTAAAACATATTTTAAAAATATAAATAAAAATGAAAAGTTGTGCATTCATATGTATTATCCCTTTTGCTATGAAGCCCCTAAATAAGATCTGGTGCAACCAATTACCTTTAGAAGTCACATAATTAGTTTGTTTGCACACAGGTGGACTTTATTTGTCACATGATCTCTGTCTGTCTGTGTGTGTGTGTGTGTGTGTATATATATACACCTGTTCTGAAAATCCCCACAGTCTGCAACACCACTAAGCAAGGGGCACCATGAAGACCAATGAGCTCTCCAAACAGGTCAGGGACAAAGTTGTGGAGAAGTACAGATCAGTGTTGTGCTAGAAAATAATATGAGAAACTTTGAACATCCCACGGAGCACAATTTTAAATCCATTATTAAAAAATGGGAAGAATATGGAACCACATCAAACCTGCCAAGAGGGCCACCCACTAAACGTCATGGATCAGGCAAGGAGGGCATTAATCAGAGAGGCAACAAAGAGATAAAAGATAACCCTGAAGGACCTGCAAAGCTCCACAGCTGAGATTGGAGTATTTGTCTACAGGACCACTTTAAGCCGTACACTCCACAGAGCTGGGCTTTATGGAAGAGTGGCCAGAAAATAGCTATTGCTTGAAGAAAAAAATAAGCAAACACGTTTGGTGTTTGCCAAAATGCATGTGGGAGACACCCCAAACTTATGGAAGAAGGTACTCTGGTCAGATGAGGGTACAATTGAGGTTTTTGGCCATCAAGGAAAATACTATGTCTGGCGCAAACCCAACACCTCATCACTCCGAAAACACCACTCCCACAGTGAAGCATGGTGGTGCAGCATCATGCTGTGGGGATGTTTTTCCATCGGCAGGGACTGGTAAACTTTTCAGAGTTGAAGGAATGATGGATAGTGCTAAATACAGGGACATTTGAGGGAAACCTGTTTGTCTTCCAGAGATTTGAGACTGTCACCGAGGTTCACCTTCCAGCAGGACAATGACCCTAAGCATACTGCTAAAGCAACACTCGAGTGGGTTAAGGGGAAACATATTTAAATGTTTTGGAATGGCCTAGTCAAAGCCCAGACCTCAATCCAATTGAGAATCTATGGTATGACTTAGACTGTTGTACACCAGCGGAACCCATCCAACTTGAAGGAGCTGGAGCAGTTTTGCCTTGAAGGGGCAAAAATCCCAGCAGCTAGACGTGCCAAGCTTATAGAGACATACCCCAAGAGACTTGCTGTTGTAATTGCTCCAAAAGGTGGCTCTACAAAGTATTGATTTTTGGGGGGGGGGGGGTGAATAGTTATGCACGGTAAAGTTTTTCTTTTCTTGTCACAATCAAAAATATTTTGATCAAATGATACAACCCCCCAAAAAAAAAAAAAAAAATAGAGATATTTTAATTCCAGCAAAATAGGAAAAATGTCAAGAGGGGTGTATACTTTCGCAAGCCACTGTATAGGAGAATGTCATCTGTGTATAGTGAAATCCTATTATAGCCGTATATCGCCTGAGCGAGAGATTCAATGATTAGAGCAAAAAACAGAGGCAACAGCGCACAACCTTGCTTTGTCCCTATATAAAGGTTAAATCGTGGTGACAAAGTTTGGTACGTGGGTATTCTCACACAGGGGTTACTATATAAAAGCTGGATCCATTTTGTGAACCCATCTCCAATATTACATTTCTGTCGGACCTTGAATAGATAGGACCACTCAACTTGGTCAAAGTCCTTTTCGGCGTCCAAAGATATAACGACAAGGTTGAAGAGGCTCCTGGGATTGAAGAATGAGTTTCTGTTAGGGATAAAGAAGACCGCATATTTTAGAAAGGCCTTTTATTGTCCCCAGCACAAGGTGCACCTGTGTAATGATTGTGCTGTTTGATCAGCTTGATATGCCACCTGTCAGGTGGAAGTATTATCTTGGAAAAGGAGAAATGCTCACTAACAGGGATGTAAACAAATTCGTGCACAAAATTTGAGAGAAATACACTTTTTGTGCGTCTGGAAAATTACGGGGATATTTTATTTCAGCTCATGAAACATGGAACTGAAATTTTACATGTTGCATTTTAAAATATTTTTGTTAGTATACTTGCAGAGTAATAATACATTAACTTTTTGTAGATAGACTGCATTGACGTTGGGGCCAATCAAGCTTCTTTTGTTAGATTCATTTAATGTCACTAACATGTTTACCCAGAGCTCAAGCTAAATCCTTCCCCTTCTTGTGATGCTTTTGTTTGCTGACAGGGCATGTCAATGTCATGTTTTGAGTGTGTCATGCCATGTCTGTGAGGTAATAACCCAATGGCAAAGGCTGTGTCCCAAATGGCACCCTATTCCCTATACAGTTCACTACTTTTGACCAGGGCCTCAACTAAAAACACATTTCAAAGCCCCTCAGTTACCCTGAACTGACACCGCTCTCACAACACCAAAAGAGCAAGAGGGCTTTACAACACGCCACATCAAATACACAGCTGTATTGACATCATTATTAATCCCATGTGATGTTACGTGGCATTGTGTGGATTTGGGATATGAATTGTATTAAATTCTAATAAAGGCTATGCTCAAGTTCTTTGTTTGAGGCTTGAAAGCCACTGCCATTGAACCGTAGAGTACAACGAGTTTTTTTTGCAAAGTTTTTTTTTGAAGCAGATTAATGAAACTAAATGCGGCATGAGCTTTCATCCTCTGCTCAAAGGTATAACTGCCTTTCCTGTTTCCCAGTGGAACTGGTAGTTGTTAATCATCAAATCCTTTTGCTTAATACCACCAGTACTTGTTGTTAAGCTGGAGAGTAGTCCAACAAGCCCTTCTGGCATCTCGTGGAGGTAACATTCATGGTTTTCTACCCTGTGCCACTCTCACGTTCATCCTCAGGGGGCACCGGCTGCAGCTCCATATTGCTGCAGCTCCATATTGCTGCAGCTCCATATTGCTGCAGCTCCATATGGCTGCAGCTCCATATGGCTGCAGCTCCATATGGCTGCAGACTGACGGCCCCGTGTTTATACCAGCGTTAGGCATCTAACGTCTCAAAACAGGCAGGATAAAAACACGTGTACTTGTCCCAACTCCTCTATTTGAGACCATGGTGGTGATTAACACATTCCACACATGGATATACAATGACCAAGGCATCTGTCGGACCTACTGAGTACAGTATGTGGGTGTTGTCCTTATTTAGCTATTCTAATGACTTAGATTAGATACGCAGGGATGCAAATGTTGGCCAGCTAGAGCTAGATTGAGCACGTACTGTGATCCAGAAAACTTTGAGTAGTCAAATATGGTGATTATTCTTTTTGTTGAATATTTTTTTTGGGGTTGCTTATTTGCTCTAAATTTGACTTTTGACTCTGTCACAGAAATGTGGTCGGGGGGCTGAAAAGGTGTCTGAGTGCCATTTCTGTTCAAGCCTGTGCTGGAAAATAAACATGGGAGGTATTTCCCCTAAATCATCAGGAAAAGGAAGTTGCAGTTATTTTCTAATATTTCCTTAACTACCTCTACAGCTTGGCCTTCCAAAGCTAAACTAGGTGTATAAGAATAACAAGCTCAAAACTTGCAAAAGTAATGATTGTTAAAAATCATCCATTGATTCACAATTGTTTTTATGGTTGATAAGGTCTACTGATTTGGCTCGACACCAGGGTGTATTCATTATACCGATTCTGTTGCAAAGAGGTTTGTACGCTTGCAACAGGAAATGTTTACTCCAAACTGAGAACATTTTGCAACAAAAACAAGCATTTCTATTGGACAGATTCCGGTAGGTCCCTTCCCATTTTCATTCCGTTTGCTCTGTTTGGTTCTTTTAACGGTTTACGTTGCGAGACGTAATAAATACACCCCAAATGGTGGATTAGATTAAAGAGAAAAGTATATAAAGACAGGAATCACATTTCGATTTCATCTGTAATATGTGAAGCCAAACAGCCATTAGCTGTGTCCCTATTCCCTTTATAGTCTGCTATGGACCCTGGTCAAAAGTACTTCACTACGTATGGAATAGAATGCCATTGGGGATGTGGCCTATAAAAGTGAAGAGCATTATCAAAACAATTTTCAATAAAGTAATTCTATCCTTTACAGAAATATGGGGGATGTGCAGCTCGTGACTACAACGCGTATCTCCAAGACCAGCTTGACATTAGGCCGCGGTTCTCCAAGTCCGGAGTCTCCAACCTTCACTCTTCCACCCCGCAATGCCCGGGTCAGCCCAGGAGAGACCGCACGCCTTGATGGGAAGGTAGGAATCGCTCTCTCAAAGCCTGTCCCAATTCGCTCCCTGTATCCCTTCCCCTTGGTCCTATCTTCGTTTATGTTAGCATTTCTGAATAGGTATAACCAGTGTAGTGGTAAGGCTTCCACCATATCTGCAAACATTGAAAGATTAGGACCATAAGGAAGAGAGTGATCCAATTTGGGAATGGACCAAAAATGTAATGTTTTTCCTCCCTCCTGACTTTGTACCAGTTATATGTTTATCTTCAACCCACCCGAGTGTGCGTGAGCTGAGCATGTTGTATAACCTTCATTGTGTTTGGAGTAGAGGTGCTGAAGTGTACTTTGTTGCCTTGGGTTAAGGTCTTGTGTTGACCCCCACCCCACCTCCTGTTAACCTCCTGTTAGAAGGCCCAAGGCTCCTACTGTGCTGTTTCTGAGCTCTCCTTGGCATCCCTCTCTGAGTATCACTGTCTGTTTGGACTTGGCCCAATCCCAAATCGACCCCTACACCCTATGCACTTGTGGAGATGAGCAATATGGTGAAAACTCCACCTAGCCTATCCAAGGGGCAAGGTGGAGATATTGCCATATCACTAACACCTATAATATCTTTTCGTATCTCCACGTGCGTAGGGATTGATTTGGAATTGGGCATCAGTGTCCAATTTATCAGCTCACCCAGTGTGGTCATGGGTGAGCAACCAGGCTTTTTACAAAACAAATGACAGTCTCAGAATGCTTTTCCCAACGTACTTGAGGCTGGCAGACGGTACTGTCAAGTCTTGATTTATCGCAAAGGTCCTTTTGGCAAAGATTGCTTGAATTTCCATTTTCCAAATGATTAATGGATGGTGACTTGTTATCCTTAAAAATACATTTTTGCCCAATATGTTTTGAAGTTAACCAAACATTTAAATCATTGATGCGTAGGCTATGCTTTTTTAAAAATACACTTAAAAAATGGGAAAAAAGAGATCCATGTTGATCGGGATTAAGTTAGAGGTTTATCATGGGTGAAATGCTAGTCAGGAAGAATAATGTAATTTATGCCATTTAGCAAACACTTTTATCCAAGCAATTTAGTCATGTGGGCATAAGTGTTTATATTGGTGGCCACAGTGCGACTCGAACCCACTATCCTGGATGTGCTAGTGCCGAACTCTACACAGGACCACAATGCTTTTCTCCAATACATTTGATTTCCTAACTATATCTCCAGAGTGTAGGTCATTGGTTTTGTGATCTTGATTTGTTATCCACCAAAAATGCACGATTGAAATGTTACTCTGTCCACTGCACATGTCGTCAGCATGGCCAGTCAGTTAAGCTAGACAAACTCTCTACAGTGGCTTTGCTCTGTGTTTGGAACCTTTTCATCATGTACCCGTGTCATGTTTTGACACTCCCCTAAGGGTCGGTTCTGCTCCTCAGATGTCCCGGTCTCAGTTCCTGTCAAGTCTCCCCACTGCGTTCCATGTAAAAGGGATAGTTCACACACAAAATAAATGACATTGGTTCACTTACATTGTAAGCAGGCAGTCAATACTTTGGTTATGTTTACCTTACTGCTCTCTTCAAATGCTAATGAGTCCTCTTTAAAGGGGAAGTTCAGAATTTTACAACTTGATGTTCGATGGTTCCTCACCCTGAAAGTAGTCTACGGGCCAGAAGAAACTGTAATCCATGGTTCGGTTTTAACAACATGAAGGCAGTGTTATGGCCCTGCTGTGTGTGGGATCGCTCTTCGATTGGAAAGGATGTGTGACTAATGAGACTGTGGTGTTACAGAAAGCAGGCTCCTGTCGCTTTGAGTTCACCTCCACCGTACACATGGTTTTCATTCGGCTTCCCTGTCTCTGCTTTGAGTCTAATGTGAAGTAATGGAGTCATTTCTGGGGCTCATGGTAAAAATCCAAATTGCATCCTCTTTATGAAACGATAAAGGAAAGCTGGGTTCCCCAACTGGCGGCCCGCGGGTCAAAACCATGTGTATGGTGGACCCCCATGTTTTGTGGACATAAGATAGAAAAACACCAGGAAATCAGCTCCAAGTGATTTTCAAATCTGTTCAAGTATTCCCACGCATATTAGAGACATTCTGTATGTGATCGTATACAAATAATAATAATTGATTGGATTTATATAGCGCTTTTCTACAAACTGAGGAACTGCTAAGCACTTTTTACATAGTAGGGGGAAACTGACCTCATCCACCATCAATGTGTAGCACCCACCTCAGGGATGCACGGTGACCATTTTCGTGCCAGAATGCTCACCACACATCCGGTGAGGAGTGATATATGCCGATTAGGTGGGCATGATGGAATGTGGCCAGGTTGGGAATTTAGCCTTGATACCGCTGTGAACTCCCCTACTCTTACAATAAGTGCCATGGGATTTTGAATGGCACCAGCTTTAATGTCCTATCCGAAAGACTGCACCCTACGCAGGGCAATGTCCTTAAATGTAATCCAGGTGTGAAACGATTGTTTTAGTCAAATATTCTATCTGTTTAGTCAGTCAATTTGCAGCCCCACCGTCCGCTCAAGAAACATTTGCCCCGCATCTGTATCTAGTTAATGATCCCTGCAGTAAAGTCTTCAAGAAGGAGAGAGAATTCGGAAGGAACTGTTAACAGGCGTTTGCCGACAATTTAAAGTCAATAAATAATGCCTATCAACCAATCAGCATCCAGGATCTGAACTACCCGTTTCCAAAGTTGATTCAACTAAACCAGGCTGGACTTCAACCAGTGCTCATGATCAAGATCCAGTATGAATGTAAAAACCTCCCCTATCTTCAACTTCCTCTGGCTTCTCTAACATACCATCTTTGCCTGTGTTGCCGTCAATGAGCTTCCACATTTTAGTTGATTTTTTCCCCCCCTTCTCAAATGGCTCTTGGTACTCTAAATACTCTCGCCGCCCGCAAACCCTTGCGGTGTGCTCCTAAAACACAGTGGGTAAGGCAAAGGGAATTGAAATGATAAATGCCGCTGCAGTCTGGAGCCGGAGCCAGGGAAGCAGCAGGAGCATGGAGCTAGAAGCTTGGGACTGCTGAGGGAGTTAGAGGAGAACTGGACTGACTTTGTGTCTGACAGTGACTGCAGCTCAGACACTCGGTCAGAATCCATTGAGCTGTGGCCACAGATGTTTAACACCACAGAGCACCACAGGTCCACAGAGCACCCTGTTGTGCTCCACGTGTATAGCTCACTCACAAAGGAAGCTCATCCCTCCACCCTGTGTCATCCTAATCTATGAGTTTATTTGAATTTGTCTGGAAATGTATTTAAGATCTTTAAAGTTAAGTTGTGTTGGATGAAATGTGAATAGGGAAACATTCATAAGGATCCAAGTTGGGTTGCTGGGATTTCTGGAAAAACTGGGAATTTTGGGAAAGTTACCATAGATTCAAGTATGTCTCACCCGCCTACTGTAATTCCTATGTTAAAGGATACACACTTCTGACTGTTGTCATGACACACCCCTGACATAATGTAAGGAAGCACATTATTGAATCCCCCCTGAAAATATTGAGATGGCATGATAATGGCTGCCTCAAACAATTCTGGTCATTGATAGCAAAGCCTTTGGCAACCAAGAGCTGTTTCCTGATAGAATGGAGCTAACTGTTGGAGTTGAGAGGTCCAGTTTGGGGGAACTGTTCTGTTAGAAACCCATTTTAGCACTCTGGTTTTAGATACAGTACCGATCATATAGGTTCATACACAGCGACCCTAATATGTAATTCTATGGGTTCATATGGTTCAAATTGGTTTATTTTGGGCATAATAACCCACTGATATTGAAAGTACTTTAAATTTAAGTACAGCTAACTTGAATATCTTTAATTTAAGAAATATAACTGACACAATGGAAATTGTTTCTGCAGACTGACTACTCGCCTGGGTCACTTCTGTTCTGGCACATTGACAGTATGGATAAATCTGTATTATTTATAGATCCTAAACACAGACCTTTTGCATTCCTGTGCTGCACGTTGGACCAACAATAACAATACCTTCAGTTCTAATTCTCTAGCTCTTTCTATAATGTGTAACAGTCTTGGCATTTTAACCTTCATACAGTGATTATGTAAACAAGATTTTGGACAATACATTTTCTTTCCAATTCTAACACATTGTATTTCAATTACTGTTGATACTAAACCAACGCTAAATCCAACATCGAAATAAATGGATGTGTATTTTTGCTATGAGGATAGTCTAGTCCCGCCTTATGCATCACTTCCTTATCCTTTGGGATTGGTTGTTTGTGATGAGGGTGAGATGCTTGTTAGCAGAGGAAGAGAGAGCCAGCATTGCGGTGTCTGATTCAGTACAGCCTGACTGTCCAGTGGTAAGGATACCTGGGTTCAAATATTATTCAATGCTATAAAATGCTCCCAAAACTGTCACTCCAAGCAGGCTAGTCCAAACGCTCAAGTTATTGAAAGAATTGAAATAGTATTTGAACCCAGGTCAGGTGCTGAGACAGTAGATATATGGAATGCGTCTTGATAGGGATTAAAAGATCTTAGTCTTGTGACTTTCAGCTTCCTGAGGTATTGTTTTTTTCAGAGCCGCTGGAGCAGAACCCAGGCAGCTCCTCTTCTGCTTGGATGCTCTGCAACAACACAGAATTTCTCCAACTGTTACTTTTTGTGGAAGTGTACAGTAGTACCTCAAACTGTGAGGGAGCTAAAGCATGTTTGTGTGCAGTGAGAGCTTCTTGGTGGAGGAATTTTGAAATGACTTTAAAAATATTGTGTGGGATGTAGAAATGTTCAGCACCAACCTTAAGACTTTAGGTTCTTTGGTATCGATGGAATGGAACACTTTGGGCATCTGCCAGCCAAATGCCACACACACACACACACACACACACACACACACACACACACACACACACACACACACACACACACTGTTAGATTAAAGCGGGCTCCCACCATCTATGATTTACAGACGACCTTCAAACAATGGTATCGTGTGCACATATGGTTATCTGCTTCCAGGAGGAGGTCATGTGTCAGGGAGTTTGTTACTTTGTTCTGTTGCTCTCCCAGGCAGCATTCATCACTACTGAAGAAAAGATCCATCACCTCTCCTTACGTCTGTGTCCCAAATGGCACCCTATTCCATATATAGTCCATTGCTTCTGACCAGGACCCCTAGGGCTCTGGTCAAATGGAGTGCACTATATATGGAATAGGGTGCCATTTGGGATGCATACTAAGTCCTTACTCTTGACATTGAGGATCCAAGAAGAAGAAACCTTCCCAGTGCTGTAGGTCATGGTGCGACAATAAATACCACTGTCCCCCTTCTTTTGCCCGTCTAGATTGAAGCTTTTTCAATGGCTCTGTGTTACGTAGCGGGAAACTTGACTTCTCTTTTATCAGAACAGTGCAAGTTGTAGCTCCTCTGGCACGAAGTAAAGATATTTGTGGGGTCAGATACTGATCTCGATGCAGATGTTCCTGTTTATGCAAATCCCCCTGTTATCATTATAACAGAATCACTAGAAGCAACATACAAGGCGATCCAATTTTTTCTTTGCTATTATTATCCGTGAAACCCTTGCCCCAGGCAATTCTTACATTTAAGGAAATGACACCAATATCTCTAAAATATACTGACCACTTCATCTCATTATACGCAGTCAATGTTTTACTATATCTAGACAATGTATCCCAATCGCTCCCAAACGCATTAAAAAGATCATGGATAAATTCAGCGCCATCAAGTTTTAGCAAATTAATCAGCCCTACTGCCTCTTAAGACTCTGATGGAGGACTCCATCTCTACTTATAGATTCCCAATTGTTTCCAATTTTAGAAATTTGGGAGTAGATACATTTCTTTCCTTAGATAAAACCATTTTCAGAAACTTTAACAGAACACTCAAATCAATTCAATCCGACCTCAGTAGATGAACTAACGGTTGCTTTAACCGGCAGAATAACCATTATCAAAATAAATATATTGCCACAGCTGCATTTCTGTAGTTAAATGCTTCCCATGGTTCCCACTTCTGGTTAACGGGATAAAATGCGTAGTGTAGTTTAAACATTTATGTCAAGATAAGCCATCCTGAATAACATTTATAAACTTACAAAGAGAGAAAGACGTAGGAGGACTATCCATACCAAACTTTAAATTCTATTTTCAGGCTCGAGCAATTCGCCCCGTCAAATTGGTTTAGACATGATTTATTCTGCCCACTCGCTGAATATAGAGAGATCGTGTATCGTATTACCCTGGAAGAGGCTGTCTACTGATTATAAGCCTTAAACAATGCAAATCACACTTTGTTCAAAGTAGAGCTCTGAGACAGGATTGTCGAGGCACAGACCTGGGGCAGGGTACCAAAACCTGTCTGCAGCATTGAAGGTCCCCAAGAACACAGTGGCCTCCATCATTCTTAAACGTAAGTAGTTTGGAACCAACAAGACTCTTCCTCGAGCTGGCCAAACTGAGAAATTGGGGGAGAAGGGCCTTGGTCAGGGAGGTGACCAAGAACCAGATGGTCACTCTGACAGAGCTCCTGAGTTCCTGTGTGGAGACGGGAGAACCTTCCAGAAGGACAACCGTCTCTGCATCTCTGGCCAGACGGAAGCCACTCCTCAATAGGCACATGACAGCCCGCTTGGGGACTCAGACTATGAGAAACAATATTCTCTGGTCTGATGAAACCAAGATTGATCTCTTTGGCCTGAATGCCAAGCATCACATCTGGAGAAAAGCAGGCACCATCCCTACGGTGAAGCATGGTGGTGGCAACAGCATGCTGTGGGGATGGTTTTCAGGGACTGTGAGACTAGTCAGGGTCAAAGGAAAGCTGAACGGAGCAAAGTACAGCGAGATCCTTGATGAAAACCTGCTCCAGATCACACAGGACCTCAGACTGGGGCGAAGGTTCACCTTCCAACAGGACAATGACCCTAACTGCTTCGAATACACCGACAGCGTCTTTGCGCAAAATAGTATGCAGCATCATCTGGATATATATGCAACAAAAGTTAAACATTTACCTAGTGTTAGCATTTCTGTCAAGACGTCTTTTTCATCCAGTTTGATGCATACGTTCTATAAATCCATCGTATGCACCACACCGAACGCACTGCAACTGCTTCTGCTTTGGAAATTAATGTAATTCTGGTTTACCAAAATGCGATGACGCCGTCGGTGTGATCACAGGAGTGGCTGCAGGACAAGTCTCTATGTCCTCGAGGTTCCCAGCCAGACCTCAGACTCAAACATCTCTGCAGAGACCTGAAAATGGTTGTGCAGCGACCCTCCCCATCCAACCTGACAGAGCTTGAGAGGATCTGCAGAGAATGGGAGAAACTCTCCAAATTCACGTGTGCCAAGCTTGTAGCGTCATACCCAAGAAGACTCGAGGCTGTAATCACTGTCAAAAGTGCGTCAAAGTACTGAGCAAAAGGGTCTGAATATTTTTTTAATAAAAAAAGACTTTTCCGAAAATTTCTAAAGCATTTTTGCTTTGTCAATATGGGATAGTGTGTGTAGATGGAGGGGGATTTAAAAAAAAAAAAATCCATTATAGAATAAAGCTGTAATGTAACAATGTGGGGATTGAATACTTTCCAAATGCATTGTTTACTGAACAAAAATATAAACACAACATGTGAAGTGTTGGTCCCATGATTATTGAGCTGAAATGAAAGATCCCAGAAATGTTCCATATGCACAAAAAGCTTATTTCTCTAAGTTTGTGCACAAATTTGTTTACATCCCTGTCCGTGAGCATTTCGGCTTTGCCAAGATTCTCCATCCACCTGACAGGTGTGGCATATCAAGAAGCTGATTAAACAGCATGATCATGACACAGGTGCACCTTGTGCTGGGGCCAATAATAAAAGGCCACTCTAAAATGTGGACTTCTGTCACACATCGCAATGCCACAAATGCCAAGTTATGTTGACGTGGTATTACACTCTGGGTCAATAGCCAGGCCAAAAGCATCGATCTAAATATGGCTCTGGCCAGGCATAAAGTACATTCAACTGTCCAAGTGGCCAACAAATATCTGGCAAAAAGAAAAAACATGTCAACATAATTTAACAGCTAAGTTTTGAGGGAGCGTGCAATTGGCATGGTCATTTCTCTACCAATATCCGCTTCAATGTCATGGCAGTATGTCCAACCAGCCTCCCAACCGCAGACCATGTGTAACCACACCAGCCCAGGACCTCCACATTCGGCTTCTTCACCTGCGGGATTGTCTGAGACCAGCCACCCGGACAGCTGATGAAACTGTGGGTTTGCGCAACCGAAGAATTTCTGCACAAACAGTGAGAAACCGTCACAGGAAGCTCCTCTGAGGGCTCGTCGTCCTCAACAGGGTCTTGACCTGACTGCAGTTCGGCGTCGTAATAAACTTCAGTGGGCAAATGCTCACCTTCGATGGAGAAGTGTGCACTTCATGGATGAATCCCGGTTTCGACTGTACCGGGCAGATGTGTATGCGAGCAGTTTGCTTATGACAATGTTGTGAACAGAGTGCCCCATGGTGGGATTATGTTATGGGCATGCATAAACTACGGACAACGATTACAGTTTAACTTTATCAATGGCGATTTGAATGCACAGTGATACCCTGACCAGATTCTGAGGCCTGTTGTCATACCGTTCATCTGCCACACTCACCTCGTGTTTCAGCATGATCATACACGGTCCCATGTCGCAAGGTTCTGTACACAATTCCTGGAAGCTGAAAATATCCCAGTTCTGCCATGGCCTGCATACTTACCAAACATGTCATCCATTGAGCATGTTTGTGATGCTCTGGATTGACATGTACGACAGCGTGTTCCAGTTTCTGCCTACATCCAGCAACTTCGCACAGCCATTTGAAGAGTGGGACAACATTCCACTGGCCACAATCAACAGCCTGATCAACTCGATGCGAAGGAGATGTTGCTCTGCATGAGGCAAATTGGTGGTCACACCAGATACTGACCGGTTTTGTGATCCACGCCCTTACTGTGACCAACAGATGCATATCTGTATTCCCTGTCATGTGAAATCCATAGATAAGGGGCTAATGAATTTATTTCAATTAACTGTTCTTCTTACACTGTATGAGCATTATCTCAGTAAAATATTTTGAAGTTGTTGCGTTTATACTTTGTTCAGTGTGGTGTGTGTGTGTGTGTGTGTGTATGGTGCCATTTGGGACATGGACAATAAGTAATTGGGCGGTGCTGCAGGACTATTAATATGGCATAATTACAGACTCTCCTGAAAGAATATATAAATAAAAAAATGTAATGTGTTCATTGGCAGTGAAAAAGTACTATAGTCGTGCTTGTCTATATTCTACAGTAGACAGTGCAGTTGTCCATCGCAAACCAGGTCTGTGTCCCCATTTGAGGTCAGCTGGTCGTGCTGCCTGACGGTGACCGTACGTGTTTTTTTTTTTTTACCTTCCCGGCAGGCATTGTTGTTGTCATGCTCAAGGGGCATGTTCTTAATGTGAGGGGATGCTCCTCTGAAGACGAGGAATGTCCACCAACATGGAGGCAGCCATCTTACATGCCACGGGTCAATGTAGCGCCTCTCTCCCCAGCCTCCCAGTCATTTTAATGGCCTGCTAAGGGTAGAACTCATCCTCCTAAAGAATTCTATTATTACATAATTACGAGCCAGTAGGAAAATCTAGGGGGAGCAGCATGCGAGGGAGGCTCCATGTGAACGCTGTGAAAGGTATGCTGCCAGAAACCTGATGGTGGTTGAAACTGCTTGCCTATTGAAAGCAGATGTGGACCACTTCTAGGCTACTCCTACACGGCTCCACCCTGACTCACCGCTCCGCTGACTCCTCTGACCAGTGTTAGAGAAGCGGCCATCTTTCTTCTGCTGCTGGTTACATTCAAATGTTACATTTAGGTTTTAATGGCGTACACTGTTCACATAGGCTACTTCAATGAAGGCCTTTTTTCCCCGCAGAGAGCGGTCTCATCCGTCCACTGACCGTTGTTTGGAACGATAATTGAACACGGGTAATTGTCTTTTGCGTGTGTAATTCATGGCAGCCTTTTGGCAGTCTGGCTTGAAAGTGGCTGCGAAGCCAGGAAAAATGCAATGTTGATGAGATGAAGACACCAGGTTGTTTTTGAATGGTGAAACAGCAGTCAAATACTTAATTTTTCCCCCTCCAATGGAATGTTAGCTCAGGATTAAACATGAACATGTCCCTAAATGATGTTGGATTCTCACAATGTGGATAGTGGCTATTCACAGCACTGTGAGAATCAACTTATGGATCACTCAACCTGACAGAACAGGGATGTGTCTCAAATGGTGCCCTATTCCCTAAGTGCGTTTCTTTAGAACAGAGCCCCTATGGGTCCTGGTCAAAAGTAGTACACTATGAAGGGAATAGGGTGCCATTTGGGACGTTAACCTGTTCTGACACCATCCGGACGGTAGCGATCACAACTTGGTGGGAATACATACAATAGGTTCTGCTGAACTGTACGTCCAATGAGAATTAGCCAGACAATTATTCTTGAGTCTCTGAGAGGCCAGCTCCAGCTGTAATCCACTACAGGTGTCTTCCAGAATGCAAAGTTGAAAAGTAATTCTCTGCACAAGACATTTTGAGAATTACAGGGCCAAATAAACCATAAGCGTATTTCTTGGGGAATGGAAAGGACAAGGCCTTCGTTCCAAATGGAACCCTATTTCCTATATAGTGCTCTACTTTTCACTAGGACTTTGGTCAAAGGTAAAGCATTAAATAGGACATAAGGTGTCATTTGAGAAGCAGACAAGAAAACGTCTGATGCATTTATTGATTTGGAGCAGCGTCTTGTCTAAAGACACAAGGGATCAAAATAGTTGCTTCACATGGAAACGGTGGCAGTATAAATCGCTCTGCTCTCATGATTAAAATAACAAACTTCAGCTTCCCTTTGATCATTTTCCTCTTCATTATGAGGGGATTTCGTTGTAAAGTCTGCTTTTATCCCAGAAGTATTAGCCTTGTTATGGCAAGTAGTAACGCTTGATGTGGTGATACATTGGGTGCCAGTAGCGTGACTCAAAGCACTAGAGACAATATTCCTCGCTTTGTTCCTCATACGTCTCTCTCCCTGTTTACTTGTCTTCTTGCATTCTTGGGTATTTCGATGCTCTTCGGGAGCTAGCCTGTATGTCCAGGATGGATCAGCAGTCAAGGCTCTCCTCGGCTGCCAGTGCATTGATCCATAGTCCTGTCGCAACCTTTGTTTTCATGCCATTTTTCCCTTGACAAACCAATATGGTACTTGTGTCCGGTTTTTGTATAAACTTGACTCGGTGTGTAAACAACCCGTTGTTTCTCCTATACTCTACATGTGAACATGGTCATTTGGGATGTTTGAGGTCGAGAGGTTGACCACTAAGTTTTGTGAACGAGAAGTCTCGACTCTGCTTCAAGATTTCTGTGGCACTGAACGTCAAGCAGCTGAGGTTTAAGAGGAAATGCCAGTGTCTGTTTGATTTAATAACGACTTTAAACCTAGTACTGCTATTTTTGGGCAAGCCTGAGGAGGACTGGGTACAGCAGAGGTAATATTTTATTGAAACTGAGAGGCTAGTTTGACAGACTGGAATGAGAGTGGTCGATTACAGAGAGAAGCTGGACTTTCGCAGCTTTTTTGTAGTTGTTTTACCTCCCCTAAGACTTGAGTTCCATATGGAATCAATCTATTGTCTATGAGCTGTCGAGCCATATTCATTTGTATGTTCAATCTGAAATGCGTACCAGCTGCAGTGGTTAACAATTTTAACGTTTTTTTGCTGTTTAATTTAAAGCCAGTATGTGCAAGGGCTTGTATTGCTTTGCAGAGTGAGACCCATGTAATGTTCATGTTTGGGTTTACCATGGTTCTCCTCCGAAATGGTATTTTACAAAGTCCCAGGGGTTCAAGCTAAGGATGGTTGGCAATGCTACCAGTGGAAACACAGAGTGGGAGACAAAGAGATTGCCCATCCGCTGTCCTTTTATTAGCTGTGGTCTCTGCCTGTAGATTTGTGATGCTTCAGAGAAAATAAGCTGTAGTGCGATTTTTTTATGGAAGTCGACAAGAAGTGAAATGAATCGGAAGTTGTGGAAATGTAGGTTTTGTTGGAAAACAGAAGACCGGGATAATTAAACAGACATTAATTACTGCCACAAGTAGCATTTGTTGTATTCTGGGAAGTCGGAAACGCAGAGAGTAATCAGTAGCTTCCCAGTTCGCTTGCTGATTGTTGATATCAATGCTTATCATTTTGTTTTTGTAAATATCCTATTGTTTGCTGTGTCCATTTTGTTTTTACATGTTATTAAGTTTTAATTAGGCTATGGGCCACAGATTCAGTCAGTTTCACACACCCAGGGAGTTCCTGTGCTCCGACTCCAATTGTATTGAGAAGATAAATGGATGGATGTGAACACATACTAGGCATGGGGATTGTCACGGAGCTGGTGTCAGTCAGTGGCCTAAAAACGAATCTGCTTGTTTAAAAAAAGTCATTTCTTACGGAAACCATTATGATTGTGAGTAGCACACCGTTGGGCTGTGTTTCAACCATGACCATTAACCCCTGATGCCCCATTTTTCTTCTGTTTTTGTATAGTTAAAATCCACTGAAACACATCCATCTATTCCCAGGTGAGAGGACACCCTGAGCCCCAGGTCATGTGGTCCAGGAATGGGAAAGCGGTGATAGCTGGAGATCGCTTCGCCATGGAACAAAGTAGCCGTGGAACCTTCAGCCTAGTGGTCCACGGTATCCAGGAGGAGGATGCGGGACGTTACACGTGTGAGGCAGTCAACGATGCCGGAAGTCGCCAGGTCACAGTGGAGATCACTGTAGAAGGTACAGAAGCGCCTTTAATTTGTTTCCCAAATGGCAGTCTAGGCTTCTATTTGGAACACAACTTGACCCTCTCCGTCAGCCAACCAGATAGATAATTGAATGGTCTGTCAACAAATGTTTTGGCAGGGTCCACTGGCTTTGCTTTGTAGCTCCCTTTCAAATGTAGCATGGAAAGCAGACTTCTAAGGAACCCTGAGAAATGCACGGCCTCAAAAGCTCATGTGAAATTAAAACCAAGACTGTCAAGTATTTTAAACACCAGCACATTTATTCAACTCCATAAAATATAAGATGTCCTGTAATACGGGCTTTTATACTGCTTTTATACTTTGCCCAAGTGATGTTTTAACTCTATGTAATGATAGGGATAAGGTTGAGTATGGATCATCTTCAAAAGGACCACTTTGTTTTTGATTTATTGCAGATAATGTCCTTTTCTATTTCCCCATTCAGAAGGAACTCATTAGAGCAACCCATCCAAAGCCAACAGAGGTTTTCATCCCAAATGGGCCCCCTATTCCCTATATAGTTCACTACTTTTGACCAGAGCCCCATAGGCCCTGGTCAAAAGTAGTGCAGTAAATGGGGAATAGGGGGCCATTTTGGATTTGTACTGTCCTGTAAGCATAAGCGGTGTTAGCACACTTAGAAAAAAAAACAATTCCTTGGTGTAGACATGCCAGCTGTGCCTTTCCATTTCCGATAGTTACACTGTGGATACTTGGGTAACATTATGCATGATAGAGGGGGGCCGGCACCTACTGCTTTCCGGGGAGAAGTTGAGGATGTCCGAGTGTTTCCATACATTTCGTTCAGCTTTCCAAGATCATAAACAGCTATTTAGGCACCTCAGGCTCACTAAACATTAACATATGGAGCACGCCCTTTCTAACAAGTAGCAGAACAAACACATCTTACAAAGCATTGGACTGAGATATGAAGCATTCTGCAACACTGCCCATTCATTTACGTGCTGCTGGAATTGCACCAGTGACATATTCTATGGCTGTCTCCAATTGCACCCTATTCCCTATATAGTTCACTACTTTGGACCAGGTCTCTGGGCACTACATAGGGAATAGGGCGCCATTTGAGACGCATACTTTTAGTTTTTTAAATTCATTATCTCATGTTTTCTCTCAGGGAACACGGGGAAGAAATACAGCCTCCCCTCCTCCAGTAGAACAGGGTAAGATGTCTTTGGTTGTGTCCCAAATGGCACCCTATTCCCTATAATGTGCAGTACTTTTGACCAAGGCCTTATGGGCCCTGGTCAATAGTAGGTCACTATATAGGGAATACGGTGCCATTTGGGACACATTTTTCTTTGCACATGGTGGTATGATTTCTCTTTTTTAAATCAACCTTCCTATCCTGTTCCATCTGTAAAACCAGAATATTTGTTGCATGAGATGTTTAATCTTGTATTTTTTTTATATTTAGAATAATGCAGATATTTTTTATGTTGGTGTTAAAAATATAGCCAGTCAGTCATATTGCTATATTAAGTCATTATTTAAATGTCATTTGTTTGTTCAAGTGATGTTATTGAGCAGACACATCTTTGGACGATAAGGTAGTGAGTGAGTCATTGTGTTTTCTCTCTGACTCCAGCGGGCGGTTTGGAGTTCCAGCGGTGGAGAGCAGGCCCAGTATTTGGGGGGAGAGCCCCCCCAAGTTTGTGACAAAACCCTCACGTATTTTTGCCAGAATGGGACAGACTGGCAAATTCTCGGCCAAAATCACAGGACGTCCACAGCCCCTGGTTACCTGGCTCAAAGTGAGATGGAACAGAGAGAGTTTGGGAACTTCTGTAACTTTCCCCAAGTTTTCCAGAAATCTCAGTTGTAATGTTCTTGGAATTAGGAGGGAATAAGTATGAAATCTGACCAAGATTTCTAGAGACCTGAGAATTTGGGGAAAGTTACCTGAATTTTGCAACTCTAGATGGTATAGAGAAGACATTCTGTCTTTCAAAGATAGAGGGTGGGGAGTCTTCATCTCTGAATTTCTGACTTCACTCTCTTCCTCTCTCCCCCTCTCTTTCTTCCACTTTCTCTGTGATGGATGGCTGTCGTAGGGAGATGAGGAGCTCCATGCTTCTCCCCACTTCAACATGTTTGAGAAGTCCGGAATCCACTTCCTGGAGATCCGAGACGTGTGTGTAGACGATGCAGGAATGTACACCTGCTCTGTAGCCAACAGTGCTGGGAAGGCCACGGCTACAGCGGAGTTGATCGTTCAGGGTAGGACACTGCAGCCAATCACACAGCTTGTTATTCAGCCATCAGCCGTCAACACACAGGTTGTGGCCCGAATGGCACCCTATTCCCTTTGCAGTGCACTTATTTTGACTTGGGCCCACTAAATAGGGAATAGGGTACCGTTTAACGTCACAGTAAATCATCAGCAGCGCCAGTTCTGAATACCGAGTTATATTTCTGAAATGTTGATTTGTATTTGAGAGGGGAAATTCAGTGTGTATCCATTCCTTTTTAGGTTCAGGCAGTGACTCGGGCATGTGAGTATGTATCTCATAAAATTCCCTGCATAGTTGTATTACTGTGACTACATGAGTAAGCATTTTTGTGAGTTGGCTGAATTTCTAGAAAATATTTCCACAATTTCTTCACAGTGAGGTGTTCAATCTTTTGACAATGTCTTGTGTTACTACTTCTACAGCCTAAGTCCCTCGGCTCTGGTAGCACCTGTCTCAAAGACAACTGACTCACATGAAGTCAAGCCCACAAGTAATGGCCTGCTCGCAGACCAACGATCCCCTGCCAAAACAGGAGACGGGACCGAGACCAGGCTCACCACTCTCACTAGGGAGACCAAAGACAGCACAGAGATCAAAACTCCAGCATGGAAGACCAGCGCAGCATCTCCCAAGACCACCGTCGTGACTTCTCACAAGCCCCCTGCGGACCTGCCAGACAAAACCCCTAGAAAGCCTGGTGTCTCTCCCCCCAAGACTGCCAGCTCCACAACCCTGCAGCACCACCTGGGAGGCCAGGGTGCTGCAAGGACCAGCCCTCACCCCCAAAGCAGAGCCCCTGAGAGTGATACAAGAGATCCGTTGAAACCCCCCCCAAAGGGAGTCCCAGAGCCGTCTCCAGAGCCCACCAGAGAGACCAGAAGGCAGACCAGAGAGAGCCGGTCAGAGAGGGCAGCAGTGACTGCAGGAGCTCAACCCAAATTTGACTCTGTACCTCAGAGCCAGGATGCTACGGAGGGGACCCCAGTCACATTCAAATGCCAAGGTGATTCAAAACATTTCGCGATTCTATGTTTTCAGATGTTAAAAAATAAATAAATCTATATTTAATCTGAGAAAATCGTACATGGCCTTCCCAACACATTCCCAACTTTTAGATGTTTTTGACATTTTAATAGGCCATTTGGACAATGTTCACTAATAGCTACTTCATTGTTGCATGTTTATCCCATTAGATTGACTGTTGATGTGCTCTTCCAGTCTCAGGTTCTCCTGTGCCTGGCCTGAGCTGGGTTAAAGATGGCCTCCCTTTGAGACCCAGAGCAGGGCTGACCTTCCAGCAAGATGGCAACACACACATCATCACTGTGACCAACGTCCAGAAGAGGGACAGTGGAACTTATGGATGCACCATGACCACCAGCACTGGGAAGGTTTCTTCTACTTGGATCCTCGGTGTCAAGAGTAAGTACTTAGTATGCATCCCAAATTGCACCCTATTCCCTATATAGTGCACTACTTTTGACTTGAGTCCTATGGGTCCTGGTCAAAAGTAAGGCACTATATAGGGAATAGGTTGCCACCTGGGATGTAGTTTTACTGTAAATAAGTACATTTAGCTTTAATAGGGTGAACGAAGGCCCGTGTTGTGTAGGCTCATTACATTACTCCTTTTCAGTGAACAGGTCTATGTTTGTGAAAGTGTAATAGTTTTGAGCAGTTTCTGGTCTCCAGCTCTGCCTTTGGGTAAAAAAAAAACAACATCTAATTCCTTTCCCCTGGCTGTCTCAATCAAAACATGGTAATGATGAAGGCAGGATAAGTGAGCACATTGAGGTCCATTCCTCAGCTACAATGCTGAGTTGATCTAAAACGAGACTGTTGCGTTTGGAAACGAGACTGTTGCATGTCCTTATAACCCCCCCAAAAGTTGCTTGTTTATTTAATGATAATCAATGTGAAACTATTTTAGTGGAGGATTTGGAGAGGTTTTGATGTCTTGTCTAGTTGTTATTGTTTGGACTTGACAGACTGGCACCAGTCGACCAGTGATTCAATTTGCAGCAAAAGGGGAGCGTCTGGCATTTTTATATTGTGTTTATTTTCTCTAATTCAGAACAGTGCCAACCACTATGCAGATTGAGTTTTCTTGAGACGAGCAGTATATATTTGTTGGGAGTGAGCATCCTTTAGGAATGACTGTAACAGTTCTTGTCTTCCTATGCCATCTATTGGAAAGGAGGAAAATAGCATCTTGTCAGATACCCAGTATGCGTCCTGATTTTCCCAAAGTGTGGCACACTGGCACACTCCCCGTCATCGATATAAAAGGTTTGGTGTCAGCTTTGGTTGGAGAGCATTTCCAGCATTGTTAAATCTGAGATGGGAGTGTGCAAGTGCACACTTTGGGCAAAGGGTGCAGAATCACGATGGACCCCCCCCCCCACTTTGCTAATATCACATTTGTCACTCTTAGACTGACCATTACCACGCATTCCATTTGAAATGTACTGCAAGGCTCCAATACAGCATACTGTAAATGTTAATACACCATCTGTGTACTCCCTCCCCTGCAGAACCACGGCAGGAGGGCAAGCCCCCGGCATTCAGCACAGTCCTGAAGGGATGTTCAGTGAGTGAGGGCCAGGACTTCCTTCTGCAGTGCTCAGTGGATGGAAAGCCTCGACCTGACCTCTCCTGGCTCCTAAACGGTGAGAGAGCCTATCATCTCCCCCTGTAGTAAAGAAGGGTTGCAAAAGTTTTCCCAAAAATCATGGTTGAAGGATTCTGGAATACTTCCTGATCCTGGGGAATCTTCCAACCAGGATTTCTGGAAACTCCAGGAGTTCTGGGAAAGTTGAGGGAATTTTGTAACCCTTTCCGTACCAGTCATCACGTCCAGTTATGCCGCTTTACCCACTAGAGGGGGGTGACTTCCTGTTTTGAAGGCTTTGCACCCACAGGACTGACCAACTAAAATCAGGTCCATTTCTATGAAAAGTGAAGGATGATATGAGAAGGGGGAGGAATACAAATTTCTCTGTACTCAGAACCCTCTTGAACAGATCAGCTAGACTGGGGGGTGTGTTATTGTTTGTGTGTCCCAAATGGTGCTCTATTTCCTATATAGTGTGCTACTTTTGACCAGAGCCCTATGGGATGCCATTTGGGAGGCATTATAGGAGTTCTGCTACTGCTTTCCCTCTCAGCCTGAGGGCGGCCGATCAGAGGACCAACATTTCACAAGTCTGGCTGCTCTGCTGCTGAAGGCTCATGTGTCTCTGTACCACGTCCAGATCACACAGTGTTTATTTTTCATCTTTAACTGCTCCACATATTGAACGTCGGGGGAAACCCCCTTGAATGTTGTGTTTTATAAGGTTACAATAAAAAAATAAAAAATGTAAGCATTGGCGTTGACAATTGATCTAGTAGAATTTCAACTGAACACAGTGAAACAAGGTTATTATAGTTTTGTGATTTTTCTATTTGTTTTTATTTCTGTTTCTGTTTTCAGACTTCATCTACTATTTTTTATTTAGTTTGAGTATTCTAAAATGTCTATTTTTATATTGAGTTTCAATTTTAATGTTAGGGACAAAGTAGCACGTGTGGGAGGCTAGGATCCATAGTGTTTTTTGGGGGATGTCACTTCTTGTCACTGGGGGGGGGAGTAATCCATTCAGATTGATTTATGAATTATAATTTAAATGTAACTTAGATTTAAAACGAGAATTGTCTGCCGCGCAGTTCAAAGCTATGGCCAGCTCTGGTCATGGGTCTTTTGCCTGTTGTGTAACAGCTTGATAGCCTTGACTATGTTCGCCCTGTTGTCAGTTAGGACGAGAAGGATCTTCTCCTCTGGTATGTCCAATGTGCAGTCAATTACCTCTCCGGTGTGCGGATGCTAAATCCGATGGAGGTTGAGCAATGCATGCGGTGCCTTGTTGAAGGAGGGGTGACAGAAGCTGACTGAAATGCTCATAAATGAAGCAATCAGTCCTTTCATGCTCCGTTTGTCTACGCCCAGGGTTATTTTTCATGCCTCATTCAGAATGTCATAACTTTCTGGGTTGCTGTATCAATTTGCAAAGCAATCAACCCATTTACTCTAGCACCGGCAGGAGTTTTGAATAAAATACAATTCTATTTGTCACATGCTTCATAAACACTGCTGTAGACTAACAGGGAAATGCTTACTTAAGGGCCCTTCCCAACATTGCAGAGAAAGAAAATAGAAAAAGAATAGAAAAGTAACATGTCATTTTTAAATTTGCAATGAGTAACTACAGGATACCAGTACCGAATGGGTCCAAGCCTTCAGTCAGATGCCAAGCAGTTGCTATACCAAGACCTGCAACATTTTAGAATTCTGGATCTCGACCCGCTCGGGTCCCAGACCGGGTCTTGGGTATTCGGGTACAGGTGGATCCTTGAAGACCTCTAATCTGTGGATCTGCTTGGGCGCTATACGAATTGGAGTGGGTCCAGGGTGTCTGGGATGATGGTGTTGATGTGAGCCATGACCAGCCTTTCAAAACATGTTATGGCTACAGTTGTGAGTGCTACAGGGCGATAGTCTTTTAGACAAGTTACCTTTGTGTTCTTGGGAACAGGGGATATGGGGGTTTGCTTGAAACATGTAGGTATTACAGACTGGGTCAGGTAGAGGTTGAAAATGTCAGTGAAGACACTTGCCAGCTGGTCAGCGCATGATCTGAGTACGTGTCTTGGTAATCTGTCTGGCCCTGCGGTCTTGTGAATGATAACCTGTTTTTACTCACATTGGCTATGGAGAGCATGATCACACAGTTGTCCGGAACAGCTGGTGATCTCATGCATGGTTCAGTGTTGCTTGCCTCGGAAGCGTGCATAGAATGCATTTAGCTTATCTGGTACTGTAAGTTTGCATCGCTGGTCAGCTTGTACCTGGGTTTCCCTTAGTTATTTGTGATCGTTTCCAGGCCCTGCCAGATCCGACGAGCGTCTGAGCCAGCATAGTAGGATTCGATCTTAGTCCTGTTATTACGCTTTGCCTGTTTGATGACTTGTCGGAGGTCATAGTGGGATTTCATATAAGCGTCCGGATTAGTGTTCCGCCCCTTTGAAAGTGGCAGTTCCAACATTTTAGCTCAGTGCTGGTGTTTCCTGTAATCAATATCACCAAGCCGGTGACTGATGTGGTGAACACCTCAATGCCATCGGATGAATCCCAGAACATATGCCCATCTGTGCTAGCGAAACAGCTTAGCATCCGCTTCATCAGACACTTCCGTAATTGAGCGTGTCACTGGTACTTCCTTTTTGGAATCAGGAGAATATACACTGAAAATAAATATTAACACATGTAAAGTGTTGGTCTCATGTTTCATGAGTGTTGGTCTCATGCTGAAATAAAAGATCCCAGACATTTTCCATATGTACAAAAAGCTTATTTCTCTAGCATTATTGGTGTTAGGGAGCATTTCTCCTTTGCCAAGATAATCCATCCACCTGACAAACTCATTAAACAGCATGATCATTACACAGGTACACCTTGTGCTGGGGGGCAATAAAAGGCTACTCTAAAATGTGCAGTTTTGTCACACAATGTCCTCTAGAGCTGTTTCCAGAGAATGTAATGTTCATGTCTCTACCATAAGCTGTACTCAATTTCATTTTAGAGAATTTGGCAGTGTCCAATCAGCCTCATAACCATAGACCATGTGTATTGCTTTGTGACGGGGCGAGCGTTTGCTGATGTCCATGTTGTGAACAGAGTGCCCCATGGTGGCAGTGGGGATGTGGGCAGGCATAAGCTACGGACAACGAACACAATTGAATTTTATCGATGACAATTTGAATGCACAGAGATACCATGATGAGATCTTGAGGCCCATTGTTGTGCCATTCATCTGCCACCATCACCTCATGATTCAACTTGATAATGAACGGCCCGATGTTGCAAGGATCTGTACACAATTCCTGGAAGCTGAAAATGTCCCAGTTCTTCCATGGCTTTAATACTCACCAGACATGTCACCCATTGAGCATGTTTGTGATGCTCTGGATTGACGTGTACGAGAGTGCGTTCCATTTCCGCAATATCCAGAAACTTCGCACAGCCATTGAAGAGTGGGACAGCATTCCACTGGCCACAATCAACAGCCTAATCAACTCTATGCAAAGGAAATGTGTCGCTCTGCATGAGGCAAATGATGGTCATACCATAACTGACTGGTTGTGTGATCCACGCTCATACTTTAAAAAATATATTTTTAAGGTATATGTGACCAACAGATGCATATCCCAGTCATGTGAAATCCATAGATTAGGGCCTAATTAATTGATTTTAATTGACTGATTTCCTTATACACTGTAACTCAGTAAAAAAAATGTTTTTTTTTTGTACCTTGTCAGCTCAGGGATTTGAACTTGTAACCTTTTGTTTACTAGTCCAACGCTCTAACCACTAGGCTACCCTTCCGCCCCAATGATGCATTAATTATAATCATATTCTGTTGAAGTTTGGTTTGATCTGTATCCTTCACCCCAGCCTAACTTGATTCAGTTCTCAACTCTAACTTTCATGACCAGTCAAAAGTTTGGCCGCTGAAATAGTTTAAACTGATAGGGGTGAGTCTAGGCCAGTGTAATTGTTTATGTTTTGTTGTGCTTCGGGGGCCAAATGTGTTGAATTATCCTCTTCAGAAAACATCTTCTTTAAGCACTAATTGAATTGACTTGTTTTAGAGAAGTATCATTGTCTCAGTCCCAAATGGCACCCTAATCCCTTCATAGTATAGTACTTTTGACCAGACCCCTATATACCCTGGCCAGAAGTATTGCAGTATATAGGGTTTCATTAGGGATGTACTCATAGTTTCCAAAGGTCCGCTTCTCTTAGTGCTCCAGGTTTGAGCTGTTGTTAGCCTTAAAGACGGATAGACAATTAATGGCATCATAGTCAACTCAGGGAAGAGAAATAGTCCTGTTCCCAGCAACTGTGTAGGGATCCCAGTACCAATCCATTCACAGCCCCTCTGTTCTCTTCTGTTCCTACCGCTGGAAAATACACCCACAGCCATTAAACAAATATGAAGCCGAGGAACCATATAAAGGAAAAGCATGCATCCCTCCTTCCTGAAACCCTGCTGAAGTATTACACCCAGACAGACTTGGCAAGTGGTTGTGCTCCCTAAGCAGACATCTGAGATTCTCTCTTTCCGAGACTCGGACATGCGCAGGCCGATTCTGAAATACCTGCCAACAGGCTCCCCTGGATTTCAAAGTGAATGCCTTTCTTGGGATCGGGTTGTCCAGCACTGGGCGCGGGAGCCATTTATAATTGTTGGTGGCAGAGCATCACAACTCATCCAGGTTAAATTCAACACCGAGCTAGCTAGCTTCCCGACTGAAATGTAGGCCTGCGAGGAAAGATTAATACATAGTGCCTTCAGAAAGTATTCATACCCCTTGACTTATCCCACTTTTTTGTTAAAGCCTAAATAAAAAAATGATGAAATATTTTTCTCACCCATCTACACACAGTACCCCATAATGACAAAGTGAAAACATATTTTTAGAAATGTATTCAAATGGATTAAAAGTGAAATACTAACACATGTTCACCTTTGGCTGTGACTACAGCTGTGAGTCTCTTTTTGGGTATGTCTACGAGCTTTACCCACCTGGATTGTAAAATATTTGCTCATTATTCTTTCAATTCTTCAAGCTCGGTCAAGACAGCCATTTTCAAGTCTTGCAATAGAGTTTCAAACTGATTTTAAGTCAACTTTAACTAGGCCACTCAGGAACATTCAATGTTGGTAAGCAGCTCCAGTGTATATTTGGACTTGTTTTAGTTTGTCTAGCTGAAAGGAGAATTTGTCTCCCAGTGTCTGGTGAAAAGCAGACTGACCAGGTTTTCCTCTAGGATTTTGCCAGTGCTTAGCTCCATTCCATTTATTTTTTTATCCTGAAACTCCCCTGTCCTTAAGGATTACATGCATACCCATAACATGGTGTAGCCACCACTATGCTTGAAAATATGGAGAGTGCTACTCAATAATGTTTGATATGATTTTCCCCAATTTGTATTCAGGACAAAAAGTGAATTGCTTTTCCAAATGTTTTGCAGTATTACTTTAGTGCCTTGTTGCAAACAGGATTCTTTTCACTCTGTCATTTACGTTAGTATTATGGAGTAACTACAATGTTGTTGATCCATCCTCTATTTTCTCTTATCACAGCCATTAAACTCTGTTTTAAAGTCATCATTGGCCTCATGGTGAAATCCATAAGACAGTTGCCAGAGAGGAAGGAAATTGGATCTTTGTATTGACTGGATGTATTTATACCCCATCCAAAGTGTAATTGGTAACTTTTTGAACATGACTTTCTGTATTTTTACCCATCTACCAATATGCGCCCTTCTTTGTGAGGCATTGGAAAACCTCCTTGGTCTTAGTGGTTGAATCTGTATTTGAAATTCACTACTTGACTGAGGGACCTTAAAATTATCTGTATGTGTGGGGTACAGAGAGGAGGCACTCATTCAAACACATTGGTATTGATTATGTTTTGTGACTTGTCAAACACATGTTCGCCCTTATTTAGGCTTACCATTGCAAAGGGGTTGAATTCTTATGGACTCAAGGCGTTTCAGCTTTTCATTTTGTAAGTTTATTTGTAAAAAAATTCTAAAAACATAATTCTACTTTGACATTATGGGGTTGTGTGTGTGTGTGTAGGCCAGTGACACAATCTCAATTTAATCTATTTTAAATTCAGGCTATAACACAACAACATGTGGAAAAGGTCAAGGGGTGTGAATAAAGAAGGATCTTTTGCCGTTGTATCAGCATGTACCTCCGTGAGGTGTTGTCTTTTTATGCCTCTGCATATTTATTCGTTTTTATGAGCGATTTTACAGCAAGCATACGTTTGCTTAACATGAACGTCAACGGGACATTAAGAACTGTAAAATACTATGCTTTATCGAAGACATGCTGCTGTTCTGTTCTGCCAATGCATCTGGTAAGATCCGTAGGGGTGGGGTTTGTCTGTTTGTGAACAAAGACTGGTGCACAATCTCTAATATTAAGCAAGTCTCGAGGTTCTGCTCGCCGGAGTTAAACCTCATGAGCTGTAGACCATACTATTTACCAAGAGTTTATCTATATTTTTTGTAGCTGCTTAATTACCACCACAAACCGATGCTGGCACTAAGACCGCACTCAGCGAGCTGTATTTGGCCATAAGCAAACAAGAAAATGCTCATCCAGATGCGGTGCTCCTAGTGGCTGCTGAATTTAATGCAGGAAAACTGAAATCCATTTTACCTCATTTCTACCAGCGTGTAACCTGTGGAACTAGAGGGGGGAAAAACACATTAGATCGTCTTTACTCCACACACAAACAAAGCTTTCCCTCGCCCTACAGTTGTCAAATCTGACCATAACGCCTGATTCCTGCTTATAAGCAAAAACTCAAACAGGAAGTACCAGTGCTGTGCTCAATACTGAAGTGGTCAGATGAAGCAGATGCTAAGCTATAGAACTGTTTTGCTGGCACAGATTGGAATATGTTACGGGATTCATCCGATGGCATTGAGGAGTTTACTACATGAGTCACCAGCTTAATTAAAAGGTGCATTGACGATGTCGTCCCCACAGTGACGGTACGTACATATCCCAACCTGGAGCCATGGATTACAGGTCACATCCGCACTGAGGGTAAAGGCTAGTGTTGCTGCTTTCATAAGCAGGACACTCAACCGGACACTTGTAAGAAATCCTGCTACAACCTCCGACGAACCATCAAACAGGCAGTGTCAATACAGGACTAAGATCAAGTCCTACAACTGGCTCTGACGCTCATCGGATGTGGCAGGGCTGGCAAACTATCACAGATTACAAAGGGAATCCCAGTCCAGAGCTGCTCAGTGACGTGAGCCTACCAGATGAGCTAAATGCCTTCTATGCTTGCTTCAAGGCAAGCAACACTTGCGTGAGAGCACCAGCTGTTCCGTATGACTGTGATCACGCTCTCCGTAGCTGATGTAAGACCTTTTCACAGGTTTAACATTAACAAGGCCACAGGGCCAGACAGATTACCAAGACACATACTCAGAGCATGCGCTGAGCAGCTGTAGAAGAGTGGGTTGAGAGTTTCAATTTCTCGGTGTTCGCATCGCTAAGGACCTATCATGGTCCAAACACACCAACACAGTAGTGAAGAGGGCACAACAACAACTCTTCCCCCTCAGGAGGCTGAAAAGATTTGGCTTGTCCTTCAGTGCGTCAGTTCTACGGCTGCACCATTGAGAGCATCTTGACTGGCTGCATCACTGCTTGGCATGGCAACTGCTCGGCATCTGACCGCAAGGCACTACAGAGGGTAGTGCGTACGGCCCAGTACATCACTGGACCCGAACTCCCTGCCATCCAGGACCTCTCTACCAGGCGGTGTCAGACTGTTTGATCAGCTACCGCATGGCAAGCGGTACCAAAAGTCTCCTGAACAGCTTTTACCCCCAAGCCATAAGACTTCTAATTAGTTAATAAAATGGCTACCCGGACTATCTGCATTGACCCTTTTTGAACTAAATCCATCCTTTTGACTCCATGCACACACACTGGACTATCATGTATATAAATTATAGCTTGGCTCTATATACATTGGGGTACCAGTACCGAGTCAATGTGCAGGGGTATGGGGAAATTGATTTAGATATGTATGGGGTAAAGTGACAGGATACATCAGACAGTAGCAGCAGCGAAAGTGTGTGGCAAAAATATTTGCCCCACACATCACATACGCCAAGTTGTCATTGCTCATTGTCTTATCCCTTGTTAAAATGTTTTTCTATATTTACAGTACAGGTCAAAGGTTTAGACACCTACTTATTTCAGGGTTTTTCTTTATTTGTACTATTTTCTACATTGTAGAATAATAGTGAAGACATAAACTTTGAAATAACACATCAAATCATGTAGTAACCAAATAAAGTGTTAAACAAATCAAAATAGGTTTTGAGATTTTTCAAAGTAGCCACCCTTTGCCTTGATGACAGCTTTGCACACTCTTGGCATTCTCTCAACCAGCGTCATGAGGTAGTCAACTGGAATGCATTTCAATTAACAGGTGTTCCTTGTTAATTTGTGGAATTGCTTTCCTTAATGTGTTTGAGCCAATCAGTTATGTTGTGACAAGGTAGGGGTGGTATACAGAAGATGGCCCTATTTGGTAAAAGACCACGCCCATATTATGGCAAGAACAGCTCAAATAATTAAAGAGAAATGACAGTCCATTACTTTAAGACATGAAGGTCAGTCAATCTGGAAAATTTCAAGAACTTTGAGCGTTTCAAGTGCAGTTGCAAAAACCATCAAGCAATATGATGAAACTGGCACTCATGAGGACCGCCACAGGAAAGGAGTTACCAGCCTCAGAAATTGCAGCCCAAATTCACTGTTCAGGTAAGACAAATCTCAACATCAACTGTTCAGATGGGACTGAGTGAATCAGGCCTTCATGGTCGAATTGCTGTAATGTAGTAGTACACAGCGTTGTACGAGATCTGCAGTTTCCTGGAATTTTTCTCGCATGAAATGGCCTTCAATTCTCAGAACAAGAACAGACTGATGAGATTCAGAAGAAAGGTCTTTGTTTCTGGCCATTTTGAGCCTGTAATTGAACCCACAAATGCTGATGCTCCAGATACTCAACTATTCTAAAGAAGGCCAGTTGTATTGCTTATTTAATCAGCACAACTGTTTCAGCTGTGCTAACATAATTGCAAAAGGGTATTCTAGTGATCAATTAGCCTCTTAAAATGATATACTTGATATATTAGCTAACACAAAGTGCCATTGGAACACAGGAGTGATGGTTGCTGATAATGGGCCTCTGTATGCCTATGTAGTTCATGTAGTCATTTACAACATTAACAATGTCTACACTGTGTTTCTGATCAATTTGATGTTATTTTATTGAACAGAATGTGCTTTCCTTTCAAAAACAAGGACTTTTCTAAGTAACCCCCAACTTTTGAACAATTGTGTAATTTTTGCATTGTTGGGAAGTAAGCATTTCACTGTTATGCTACACCTGTTTACAAAACGTGACCATTCAGAATTGATTTGAAGGAATACACTCTCTTAGTCCTTTGATTTGATATGAAAATGGATTTACACAACATGTCCTGCATGGTAAACGTCTTCATTTGTAATGACCTTTCATTATCTCTCCCCAATACGGCCCTGCTTTACCGTGACAGCAAAAGTGTACCCTGCTCTGTGTAAGAGAAACTATTTTTGCTGGGAGTGGGTTGTGATTAGGTGTTACTCAAGTGTGACACATGTTCCTCTCTCTTCCGCCATCAGACAAGCCCATGCCGTACGCCCGCTCATCCTTTGAGAATGGCCTGGCCCAAATCACAGTCCAGGGCGCCCTGCCAGAGGACGAGGGCCTGTATACTTGTGTTGCTGAGAACATCCATGGGAGAGCCGTGTGCACTGCCAAAGTCGTCATCAAAGGTGGGCCTGGGAGCCTCTACGGAGGCCATATGTATCGAGTTTCTCGGGCTGCGTTTACACAAGCCGCCAAATTCTGATGTTATTTTCACTAATTGGTTAAAAGACCAATCAGATCTTTTGCCAATAATTGGGCAAAAGATCATAATTGGACTTCCTGTGTTAACGCTACCTCAGAGTAGGAATGCTAGGGTCAGCTCCCCTCTGTCCATGTAATCTTATTCATTGTCATCTAAAAGGCGAAACTGATCTAGATCAGCACTCTCCTCTCTGAGACGTTTGATACATCCAGCCTCAGATGTGTTTCTTTATCCTTTGCATCTTTGAGAAGACACATTTAATCTGTGATTGATGTATCAGATATTTCCCAGAGGACTACCCCAATAGAGCACATGTATGTAATTATTTCTCAAAATGATGCTGATTACTTGTACTTTAGCAGTTCCGCTATTAGTCCCCGAAGCCCTATAGTTTGTAATATATTCAAATGTTATGACTTTGGCTTCCAAAAGTCTGCAGTGCTAAAATTAGGGGAATGACCATTGAATGTTATTTTGATAACTGGGTTTAGATTTTACGTTTTTGAACATCTAAACACGCGTTTTGTTTTGGCTAAATTGAGAATGCGCTCAAATCATGAGATAGGAAAATGCTTCTTTTTTTTTTTTTAGAAGAATGAGTATTTGACAGTTTGCTAAAGCCTTGAAATGTCTCTTGTGAGTACTTTGAGCCTCTTTGAAGAAGTGCTACTCTAAGATAATAGCTATTTAGGGATCCAATGTAGCATTTAAGGAAACATCTGCTCTCTGTTCCAGCATGCAGTTTTAGTCCCAAATGACACCCTATTTCCTTAAGTAGTGCACTACTTTTGACCATGGCCCTGATCAAAAGCAGCACACTGAAAAAATAATTGGTTACCATTTGGGATGAAATCCTTGTCTATCAGCACACGCCAGGCTTCAAGGTGGAGGTTCAGCTATTTGTTTCGCTGGGGTAAACATTTGAAATACCACCATTTTCCCAGGGGCACACTCCAACATTCAAACCTCATTTCCAAACAAAGCACGTGTGTTTAGTGAGTCCGCCAGAGGCAGTAGGAATGACCAGGGATGTTTGGTTGATAAGTGCATGAAATTGACTATTTTCCTGTCCTGCTAAGCATTCAAAATGTAATGAGTAGTTTTGGGTGTCAAGGAAAATGTATGGATGTAAAAAGTACAATATTTTCTAAAGGAATGTAGTGATGTAAAAGTTGTCAAAAATTGGAATGATAAAGTACAGATACCCTCCAAAAACGACTTAAGTAAAAATACTTTAAAGTACTACTTAAGTACTTTACACCACTGGTCAAAGGTGGTGCGCTAATAAAGAGAATATGGTGCCATTTGGAATGCTGGCTGAGGCAGCAGTGAAGCAGGGCTGTTTAAGCAACAGTGCTGATGGAAACATGCTGGAGATGCCTTGGATCTCCCTCTGGCATGCTGGATATGCATACAGACTGTGTTCTGTGTTTGACAAGCCTGTCTCCCTGTCTGTTGGGTCCTGACATCCACAGGGTTAGAGCCATTTTCAATTTATAAACTTGGGGGAAGGGAGGTGGGTTGACTACGTAAAACCAAACACCATACATGGTGTGCATGAATCAAGGAGCGAGGGCCAAAAAGTTCTCGTTGGTCTCTCGTTCTCTCTCTTCCTCTCTCTCTCTCGTTCTTTCTCACAGCGAGGCTGGCCTGTTTTGGTGCCCAGACTACCACTCTGTAACAGCATGAAGCGAACCCATGTGCAGATACTGTGTATGACTGTGTGAGAGCGAAGTCTCGAGTCTCGCTCATCTTAATATCTGGGTGTTATTCGTTGCAATGTAATTCATCTGAGTCTACCTTTAATGGACTGAAGCGTAATGATGAGTCAAGTAATTTGATTTTGGACTCTCAAAGACCTTGGCAGGAACATCGTCCCTATGGTCGTCTTTTAATGAGATTATTCCAGTGTTTGCATATTCAGGAAAATGTTCCTTGCATGTTTGCCAAGAACATCACAATATGGGGAGCTGACTTCGTAGAACCAAGCACAATACATGCTGGTAATGTTCAGGATGTATCTAGTATTCATGATCTGCATTCCAAATGGCACCCTATTCCCTATGTAGTACAGCACTAAATAGGAAAAACGGTGCCATTTGGGATTCAGACCCCATCAGAGATGGTAGAGAAACCAAGACACCCCACTCCCTTATTTTTTAAATTTATTACACAGACCGGAACCTTGACCATTTTTTTCCAATGGTAAACTGCCGGAGTTAATTTTATAGTGTTGCTTTGTGTTCCAGATGGCAATTCCATCTGAGGATCAGGTGTACTCGTGACGTTCTGCTCCATAGCTTCTGGAAGTGTGCAGACAGTGGCTGCTGCTGCAGCACCTATATATGCTTGGCTGCCAATGTCATTAAGAACATAAACAGTTTTCCACAGATTCTTTGGTATGGGTTCTTCAGTATTTTAGGTTTCGGATATCCTGCAGTAGACTGCCAGACAGCTCATTTCCTGATGTAGGAGAGCTGTTGCTCTCTCCCAGAAGGTTATCTTTTTCTGAACGAGCAGAGACTCCCAAGAGACGCACAGGGAGTTTGTTAACATCAGCATGTTCCTCTTTGTTTTTCTAAATCATCATGACTGTGTCCCAAACGGCTCCCTATATAGTCTACTAGCTTTGACCATGGGCTATGGTCATAAGTAGTCCATTATATGGGGTGCTATTTGGGATGTATTTTAAGAGATTTTCTCCAGCCTCTATATATAGTACTCCAGGAATCCATGTTGAGGTAATATTTATTTACATGACTGTGAAGGAAAGACCTTCACTTGGAGAAGATTCTCTTAATATAGCATATTTAACTGTGAAGCAAGTAATGTTATGTCTTTGACTGGAATGGAAAATGAACAGAAAGACAAACTCCCAATAGCCTGCACTGATTGACATATGCACACACCCAACTGCTAATTGTCTTGTTAATAAGTTGTTGGCTGTTTAATTTCACACTGGAGGACTGACACAGGTGCAGATGATATTAGCTTAATGAATTAATGTATTTTTAACCTGTGTCAGAAGTGTTTGGAGAGTCCTCCAAGCAAGGCTGTTTTTTTCTGGTTTTTACTTGCTCTGCAGTTTTAAAATAAAAAATAAATAAAAAAATGTACCTCCTTTTTATCTGTTTTAAGCCTTTTGACTGTTAGAGTAGGCCAGCTCCCTCACAATGACAGTCGACTGGGGTAAAGTTAACCGTCCTTAGTTCTCTAGGCTTAGTGTGCTGTTCAGTGAATTACTCATGTTCCTGTTCTGTAAAAAGTAACCCTGCAAATGTTACATTTCAGCTAAGAAAAGTGCCGAGAGGACGGACCCTCCAAATGCAGTCGACACCAAGAAGCCATCGGCCCCTGTATTTCTCAGAGGTCTGAAGGATCTAAAAGTCATGGACGGTAGCCAAGTCATCATGACCGTGGAGGTGACAGGTAAGAGAAGGCCTCTCTGGTCGTATTCATTAGGCACCAAACGGAAGAAAACAGACAAACAGGGGAGGGACTACCTGGACAAGTCCAAGATGTGCCCCCCTCTATTAAAAAAATAACCTTTACTTTGAAAAACATTTTACTGTGGTGCACCCCAATGAATACAACCCTGGTGGGTGTCTCGTTTTAGCCCTGATTCCCATTAATCAGAATGGAAAACTCATCGTGTGTGTTTTCAGCGACTGTTTGCTTTAGAAGCTGGTATTTCCTGCTTGGCCCCCCAGAGATACTTGTTTGGTTTTCGGGTGTTTTCTGCATTTCCATTTCCTTCCAATGTGTGACCTGAGGGGATGGATTGACTCTGAGTATTATCACTTATTATTATTACGTAATCTTCATTATCCCACTGAGGTTGTTTGCATGGGGGAGGAGTCACTAGTAATGCGTCGTATGATTTACATTATTCTAGACCTAGTCTTTTTAATGTGAATAGTGATGGAGTAGGAGGGTCTCTTGCTTTATTTTCTTATAAAGATTTCTAATAGCATTAAAGCACATGCATTTTATTTTGATCATGCCTATGTGAAAAAATGCATACAATTATGCAAGACAACTGTATATCATTGAGTGTGTTATGTAATACAACCTGTCATAACGGCCTGCTACTATAGGGCACAATTTTAAAGGGGTAGTTCACCCAAAGAATATGATTTGAGATTCCTTACCATGTAAGCGGTCTGTGGACAAGGTGAGACTGAAATCTGTACTTTGGTTTTGTTTACTTGTCCACTGTCTCCAAATGCTTACTTTTTTACTTTTTTGTCCAAACCGTGAATTTGAATTAGAGGAAGTAGAATCAATTCAAAGAAATTCGACTAACATATGAAACGTAAGTCTCATTATTTTGGCAAATATTTCTGCCAAAAGTATCTCTCACCTCTTACTTAACCAATAAGGCCCGAGGGGATGTGGTATATGGCCAATATACCCTGGTTAAGGGCTGTTCTTGTGCATGATGCAACACGGACTGCCTGGACACAGCTTTTAGCCGGGGTATATTGTCCATATCACAAACCCCCAAGGGGGCTTATTGCTATTATAAACTAGTTACCAACATAATTAGAAAAGTACAAATAAATGTTTTGTCATACCCATGGTATACAGTATGATACACAGTACCACGGCTGTCAGCCAATCAGCATTCAGCGCTCGAACCATCCGGTTTGTAATAAAGAAAAGATACCATTTCAAATATTAGTTTGATTATAACTCAATGTTGAACAAGTTTTTGCTTTGAGATGTAAGGTCAAAGATGGTGGATAAATGAAGACATCCCATAAAGGCCATTTACCATCTTTTTGTTGTTGTCAGACTTCAGTTCTACTTAAAGTAAAGAATCATCCATTTTGAATATTATATTGTATTTGTGCATCTGAGTGACGTTATATCGATTTCCAGGAGAAAGTTCATGTTTTCATGTGTATCTGAGCTATTCGGCATTCAACCAGGCAGAAATACAGCCGGGAAATGGCCCTGGGAATTGATAGATCGTATTTGTGAATCTCCGAGCGATGTTCTAACATTCAAAATGGGTGAATCTTTCCTTTTAAAGGGGTGGCTCTCCCATAGGCAATAATCAATAGTAGCTGGGCTGGTCTTTGGTTCATGGACTGTATATGAACCAGAAAGTGTTAAAATAAACAAATGTAATTAAATGATACCTTTAGTTGCAATTGTGGCCAATTGACTCAACTCCATTCTGAATTTAACTTAACCCAGGTCCAAATCATCTTAAAGTCACTATTGATCTACACAATCCCATTTTAGACATGTTGAAATGATGTGGACATGAAACACAAGGATTAATGTGACCTTTTTTATGGTCGTAGGGAATCCTCATCCAGAGATTGTGTGGCTCCACAATGGGAAGGAGATCCAGGAGTCTGAGGACTTCCACTTTGAGCGGAAGGGGAACCAATGCAGTCTGTTCATCCAGGAAGTCTTCCCTGAGGACACTGGGAAGTACACCTGTGAGGCTTGGAACAAAGTAGGGGAGGTTCGCACAGAGGTCTCACTCACTGTACAAGGTAGGCTAGCAGCCTAGCTAACTCCACTTGAGATAGCTCGGTGTGTCAAGTGAAATTGTATGTATTAAACTGTAGCAGACGTAGTTTATGCCTAGGGTTACAAAAATGTGGGTAACTTTACCAGCATTTTGCAACCCTGTTCATGCCATAATGACCTGTTGGTTATCCATGTCTGTCTTCCAGAGCCCCAGGATGGGGTCCAGCCCTGGTTCATCACAAAGCTCAAGCCCACCACCGCCTACCTGGGCCAGAATGTCCTGCTGTCCTGTGCCATCGCTGGGGACCCCTTCCCTCAGTGGAGCTGGATGAAGCAGGGCCAGGTGGTGACCACTGACCTGGACTATGAGATACTGCAGAAGGAGGATGTGGTGTCCCTGCTCATTAGACGAGTCCGGTCCCACCACGCCGGGGACTACGAGATCAGCCTGAGGTAGGCTTCTACATCCCAAGTGGCACCCTATTCCCTATGAAGTGCACTACTTTTGACTAGATGACCAGGGGTTGCACTTCATAGGGAATAGGGTGCCATTTGGGACATAGTGGGAGGACTCCTTATAAAGTAGATGACTTGAATGTTTCACTTTACATCTTTTGTTATGCTTTGATTGGTTATTATAGTACATGGGTTAGGGTTACATATTGAAAAGTCATGTTAAGGTCATCTAAAACTGCCATCACTGAGACACAAGCCCTCTTCTTGATGCTGTCCCTTTTTTTTAGAGGGATTTGGTCTGAAAGGACCAGTTATGGTCAATTAAAACACTCCCTCCTCCCCAGTTTTCCATTACTTTTCTCATCCTCTCTTCTAGGAACAAAGTGGGTGACTGCAGTTGTGTTGCCACTCTGGTGGTCAGTGATGGTGCAGTGGTGTCCAGTGGAGAGCACCAAACGTATGTAACTAACTAGCCTACTGCTTTATTGTCGAGGTCCCTCAACCTGGGCTATTTTTGCCTTCCCTTCCCCTCCCCAGACCCCAGTTTCAAATCCGCTTAATCCCTGAATATAACCAAATAAATAGTTTACAGTACCTCCTCCAGCTGTGCCATTGTTCAAAGCCTGGGGGCTGGGGCCCTGTTCAGGGTGCATGCCCTTATAAGGCTACTGAAGTCATCTCTGATGTAACATGTTGAGTTGTGTATCTCCCCCAATTAACTAGTGGAGGCTGAGCCAGCCGGGGCTTTTAAACAACCCCTGTTTTTTTTCCTCTTCCACACCTCGCTCCCTCTGTTGCTGCAGCCCTGAGCCTTGTCAGCGTGTGGGAGGAGTGGACGGGACAGTGCGAGGCAGAGAACCACCAAGCAGCAGCTCCATTCCGCAGCAGGGGTCAGAAGAGCCAAGCACAGCCCGGGGACTCCTGAAGAGGCGCGTGGAGACCAAGGAGCACCGCGAGGACCAGATCCGCCTGCAGGAGGCTGAGCAGCGTGACTTCCGCACGGTGCTGGGCAAGAAAGTCACCACCAAGAGCGTCTCCGAGGAGGACCTGAAGGAGATCACGGCGGAACAGATGGACTTCAGGGGCCAGCTCCAGCCCAGAGGGGGCAAGCCCAAGACACTGTCTGAAGATGAGAGGAAGGTCAACGCTCCCACGCAGGTGGACTTTAGAGATGTGCTAGGGAAAAAAGGGGGCACCACCGCCACCTCCCCGAAACCAGGTACCGCTCCTACTGAGAAAGGAGAGCCTACAGATTTCAGATCGGTTCTGGCCAACAAGAAGAATCAGACGAGCTTGGAGAAGAATGGGGAGAGCCCTGCTCCAGAAGCAGCAACACCGAAAGCCCCTGCTGCCACTGAGAAGGAGAAGAACGCTATCAACTGCGTGGCAGGTGGGATTATTGATGAGAGTAACAACATTGGAAAGGAGCCTTTGTTCAGTCAGAAGCTGAGTGATATGAGCGTGGTGGACGGGGCTTGCCTGAGGCTACATTGTCAAGTGACCTGTGACCCCCCAGCTACTATTACCTGGACTCTAGACGGGAAGGTCATCAAGCCCTCCAAGTTCATCAAGCTGTCCAACGAAGGTAAGTATGTGGACCACTACTAGGCCGACCATGTCTGCGTCCCAAATGGCACCCTATTAGGTTTTTATAGTGCACTACGTATGTATTTCGCATCCCATGTGTTTGTGGAGGCTTGGCTTCTAATATTATGAAGTAGTGTGACAGACAGTGATGTGAGACAGACAGTGAGTTTCCCCTCTTGCACCGCTGCATTCGATATGGGATATGATGGAAACATATCCCTGTATGTAGAGGGAGTCGATGTTATCATAGTGCCGAATTGTTTTGTTCTGGGTGCTTGTAATTGTCTCCTTGTAGAAAGCCCCACATATTTACAAGGTGGTATGAATCGACTGTAGAGTAAGAATGGCCAAAGGATTCCCTGTTTCTGGGCTCCTTGGGGGTCCCCTGACACACCGCCAACACAGATGTCGTGTTCGTCCCAAATGGCACCCTTTTCCTGAAATAGTGCACTGCATAGAGAACGAGCTGTAATTTGGGACGTGTTCGTCCATAATCGCTGCTCTGTTATTTCAGGCAGTTTGTGTTGATGCAGATACCTGAAACTCTGGCTATCTTGAACCAGTATTTGTCAGTCCAGTTAGAGTGCATTTTTGTCAGAATAACAGTTCAGTCCAGAGTTGAGGCAGGAGTTAAGCGTTGCTCTGGTCCCATAGCTTGACGATGACAACGGCGAGTTGCCTGTCTGTTATTGAGTTCAACCGAATGACTCCCCTTGACCAGCTCTATGGGTAAGGGCTAATTTAACAAGACAATCAACGGGCAGCAGCACAGAAAAATAACTAGGCACACTGCTCAACCACCAGCTGTTATGTCCTGTGACACAGCCCCAGATCTCAACCGTCACACAGCCAAGTCAGGGCCTCGTCTAATGAAATAATGGAATCATGTATAGGTGACCCCCCCCACCCCCCCGCAGGTCATTTTTATTCTCCTTTTAGTGTCACTGTGGGTCATGTTGAAGAATGCGCATTTTTTTCATTTACGTTCCACCATAACAAAAGTAGTATGTGAGTTATGTCCTCATGGAGCCGTTGGGTAGTAATGGAGGCTACTCTGGCTACGGTTGTGTGTGTGTGCTGGGGGCCGCTGTAGCTATGGTTGTGTGTTCTCGGGGCCACTGTGAATATGATTGTATACTGGGGGTCACTGTGGCTATGGATGTGATTGTGTACTGGGGGCCGCTGTGTGTGTGTACTGGGGGCCGCTATGTGTACTGGGGGCCGCTGTGTGTGTGTGTACTGGGGGCCACAGTGACAAAGTTTCTCTGTGTGTACTGGGGCTACTCTAGCTAAGGTCCTCTATGTGTGTGTGTTTTCCTGCAGGAGGCCAGTGCTCCCTGACCATCGACAAGGCCCTGCCCGAGGACGAGGGCCAGTACAAGTGCCGGGTGGAGAACTCGGCCGGTAAAGCAGAGTGTTCCTGCATGGTGCTGGTGGATGGTGAGTTGTTCCTGGCTGCCGTGTCCCACTCCCATGAGTCCCCCTTGGACTCCCGGCTGCCCCGGCATAACCCTAGTCACTTCCTGCAATTACATGGGCCAGATTAGCCGAGCTGGAGTCCCTGTTCCAGGCTCCCACTGCACGTCCGCCTTGCCCAGCCCCCCAGCACTCACTAACAGGCCTGCATCAAAACATTAGGCAGGCACGCACGGTTCAATCCTAGTTTTAGATTAATTCGCAATACACATTGATTGAACTGTCGCATACTTATACTACTGTTGCCATCAATACAAAAATATGAGATTATGAAATGTAATTTAGGGAAAGGGGGTTACCTAGTCAGTTGGACAACTGAATGCCTTCAACTGAAATGTGTCTTCCGCATTTAACCCAACTGAATCAGAGAGGTGCGGGGGGGATGCCATTTAGTAAAATGAGTCGAGATAAAATATGTTTAGCAGGAGAGACAAAGATGGATACAGGGGCATATCTCAATGATTCAGTTCACTTTAAATGGTCCATTGGGAATCATTACATTTTTAACATTGACTGGTTCATTTCATGTATGGTGCACTGTCCACACGGTCTATACACACCATTATATTCCGGACGCTGACATTGCTCGTTATGATATGTCTACATTTCGTTTCGGATGTGTATTATTTTGAATTACTGCACTGTTGGTGTTAGGAAAACAAGTGACCAATAAACTTAGATTTGATTTCTATAAAGTACTGTACAAGACTATGGTTAGTTTTTTTTAGTTACTGATACAATTCGTAGGGAATTATTTTTAGCATGAAAGAAATGGCAATAATAATGTGTGGAAATCCGTGACCTGAAACATGTTTTCGTTTTCCTCTCCCATAGATCCTACAGACACAAACTCGACAGCAGCTGACAAGAAGAGCAAGAAGCCATCCATCCCTACCTCCGAGAGTGAGTTTCCAAAATATGCTTATTCCCCAAAGAAGGAGCGGCATGGGATCTGCCTTCCCCACTGCTGCAGCCTGTCTGCCTCCTCGAGCTCAGGCACTTTTATAGCATGTGAACTAAAAATATATATATATATATATATTGTTCTTACCCTGTAATCGGCTTGCAGTATGTAGAGAACAAAGGACAGATATAAGGTGTAAATAGCGATCAGTAAATGTTTTATCCGAAGTAGGTTCGATTTACACTACTAGAAAAGATGACTAAGAAGATGTGCTTATCTTAATAGTCCTCTTAATCTTTCCAAGCTTGAGGAATGCATAGGTAGTTTGACAGAGTTATGTGCTATACCCCTGCACATTATTTTCCATATGATTTAATGATGTAAGCCTGTAAAAAAAACAGCCGAATCCTCCTTCTGAATCAAGCACATAAATCTTCCTTTACATAAAAGGCTTTGGATCGGGCACGCTTAGGGCTGAGCATGAAGCATGTCCGTTTCGCCCTTCAGCCTGGATGGTTCCTTCCAGGGGTCAGAGGCCACTACGACACCCCTCCTCTGTGATGTTTGACAGAGCTAATTGACTGCTGTTTGTCTTTAAGCCCGGGACACTCGCTGGCACTTAAAACAAGCCCAAGGAGGGAGGGAGAGGAAAAGGCAAGGGGGAAAGGGAGGAAGCGAGAGCGAGAGACCCTTTGCATTGCTGCCCCGCTTACTCAACCTCCTCTCCCGAACTTCCATGTAAGGCTCGCGTCTCCCTGTTCCTCAGCCATCTCTTGATTCAGCCAGAAGCACATGCTCCGGCCTCTTTTTCCAATACTTGGAGGTTCTGCAGAAAATCTGCCAGCTTTGGGATACGCTTTTGTCCTGCTGGAATGTGGCCTGACCCCAACAAGCTACAAAACTCAGAGCTGTAGGATAGTTTGGAGCAGTTAAATAAAAGCAGGAGGCTGAGACCTGACACAAGAGCCCCAGATTTATTAAGGCTAATCTCTTTTGATGTTGGATTCCCAAGTAGGGTAGATTTGAAACAAGGAAAATGTTTTCTAGTCCGGCGTCGGGTATAATTCTGTTTTTAGAATGATTCATTCACTACAATGTTCCAAATGTGGTATTGGATGTCATGTGAAGCTATAACTCCGATTTGTGATAGTTGGTGTCAGTGCTTATACTGTAGTTCTTACATATTTTGTTATTTTACATGGTAATAGAAAGCTTATTGTTGCCAAATGTAACGTTAGTTTTATAACTTCATTCTATAGCTGGAGGACTCCTGATATCCGTAGGAGTGTTTAAGTTTTTTGTCTGTCTTTTTGCTAGCTAGGGCCATCTACTTTTAAGTGCTGCCTGTTTTCCCAGTGGCTGACTTGGTGTGTGAACTGCTGACTGCTCATAATTTGCAGGTAGTTGTTGACACATCAACCAGGATCAAGGGGCTTGTTTTGCTCCCCTCCTAAAGAAATTGCCTGACAAACCTGCTTGCCCGACCCCATCTCCTCCCTTCTGGAGACCTCATTTCCCTCATCAACTCATCCCTGACCACTGGCTGCATCCCCTCTGACTTCAAAATGGCTCGAGTTGCGCCCCTCCTCGAGAAACCATCACTTGACTCATCGTCAAAAACTATAGACCTGTATCCCTTCTCTCTTTTCTTTCCAAAACACTCGAGCGTGCTGTCTCTGATCAACTTTCTCATCTCTCTCAGAATGATCTTCTTGGCCCTAACTAGTCAGGCTTAAAGACTGGTCATCCAACCGAGACTGCTCCTCTCTGTGTCAGAGGTTTTCCACACTGCCAAAGCTTACTCTCTCTCCTTTGTTCTCATCCTCCTAGATCTATCCACTACCTTCGACACAATGAACCATCAGAGCCTCCTCTCCACTTTCTCAGGGCTGGATGCCTCAGGCTCTGCACACTCTTGGATTGCATCCTACCTGGCAGGCCGCTCCTACCAGGTGACGTGGAGTTGATCAGTGTCTGCACCACGTACTCTCGCTACTGGTGTCCCCCAGGGCTCGGTTCTAGGCCCTCTCCTCTTCTCCCTATACACAAAGTCAGTCGGCTCCACCATATCCTCACATTCTCTCCTATCATTGCTATTATTACCTTTATTTAACTAGGCAAGTCAGTTAAGAACAAATTCTTATTTTCATTGACGGTCTAGGAATAGTGAGTTAACTGCCTTCAGGGGCAGAACGACAGATTTTTACCTTGTCAGCTCGGGGATTCAATCTTGCAACCTTTCGGATACTAGTCCAATGTTCTAACCACTAGGCTACCTGTGGATGACGGTCAACTACTTTTCTCTTTCACCCCTTCTGACACCCAGGTGGCAACACGCATCTCTGCGTACCTGGCAGATATCTCAACTTGGATGTTGGCCCACCATCTCAAGCTCAACCTCGACGGAACTGCTATTCTTCCTGAGGAAGGCCTGCCTGCTCAAAGACCTATCCATCACGGTTGACAACTCAACAGTCGCCTTCCCAGTGACCCCGGACAACACCCTGTCGTTCTTTGCAAACATCAAAGCAGTGACCCGCTCTTGCAGGTTCATGCTCTACAACATCTGTAGAGTACGACTCTACTTCACACAGGAAGAGGCACATGTCCTAATCCAGGCACTTGTCCTTTCCTTTCTGGACTATTGCAACTGGCTGTTGGCTGGGCTCCCCGCTTGTGCCATTAAACCCCTGCAACTTTTCCAGAATGCAGCAGCCTGTCCAGTTTTCAACCTTCCGAAGTGCTCTCAGGTCACCCTGCTCCTCCGCACCCTCCACTGGCTTCCAGTCAAATCTCGCATCCACTACAAGACCATGGTGCTTACCTACGGAACGGCAAGAGGAACTGCCCCCTCCTTACCTTCAGGCTATGCTCAAACCCTACACCCCAACCCGACCATTCTGTTCTGCCACCTCAGGTCTCATGGCCCTCCCCCCTACGGGAGCCCAGTCCAAGCTCTCCTGTGTCCTGACACCCCAATGGTGGAACCAGCTTTCCCCTGAAGCTAGGACAGCAGAGTCCCAGCAGAAAACGTCTGAAACCCAAACAGTATCTTAAATCATTCTCAACACTCAACTAGCACTTGCACTTGACCCCCCCTTCTAGCTCCAACTCTACTGATAGCTACGTTGAGGAACAATGTACTGTCTATGCCTGTGATATGTGATTGTCCTACCTAGCGATCTTAAGATGAATGCACTAACTAAGTCGCTCTAGATAAGAGTGTCTGCTACATGACAAAAATGTAAATGTTTTGATTCAGATTCTCATCCAGATGCATGGTCGTATTACGTCGAAGTGCTTTATCGAGTGGGCTATCGATGTTATTCGCCATGTTATGGTTATTCTAAAGCAGTCCCTGTTGCTCGTTCTTGTGTCTCATTACAGCCGCAGAGCGTGGTGAGCCATGGGAAATGCGTCAGTGGTGTAGTGCTATGAAAACAAGCAGCTTTTTCATCCCCGCTGGAAAACTCTAACCCCTGCACATTTATTTAACTTGCGCTCGGGGGCACAGTCCAGCACTGCAGGGTCCTGGAGAGCTCAGAATGCACTGTCCCATCGGGACACTCAACCGCTCCTTTACCTCATATCAAACTTCTTTCATCTGTGCCCTCCACTCCTTTTGACAGCTCGTAACAATGCTGGACAAGTGAGATGTAATGTTCTCACTCTGTTATGATGGAGTGTGTGCTCATCAGGTAATTCAATGATTTCTCTAGATTCCATGTTGGGGGGGTGGGGCGATTAAAAAAAACTGATTGTGATACAGGCCTGTGCAGTGCAATGTCTCCAGATTGTCTAAACACAATGAAAGTAGAGAGAACTGACTCCAAGCCTGTGAGAAGGAACCAGATCAGGGCTCTGTGGAAGGGTTAAGGCCGGACTGGTTTTGACAGCTTCAACACGTCTCCGGCTGGGTAACATGGTGCAACTGCTCTGAAGCTCACATATGGACCGTGAGCCTTCAAGGCTTGATATCCTGGGTGCTGGCATAAGAACAGTTTAGTAGCAAGTAACTGAGAATTTTCCACTTCACAATATGTACATCACATCTCAATGGATTGTAATTGTGGAGTTCTCAGCTGAAGGCGTCCACATGCTTTCCATCCGAAACAGTTCGGGAATAGTTCGTGACGTTTTGGTCTTCGCCAAGTTTTTTTGTTTTTTGGGGGGGCTGTTCGTGCACAAATATAACGTGGCAAGCCAAAGTCTATGCCCCTTCGGTGATTGGTCAACAGTAGGGGTCATTCAACACGAGAGTAATTGTTTTCATGTACATTTTTTCACTTGAGCAAAACTGCAAACGTCTTAGTTGGATGTAAATTTGTGACATAAGACCACCTTGACAACATTTATGGGATTTCTTGAGTTACACTACATGACCTAAAGTATGTGGACACCTGCTTGTCGAACATCTCATTCCAAAATCATTGGCATTAATATGGGGTAGCCTCCACTCTTCTGGGATGGCTTTTCACTAGTGAGGGGTTGGTAATTTCAGTCCTCGAGGGCCTGATTGGTGTCAGTTTTGCAACACCCCAGCTAACACACCTGGCTCCAATAATCACCTAATCATGATCTTTAGTTTAGAATGCAATTTGATTAATTATCTGTGTTTGCAAGGGATGGAGAAAATGTTGACAAATCAGGCCCCAGAGGACTGGGGTTGCGCACACCTGCACTAGATGTTTGAACATTGCTTCGGGGACTTGCTTCCATTTAATCACACAGCATTTGTGAGGTCGGGCACTGGCTCGCAGTCGGCATTCCAATTCATCCCAAAGGTGTTTGATGGGGTTCATGGCTCTGCAGGCCAGTCAAGTTCTTCCAAACCAATCTTGACGACCCATGGACCGCGCTTTGTGCACGGGGGCATTGTCATGCTGAAATAGGAAAGGGCCTTCCCAAAACTGGTGCCACAAAGTTGGAAGCACAGAATCGTCTAGAATGTCAATGCATGCTGTAGCATTAACCTCCCTTTACTGGAACTAAGGGGCCTGAAAAACAACCCCAGACCATTATTCCTCCCCCACCAAACTTTACAGTTGACACTATGCATTGTGGCACTATGCACTGTTCTTCAATCTCTCCCAGCTTTGATGCACCTGTACTGACCTCGCCTTCTGGATGGAAGCTGGGTGAACAGGTAGTGGCTCGGGTTGTTGTTGTCCTTGATGGTCTTTTTGGCCGTAATGTGACATCGGATGTTGTAGGTGTCCTGGAGGGCAGTTAGTTTGCCCCCTGTGATGCGTTGTGCACCACCCTCTGGCGAGCCTTGCGGTTGTGGGCGGTGCAGTTTCCGTACCAGGCGGTGATCTAGCCCAACAGGATGCTCTCAATTGTGCATCTGTAAAAGTTTGAGGGTTTAAGACACAATTCTTCAGCCTCCAGAGGTTGAAGAGGCACCGTTGCGCCTTCACCACACTGTCTGTGTGGGTGGGCCATTTTCAGTTTGTCTGTGATGTGTACATTGAGCAGTGTATAATTTTTATGGCGCTGGTCTGATCCTTTTGCTACCAAAGTCGATTATTTCCTGAAAACGCTGTTCCATTTATCTAGCGTTTTGATTTGTTATGTGTGAATGTCCACTATGTCTGGGCTGGCTGGCTGTTTTTCAAGGATACACAAAAAAGCGGTTTGGTTGAACTGTAGATGGGAAGGTGTACCTTTGCCCTAGTCTGAGGTCCTAAGTGCTCTGGAGCAGGTTTTCATGATACTGCTACCACCATGCTTCACTGTAGAGATGGCGCCAGGTTTCCTCCAGATGTGACACTTTGCATTCAGGCCAAAAGAGTTCATACATATTTCATCAGACCAGAGAATCTAGTTTCTCATGGTCAGAGTCCTATAGGCTCCTTTTGGCATACTCCAAGCAGGCTGTCATGTGCCTTTTACTGGGGAGTGGCTTCTGTCTGGCCACTCTACCATAAAGGCCTTATTTGGTGGAGTGCTGCAGAGATAGTTGTCCCATCTCCACAGAGGAACTGGAGCTCTGTCAGTGACCATCTGGTTCTTTGTCACCTCCCTGACCAAGGCCCTTCTCCCCGATTTCTCAGTTTGGCCAGGCGGCCAGCTCTAGGAAGAGTCTTGGTAATACCGAACTTCTTCCAATCCTGTCTCAGAGCTCTATGGACAATTCCTTTGACCTCATGGTTTACTTTTTTCTCTGACACGCACTGTCAACAGTGGGACCTTATTTAGACAGGTGTGTGCCTTTCCAAATCATGTCCAATCAATTCAATTTACCACAGGTGGACTCCAAGTTGTCAAAACATCAAGGATGATCAATGGAAACAGGATGTACCCGAGCTCAATTTAGTCTCCTAGCAAAGGGCCTGAATACTTATGTAAAAGTATATATTTTAATGGATTTGCACATTTTATTTACTTGAATTTGCTTTGTCATTATGATGTATTGTGTGTAGATTTAGGGGGGGGGGGTAAAAATAATCAAATTTAGAATAAGGGTGTAACGTAACAAAGTGGGGAAAAATGGAAAGGGTCTGAATACTTTTTGAATGCACTGTATCCATAGCCCTCAAATTCAACTGTGGACTTTGAAGCCAGTTCCACTGTTTAAAAAAAAAAAATGTTCCCCTCTAATCAGTGATGATTTTAGACCTGGGACACCAGGTGGCTGCAATTGATTCAGGTAGAACAGAGAACCAGAATGCTCCGGACCTCGTAGGGTAAGAGTTCAATACCCCTGATCTATAGTATGACAGCATCAGCAGTTGGCTACCAACAGCTGGCAGACATATTTACATGTGCTTAGTTTGATCAATTTTATTCAGATGGAAAACATGAGCTTAATGCTCTTTTGACTTTCACTTACACCGTTTGACTTCCATGCATGATTAGTTTATTTTGGACCAAAGCAAGATTATTTTTAATTGTCAAACGGCAGCCATGCATCGACTGTCACCAGAATAAGACCCTTAATATTTATTGGCGCATCAAGCTCATCACCTTGCACTTTCACAACCCTGTGAAGTTCACAATTTATTTAATCTGTAGCCCCAACCCTAATAAACTGCATACATTCCCGAAGAGTCATAGTGGGAGTCCAAGTTTACTTCAATATGGTTATTATATCAATATTTTAGCATCAGTGTTTTCACCGATATTTCTCACATTTATTTTAAAGACACATTAAGGACCGGGCCTCCCAGGTGGCGCAGTGGTCTAAGGCTGTGCCACCAGAGATTCTGGGTTCGAGCCCAGGCTCTGTCGCAGCCAGCCCCGACCGGAAGGTCCACGGGGCGACACAAATCATCCGGGTTAGGGAGGTTGGCCTAGCGTCGTCCGGGTTAGGGAGGGTTTGGCCGGCAGGGATATTCCTGTCTCATCGCGCACTAGCGGCTCCTGTGGCGGGCCGGGCGCAGTGCACGCTGACCAGGTCGCCAGGTGTTTCCTCCGACACGTTGGTGCGGCTGGCTTCTGGGTTGGATGTGCGTTGTCAAGAAGCAGTGCGGCTAGGTTGGGTTGTGTTTTGGAGGACGCGTGGCTCTCAACCTTCACCTCTCCCGAGTCCGTACAAGTCCAAGTCTCCATCCATGGCTAATTTACGAGAGGCAATTTTAGCTAGTCAACATAGTACCACAACACAACGAGATGCAACAATTCAAGTTTTTTCTGTCAATGACTTTCAATTTTGCTTTCGATGTGATTGGAGTCAGGCCAAATCCAAACTGGCTTCCCTTGACACTTTTTAATATTATTAGATTTTGTTTTGATGTGACAGGACCATTCACAGTTGAGCTCACTCAGCCAATCAGCGTTGAGCTAAACTGTTATATTTTTTCAATCAAGGGAGGTCAAATGCTCACTGGCTTCTCTTGAATTCAGTGCTATGGATGGCAACAACATCATACTCTTTTTGACCAGACAGAGTCAGACGGGTACTGTTTCGCTCACTTTGATGCTTTCTCTAGTGAGATACAGCCTCTTGCGAAATGAAGGAACATTATGAAACAGACCATTTCTGGGGGAAGCCTGGCTTCCCTTGGTACCCATGAATACAGACACTACCTTTTAACTGCAGCGCAAAGGCTGGGTGCAGTAGTTTATTTAGAATTCAGAACTGAACTGATGTATGTGAACTTTACAACTGGACTAATTAAGCATTCGTTGTTCTTTAAAGAGAATCTATCTTTTGGTGTTTTTTTTTTTTTTTTTTTCATTAGTCCGCTGTTGATACAGTCGCGACATATTTTGCATGTCAGCAGTCAAGTTTACAAGACTTTGGACTTTCAAGATGCAAAGTGTCACCGGCCCCATCACGTTGTCATGATGCAAAATGTATTTGCATCATGATGTGGCCTGTGACACATTTTGCTTCTTGAAAGTCCAATATCTTGAATATTTGACTGCTAGCATGCAAAGCATTTAGAAAAAAATACCAAAAGAGTGGATTTCCCCTTTTTAAGTTCTCTACTTGTTTTGGAAACTTCATGAACACAAGCTTTTAAAGAGTACACTATTTCCCGCATTAAACCCTTTCACGGCCATTCAGCTCATAACAATTTTAGTGTGTTTAAAAGCCTGTTCTCTTTGTTTGGCTGTCATTTTCTGTATTTGCAATTAAACTTTTTATCAGCTTCATGTTTTGTTTCAGTACACTGGGCAAAAATAGTTGTTGTAAAAAGGATGTTCTTTCCAGAGAGGAGGATCTCATGCAGAAAAGAGGGAAGTAAAAGACATTGCGAGCCTAAGCTGTAATTCATCAAGGTTAATATTCCGTGTTGCTCCTCACTAGCTCCATTAGTTTGTTTTTACTGTCACATTCATTCTTGACGGCAATCAAATGTAATGTATGTTGTGCCAAGAGCTATTTCCTGAATCCTTTTTTTTTTTTTCATGACCAAAAAAGGCAAATTACCAAAGGACATGGCAGCACTTTCTTCCAGGACATCCACAATAGAATAGCTCCCTCCCCCAAGTTCACTTATCAGACAGTTTGTTCTCGGTTCCCATATACTGTCCTGGGAAGAACTAACATTTTCTATGAAGTTCATAATGCCTTTATAATACACTAGTTATGGCAGACTATACGCCTAAGTCTTCAGAACTCATAAGTGGTTATAAAACCAAAATGATTTTATAGATGTACTATAAAGGCAATTGCTTTAAACAAGGATTCTGAATGTACGAATGTGTTATTTCCCACAGTATGTGCTCCGTCAGAGGCTAGCCTACAAACTGGACTGGTGTTTGAAACTTGTGGTAAATGAGCTGTACAAATTCAATCTTCATCTATGCTTTGATCAATAAGTCTTGTCAATAGTAACAACTGGATTCCAGCTATATTGGTGCAGGAACACTGAGTGATTATGTTGGGAAAAGAATGTGAACTTAAACTTTGATTTACTGATACTTGGCTGCTGTTGTTGCTCACAATGTAATCAATTGCAATGACGTTAATTTATGCGAATTCTACACACCATTTTTAGAATCAGTCTGGGTTCTGATCAATATATTCATTTTACTTGAATAATTGCGTTGAAGATTCACAAATGGGAGTCATTTATATCAAATCTCATTGATCCATTATCAACTGCATTGACAACTGCGGCCTTCCCAATTTGTAATAATTTATTTTTTCCAGGTGAGGCAAGGATAAAGAAACCGAATACAAAGACTCCTCCCAAACAGGGTAAGAAATACTTCCTCATACATGCAAAAGGTATCTCTATGTACCAAGCTTCTCAGAGTAGGAGTGCTGAAGTAGGATCAGCTCCCCCTGTCCAAAAAGACAAAATGGATCCTAAATCAACTCTTCTACTCTGGAGCACTTGATACATAGGGCCCCTGTACTATAACTCTCTGGCCTAATAGAGAACGACCCAAATGTCAACAAGCAGGATAGATGATCCCCCTAGCCTGTGCTCCAGCCCAGCTCTCATTCAGGCTAGAGGGCCTAGCTCATGTGCCAAACACTGGCTGAACTCAGCTGCTCTGTGAGAGCTGCTCCCTGCTCTGTCTGAGGGTGCCTCTAATAGCAATGGGAGATTCCCCCTGCCAACCCATCTCAGCCCCCAGATTATTGGACAAACAGTGGACGGGGGGAGCCAGATGAGTACTGAACGCTTTACCTGGAGGTTTGTTCTGATGATGGATAGAGATGTTTCTTGCTGAAGTGTGTGTGTGTGTGTGTGTGTGTGTTCCAGCTATACCACCTCAGATTGTTCAGTTCCCAGACGACATGAAGATCCTGGCAGGAGAGAAGGTGGAAATTCTCTGTAAGTTTGGAGGAGCTCCTCCAATCAAATGCACCTGGCTCAAGTTCCGCAAACCAGTAAGGACAAGTCTGTACCAACCATCACCTGAAATGAACCACCATGTCCAATTTCTAATTATTTATGTATATATATTTAATAACACTATAGTAACTCTAACTGTTTTAGTGAAAGTTTCCTTCTCTGTGATATGACTGACCTTTTATGGTGGTTTTGTCTGCAGATCCAAGAGGTCAAAGGTGATTTAACCATTGAAACCACTGAGTCCAACAGTAAACTGACCATCGCTGACAGCCAGCAGGAGCACTGTGGCTGCTACACCGTAGAGTTGCGAAACAACTACGGCGTGAGACAGGCTGCTCTCAACCTCACCGTTGTTGGTATGTTCCATTTATCCAAATCAGGCCGTATTGAGTTTGGCCTCTATGCTCGAGGCAGTGACGCCATTTTTAGCTCCATCATTGAGATTCACAAGACAATTAAGACTCTTGCGACATCTTTCCCTGTGAAATTATTTTTGCTATAACGCATGATTTAACTCGCCCCACTACCCATCATGTTCGTCTCTCGTAAAAATGGCAGTCCTGTAGCTTTGGGGAATGTGGTTGGGGAAGGGAAGGTACGCAGGCCGGGAAAGCTGGAGCTCTCTAGGTCCTAACACTAACAAGCCACTGCAGGGATCTCCAATGGCCTTTTAAGGCTTGTGCTTTCTCTTCAGCTGTTGCTTTAATGAGGCCCTTTGCCACTTCTGTCAGAGTGGAGTGTATCCAGCCTGACTCAGGGAAAATACGCAGCAGCCTGGGAGACGAGTTATTGAGCTGCTCCACATAAACGCAACCGTTTATGTGCCCAGAGAACTGTTAATAGCGTACAGAGACACAGCACTTGTTACACACTGGTATAAGCAGCCCCCTACTTAGATGCTTGTTAATGTGTAATGATCCTCACGTTACTATTACAACCTTCGACTGCATGTATGGCGTATAGAGGTTTTAGTATAGAATTTTTCATATAATTAGTTTCATTGACTCCTCCACCATTGCAAGCCTGTTGGTGTCAAGCTGTGCTCTTTGAGGCGGATTCCTTTGGTGTTTTACAATGGAACCCTGTGGATTAAGTGGGGGTATGCTTGTAACAGCTTGTGTAACATGGCTCGCACCCCTTCAACAAAGCAGGGAGAATAAAGTGCACTGTAGCTGGCTGTACATAAAACTGATCCAGACTTCGTGTGGATCCTCCCTCCTCACTGATCATCTGCTCTCACGTATAGTCTCCTGTACTGTGCCCTTTAATGGACACCCTGCCCTGACTGGATATGGTGAGACTGTTGTTGACGAATGGTTGTTGGCTGTTCAGAAGGTAGCCACTATAGCCAGACAAACCTTTTTTCATTACCAACACGGCTGTGCTTTTGTGTATGGTGACTACTGAGTACTGACATTTGTGAATGGAAGGTTTGTTTGTCCTTCCTGGAACTGTTATCATTTGATCTCCCCCTCAGGTGGTTCATCTTGCACTACATCTGTCCAAATCTTCACGAGTCGACTAACTCAACTCGCGCCTGTGCAGCGGCCGAGAAGTGGGGGTCTAGACTTTGTCCCAAATTGAACCCTATTCTCTAAATAGTGCACTACTTTTGACCGGGGCCCATGGGTATCTGGTCAAAAGTAGCGTACTATATAGGGACTGGGTTACATTTGGGACAAAGCCTGGAGTATGTTTCACATCAATGTAACCCGGACCAGTGTTCAGAACTCAGCGTTGACCTCTTGAGTGGCTCTGTGTGACCTCTGTGTTCCAGACAAACCTGATCCCCCTGCCCGTGTTCCAGCCGCCTCAGACATCCGCCGCTCCACCCTCACGCTGTCATGGTACGGCCCCACCTACGACGGGGGCAGCGCGGTCCAGTCTTACAACCTAGAGATATGGAATTCTGTGGACAACGAGTGGAAGGATCTGGTCTCCTGCAACAGCACCTTCTATAATGTTCACAATCTGCTGGGTCAACGCCAGTACAAGTTCAGGGTGCGGGCTGTCAATATCTACGGTATCGGCGAGCCCAGTGCAGAGTCTGAGCCTGTCACAATGCTAGAGGAGGATGTAGAGGGTAAGTGGGGGTCTTTTGGTGTACTGCCACTCATTGGTTACACTTGTCACTCGTTGTTAACAAGCTATTTTCCTTGACATTGTCGGACAGTGATTCATACTAATGATTATTGATTCATACCAATGACTAACGATATTTCTTTATAATTTTATCGAACAGAAAAGGAGGAGGTTGAGGATGATGAAGGTATGTCTAATCCAATCCATGTTTCGACATAATTGTTTCCTTCAAAAAAATGAAAATTGCTAACACCTATGAAGCACATATGTAAAATGCTTTATTTCGTCCTTTGTTTTGCAACGTGATTGTGTTATGACTGACTAGGCATATATACACTGTCATAACTCCACAGTGTCATGTTCCTATTTTCAGACAAGGAGCCAGACTACAGAGATGTGACTGTTAGAACAGATGTTAAAGTCAAGGATCTGTACGACGTGGAAGAGCGCCTCGGAACGTGAGTACCCATCTACAAACGTTGGTCAGCAAAGCATTTATTTAATTGTGCTCCTCAGGCTCAGTCAGTAGAGCATTGCACTTGTAACACTTGAGTCGTTGGTTCGATTTCTGCTCCGGATCCCCATATGAACAGAGTATGCCCTACTACTGTACGTCGCCTTGGATAAAAGCTTCTGCTAAATGGCATATATTTCATGCAATGTATTGATCTACATTGACACTTGTCCGCAATAGGCCTATTGTACATGCCTCTCATCCATGATCTCCTCTATCAGATTCCCCAAAAACATTTTTGTCTTCTATGTTGTAGGGGGAAATTCGGACAAGTATTTAAACTTTTGGAGAAGGCAACGAAAAAGCATTGGGCTGGAAAGTTTATCAAAGCCTACTCTGCCAAAGAGAAAGATAATGTGAGACAAGAGATTGCTATAATGAACTCCCTCCATCACCCCAAACTTGTCCAGTGCATTGATGCCTTCGAGGGAAAGTCGGACATCGTCATGGTTTTGGAAATGTGAGTATCTTGCATTTCACTTTTATATCTTACAAATAATATTAATTTCAGTTACCCTGTGGGGCCTGGTCAAAAGTAGTGCACTATATAAAGAATATGTGCCCTTTGGAGGACACAGGCCTATTTACAGTAGTTTGGCTAGAAATGTTATTTAGTAGATGATGACACTCGTATGTTTAAAGATGATATCATTTTAATTTTTAATTTTTTTAAATTATTTTGGGGAAGGAATTTGTTTTCCATTTCCAACATTTCCGTCTGATTTATTTTTTTACTAGACAGACACTTCAGACAGAACCATCGGCTTTTTTATATGGTTATGCTTTGAAAAAGTTCACTTGCCAAATATTTTAGACATGTAAACACATTCGACTGAAACATTTCCCCTTTTTCTTTTTATAGCATTGTCAAACAGTTGACTGACACAAGATCACTTGACTCGCATTAAAAACAGCAATTGTCCTTAGTACCAATTTTAGATATGCCTTGTAAGCTGAAAAATGATATTCGAGATACTCTAGATTTGACAAGGATGTGGTATCCAGTGAATGATTTTCATATTTGGCAGTGATTATCTATATTGCAGGATCTTAACCATCTTTTCTCTCTCCCTCTGCAGGATCTCTGGTGGGGAACTGTTTGAGCGTATCATCGATGAAGACTTTGAGCTGACGGAGAGAGAGGTCATCAGGTACATGCTGCAAATCGTGGATGGGGTCCATTACATCCACAAGCAGGGCATAGTCCATCTGGACCTGAAGCCTGAGAATATCATGTGTGTCAACAAGACTGGGAGCACCATCAAACTCATCGACTTTGGCCTCGCACGCAGACTAGGTAACCAGGCCTCATGTGCAGAAGACATTTTCAGGATTAGAGTTGCAAAATTCTGGTAACTTTCCCAGAAATCCTGGTTAGAGGATTCCCAGATATCCTGCTTATTCCCTCCTGATTCCAGAAATATTCCAACTGTGATTTGAAAACTTGGGAATTTTGGTCAAGTTACAGGAATTCAGAATCATGATGTTTCTTTTCAATAACTTCCTATGCTAAACTTCAACATTTCATTCTTGAAACCCTCTTCCCTTGTGTGCTCCTAGAAAACTCTGGAACATTGAAAGTTCTTTTTGGAACCCCTGAGTTTGTGGCCCCAGAAGTGATCAACTATGAAGCAATCAGTTACCCAACAGACATGTGGAGTATAGGTGTCATCTGCTACATTCTGTGAGTGTCAAGCAAGTTATAAGTACCCTTATAACCACTATAAGTACCCTTATAACTAGTCTTATTTGTAATGTTTGTGGTAAGCTTCTATGGTAACACTTTATTTGGATAGTCCCAAATAAATGGTTTGTAGATTGTTCAACTAATTGTCAGCAACATTTCAACTAAATATCTACTTGCCCTAGCTTTGAAAGGCAACATTTGGTTGTTATTATGAAGTATTTACTGATGTCCTACACAGTTTGTGTAATTTTATGGTTTCATGTCTGACTGTTTAGTGATGAGCAAATCCAGAAATGGCTTCTGACATTTTCCAGTAGGATCCCTGAGATGACTAATACCTTTTGGACAGTCAATTATTAGTGATCGTTATGTTGCTCTGGTTGTCTGTAACATTTGTAAATATTTTAAATTGAGGCTCAGAAACCCTTAGAAATATATTTATAGTCTGCTTACTCCAATATTTTTCTGTTCAACTTTAATGATTCCATTTGGCAAAACCACTCCCACCCTCACCAAACGAAGTTGCAGCTCCTGCTGCCATTTTGCCCTTTTTATTCATTCCAATAGGCCTCCAGTGTTGTTGGAAGGTTGCTTGGACAGTCGCTGAGGCTGTATTTGTCTTATTGTTGAAAACACTATTTCAGGTGCAGCAGGTTTAGTGAGTTAGCTAGCTAGCATTGGTAATGTTGGCACCAAAGACACAGGCTGAGACTAGGACTCCTTAATGATTTGCCTATACATTTTAGAGTCAATGTTGTGTTCTTTCTGGCAGGCCTACATGTTAAGACAGTTGCTAAGATGAAACTCTGCTTTTATTGTTGCAAACTCTATTATTTTGGATGTAGCAGTCGGACTAGCTAGCATGCCATCTAGGATGCAGTAACTCTTATGGTTAGCGTAGCTAGTTAGCATCTAATTATACTTTTTTTTGTGGGTTGCAGTTGATTGGTGACAATAGCATGAACAGATATTCAGCATGACATTCATCCAAGCACTATAATTCACAACCCAAAAGTAATATGAAATACACTCAGAACTTATGGCGTGAGCAAAATATTTAGACTAAGCCTTGTCTGTGCTTGATAGCCAGCCAGCTAAGCTAAAAGCAGGCGGAGCATTGGGAGGCGAAATGCACCCTGCGAATCATAGTATGCTGTAGGTGAGTGCAATACAGAAGCTTCAAAATGACAAATGAGGAATCGTGCAGTATGACTAACAAAAATGATCTAACAGTAGTGTGTACTCACTGGCCAGTTTATTAGGTACACCTGTCTAGTACTGGGTCGGACCCCCCTTTGCCTCCAGAACATCCTGAATTATTTGGGGTATTCTACAAGGTGTCAGTAACATTCCACAGTGATGTTGGTCCATGCTGACACGATGGCATCACGCAGTTGCTGCAGATTGGACAGCGGTTCATTCATGATGCGAACAGCCTGTTCCATCTCATCCCAAAGACGCTCTATTCGGTTGAGGTCTGGGGACTATGCAGGCCACACAAGTAAACTGAACTCTGTCATATTCCAGGTGATGTTTTTTCACTGTCCAGTGTTGGTGATTGTGTGCCCACTGGAACCACTTAGTTTTTAGTTGATAGGAGTGGAACCTGGTGTGGTCGACTGATGCAATAGCCCATCTGTGACACGGATCAGCGAGTTGTGCATTCCTAAATGCCGTTCTGCACACCATTGTTATACATTATACGTGATTTATCTGTTTGTGGCCCGCCTGTTAGCTTACACAATTCTTGCCATTCTCCTTCGACATCGCTCATCAACAAGCTGTTGTCGCCCACAGGACTGCCGTTGACTGTTTTTTGTTTGTCACACCATTCAAATCAAATTGTATTGGTCACAGACAACATGGTTAGCAGATGTTAATGCTAGTGTAGCGAAATGCTAGTGCTTCTAGTTCTGACAGTGCAGCAATATCTAACAAGTAATCTAACAATTGCACAACAACTACCTAATGCACACAAATCTAAGTGAAGGAATGGAGTAAGAAACATAAGATGCAAGATATGGTATAGAATACAGATGAGTAATGCGAGATATGTAAACATTATTAAAGTGGGATTATTAAAGTGACTTGTGATCCATTTATTAAAGTGGCCATTGATTTTGAGCCTGTATGGAGGCAGCAGCCCCTGTGTCAGTGATGGCTGTTTAACAGCCTGATGGCCTTGAGATAGAAGCTGTTTTTCAGTCTCCTGGTCCCAGCTTTGATGCACCTGCACTGACCTCGCCTTCTGGATGGTAGTGGGGTGAACAGGCCGTGGCTCGGGTGATTGTTGTCCTTGATCTTTTTGGCCTTCCTGTGACATCGGGTGCTGTAGGTTCTTAGAGGGCAGGTAGTTTGTCCCTGGTGATGTGTTGTGCAGACCTCACCACCCTCTGGAGAGCCTTGCGGTTGTGGGCGGTGCAGTTTCCGTACCAGGCGGTGATACAGCCCAACAGGATGCTCTCAGTTGTGCATCTGTAGAAATTTGAGGGTTTTAGGTGATAACAAATTTCTTTAGCCTTCTGAGGTTTAAGAGGTGCTGTTGCGCCTCCACCACACTGTCTGTGTGGGTTGACCATTTCAGTTTGTATGTGATGTGTACTCAGAGGAACTTAGCTTTCCACCTTCTCCACTGCTGTCCCTTCGATGTGGATAGGGTGCTCCCTCTGCTGTTTCCTGAAGTCCACAATCATCTCCTTTTGTTGATGTTGAGTGAGAAGTTGTTTTCCTGACACCACACTCTATGTTCCCCCACCTCCTCCCTATAGGCGGTCTCATCGTTATTGGTAATCAAGCCTACTACTGCAAATTAGATGATTTGAGTTGTAGGCGTGCATGGGTGAACAAGGGAGTACAGGAGGGGGCTGAGCACACACCCTTGTGTGGCCTCAGTATTGAGGAGCAGCGAAGTGGAGATGTTGTTTAATATAATAATAATATATGCCATTTAGCAGACGCTTTTATCCAAAGCGACTTACAGTCATGTGTGCATACATTCTACGTATGGGTGGTCCCGGGGATCGAACCCACTACCCTGGCGTTACAAGCGCCATGCTCTACCAACTGAGCTACAGGACCACCTGGGGGCGGCCAGTCAAAGTCCAGGACCCAATTGCAGAGGGCAGGGTTGAGACCCAGGGCCTCCAGCTTAATTCTGAGCTTGGAGGATACTATGGTGTTGAAGGCTGAGCTATAGTCAATGAACAGCATTCTGATGTAGGTATTCCTCTTGTCTAGATGGGATAGGGCAGTGTGGTGGCGATTGCATCGTCTGTGGACCTATTGGGGTGGTATGCAAATTGATGTGGGTCTAGGGTGACAGGAAAGGTGGAGGTGATATGATCCTTGACTAGTCTCTCAAAGCGCTTCATGATGACAGAAGTCAGTGCCACGGGGAGATGATCATTCTCGGTAAGCCCTAGACACTGCGTGAAAAGCCCAAGAGGGCGGCTGTTTCTGAGATACTGGATTCTGCGTGCCCTGCACCAACATAGTTTTGCCCATTTCAACGTTCAGTCAAACAGTAACTGGGTGCCTGTTTGCCTGCTTTATGTAACAAGCCACGGACACTTGACTTATTGTCTGTAAGAGTGATCCATTTTCATGAACGGGCTGGTGTATTTAATAAACTGGCCCGTGGGTGTATACAAACAGCATAACTGGTTATAAAGTGGCAGAATTGTCTTTTAAACCTTGCTCGAACCCTAACCAGCAAGCTGTTGCAGTAATGGTTGATAGTTTGAGCATCTGTATGTCATCTATAGGGGACTATGCAAATAAAGTATGGCTGTCTATGTGCTACAATGTGTCCCTAATCTCAAACCAGCCTTATCAGGGTTTTTTTGGCTTTCATGTTCTCTGCAACAGATACTTTCCACCAGCAGGCAGTGTATGGTCCTTTCCGTCCTCTATGCCTGTAAATGGATATAGAGGAAGAGCACAGCGATACTCTCCAGTGCCCCCAAACCTCTGAGGTCTCCTTGGTCCACAAAGATTTATTACACACTGCTTACATAAGTGTTACAAATGAGTCTCTCCCCGTATCTCCTCTGTTGCTTCAGATTCCAGAGTGCGTCCCAAATGGCATTCTATGTAGTGCACTACTTTTGGCCAAGGCCCTATGGGAATAGGGTGCCATTTGGAGAATAAAAAAGCTTTACTGATGTACCGTTATACACCTACAGTATGGAAAACACCTGGATGTGCCCAATGAAACAAGCAGCTTTGTTGAAATTTACCAAGACCACCAATAGTAATAATTTATACTACAATTTGGCCTTTCATAATTTAAAAGTAAGCAGGTTTTAGGGTGCCGTCAGGGTGTGGTGTACTTTCCATGCAAAGCAGAAGTGTTTTTTGGTAGATATTGTTGTGCAATTTTTGTAGGTCAACCATCACGATCCTCTATCGCTTTGCCTCTTTCTCTCCCCAGCGTGAGTGGCCTGTCCCCGTTCATGGGGGACAACGACAACGAGACCCTGTCCAACGTGACCTCGGCCACCTGGGACTTTGAAGACGACGCCTTCGATGAGATCTCAGACCACGCCAAAGACTTCATCACCATGCTGCTGAAGAAAGATATGAAGTAAGCACGATGGTGCTGCTCTCAAACACAACATGATGAAAGACCGTATTCATCCCAAATGGCACCCTATTCCCTACATAGTGCACTACTTTACCATATTTTAGGGTGCCATTTGGGATGAAGTCCCAGTCTTGACATGATTTGAGTGTAAATGTTGTAGAATGGCTTTGATCAGCCTGCCAGATGTCTGTTTTCATTTGTGAGGTGTAAGCTGTACGTAATGCTTCCTTCCCAAATGGCACCCGATTCCCTGGGTTGTAGACTACTTTTGACCAGGGCTCTGGTCAAACGTAGTGCACTATATAGGGTGCCATTTGAGACTCGACCCAAATCACTATCTGATGTGTTGGAATACAGTGAGAATGAGATCCTTACGCCTCTCGCTCAGTGCTCATGTGGTTCTCTGATCGTAGGGCCAGACTAACATGTGATCGCTGCTATGAACACCCATGGCTAAAACAAGACACGGGCAAAATGGAGGCCAAGAAGCTGTCCAAGGAAAGGATGAAGAAATACATCCTGAGAAGGAAATGGCAGGTAGGTGCAAGCAGAACAGATCGTGGGCTTTGTCCCATAGGGCTCTGGTCAAAAGTAGTCGACTGCAGTATATAGGGAATAGGGTGTCATTTTGGGATGCCGCCCATTTCTCATGTCACAGTGCAACATAACGGCCATCCATCTTTAACAGTAGGGCTGTGCTCCGCAGCGTAAAATTGTTTAAATGAGAAACAAGACGAGCACTGTAGTATGGCACAGTATATGAATCATCCAAAACATGTGCGTTTGAGAATGTTATTTAGAATTCTGCTATAGGAGAGGCTACAGTAATTGTTGACTTGCCTCATCAGGCAGTCTCGATGAGCTTCCAAGTTGGTTAAGAAAAGTGAATCTCACTAAGTCCCTGCAGTTCAACTCATTCTCTGAGTGCTCACACATGAGTAGACCGCTCATTTTACAACAAAGTCAACATGGAGGTCCATTAGTATTTCATGAGGTTGAAAAGGACAAACTGCAAGCATCATGTTGGAAAACTAGAGCACAAAACAGTAGACTGTGAAAGTGGAGCGATGTCTCTTTTTTTTGTCCTTTGTTGCCTTCAGGATTTATAATCTCAGGGATCAAGTTATCAAGCTTTGGTTGTAGTAGCAAGCATACTTTTAGGATCACAGGCTGGGTGTGTCCCAAATGGCATCCTTCGCCATATATAGGGCGCTACTACAGACCAGCTCAGTGCACTATAAAGGGAATAGGGTGCAATTTGGGACTCACACCTAGTCTATACTTCATGGCCAACAAACAGGACATTTCAAATTGATACAAACGAGCCCATTTACTTATAAGATTGCGGTTCTAACATTTCTGGAGGATGTAATTATCTTCTAGCCTAAGGACTGTTTGTACTGCTCAGACATGTAACGATTGCATCATTGATTTCATGGCAGAAAACGGGACATGCAGTGCGGGCCATAGGAAGACTGTCGTCCATGGCGATGTTGGCGGGCGTCAGTGCCAAGAAGGGCTCCCCTACCGAAGGTGGCATGGCATCAAAACATTTATTTTTTACTCATGAATGTTCTAAACCTTTCTGTTGTACCCCTGAACAAGGGATGGCACTCAGCTAGGGGTGTTTGTTTTATTAATGCCACTGAAAATATTTGCCCTCATTTTTTGGAGCACTTTGGTTGGTACAGTAGGTGGTGCTGCCAAGGGAGCTACTGCTCCTATTTGAAGTCAAAGCAGCACTCTCTGCACCAGTTTAACTTGAGGCTAAAACAATGTCATTTTGTTTTGTCCCATATTTTGCAGAGGACAACCAGTTCCTTGAGTTCCTGGAGTCTGAGGAGAGAACCCAGGTCAAGCCCACCTTCAGCTACATGATAAAGGATGTTGAGGTGGTAGAGGGGAGCGCAGCCAGATTTGACTGCAAGATTGAAGGTAATGTCTCACAAACTCCTCATTTACATATACATGCAACATGGCCTCCTAATTTACAAATGCATGCATCACAAGTGCTGTATCCATTCATCTGCCATGAAGTACATAAACCAAACAGAAGGAAGGCAAATATGGTTTTGTGAGGCAGCACACATAGTGTAAACTTGTCTCTCGATGGTTGTCCATAATTGTAATCTGTTCGATCCCATTCATATTTCTAATACTACCTGCATCCTATGAATACCCATTGAGAAACACAGCCTGCATCCCAAAGTGGCACATGCTACAATATGCTGTTCAACCTATAAGAATGCTGCTCATTGACTACAGCTCAGCCTTCAACACCAACACCATAGTGTCCTCCAAGCTCCTCACGAAGCTCAGGGCCCTGGGTCTGAACCCCTCTCTGTGCAACTGGATCTGAGACTTCCTGACGGGCCAACCCCAGATGGTGATGGTAGGCAACAACACCTCCGCCAGGCTGATCCTCAACACAGGGGACCCACAAGGGTGCATGCTCAGCCCCCCCTCCTGTGTACTCCCTGTTCTCCAACGCAATCATCAAGATTGCTGACGACACAACAGTGGTAGTGAGGAGGTGAGTGGTGGCAGGAAAATAACCTTTCCCTCAATGTCAACAAAACGAGCTGCTCACGGACTACAGGAGACAGCAGAGAGCACATCCCCAAACACGTCAACAGACTGCAGTGGAGAGGGTCAAAAGCTTAGTTCATGAAACCAGTTTTAACCAGGGCAGTAGCAAATTGAGTTAGAAAACCATGATAAATCTGCAACAATCAATTATCATGTTGAAGACGAAGATGCCTAGTTTATGGCACAGTATCGTATTTTAAATCAATTCCAGCAAAAATGTAAAATGTAACATTTCATCCCAAATTCTCATTACTGAAAAGTGTCATGATTAAATTATCGGTTCATTTTATATAATTGTTGTTCTAACTTATTTGAATAAAACACATTATGTTGCTGTAGTATGTCCATAAATTATAATAATTGTATACCTAGTTGAAGTTTAACTATAATATTAGTACATAAAAAGTGTCTGTGGACATGTTTCTCATTACCATAACACTTTCAAGTTCCTATATATTTTTTTAATAGTTTAATAGTTTTATTCACGTATGATGCATCATCTATTGAAGTAGTCCTTAGATGAGCACAAGTTAATATCTTCACTTAGATGCCTTCAGCATGAGGACCTTATTCTGAAGGCATATTTCGGTAATGTAAGCTAATTCTAATGTATAGTCAATGGGGTGCGCTGGGCTGTAACTTTAATTTACTAGGACCACTGCTTACATATAGTATAGATTTTTTATTGTTGTCAAACATCAATTATTTGATTAAGTAGAGGTTGTCAAGAAATATGGTTGTATAAACCCAATTTTGTTTCACTAACAGCCACAATCTGGAGTTTGTCTTTCAGCAAAGAACAACCCCACCACTTAAAGGAGAATATCCCCCATTTTGATGTGTGATTTTAGTATTCAAGTTATTTGGATCAACAAATTAGTTACTGAATCTCTAATGGAGCTCAGTACAGTTTTTTTTGTTTATGGCAAACTATGCACACTCATTACCAAAACATACATTCTCATCTCAGAAACCTGCTCATCATTACTGTAATGCACCAATATTTTGTAAATGGTAAGAAAAATAACTAAGTCAAAATTACTGAAGTATAAATCTAATAGTATGCCTTTATCCAAATGTGTACATAAAAATAACATGTCTACACAAGTAATTATGACAAACAAGATTCAGAAGGTTACGTGTTGCGGTAATGAGAAATTACAAAATGTATTTACTTTTAAAAAATTAAATGTTATGTTTAACTTAGGTGATCAATGTAAAAAAAAAAAAAATTATTGATTTGTTTACCTTTTTCGACTTGGAAAACAGTTATGGAAATTGTGGTAAAATGCATAATATCAGGTCAACTAACTTTAACAATAATTCTGAAATGGCAATTGCACCGCCCGCAACCGCAGGGCTTTGCAGAGGGCAGTGCAGTCAGCCCAACGTATCATTGGGGGCACACTACCTGCCCTACAGGACATCTACAGCACCCGTCACGGTAGGCCAAGAAGATCATCAAGAACCTTGGGCAACTGCAGCCTGGTGATCTCTGTGAGGTGAGCCCGAGCCATGGCCTGTTCACCCTGCTACCATCTAGGATTTGGAAGCCGTACAAGTGCATCGAAGCTGGGGACCGGTCGACTGAAGCTGTTGATCAATCTCCGGGCCATCAGACAGTTAAATAGTAACCACTAGCTGGCTTCCACCCAGTACCCTGTCCTGAACCTTAGACACTGTCACTAGCCGGCTACCATCCGCTAAACTGTACACGAACCAAAGTAATAAAGTTGGTCTGTATTTTGTGGTTCCCAGGCTACCCTGATCCAGAGGTGGTGTGGTACAAAGACGAACAGCCCATCAAGGAGACGCGCCACTACCAGATTGATTACGACGAAGAGGGCAACTGCAGCCTGGTGATCTCTGAGGTGAACGGCGACGACGATGCCAAATACACCGTCAAGGCTGTCAACAGTCTGGGCGAGGCCACGTGCACAGCCGAACTCCTGGTGGAGGTGATGGCGGAGGAGGAGGAAGAAGAGGAATGAGTGGTACAACTAGTACAAAACAAACCGATATCCCCTGTTTTTAGCTTTTACTATATTTTTTAATAGCTGTGTTGGTAATACACTCCACTTCTCTGACACACTCTGAAATGGGGGGAGAGGGAATGGGCTTCATTACCTTTTGCTATGATTATGCACTTTCCAACTTATCAGTTATAGTAGATATCAGATGTTGATATTTCTAACATTAACTTGACATTAACCGCATTCCAGCTGTTTGTGTGATCCATTTATTTGATTTGCTACATTTACAGTCTCTACGGTTATCTACGGTTTTCTCCCCTCAACCAAACAAACCCGAAGTCAGTGGCGTGTTTGTGGGTTGTTCCACCAATTTGGTGCCTTTTGAGAAGTGTAACTTGGTCAACATTTTTTATTTTATTTCACCAAATGTTAACTTTGTCATAGAGTGCACATGTTCAACTTAATAACAAACACATTTTCCTAAGTGTGTAAGTGCCAAATAATGTAACACGGTTGACAATTTCATCTTATATCGGCCATGTATCCCCTAGTGACGGGGGAATGGAGGTTTGTGTGCAAGCTTCACAAAAACATGTTTAATTGTTAAAACATGTCTAGCCTGTCTATCTATGCGTAACAGAGTTGATGTGTTATGGCTGACCCGCTCAGTTTTTTTCCACCACAGGAGTAGAAACCAGCTACCCTGCTTTTACACTATGATTTGATTGTTAGATGTTGAATGTTTCTTTTGAATAGAATATTTAAACATGTATAGTTTAACCATTATTTGAACGAGTTCAGTTCACGTAAACAAGGTTGACCCTTAAAATGAGGGACAGACATAAAGGAGTCACGAATCACATAACATAAAGGATCCTCTTCACATTTGGCTTTGTCAAAGCGGCAAAATAACTAAGGCTTTACAATGATGGTGAAATGTTGGGGTTAAGTGGGTTCAAATGTTCCGAGAAGTCAGAGGGTGCACATCAAAATGCAGAATTTAGCCACTTTATTAGCAAGTTATTATTTATATTAAAAATCTGTGATTTGAATTGTCCATGTGGTCTGTTAAAGGGCACTTCATTTAATATAACAAGGGTCAATTCAATATTGGTGACCATTTTCTACTTATATAAAAAGGCAATAATTTTGTGGAATGACCCTTGTTTTATCAGCATTATGGTATTTGCAATTACTTGGGCTTTTAGAATGTTTTTTTAAATTATTTAAGCACAGTCTTGTTATCATATTTGAGCATCAGTTTTGTGATTTTCCCTGCAAGCACGTGTCCACCATTGTTACACATTTGCAATACTAAACAGACCAGTGAATTATCACACAGATTTTTATTTTGTATTCGGTTGTGTGTAGATTATATTTCTTCAATTTTTATAAATGTATGAGAGATTACATGTAATGAGAACACTACAAGTGTAGTTGCTCACGGTTACAAAATAAATTATCACAAAATCAAGCTGGTTGTATTTCGTGATTGGGATGAGTTTCCTATAGTGTTAGAAGCATTGGGAAATAATGTCTAAATTGTTTTTGTCAGTTAAAAAAGAAAAACAAACAGGGAAAAAAATGACCGGCCGGCATTGCTCAATTAATTGACTTATTTCTATAACTTCCTTAACTGAAGAGGCTAATATGTACACCATAAATACTAGAACTGCACAACTATGAAACTTGGCTTCAGATACCCTCACCTCTGGGATAAAGCTATTCTCAAAACGCTAAGCCAGTCATCCAAAACCATAATTGACGGCTCCACACTCAGGTGCTCCTGCCAAAGGACAACCTGTGACCCCTTCTGATTCTAGACTAAGACCAACTTCCTTCACAAGGCCCAGGGTCACAAGGAACAAGCTCCATTATGTTGGCAATTGTGAGACTTGGAGCAACCACCACCAGGGACAAGTGAACATCAGCAATGACTTCCAAAAAAACCTCACCAGGAACATGTCCACGTTCCCTAACGCCCTCTTCCTCCAGCCCTGAGCACTCGCTGGAGGTGAACTGTTAGCCATTGCCGCCTCACTCTGACTTTGAGAACAATCTTTACCTTCTCCAGAGAATTAGTGTTCCTCGAGTATTATCAATGGGAAACACTAACTGTATTCTCCTCACCTCCGTTTGGTCATTTTCACGATTTCATAAATTAATATAACACAACTTTAGATCATTAGAACGCATTCCCCAAAAGCCACACAATACCCCTGAACGGATTTCTGCAAATATGTAAAATACCACGTAAGTCCTCTTTTACAATCGGGGTCGTCGCAGAGTTCGATTGCTCAAACAACCCTGAAAAGGCAGGCTATCGCTCCCTCAGTTGCCTATTGTTAGGGTTGCGTAAATTCGACTCTGGTATCGGGATAAATATAACAATGAGTCACCGATTTTATACTATGTATTTTTTATTAGCGAAGTAATAAATGGCAAATGCAACTTTCGTATATACTGGCTCACTGTAATGCCACGCAGGGCAGAACAGAGAACTGACAAGATTCGCACAAGTAGACAATGGACCTGATCGGACAGCTCAGAGCCTCTGCTCTTTTCTGTCCATAAGAAACAATTGGATTGGTGGAAGAGGCAGGGCAGGCCAGGAACAAGGAAGAAGGGTGTGGTCAGCAAGGCATCCCCGGAGGCTGAATGCCCTAAGGTTATCAGAACGGTTGTAGATTAGTTTCGCCTTTTTGCTTTTCCCGACATGAGTTCGTGGTGATTTATTTTAGAAATAGAGGTAAAAAATTAAAAGAAAAAGTTAAAAAGAAAAAGAACTAACAAGATGTATGTAAACAGTGTTCTTATACTGTGATAGACATTAGGCCAACAGACGGGTTGGAACAATGTCTATCACAGTAGAAACTGGGTGTGGTTTAGACTCACCCAGCCTATTGGTGATTGTTGTCGTACGAGCTGGTACCAGCCCCCGGGCGCTCCAGTTGATAGATGTAACTTGCTGTGAAGAATATCTATGTGCTCATGCTCGATACCGTTATCTCGCACCTGGCTCCTGTTATCTAACAAAAGACCGCTTGTTCTCGCAACACCCCGCTCTGAATGTGCCCCCCCTCCCAACTCATTGCACAGTTCCTGTCTTCATGCTACTCTATTTTTCCATCATGAGAAAGGCCCATGGCCCTGAAACTTAACAATGTTTCAAGTCAGCTATGTTGCAAAACACATACATACATCCACACAAGCCAACAGCAGATAATATTCAATCATATATATGGTAATGGCTATAATGTAAAACACAGAATCCAACACTATGCACATCAACAACTAATGCTAGCCAGAGTGAGATGCGCTAAAATCTAAAGAAGGAATACCAAGATAAACCCTCAAACTTTTTCAGCTAGTTGGCCGTCAACATTTTAGCTATTAAGAGAGATGCTCACTGTGGATAACAGTCATACAAGATTTCAGCATAGCTAGCTAGCAAAGCAATTCACATGTCTTGCTAGTCAACCAAATGACACCTGCATCTCCAGCTGTAGCCACTGAAAAACAATGAGGGGAAAAAGTCACTCACTCACCCACTCCTCCAATGACATGACATCCTCCCAGCAGCTAACGTTAGACTCTGTTTTTAACTTGCTAAATAAATAGGTAGTGCCAGAAATAGACAAGCTAGCCCAGGGGTGTCAAACTCAATCAGCACATGGGCCGTATTGAAAATGTGGTGCACTCAAAATGTGTTGTTGTTGAGTAGCCAGTCTAGGCTACTGCTCAAATGATGCTGTAATAGGCCTACATGTTTCTCCTTTGTATGGTGTTTTGTTGCATGTTTAGTGTGTTAGGTTATTCATTGTCAAGCTTTACATTTTAGAAATCGAAGCCACTGAAAGCAAGCCCCATTGAAGTTGAATTCACCATTGCAAGAACATTGAGCTGTAATTTTATAAAGTAGACTGTTGACTCATTTTATATTTGCTTGTTTGTCCAATTTGGTTCAAGGGCATTGTTTGATACCTGTACTAGCCTATTATCTACATTATGACTGACTTGTGATCTTTGCCCATGCTAGTTTGATTGTATTGACATTTATTTTTGTATTTATTTAACCTTTATTTAACTAGGCAAGGCAGTTTAAGAACAAATTCTTATTTACAATGACGGCCTACACCGGCCAAACCCGGACGACGCTGGTCCAATTGTGCCTGCACTGAGACTCCCAATCACGGCCGGTTGTGATACAGCTTTAGTTACAGTAGTCCATTTTAGTTCAAAATATTGAGTCATTGAAACTGGAACAGTGCATCCCAAATGGGTGGAGGCAGCAAACAATGTACCAGGCCAGCAGGGATTTACAACTTCATTGCAATATTTTTTTGGGACTACCAAGAAATTGGTGAACTATATTAATCATGCATTGAACTGCATCCATCCATTCTGCCAACAATGCCTTACTCTACGTCATGGAATTTTGAGTCAAATAGGTTCTATTTTTAAATCCTCTTTTAAAAGTCAGTTTTGCAGCATAAACTAGGAATTTTATATGTTTTACTGCTGTTATGGTCTGTTTCATATCTGCAAAGTAGTTCCAACATTGTCGGTTCCACTTTAACAGAAGAAAACACTACATGCTGCATGAACTTTCGACAGCTCCTCAACAACAGGAAGCGACAACTCCGGTGGATCTGGCTTTCCCCCGCAACCTCTCTTCTTCAAGCTCCTGATTCTCATCACAAGATACAACCTAAAGAAAAAGTCTTCCAGCGGAACCTCACTAATCTCACAACATGACTGAGAAGAGTCTCCTCCCTCTCACAGCTCAGTGAGAAATGTCAGCTAAATCAGCACCTGACAACCAAACAACCTCGTTGTCAGGCTGTGGAGGAACCACAACCTCCACTACTCTGGTAAAGGACATGTCAGCTAAAGGATCAAAATATAATCACTGACAACTTCTGAATACAGTAGATCACTTGGGGGAACCAAATCCTTTCTCAAACCACCAAGATAACCTAGTTCCTCAGTGTCACTCAACCCAACAAAGAACGTCTCCCTTAACTAAATAGACACAGGAATCAACCTCTGCCAGCAGAGGGTACACTATATCACATATCTCTGCCCAGGTCGTCTCTGCTCTTCCTCATTCGGGAGAACCATTTCCTCCAAGTCCCCACACAACATCCTCCTCCCTATCTGGTTTTCCATCAGCACTCTTCTGAACATGAGTTACTTCACAACCTATGTGTAGTTATATTAGTTAGCTACACTGCTACATGGCAGCAAAAAAAAGGTATTAAAGGCCCAGTGCAGTCATGTTTTTCCTGTGTTTTATATATATATATATTCCACACTATGCGTTTGGAATAATATTGTGAAAATTTGAAAAGTATTTTGCCCTTTTTAGTGTAGAGCTGTTTGGAGCTAGGTTTGCCTAATGGTTCTGTAACCTGAGCTAATGCGTGGAAGTATGAGTATGCGGACTGTGTTGCGTGCATGTGCCCCCAGGAGACAGCAACCTTAACTGGGTCCAGGGCCAGCTCCGTCGTGACCTCCATTGGTCGGCCAACCCAAGCTGAGTATTAGTTGTTGATAAGGAATACCAAACTAAAGAGGTTAATTAACATAACACCGACCACATTTACATGCGCACAGTATTCTGGATAATATCTCGGTTAAGGTCTTATTCAGGACAAGCTGTTAACATGCATCTTTGATATCCCGCTCACGAGTAACCATGAATAAACAGAATATTCTTTATATTCCCAGGGACGGCGGAAACAATTGATTTTACATGTACAAAAAAATATAGATAATTTTCGGCTACCTACATGAGATTCCTATTATATATAAAAGAGTGAGATTAATTTATTTGTGAAATGGCAACCGAGCATTGATCGTGTCACCAGAATAAGATCCTCAATATTTATTGGAAAGCAGGATCAACCTCATAACTGTGTACTTTCACCAACCTGTGCAGTTCATAGTTTTGGGAAAAGTACTCAATTATCATACTTGAGTAAAACAGAAAATGAAAAGTGAAAGTTACCCACTAAAATACTGCTTGAGTAAAAGTATCTGGTTTTTAATGTACTTACATAAAGTGGTAGAAAAAGTAATCAAATGTCATACTTGAGTAAAAGTAAATGCTGTACATCAAATTCCTTATTAAGTAAACCGGACAGACGGGCACTCTCGAACATTCAGACATAATTTGCAAACACAGTTTTCGCGAGTCTGCAAGATCAGAGGCAGTAGGGATGACAAAGTGTTACATTGACAGGTGCCATAATTCTGTCCTACTTTAGCATTCTAAATGTAATGAGTACTTTTAGGTGTCAGGGGAAAATGTAAGGGGTAAAAAAATATTATTTTCCTTCGGAATGTAGTGGAGTAAAAGTTGCCAATAATATAAATAGTAAAGTACAGACACTCCAAAAAAACGACTTAAGTAGTACTTAAGTATTTTTACTTAAGGACTTTACAACACTGGCAGTTCATGGCTCAATTCATCTGTAGCCTAATAAACTGCATGCTTTCCTGAGACACAGTGGGAGAACGACACAACATATCATTGCATGACTACAATTTTACATTGATATGATGGTTGTAAAGACTCCAGCCACCCTAGTCATAGACTGTTCTCTCTGCTACCGCAGGGCAATCGATACCAGAGCGCCAAGTCTAGGTCCAAGAGGCTTCTAAACAGCTTCGACTCCCAAGCCATAAGACTCCTGAACATCTAATCAAATGGCTACACAGACTGGCCATCAACGGTGAGCATTTGCCCACTGAAGTTGGTTACGACGCCGAACTGCAGTCAAGTCAAGGCCCTGGTGAGGAAGACGACCACGCAGATGAGCTTCCCTGAGACGGTTTCTGACAGTTGGTGCGAATCGGTTGTGCAAATGCATAGTTTCATCAGCTGTCTGAGTGGCTGGTCTCAGATGATCCCGCAGGTGAAGAAGCCGGATGTGGAGATCCTGGGCTGGCGTGGTTACACGTGGTCTGCGGTTGTGAGACCCGTTGGACGTACTGCCAAATTCTCTAAAACAACGTTGGACGTGGCTTATGGTAGAGAAATTAACATTTAAATTATTTGACAGCTCTGGTGGACATTCCTGCAGTCAGCATGCATATTGCATGCTCCCTCAACTTGAGACATCTGTGGCATTGTGTTGTGTAGCAACGCTGCACATTTTAGAGTGACCTTTCAATGATCATGCTGTTTAATCAGCTTCTTGATATGCCACACCGGTCAGGTGGATGGGTTATCTTCGCAAAGGAGAAATGCTCAGTAACGGGGAACATTTCAGAGAAATAAGCTTTTTGTGCTTATGGAACATTTCTGGGATCTTTTATTTTTAGCTTATGAAACATGGCACAAAGACTTCACATGTTGCGTTTTATATTTTTGTTCCATGTAGAATCCACAATCTAACTCCTTGATGTCTCTCAGCCTCGGAGACATTTTGAGTCTCCAGGTCCTGGGTGATCAGACTCACACTGCCCTCATAACCCCTCCCCCTGTCACCTGGCCATTCTTATACAGGTAAAAACACTCTGCCATCTTAAACCACCGTATCGTCTTTGCAATAGCGGGAGATATGACAGGACAGGGTGGCAACTTCAACAACATAAGCATTCACAGTCTTCAGTAGTGATTTAAACTCATGAGTGTAAACTCGTCTGTTCAGAAAGAGAGGATTTCTGGTTTAACCCTTAGATAACCGGGACCAGTTAAGCAGGGATTAGGACGGCTTCAGGAGACCACAAATAACACATTCCTATGCATTACTAAATGAGTGGTTGGCATCTCGTAAGGCCCGTTGTCGCATGTACTGTACGTCACATGAACATTTTATGTGACATGGGGAGAGTGGGGTAAGTTGAGCCATTTTTTTTACATCCAGCATCAATCAGTCAAGGGAAATGTAGTATTCTTTCTAACAAATATATCTACATATTTCAGGATGTTGAGTATCCCTGGAAATGACCAGAATTCATGCAAACATTACAGTTTTGAATTTGCAAATATTGGGAATATAACCACAAAGTATTGTTTTATGTGCACTGCGCCATCACACAGCAACAAGTCAATTTGATCAATGTTGAAGCCCATACATTTCTGGAGTGACGTTTATTTATTTTTCCTACCATATACAGTGCACTCGGAAAGTATTCAGACCCCTAGACTTTTTCCACATTTTGTTGCTTTACAGCCTTATTCTAAAATAGGATTAAATCAAATGTTTTCCTCATCAATCTACACACAATACCCCATAATGTCGAATACTCCATCACTATTCAGACCCTTTGCTATGAGACTCGAAGTTGAGCTCAGGTGCATCTTGTTTCCATTGATCATCCTTGCGATGTTTATGTAACTTGATTGGAGTCCACCTGTGGTAAATTCAATTTATTGGACATGATTTGTAAAGGCACACACCTGTTTATATAAGGTCCCACAGTTGGGAGTGCATGTCAGAGCAAAAACCAAGCAATGAGGTCGAAGGAATTGTCTGAAGAGCTCCGAGACAGGATTGTGTTGAGACACAGATCTGGGAAAGGGTACCAAAACATTTCTGCAGCACTGAAGGTCCCCAAGAATACTGGCTTCCATCATTCTTAAAATAATGAAGTTTAGAACCAGAAAGACTCTTCTTAGAGCTGGCCCCCCAGCCAAACTGAGCAATCGGCGGAGAAGGGCCTTGGTCAGGGAGAGGACCAAGAACCCAATGTTCACTGACAGAGCTCAAATGTTATTCTGTAGAGATGGGAGAACCTTCCAGAAGGACAACTATCTATGCAGCACTCCACCAATCAGGCCTTTATGGTGGAGTGGCCAGACGGAAGCCACTCCTCAGTAAAAGGCACATGACAGCCCGCTTGGAGTTTGCCAAAAGGTACCTAAAGCACTCTCAGACCATGAGAAATGAGATGCTCTGGTCTGATGAAACCAAGATTGAAGTCTTTGGCCTGAGGATCACGTCTGAGGAAACCTGCACCATCGCTACAATGAAGCATAATGGTGTCAAAATCATGCTGTGGGGATGTTTTTAGGTGGCAGGGACTGGGAGACTAGTCAGAACAAAGTACAGAGATCCTTGATGAAAATCTGCTCCAGTGTGCTCAGGACCTCAGTCTGGGATGAAGGTTTACCTTCCAACACCCTAAGCACACAGCCAAGACAAGTCTCAGAATGTCCTTGAGTGGCTCAGCCAAAGCCCGGACTTGAACCTGATCGAACATCTCTGGAGAGACCTGGAAATAGCTGTGAATCGACGATCCCCATCCAACCTGACGGAGCTTCAGAGGATCTGTAGAGAAGAATGGGAGAAACTCCTTATGGGAGAAACCGTCTTATATGGGCAGAAAACGTCTTCTTCTAATCTAACTGCATTGTCCAATTTACAGTAGCAAAAATACCATGATATTGTTTGAGGATAGTGCACAACACTTATCACGGCAACTGATTTGATACATTCACCTCTGAAGGTAAATAATGTACTTACATTCAGTAATCTTGCTCTGATGTGTCATCCTGAGGGTCCCAGAGATACAATGTAATGTATTGTAGTGTAGTTGTGTTTGAAAAAATCTCTGGCTCCACAACCACCCCGCCCGGCCATCTAGATGTATTTTATGTAGGGAAGCTAACGAACCACCATGTATGGCATTCCTGGGAGTGTGTAAACTCAAATGTTTTATTGCCATAGCATGTTTGTATGTTCTCTATAGTTATGTCCTTGAAATTGTATAAATTGGCCAATTCAGCACATTTGGGCAAACTCCCGGCAGACTTGATGCCAACTATTGTGACTCTGGGATGCTGACCTTCTAGGCAGAGTTCCTCTGTCCAGTGCCTGTGTTCTTTTGCGCATTTTAATCATTTATTTTTATTGGCCAGTCTGAGATATGGCTTTTTCTTTGCAACTCTGCCTAGAAGGCCAGCATCCCGGAGTCGCCTCTTCACTGTTGACGTTGAGACTGGTGTTTTGCGGGTACTATTTAATGAAGCTGCCAGTTGAGGACTTGTGAGGCGTCTGTTTCTCAAACTAGAAACAGCGTCAAACTAGTACACAGCGTTGTACCAGATCTTCAGTTACTTGGCAATTTCTTGCATGGAATAGCCTTCATTTCTCAGAACAAGAATAGACTGACACGTTTCAGAAGAAAGGTCTTTATTTCTGTACATTTTGAGCCTCACATCTGAAAGTGAAAATCAAATGAGCAGTTTCACACCTAAACTCCACATTTTACTTAACATTTGTTTGTAAACCAAGTAAATGCAAACAAACACTGTATAGCTTAAATACATGGTTAGAACTATATTTTTGATATCATGGATGGTCAGTCCTTGGTATCCATAGCATAGTCTATGGATTTGACTGGTTCTATTTCTCCAGCCCCATCCTTCAGCTTTTTAGCAAAACTGTGGCGCTATTCGTTTACATACATTTGCTCTTTTCTAAGAAGCTGTTTTTCTGTCTTGACCATTTAATCAAAACAATCACAGTATTTAAGGTATTTAATTGTTAACTAGAAATTATTTGATATTGAGATAAAAACAGCTGTATTGGACATTTCTTATTGAGTAATAGTGTTATATGGTGCAACCCAATCCTATAGTGAGTTACTTTTAATATAAAGCTAAATTTATGAAGTCGAGAACAAAATTACTAGTATTGCAAGCAAAAATAATGATATTACTAGCCAAACTAAACATTGAAATGATATCATGTTAAATGCGAGAGCAAATAAATTGTAAATGGACACAAAAAAAATCATGTTTTATGATAAAGCGATTAAAATAAAACGCCTCCCTCTTTGAAATTTTCTTTGGTTATGCTACCTTGGCCTTTGCTTCGCTGCCTTTTCTCAATTTGCAAATGTTGGCACATTAATTCCAGCAAGATAGCACCCTTGCATCCCACTGCTGGTTGCCTCTGAAGCTCAGCAGGGTGGGTTCTGGTCAGTCCCTGGATGGGAGACCGTGTAAAGTGGTAAAAAAATAATCCCGTGGAAAAATAAAGGTGTGAAAAAAAAGTCACGTGGGGATTTTTTTTTTTAAACGAGGGATTTACATGTAAAACTAAACACATTTCCCGAAACCGACGTGTGACTCGTGATTTCTGTTGTTAGTAATTACATTTTTACAGATTACATTTTTAACTAGTGTTAGAGGTTATTCAAATATTCCGTTCGTGTTAAGCGTTATTATCTTGCTGGAAGATTGACTTGTGTCAGCCTCCTGTCAGATGCATACACGTTTTTGTCTAAAATGGTACCTGGTAAAGTTCAGGATGTCACTGACCTTAACAACGATCCACTACCATATTTTACTGTAGGTATGAGTCATTTTTCTGCACAAGCTTCGGTTTTTCAATGCTAAACCACCACTGATGTTCTTTTTGGCCATGCACGCCAGTGGTGGGTTTGGTGGAGGGAAGGGGGATATGGTATACATAATTGTCATGGTCATCAAAACATTCAGTGACCACTCGAGCCCTTTGGAATTTTGGATGGGGCATTGTCATCCCGGAAGAGACCACTCCCATCAGGATAGAAATGCTTCACCATGGGTTGAAGGTGATCACTCAGAATGGCTGTGTATTTGTTGCCGTTTTATCTTGCCCTCGAAGTGGTTGAATGAACCATGCCAGGAAAAGGCACCCCACACCATAAGACTCACCAGAACCCTCATTTACTCAGGTGTCTCCATTATTTTTTTTCTCATTTACTTGTGTGTTTCTAATGTCTGATTCACATAGCAAGAAAGGAATTGTATCACATTTTTCTTCTTCTTGAAATACACTTAATATACACTAGAGGGCGTTTTCGTTCCATGGGACATTACTTTCTCAGTTTTGGACCTCACTCAGAAAATGTCTGGGTAAAGCCTTCATGCAGCTTGAATCTTTAACAAGCCCAATATTCTGTCCACATTCACGATGCTTAGTTGACCTGAATACTATATCTTCCTGTCTCTTGCTGTCTACTCTGAACTGAAATGGACGCTTTGACGTGACATTTTATTCACGTTTATAGAATGACCTGAACGAACTCCCTGTGTGGGTGATGTGTAGACTTTTGCCCACTGATTAACAGACATCGTTGGGGGTTAAGGAGGGTTGTAAAACTCTGGCTCTGTTGTGGCTCCACCACAATGTTCTCTTGGTGTCACATCTCCTCCCTCTCATGAGCGTGCACTCTAGAGCAGTGTTTCCCAAACTCGGCTGATTCAAATAATCAAAGCTTGATGATGAGTTGGTTATTCGTGTCAGCTGTGTAGTGCTAGGGCAAAAAACAAAATGTGCACCCAGAGGGGGGAGGGGGGCCGGGACTGAGTTTGGGAAACCCTGCTCTCGTGTTTGAGAACACAACGTCCTTTGGCTGCGTTGTAGAGAAATATCGCAACAGCTGTGAATTGGTGTCCCTGGGAGATTCCTGACACAGAGATTTGATTGTGCTCTCTTTATTTTTGGCATCTGTTTGGCATTTTACATTTCCGTGTGGTGCGCCTTGGGCTCTCTTAGGAGTGCCTTTAGTGGGGATTTCTGTAGGCCTCTCAGCACTGTGCAGCTGTGCGGTGTCTCCCCCTGAACCACCATATTCCCCCATTCTCTATGTGGAGTAGGCCAAAAAAGCCTGCCCTGGAGGAGTGTATTATGTCATTGTTTGTTGTGATACAAAACATTGACCAAAAAAACTAAGGCATTTACTATAGTATTTGGCCTAGCGGTTGTCATAGTAACACATTTTAGCCTATTTGTCACAAGATAATGCTGGTGCAACGCAATGTGTTGTTTACATGTTAAAGTTTGTGGAATGTATTCCACCTTCGTGCTCAGACACTGATGATGGCATCATATCTAGTCACGTGCACTGGGTTATATCAACGGGGTAACTTGCCCTTTCATAGTCTTTCTATCAAATACCTGGTGTCAGAGGCCCCCTTCATTCCATCATTGTTTGTGGGGGGCATCTCTCTCTCTCTCTCTCTCTCCCTTTTTGTCTCTCTCTCTCCCTTTTTGTCTCTCTCTCTCTTTCTCGTTCTCTTTCTCTCTTCTCTTTCTCTCTCTGTGTGTTCCAGTGGACTGACACGATCTCTCTGCCTTTCTCAGCCATCTCCTGTGTCTAGCTAATCAGCTGCATCAGGTCTATCCCACTCACTCCACAGCCTTGGCTACTGTCCACTGCAGACGTCTGGGAGAGACCCTACTATTGTTGGACTGTTAATTGTTTTGTGTGTGTATTTTACAGGCATAGCTCTGCTGAGCACTACTGTTCTGTATGTTCATTACTTCATTTGTGGTGAATAATAGGCCAGTTGTTGAGCTCCTAAACCAATGGGATTACGACTTCTAGGGGAAAAAGAAAGGCCAATTATTATAGCTACTGTATGTGATGCAGGTTGTAATATTATGTTGAAAAGATATATCTTTGGAGATTCCACTGACAAGGACATTTTGATTGTAATTACAATGTTATGAAGATATACCCACCGGTATTAGATGGTATTTGATGTTTTGTTGTGTGTCTGCAAAGGGGAAGAATATCAAAGGGAAAGAATATAATATCTTAACTTTGAGTATTTTACATTTCCATGTGGAATTCTATGAAATGATATTGGAATTTAAAATAGAACTCTATTTGTGCTAAACATACAGTGCCGTGCGAAAGTATTCGGCCCCCTTGAACTTTGCGACCTTTTGCCACATTTGTTTTGTTTTGCAAGGAGGAATGGGAAAACATTTCAGTCTCTCAATGTGCAAAACGGATAGAGACATACCCCAAGCGACTTACAGCTGTAATCGCAGAAAAAGGTGGAGCTACAAAGTATTAACTTAAGGGGGCTGAATAATTTTGCACGCCCAATTTTTCAGTTTTTGATTTGTTAAAAAAGTTTGAAATATACAATAAATGTCGTTCCACTTCATGATTGTGTCCCACTTGTTGTTGATTCTTCACAAAAAAATACAGTTTTATATCTTTGTTTGAAGCCTGAAATGTGGCAAAAGGTCGCAAAGTTCAAGGGGACCGAATACTTTCGCAAGGCACTGTATATGTAGGCCTACTTTTGTTCCTCACAAACTTGATAATTTCACATTAACTGACTATAATGACTGGAATGACCGTGATCTATCCAGCATATTTTTATGCTTTGCCCATGTCCCCAAATATCACTTTTGTCAACTGACTCAGTGACTGAATCAAGCCAGTCAAAATCCTGCTTAATCACGATGCTCGATAATTGAATTATGAGAAACGAGACGGAGGAGGAGAATATTATACAAACCAAAACAATTTGGAGCATTTTGGTGTGCCTCACTCTTCATTATGTCCCTGATGCAATTTGTGTAGCCAGCTAACACAGCTGACCCCCTGATAACGCCCTGTTGACACACAGTCTGTGTTGTTCACTAAAACCACTGTGCATCTGGAGAACCTCTCATTTTCATGGAACCTCTCCCCAAGCTGATGTCATCCTCTCTCACAAGCAATGGGACTGCACCCTGTTTGGCTATACGTTATCTCATATCTTCTGCAAACTAAAAGCTTAATAGATTCTTTGCTCTTTTTTCTCTTTCAAGCCTTCGGAAACAATCTACACACAGCACCCCATAATGACAAATCAAAAACAGATTTTCAGGGTTTTTTTGCCAAAAAAAATCTGAAAACATCATGGCTTGGTTTTTGCTCTGACATGCACTGTCAACTGTGGTACCTTATATAGACAGGTGTGTGCCTTTCCAAATCATGTCCAATCAATTGAATGTACCACAGGTGGACTCCAATCAAGTTGTAGAAACAGCTCAAGGATGATCATTGGAAACAGGATGCACCTGAGCTCAATTTCGAGTCCAAAGCAAAGGGTCTGCGTATTTATGTAAATAAGGTATTTCTGTTTTTTATTTAAATTTGCAAAAAAGTCTAAACCTGTTTTTGTCTTGTCGTTATGGGGTATTGTGTGTAGACTGCTGAGGATTTTAATTTTAATTTTATCCATTTTAGAATAAGGCCGTAACTTAACAAAATGTGGAAAAAGTCAAGGGGTCTGAATACTTTCTGAGTGCACTGTATAATGGTTCTAAAGGAGGACTTCTAATTAGGCCTTTCCTAATTCTTGGGGATATGGGATTTAAATACTGTACTACGATTGTAATAAAGGTTGTGGACTAAGTAAATAAGGTTGTTATGCACATGTTATACACCACGAGTAGACTGCATATACCAGCATGCAATCATACAAAACATTGTGCGGCTTTTGGCACGCCCAAGTAGTAGGCTTGTCTGAAAGAGCTCGTTACTCCAACGTGTAGAGATGTGATTGTGAATGCGGCGTGTAGAGTCGGCAGGACTCTACTGTATTAGTTAGTCATCACTGGGGAGATTTAGCTAGCTACACATACGGGGATTGCTAAACTTGAATCATGCACATCGTCATTACATCTAACTGGGAGTGGAGCAGAAATTGTGCAAGATATGGATAGGAGTTATCTTTGGTTCTAGAGATTGCGCGGTTGTTGCTCCGAGTCAAGTTTCCAGCAAGTCCCATATTCCATAATGCTTCACGAGGACTCGACTCATTGGAACCATGTGCACATTTCCTCACGTGTGTTTCATGTTGAAGCGGTGAGGCTGGGATAAAACGGGAAAATTAGCAAACAACAAGCATCGGTGCAGATATATATTTTATTGGTGGGGGGGGGGGTAGTAGACTTTCTGATTTCTGAAGTCGAGGAGGAAGGTGTGGATGGTAGTTGTGATCCAGCTCAAATAAATCAGAAACATGGGGAACGCAGGGAGTATGGACCAACAAACTGATTTCAGGGGACACAACATGCCTTTGAAACTGCCCATGCCGGAGCCAGGTGAATTGGAGGAGAGATTCGCAATCGTTTTGGTATGTTCACTGTACTTTCTTATCGAACACTGAGTTTCCCATTCTTTGTCTTGCGCCATGCCTCATTTGCGCTTGGCACGGCACAACCGCTAACAGTAACTAGCGCAGCATTCTCCCAACTCGAGCTCGTTCATCTTTTGTGTTGATTGAGTTCGACTTCGAGGGGACATTTCACAAACATACAAGTTTGTGTTTTTTTGTTTAGTCTTTTTACGCATGCCATGTTAGGTTAGTGTTAACGCTAGCTGATAAGTATGGCAGTCATTGTTTTGTTTTGTTGTTTTTCTTTCTTGACATGTTTTTACATGGATCCGACTGCAACAGACAATCACATGTAGTTGTTATGTAGAGAACTACATGGACAACATTCAAAGAGTTTTAACAGTTTAGACATTTCCTTTATTTTAACGGGTGAAGTTATACAGGTAGCCATTGAAGGCAACGGACCTCGGCAAGTTTGCTCCCTTATACGATCAGCATGTCAATATAACCTCAGACATTTGAGTAGTTAGCTGTTTGCCCCATACATGGACCAAACGGTAGTCTGGCAAATTCGAAAATTCCTTTCTGTGTGTGACATTCGTTGTGTTTAGTCAGAGAGTGTTTGTTCAGCCTGTATACGCATAGGCTATTTACCTACACAGCATGCTTCTGTAAATGTGATGTGTGGCCAACCTGTGTTTACTCAAAGAACCACCTGCACAGCTGTCAAGACAAAATGAGCAAGTTAGCTACTTTATTGACTTCTGCTCATCTCCATGTTCTGTTTTTTTTTTAAAGATACAGCCTACATGACTAATACACCTTCTCAATGTTTCAGTATCCTAAATCATGGCCTTAAATCATCATCATCCTATGTTTTGCATTACATACCATTCACGACAACCTGTTCAGCTTCTCTGCGTTCAAATGCGATGACAATTGTGCATTTCTGTGCTATGTGTTGCTGCTTCAGGGGCACTTTACAGTACAGCCCTCCAGTCAAGGCACATGTGGAGGGGGGTGGGGGCTCATGACTGTAAGGCCCGGTTTTGTGAGGTTGTGTAAATGTGGGTCAGACATTATTGTAGTCAGATCTAATACTCCACTCAACTGAGGGTAGGCGGCTCTGTTGTGGGACCTGGGCGCCTGCAACACACTTAGTCTAACACAGACCTACTAAGAAGGTCATGCAGTGCCATGTGACTTCAGCGATCCTGCAACTGGTACTTGTCAGAAGGAATGGTTAAAAGAGGAAATAACTGTTACCCGTTTCATTCTGTGTTTCCCCCTTTTCTCTGCCTTGGGGTATAGTCTGTTACTCTGTTTGCTGACTGTGCTGGCTCAAGCCATTTTGCTTGTTATTACCTAATGGAGCAAGTTTTTTTTTTTCCTGTGGGAGTAACTAATGCGTGTCACAGTGTTCTAGTTGGGGCGTAATTGCTGCGTGTCCTGGCCAGATGAATCCCATTCTGTGTTGGAGGAGAGGGAGGCAGGGAGCAGACTTCTGTCTAGAGATGGGTCACATCCCAAACGGCACAGTATTCGCTTGACCAGAGCCCATAGGTAGTGGACTTTATATGGAAAAGGGTGTCATTTGGGACAGAGACAGGGTTGACGTCACACTGCCTAATCCCGTCTGCTTTTAGGATCACCTGGCTGCTTCTCATGATCTGCCTGGCTCGAATACCTACTTTTCAAACTAACAGGCCGAACAAAGTAGGACAGAGGAACGGAATTGAACTGCCTTAAGGCGCTACTCTGAGGATGCCGCATCATTGAGTTCATAGTAACGGTTAATGGTCTGTTAGCTTTTCCCAGCATGCTCATTACCCATATGTATTTTCCCTCCGTAAAGGTGTAGGTCATTGATGGCCTAATGAGTCGTATTGGAAATGGATCCTATTAGTAAATGCTACTAGCTGAATCAATAAGCACTGGCTGAAACAACAGAGTGGGTCTGGTGGCACCAGGAGTAATCAGTGCTGGGACTGACGCTCACTGAAGAGGGGTGGATGTGACATTAAGGGAGTTCCAGCTAGAATGTTCTTCAGCATGGTTGGCATGTCAGCAAAACTCCCTCCCTCTGCCAGTAGGATGTCTTTACTCTTGGCAGGAAGCGAACCGTGCGACATTAGGCGAGTTTAGCGTCTTAATCACAGCACGTAGCTATATTTAATGCGATTTAAACCCTGTTGCATGTCAGCCATGCCCGTTGGCTGGTGGCTCCCCCTATGCCTCGGTGAGCGTGTGAATCTGGTAACCTGGTGTGTCACTTTAACCTGCAAGGCTAGTGATTGCAAAGATGTATTGGGCCCCTCTATCATTGATCAATACCACCATACATACACTCATCAGCAGCAGGCTGATGGTATCACGGGTTGGATGTTATGGCTGCTCATTTCTTTCTTTGACAACTCAAAAAATCATTCCAATCTCCATAGATTGGGCCTATGTAAAACAGTGTATTTCTATAATAAACAGGATGGCATGTATGTAATGAAATTATTTGAGAAAATATCCCTTTCAAACTGCGATGCTATATTGTCCGGGTATATTAGTCCTATATTTAGAGAATTTTAAATAGCTTTTTCCTTAAAAGTTAATTACAACATGTTTACATAAGAGCTCCCTCTTAGTCTGATCCTTAGGGATCTAGAGCAGTGGTCACCATGGTTGATCTTCAGGGCATTCCTAGTCGATCACCAAACATTTCTGTAGATAAACCAATGCTACTGGTTTGTGCTCTCTTTTTCTTTCTTTTTTGCGCTGTTGGCGGTAGGTGCACTTCATTCAGAAGCCCAGGTAGGCAAAGTGTTCCCATTTTTAACCATTTCATTTGTTTAAAAGAAAAACTCTGCCTATCTGGCGAACTGGGAGAGCTGTGGCCAAATGAAGTGTGCCTACTGCGCTGTCCAATCAGATAGCTCAAATCACCATGCCTACAGCTTCCACGACCCTGGCCACAGCAACATTTTATACTAGCCTACTTGACATTTCATAACTTTTAAAACCATGACCAGATAGAGAGACTGTCAAAGAATACAGCAAAGAGATTCTGGTTTTATGAGTGAGTTCATGTTGAAGTTTTTATTCAGCACTGTCAACCCTGTTTTTATTCAACACTTTTACAAAACATTAAATGCACTCACGCTGCAGCTGAAAAGAAATGAGTAGCCAAGTGTATTAATAGGCCTGCGTTTGTATTATTAGCAGCTCGACGTTGTCACGTTCTGACCTTAGTTCTTTGTTTTAGTATGGTCAGGGCGTGAGTTGGGTGGGTTGTCTATGTTAGTTTTTTCTATGTTGTGTTTTGCGTTTTGGCCTGGTGTGGTTCTCAATCAGAGGCAGGTGTCGTTAGTTGTCTCTGATTGAGAATCATACGTAGGTAGCCTTTTTTCACCTGTGTTTCGTGGGTGATTATTTTCTGTTCTGTGTTTTGTATTTCACCGTTCAGGACTGTTTCGTTCTCGTTGTTTTTGTTTTGTGTTCATATAATAAATACTATATGGACACTTACCACGCTGCGCATTGGTTCTCCGATCCTTCTTACTACTCCTCCTCAGAAGAGGACGAGGAGAATCGTTACAGACGTGTCTATTTGAATATTAGTTTAATATTAATAATAGGAAAATGCCACTTTCTCTGGTCAAATCAAATCAACGTTTATTTGTCACATGCATCGAATACAACAGGTGTAGACCTTACAGTGAAATGCTTACTTGCAGGCTCTAACCAACAGTGGAATTTCAAAAAAAGAAGGTATTAGGTGACCAATTGGCAAGTAAAAAAGTCAAAACAACAGTGAAAAGACAGTTAAAAATTAAGGCTATATACAGTAGCGAGGCTATATACAGTAGTGAGGCTATATACAGGAGCGAGGCTATATACAGGCACCAGTTAGTCAGGCTGATTGAGGTAGTATGTAGATATGGTTAAAGTGACTATGCATATATGATAAACGGAGAGTAGCAGTAGTGTAAAAAAGGGGTTGGCAGGTGTTGGGTGGCGGGACACAATGCAGATAGCCTGGTTAGCCAATGTGTGGGGACACTGGTTGGTCGAGCTAATTGAGGTAGTATGTACATGAATGTATAGTTAAAGTAACTATTCATATATGATAAACAGAGTGTAGCAGAACTATAAAACTGGGGTTGGGGGGGGCCACACAATGCAAATAGTCCGGGTAGCCATTTGATTACATGTTCAGGAGTCTTATGGCGTGGGGGTAAAAACTGTTGAGGAGCCTTTTTGCCCGAGACTTGGCACTCCGTTACCATTTGCCATGCGGTAGTAGATAGAACAGTCTATGACTGGGGTGTCTGGGGTCTTTGACAATTTTTTGGGCCTTGCTCTGACACCGCCTGGTGTAGAGGTCCTAGATGCCAGGCAGCTTAGCTCCAGTGATGTACTGGGCCATACGCACTACCCTCTGTACTGCTTTGCGGTCGGAGGCCGAGCAGTTGCCGTACCAGGCAGTGATGCAACCAGTCAGGCAGGATGCTCTCGATGTTGCAGCTGTAGAACCTTTTGAAGATCTGAGGACACATGCCAGATCTTTTAAGTTTCCTGAGGGGAATAGGCTTATTTGTGCCCTCTTCACGACTGTATTGGTGTGTTTGGACTATTCTAGTTTGTTGGTGATGTGGACACCAAGGAACTTGAAGCTCTCAAGCTCGGTCCTCCTTTTCTGTAGTCCACAATGATCTCTTAGTCTTGGTTACGTTGAGGCATAGGTTGTTATTCTGGCACCACCCGGCCAGGTCTCTGACCTCCCTATAGGCGTTGTCGGGTGATCAGGCCTACCACTGTTGTGTCGTCTGCAAACTTAATGATGGTGTTGGGAGTCGTGTCTGGCCATGCAGTCGTGGGTGAACAGAGAGTACAGGAGGGGACTGAGCACGCACCCCTGAGTGGCTCCAGTTTTGAGGATCAGCGTGGCAGATGTGTTGCTACCCACCCTCACCACCTTGGGGCAGGCCATCAGGAAGTCCAGGATCCAGTTGCAGAGGGAGGTGTTTAGTCCCAAGATCCTTAGCTTAGTGATGAGCTTTGTGGGCAACTATGGTGTTGAACGCTGAGCTGTAGTAAATGAATAGCATTCTCACGTAGGTGTCATAGGAACAACATGAATTTGTGCATGAGGCATATGCGGCGCGACTTGAGTTTCGCCATCAGGTGGAAGACTGTGTCCCTTCTCTGGAAAGTCTCTCCGTTGAAAAGGAGAGAGCAGGGACTGTGAGAGGTGGACCCTCTGCTGCTTCCTCCCTCCACTCAGACTCATTTTCTGTTCAAAACAACTGGGAACTCGGAAATCTCTCACTTCCGACTTCAGTGTGTTCAAGACAACTGGGAACTCTGAAAGAAACGGTCATCCAACTCGGAATTCATTAATTTTCTGAGTTCCCAGTTGTCTTGAAAGTACGATCAGTTCAGTAAAACAAAAAAGCGAATTATTTCAATTTATGCTCAGCTGTGCCTCGCAAGTGCTACACGAACGGATCTATTTTGTCATCAAAGCTCGAGTTTTGAAATATGAGAAGAACAATATTGGCAAGCCACGCATAAAGCCAATATGCTGTGATTATGTATTAGGCCTAGTGCCCAAACCTCATTCCTACAGAACTGTTTTGAATGGGTTAATGTTACATTTTCTAGGTCATGTTGCTTTTTGACTGCAAAAGGTGACCACTGATCTAGAGGGTAGCTGCGAAGGTCCTGCCAGCTCCTACATTAAGAAACCAGGTGGATTTAACAAGGTTGAGAGGGATTTGGCTAAATGAAAGCATTGACTTCTCCACAGACCCTGTAATGTTCAACCCAAAACAACTCTATGTCCATGATCAGCAGACAGCTGTGCTTTTTTTTAAGGCTATGTGATGCACCTCATTACAGGTTTATTCTGTTTGAGGTCACAATTGACTGTGTAGTAACACTGTAATTACCATAGTAACAACATTGTAACATGTTGTTACCTAGGCTTATAAATAGACTAATTGCTTTGTAATTACATAGTAGGGGAATTTGGTTGTTATTACGCAGGTGGAATAGTGGACTTTATATGTACTTGTACTGTAATCATAAGAATAGACATTGAGAACAGAGTTAGTGTGCTTTCAGGTAGCCTTTGCCTGGAGAAGTCTACGTTTGCTCCAGGCTGATTCTACTAAGCCTAACCGTTTCCCCATATAAAGCAAATTGGCTTCCATTGATACAGCTGCTGTAGGGGACTCAAATAATCCCTAGAGCTATGGCTGATATTTAAACTAGACATCATTTGAATGTAAGGCCTCTGCCAAGATAAGGCAACGTTTTTCAAATGCGACCTTGACCATGGAGAGAAGATAGTATAATGTGAACTTCGTTTTAGGGCTGTTACGATTATGCCATTTTTGGTAACGATGAATTGTCATTGTAAATGGCCCCGTTTTTGTCATTGTTTATTTTTTTTGTCATTATTTAAAAAAAATTGTAGTGCATCATAATGCATCTTTCAATATTAGCTGCAACATACCTAATGAATACCACACAGCTTTGGTGATACCCCTGTCTAAAAACAAGTATGGTTTTAACTGCTTATAATAATAATAATATATGCCATTTAGCAGACGCTTTTATCCAAAGCGACTTACAGTCATGTGTGCATACATTCTACGTATGGGTGGTCCCGGGAATCGAACCCACTACCCTGGCGTTACAAGCGCCATGCTCTACCAACTACGGAAATGAAGCTTCTCTTTACTGTGCCGTTCTCCTCTTAAAATGACTACTAACATTTCCCACTTCATGTAAAAAAAAAGAAAAAAAAAGAAAAGACAACTTCTATTGTGTAAACTACTCTATATATACAAAGTATGTGGACACCTTCAAAGTGGTGGATTCAGCTATTTCAGCCACACCCTTTGCTGACAGGTGTATAAAATCGAGCACACAGCCATGCGATCTCCGTAGACAAACATTGTCAGTAGAATGGCCTTACTGAAGCGCACAGTGACTTTCAACGTGGCACCGTCATAGGATGCCACCTTTCCAACAAGTCAGTTCTTCAAATTTCTGCTCAACTGTAAGTGCTGTTATCATGAAGTGGAAACGTCTAGGAGCAACAATGGCTCAGCCGCGAAGTGTTAGGTCACACAAGTTCATAGAACGTGACCACCAAGTGCTGAATAGTCTGTCCTCGGTTGCAACACTCACTACCGAGTTCCAAACTGCCTCTAGAAGCAAAGATAGCACAATAATTGTTCGAGGGAGCTTCATGAAATGGGTTTCCATGGCTGAGCTGCCGTACACAAGCCTAAAATCACCATGCGTAATGCCAAGTGTCGGCTGGAGTGGTGTAAAACTTGCCGCCATTAGACTCTGTAGCAGTGGAAACGCTTTCACTGGAGTGATGAACCACGCGTCATCATCTGGCATTCCAACGGATTCATCTGGGTTTGGCGGATGCCAGGAGAACGCTACCTCCCCGAATGCATAATGCCAACTGTAAAGTTTGGTGGAGGAGAAATAATGATCTGGGGCTGTTTTTCATGGTTTGGGCAAGGCCCCTTAGTTCCAGTGAAGGGAAATCTTAACGGTACAGCATACAATGACTTTCTAGACCATTCTGTGCTTCCAACTTTGTGGCAACAGTTTGGGGAAGGCCCTTTCCTGTTTCTACATGACAATGTCCCCCGTGCACAAAGTGAGGTTAATACAGAAATGGTTTTTCGAGATCAGTGTGGAAGAACTTGACTGGCCTGCACAGAGCCCTAAACTCAACCCCATTGAACACATTTGGGAAGAATTGGAACACCGGCTGTGAGCCAGGCCTAATCTCTCAACATCAGTGCCCAACCTCACCAATGCTCTTGTGGCTGAATGGAAGCACGTCCCCGCAGCAATGTTCCAACATATAGTGGAAAGCCTTCCCAGAAGAGCTGAGGCTGTTATTGCAGCAAAGAGGGGACCAACTCCATATTAATGCCCAAGATTATGGAATGAGATGTTTGACAAGCAGGTGTCCACATACCTTTGGTAATGTAGTGTATATGTAATTGAATATAAAGTTGAAATTCCCTTCTTCTTAAAGGAATGTTTTAAGACGATTATGAAGCAAAATAACATTTTCACGGTTATTGTCCATAATGAATGGTTAATTATACAATAATTGTGCCAGCCCTACTTCCATTATCTTCTATGTAGATTTAATTAAGTAGCAGGACTGTAATTTCATTTCCATTAACACATTTTTGCTCGAAGGGCTGTTTTTACCAGGTAGCCTAACTCATTCTTTGTAGGTAATACTTTGTCGCAGTAAAAAAATATTTATTTTCTTGTGCATAAGGCCATGACAATATTATTTTTTACAAACGCTCAGTTTTAATCATACTCAATGTATTCTAGCTGTCATGCTTATTTTACAATGAAGGGTAGGCCGTCAATTGTAAATAAGAATTTGTTCTTAAACTCACTTGCCTAGTTAAATAAAGGTTAAATAAATACAAAAATAAATGTCAATACAATCAAACTAGCATGGGCAAAGATCACAAGTCAGTCATAATGTAGATAATAGGCTAGTGCAGGTGTCAAACACAAGGCCTTTGAACCCAATAGGACAAACCAAGCGAATATGAAAATGAGTCAACAGTTGCGTTAACTACTTCATAAAATTACAGCCCGATGTTCTTGCATGGGTGACTTCAACTTCAATTGCGCTGCTTTCATTTTTTCCTAACTGTAGGCCTCAACACTCTGCAATGTCCCCTTGCTGTAGTTGCTTACATTTCTGTCGTTTATTGCGTTGTGTAGTAAACTGTCATACTGAACATCCCTCCATTGATCAGTGTCTAAGCCCCTCTGTTTTTGGTAAGCATGATGAAGACCGCTCATTACACACTAAGGCTCTGTTTTCATCAGAAATGTGGACGTTTCCATTTTTCATCGAACACAGAGGTGGAAAACAGTCGGTCTAAGTGAGTTTGGCATTTAGGCTAGTCGTCTCTTTCGCTCAGGAGCATGTCTGTAAGCTCTCGTGTGGTTTCCATAGCACCCATGACATTAGCGTTGGCTGTTTCAACATGGGAAATAATCAAAGAGATGGGTTGCACTAGACTAGAGGTGTTTTCCTGTTTTTCGAAAGGGCAATTCCACAGTAAAGGACCCCATTTTTAACTTAAAATTCTATTCACTACTTTTAACAATTTACACGGAACATTTGACAAAAACACATTTACTGGAAGAACTGTGCAGATGCAAAGTTTGGTAACATATCACTGTTCACCATGTTAAAGCAGAGATGGATCTTCATTTAGGCTTTGCTGTATACACAGGCTTGTGAGGGAGGCAGAGAAGTTTGAGGCAGTTATTGGGACTTGCTTGAATACCATATGGGGGCTGAGGGTTTAGCTTCTGTCGTAGCTGGAGTTCTCAATAGCCAAGATTACTGTATATATAAACTGCTTTGTTTAAAGGAAGCCAAAGGACCATGAACTTTTCTTGTTATTTTACCCTGAGATACTGTACATTTTTTAAAAACGTTTTGGTAAACGGGCCACAGTTTGAAAAATGGTCAGCTCGCACTGGTTAGAGTACATTTGCCATTTTAACGTACCTTTCTCCTTGCCCACTCAGTAGGCCTATATCTTTTGAGAAAAGACATGCAAACACTGGTAAAGGATAAATACATTAATAGCCAGCATTCTTTTCATTTTTCATGCTGACTCTTCATTAAGAGTCAAATAAATGGCTATTCTCTGTGCCGCAGAGCCTGGCACTAACGCTAGACTGGCAGGCAGCTAGGCTAGTGGCCGTCCCTTCCCCGGGTCCAGAGGCCAGCTCCGTCCCATAGCGCTTAGTCTGGGGATGATTCTGACCTGGGCTGCTTCTGCTGGGTCGTTCAGGGGATTGATTGAGAGGCAAACAGTCGACGTGGTGTCAGAACTCCAGGATGCTCCCGGACTAATTAGCCGTCGCGCAGAGGAACACAAAACTGTTAATGGAGAGAAGTAGTAGGCTTAGTGATCCAGCTAGCACCACATTGGCCAGTCCAACCCATCACAAGTCTTAGGCTGCTGTGGTGTGCGATGGGCTTTTTATAGCATACCTGCAGGCAGGCAGGCAGGCAGCAGAGCTTGAAGGCTTCGGCCTCGCTCCCTTTGCTGGCATAGAATCGTCTGGTTGTGTGGGAACCAGCCTTTGGCTGTGTGCAAGGAGTGTCAGGTCGAAATCGTTTGGGTTCTCTTTCAGTCTGCACTTTCGGTACAACACCTCACAATAGGGAGTCGCACTCTCGCAAGCTCGACTGAAGAACGTACGATCACGCCTGACAAGGCCAATGAAACTCAAGCCTCGCTGGAAGCCCTGTCTTCCACAGGTGATAACACTGAGGCTCGGATTCATTTCTTATTCTTCAGGTCTTCACATCGAGCTGAGTAGAACGATTAACGCTGCTATCTTGAAACAAACATTGGAAATCGAGACTGTCAAACTTGTGTGCTAGAGTTTGTATTTTGTTTTTGTTGTTTCCCTCCTCCAAACCAATTATACTGAACAAAAATATAAACGCAACTGTTAGTGAGTATTTCTCCTTTGCTGACAGGTGTGGCATATCAAGAAGCTGATTAAACAGCATGATTGTGCATGAACCTTGTGCTAGGGGCAATAAAAGGCCACTCTAAAATGTGCAGTTTTGTCACACAACACAATGCCACAGATGTTTTGAGGGAACGTGGAATTGACATGCTGACTTGGAATGCTCACCAGAGCTGTTGCTAGGGAATTGAATGTTAATTTCTCTACTTTAAACCACCTTCAACGTCATTTTAGAGAATTTGGTAGTACATCCAACTGGCCTCACAACGGTTAACCACGTGTAACCACGCCAGTCCAGGACCTCCACATCTGGCTTCTTCACCTGCGGGATCATCTGAGACCAGCCACCTGGACAGCTGATGGAACTGAGGATTACTGTCTGTAATAAAGCCCTTTTGTGGGGAAAAACTCATTTTGATTGGCTGGGCCTGGCTCCCCAGTGCGCCCCTGCCCAATCATGTGACATCCTTAGATTAGGGCATAATGAATTTATTTCCATTGACTGATTTCCTTATATGACCTGTAACTCAGTAAAATCATTGAAATTGTTGCATATTGCGTTTATATTTTCATTCAGTATAGTATTCTTCGAGATGCTTTAGCCAGGCTATAGAAATGAGTTAGATGGCAAAAAATGTGACTTACACGACGAAGACTGACATCCAGGCATGGGTTTGCGACCATGCCCCCAGTCAGGCAGCTATTCTACAGCACTAAAAGATACGATTGTTGTGCTGTTTGTCTCGGCTTGGCGCACGATCAGGCTGCCCTCACTCGAACCAGTCTGGGTGCGCATTGCCACTGACCTCGTGCAAAGTCTCTGGATAAATGTGTAGCCTTCTTGAGGAATCGTTGAGTTTCTGGTAGTGACTTTCCTCTCCCGGATGTCTGTACCTCGGCTGATGCTGAGTTGCGGGAGGCGGGGATGGGAGCTGGGGCTTTGGTCAAATCAGATGTCTTGTTTTTGCCTCAGCTTGATGCATGCGAATGCTGCCCTTGCTCAACCTGGTCTTGTGTGTATTGTCACTGGTCGCAGGAGACTACTCTCACCGCTTGCATCCCTTTTCAGTATTGGTTGACTAAGGGTTCAGTCTTACTAGACTTTTGAGACTAGGCTATAGCGAAATGCTGCAAAACGTGCTACTAGCTATTCCTGCCTTCCCAACGGTGGAATTGCTGGTGTAGTTCTCTAATTTAGTGTGCATAGCGTTCAGTTGCTTGGTTATTCTAAACTGACAGGTCCCACCTCACAGTGCTACGGTCAGAGATTTGAAATATCGGAGGAAGGCTCCACAAGCTCAGGCTTGGCTACTAATCCACTGGGCGAACGCCAGCTATCTGGCTACTAGCTTAGCTTAGACTAAATCCTCATGGCTAATGTCGGCTAGTATACATAACGAACAGAAAATGAAACTACTAGCTTTTTCCCAGTGTTATGGCAACCCCACCCCTATGTCCAATTTTTGGAGTTGTAGGGAGTGGAGGAAGCGGGGCATGTGTGCGCACCTCTGGTGAGGATGCAGCCCCCGGGCATCTACTGTATCTTGGGTAACCCCCGGAGCGAGGGGCTTGTGGCACAGGTCTGAGTCACTAGTGTTCCCCACCATTTAAAACAACAGCGGCCCCATTTGGTTATGGCTAAACTAGATACATCAGCCGTTGCAGGAGCCCCAGGTACCCAGAAAGGTTCCCAGGTTCCATGCAGGCTATACAGTCTCACGTGAGCACAATGTATGCTGGAAGCTAGCCTCTGCCAGGTCCCCAAAAACGGATGTTCCGGTTTTCAGGGGAAATCGAAAGAGCCTTACGATTTTGGATGTTGAACAGAGATCTCTGTAATGACGAGATGCTCATGTCTCTGCCCTAACGATGGGAGTTGTTGTCCAAAAGGTGGGAAATAAGCCCATGGAGTGAAACCTCTCGCTTCGCCTCTTCCTCTCTGTCTTAACAAGGCGACACTCCATCTTAGCTCCTCCTCCACATTTACTGGATGTGGGATTTCTACTCTCTATATCCAGACATTTTGTCACCTTGAATATGTAGAAGGAATAACTCGCTTTCTGCCCATAAGGGGTCACCCTTCCCAAATATATATATTTTTTACTGGGTTTTCATCCGGGATTTCATCGCCAAGACAGGCATGTGCGTGCTAGTCCCTATGGGGTCTGGTGATGCAGGTTAGGGACTTTATAGGCAATCTAATGACGATTGTGGAGTTGTGGACGGAACAAGGAATGCTGAGTTCAACCTTGCTGTTTCCCACACACAGTCTGAGGTATGACCTCACGATGCTCAGTCTTCCTCCGTCTCACCACATTTAGTTCTGGTTTTCCCTCAGGGGTTTATTTCTAGTACGTGCGTTCCAGCGCTGGGTGTTAGCCAGTCCAGGTGAAAACTATGATCCCTTATTGATGTCACCTGTTAAATCAGTGTAGTTGAAGGGGAGGAGATGTTTTAAGAAGGGTTATTTAGCCTTGAGACAATTGAGACATGGATTGTGTATGTGTGCCATTCAGAGGGTGAATGGGACAGGTAAAACATTTAAAGTGCCTTTGAACGGGGTATGGAAGTAGGTGCCAGGTGCACCGGTTTGAGTCAAGAACTGCAACACTGCTGGGTTTTTCATGCTTAATAGTCCTCTATCCATTGCAACAAAAATGAATATATTTATTCCTTATGTTTGAATCCTCTGGTTTAAAGGGTTGACTGTAGGGGATATTTGTGCGAAGGCGACTTGGGCATCGCCATACACTTTGTGAGGTTTTATCACTTGATGTCACTGCTCTCGGTGTGGCCCACAGTGCGCTTACAGTTACAGGTAGTACACAAGTTTAAGTGCATATATATAGCCTCGTCTAACCCTGTTAAAAATGGAACAGATCTGCACAATGCCAGGATGTCATTGAACATTCATCATGACACAAACATAGCTTACAACTTTCACTACACATTCACTTTTTCCACATTTTATGTTAGTCTTATTCTGGAATGGATTGTTTTTCCTCATCAAACAGGTTTTTTAGAAATGTTTGCAAAAAGCTCCAGAGTTCCTTTGTGGATATGGGAGAACCTCTGCAGCACTCCACCATTTAGGCCTTTATGGTAGAGTGGCCAGACAGAAGCCACTCCTCAGTAAAAGGCACAGGCTGCTTGGAGTTTGCCAAAAGGCACCTAATACCCTGACTACATCGCTCCCGTTGAAAAATACATGTAGAAATCTGTTATTCAATTATTGCACCCACACTGCTCGCGCGCGTCAACGAGTGTCTGCGTTGCCAAGGGCTAAAATAGAACTCCTTTCTATTTCTGACGCAGATCGCGCTGTAAGTCCTGCCTCTCTCCCACCTCATTGGTTATACCCACGTGGGTGATGGAAAGAAGAACTGTGTTTCCGGTTGTCATGGTAATACTATGAAAGTTTAGATGCCAATCACCATATAAGTTCAAAGATGAAAAAGCCTGGAAGGAGGAGAGATGACTAGAAAGGATTCTGTTGACCGTTTTATGTGTGGATTAATTGTCGAAGTAGAGGACCTTGTGCAGTTCAGGTAAAATAACAACTGAATGTTTATATCCCAGGACAAATTAGCTAGCAACAGCAAGCTAGCTAAATAGGACAAATTAGCTAGCAAGTGCAAGCTAACTAGCTAAATTGCCATAAATATTGAATGCTTTTTGACCTGTCCCCAAATTAATGTAATTGGTTCAGAGTTTGTTTTGATATTTTAACCTGTGTGTCGTGACCGCGTTTGGTGTAGGGGGACAAAATAGATGTATGCACGATAGAGCACACGCACAGCCAGTTTGGGTTCCGTGTAAAGGACTCTGATGATGAGAAATAACATTATTTAGTCTGATGAAACCAAGATTGAACTCTTTGGCCTGAATGTTAAGCATCACGTCTGAAGGAAACCTGGCACCATCCCTACAGTGAAGCATGGTGGTGGTAGCATCTAGCTGTAGGGATGTTTTTCAGGGACTGGGAGACTAGTCAGTATCGAGGGATAGATGAACGGCACAAAGTACAGAGAGATCCTTGATGAAAACCTGCTCCAGAGCACTCAAGACCTCGGACTGGGGCGAAGTTTCATCTTCCAACAGGACAACGATCCTAAGCACACAGCCAAAACAACGCTGGAGTGGCTTCGGGACAAGTCTATGAATGTCCTTGAGTGGCCCAGCCAGAGCCCGGACTTGAACTCGATCAAACATCTCTGGAGAGACCTGAAATAGCTGTGAAGCGACACTCTCCATCCAACCTGACAGAACTTGAGAGGATCTGCAGAGAGAAATGGGAGGAGAAACTCCCCAAATACAGGTGTGCCAAGCTTGTAGCGTCATACCCAAGAAGACTCGAGGCTGTAATTGCTACCACAGGTGCTTCAACAAAGTACTGAGTAAAGGGTCTGAATACTTATGTAAATGTGACATTTCAGTTTCATTTTTAAACAACTGTTTTTGCTTTGTCGTTATGGGGTATTGTGTGTAGATTGTTAAGGAAAATAAACAATTTAAAACATTTTAGAATAAGGCTGTAAGGTAACAAAATGTGGAAACCGATAGTGGTCTGAATACTTTCCGAATGCGCTGTATGTTGCTTCACTACCATCCATGCAGTTTTTTGTATTGGTAATTTCTTAGCTGTTGTTCTACCCTACCGTAATGAGCAGGTGTAGGGTGAGGCAAGTTAGACATGGTCCAGCTTGGCTCCTTTATGTTGAGCACAGCCAGTTACAGCCAGTCCTCAGTATGGCCCAACGCAGCAGCCCTTACAACAGTCACACAACAATAGGAGAGAAGAGTCACTGTTGGCACTCAGCCTCTGGAGTGGAACTGCCTTGCGAAGTGGTTCTTTGCACAGCCCAAGGTGACAGCTGTTTGAAACAGCACAAAATTAGACACTGTTTAGACTATCTTAAGTCTGGGTGTTTTTCTGTTTTTGTCATTTTGAATTGTTTTATGTTCAAGCTGTTTTATTTGAAGTTCAACCTTATGATTAAAGCAAACCATGCTTCATGTTCCTTCAAAACAGGAGAGAATGTTTTACACTGAGGTCAGTCATGAATTAGAATCTGTGTCCCGGGCACCAGAGGCATTGTTATCTTGTGTTGCCCCTTTAGATGTCAAGGACATATGCGCTATCAAAGGTGTTTACGTCTGACAGCACAGAGAACGGTGACTGGCTCCTTCAAATAGTCTCCGACCATTTAAACAAATATTTCCTTCATTTTCTATACCGCTTCTTTGAGTGAAAGTTGGTTAGAGTTAAAAAAATAAATAAATCAGGTTACAGTAAATGAAGTCCATGGCCTTTTGACCCTACAGCCAGACTGTATCTAGCCTACTCCATTGTGAGTGCAAGGCCATTGTGTCTATCATAGTTATTAGATCTCGGATCTACTGAAGCTGAAATATTAAGGCTTTTGCAGAAAGCTCTGCAGAAGTATCCCCCCCAGTACTGACTGATGCGCAACAATCAGCCGGAGTTCTCTTGAGACATTTGTTGCCTTTTGAAGATGTCTGAGTAAAAGGAGGGTTTTGTAGGGTAAGCTCTTGCCAGAAGCAACATCTGCAGTGAAAATGTGAGGTCCCGCCTTGTGCATTTGAATGTACTCTCATGTCATGGTTTGATATAGGCCTCAGAGACAGCTCCTTAGGCTCAAAACAATACAGCAATCTGCTGTTACAGGTTTTTTGGGCTGAAAACCAGCCTCTCCCCCTGGGCCTTGCACATCATACACACACATTGGGCAAAGACCTGACGTCAACATCCTGTCAACATCACATTTTAGTTGGCTGAGTGTACAAAACATAAACTCTTTATTGCTCTTTCCATGACAAAGACTGACCAGGTGAAAGCTATGATCCCTTATTGATATCACTTGTTAAATCCCCTTCAATCAGTGTAGTTGGGGGACAGTTTAAAGAAGGCTTTTCAAGCCTTGAGAAAATTGAGACATGGATTGTGTACAGTGGCTTGCGAAAGTATTCACCCCCCTTGGCATTTTACTTATTTTGTTGCATTACAACCCGGAATTCAAATGGATTTTGGGGGGATTGGTATAATTTGAAAATGTGAAATATTTTTTATTGTGACACAAACAAGAAATTAGACAAAAAAACAGAACATTTGCATAACTATTCACCCCCCCCAAAGTCAATACTTTGTAGAGCCACCTTTTGCAGCAATTACAGCTGCAAGTCTCTTGGGGTGTGTCTATAAGCTTGGCACATCTAGCCACTGGAATTTTTGCAAAACTGCTCGAGCTCCTTCAAGTAGGATGAGTTTCCTGGTGTACAGCAGTCTTTAAGTCATACCACAGATTCTCAATTGGATTGACTAGGCCATTCCAAGACATTTAAATGTTTCCCCTTAAACCACTCAAGTGTTGCTTTAGCAGTATGCTTAGGGTCATTGTCCTGCTGAAAGGTGAACCTCCATCCCAGTCTCAAATCTTTGGAAAACTGTAACAAGAATTTACCTGTATTTAGCGCCATCCATCACTCCTTCAAATTCAATTTCAGTTTCCCAATCGCTGATGAAAAACATCCCCACAGCATGAGGCTGCCACTACCATGTTTCATTATGGGGATGGTGTTCTCAGGGTGATTAGAGGTGTTGAGTTTGCGTCAGACATAGTGTTTTCCTTGATGTCCCTGATTATAATTTTTTTTTTACACCTTTATGTAATCTTTATTTAACTAGGCAAGTCAGTTAAGAACGCATTCTTATTTTCAATTAACTGCCTCGTCCAGGGGCAGAAAGACAGATTTTCACCTTGTCAGCTCGGGGGATCCAATCTTGCAACCTACCGTTAACTAGTTCAACGCTATAACCACCTGCCTCTCGTTGCACTCCGCGAGGAGACTGCCTGTTACGCGAATGCAGTAAGCCAAGGTAAGTTGCTAGCTAGCATTAAATTTATCTTAGAAAAACAATCAATCATAATCACTAGTTAACTACACATGGTTGACGATAATCTAGCGTGTCCTGTGTTGCATATAATCTGACTGAGCATACAAGTATCTGACTGAGCGGTGGTAGGCAGCAGCAGGCTCGTAAGCATTCATTCAAACATTCATTTAAGCATTCATTCAAGCAAATGAATGCTTGAATGAATGCTTGAATGAATGCTTGAATGAATGCTTACGAGCCTGCTGCCTACCACCGCTCAGTCAGATTATATACTCAGTCACTCGCTCTGAGACTTGGAGTGGTTGTTCCCCTTGCTCTGCATGGGTAACGCTGCTTCGAGGGTGGCTGTTGTCGTTGTGTTCCTGGTTCGGGCCCAGGGAGGAGCGAGGAGAGGGACGGAAGCTATACTGTTACACTGGCAATACTAAAGTGCCTATAAGAACATCCAATAGTCAAAGGTTAATGAAATACGAATGGTATAGAGGGAAATAGTCCTATAATGACGACAACCTAAAACTTCTTACCTGGGAATATTGAAGACTCCACCAGCTTTCATATGTTCTCATGTTCTGAGCAAGGAACTTAAACGTTAGCTTTCTTACATGGCACATTGCACTTTTACTTTCTTCTCTAACACTTTGTTTTTGCATTATTTAAACCAAATTGAACATGTTTCATTATTTATTTGAGGCTAAATTGATTATATGGATGTATTATATTAAGTTAAAATAAAAATACTTGAAAAAAAAAATTGTTTGATTAATCGGTATCTGCTTTTTTGGTCCTTAATCGGTATCGGCGTTGAAAAATCATAATCGGTCGACCTCTAATTTGTTTACCAAACGCGCAATCAAAAGGAGGTATTTGGACATAAATTATGAACTTTATCGAACAAAACAAACATTTATTGTGGAACTGGGATTCCTGGGAGTGCATTCTGATGAAGATCATCAAAGGTAAGTTAATATTTATAATGCTATTTCTGACTTCTGTTGACGACACAACATGGCGGATATCTCTTTGGGTTGTTTTGGTCTCTGAGCGCTGTACTCAGATTATAGCATGGTGTGCTTTTTCCGTGAAGTAAAAAAAAAATCTGACACAGCGAGGAGAAGTATATCTCTAATTCCATGTATAACACTTGTATTTTCATCAACATTTATGATGAGTATTTCTGTAAATTGATGTGGCTCTGCAAATTCACAGGATGTTTTGGAGGCAAAGCCCAATGTAAACTGAGGTTTTTTCGATATAAAAATGAACTTGATCAAACAAAACATACATGTATTGTGTAACATGTTGTCCCGGGAGTGTCATCTGATGAGTGATTATTTTTATTTATTTTTTCTGTTTAGTGATTCATTTTATCTCTATTTCTGCTTTTTGTGACTCTTCTCTTTAGTTGGAAAATGGCTGTATGCTTTCTGTGAAAAGGTGCTGACCTAACATAATGATATGTTGTGCTTTCGCCGAAAAGCCTTTTTGAAATCGGACACTCTGGTTGGATTAACGAGAAGTTTATCTTTAAAATGATGTCTAATACTTGTATGTTTGAGAAATTTGAATTATGAGATTTCTGTTGTTTGAATTTGGCGCCCTGCAATTTCACTGGCTGTTGGCGAGCGGAACGGAACCCCGTTCCCAGACAGATTAATGGTGTTGCAGACTCTGGGGCCTTTCAGAACAGGTGTATATATACTGAGATTGCACACAGGTGGACTTTATTTAACTAATTATGTGACTTCTGAAGGTAATTGGTTGCACCAGATCTTATTTAGGGGCTTCATAGCAAAGGGGGTGAATACATATGCACGCACCACTTTACCATTTGAATTTTTTGAAAAAAGTTATTTGGACTATTTTGTGTATGTCTATTACATGACATCCAAATAAAAATGACATCCAAATAAAAATGCAACAAAATAGGAAAAAACGGCAAGGGGGATGAATACTTTTGCAAGGCACTGTATGTGTGCCATTCAGAGAGTGAATGGGCAAGACAAATTATTTAAGTGCCTGTGAATAAGGTTTGGTAGTAGGTGCCAGGTGCACCGGTTTGTGTCAAGAACTGCAACGCTGCTGGGTTTTTCACGCTAAACAGTTTCCTCTGTGTATCAAGAATGGTTCACCGCCCAAAGGACATCCAGCTAATTTGACACAACGGTGGGAAGCATTGGAGTCAACATGGGCCAGCATCCCTGTGGAACGCTTTCGACACCTTGTAGAGTCCATGCTGAGGGCAAATATTAGGAAGGTGTTCTTAATGTTTTGTACACACAGTGTACGTAAAACAAAAAAAATGTGTGTCCTTTAAACCTAAACCTAAGCTTTCTCCAATCCGTTTTTTTCTTTGTATCATACTCAAGTTCTCAGATAACTATGCTTTGAAATTCTGTTTTCAAAGTCCCAAGTTGTCATGTGATTTGAAGTCGATCAAACCAACACCTATAGATGTGTATGATAGAGGCGTGTATTTTTCCAGTGGGCACCTGTAGTTCAGAGAGGGTCAATGATCTCCCTACGGAGAGAGGTGGGTCTGAGTTTCTTACTGCTCTCTGTTCAGAGAATTCCTCAGAGTTCTCTGTCGAAGAGATTCATGTCTCAGATGTTGGCCTGATCACTGTGGCAGTATTACAGGGTTAATGGGTCCTGGGTCTTTTATCTGTAATCCCATTTCCCTTTGTTTGAACTGGGTGCCCTGGCACTGTCAGAAATGTTAGCAGTGCTGCCAAGACGCAGAGCCTAACCAGCTTTGAAAACAAGTGGGCCAATAAGGTGGCGAGGCTACCGTCTGCTACTGTACTGTATGTGCTGGGGGGGTATTCATCTGATTTCCACAAAACATCTGACTACGCTGACTTAAGTGTTTTACACATCAGCGAACAAAAAAGAAAGTCGGCAGCATGTTTTAGGTATATGCCCAAAAGGAGAACTATTTAGCAGTTTTCATGTCAGAACATAAGGCTACAGTCGAACCAGACCGTCTTAGAGGGGTGTCACAACTGGTCTGACGAAACTAGGATAAATAATGTTGACTTGCCACCTTCACAGATTAAATAAGAAACTGATTTGTGTCTAAATCTGATATTTTTACTAGATTATAGACTAAACGTGCTGAGTAAAGGCTTGTTCTTTACCCATCTCATTATTTTAAGTTTAGGACAAAGTTTCAGGCTAAAATTGTGTCCAGGTGACTGATGGAATGAAATGACCAATTACCCCTGTAAATTACACTCTTAAAGCCACAGTGCATTCAAAAACTAGACTTTAATGTGATTTATATGTATTTCCACACCATGAGGTTGAAGTAATACTGTGAAAATTAAGATAATGCCCGTTTTAGTGTAAGAGCTGTTTGAAAAGACCACCTAAAATGTCAGCCAAGTAATTTTTCCAACAATTGTTTACAGACAGATTATTTCACTTATAATTCACTGTATCACAATTCCAGTGGGTCAGAAGTTTACATACACTAAGTTGACTGTGCCTTCAAACAGCTTGGAAAATTCCAGAAAATTATGTCATGGCTTTAGAAGCTTCTGATAGGCTAATTGACATCATTTGAGTCAATTGGAAGTGTACCTGTGGATGTATTTCAAGGACTACCTTCAAACTCAGTACCTTTTTTTTTTGCTTGACATCATGGAAAAATCTAAAGAAATCAGCCAAGACCGCAGAAAATAATTTGTAGACAAGTCTGATTCATCCTTGGGAGCAATTTCCAAACGTCTGAAGGTACCACGTTCATCTGTACAAACAATAGAAATGGCTATATTGTACTTTCAACCTTTTCCCGTACTAGTTGCAAATATCTCTGTCACCCCAGCATCTTTGGTTTTTATGCTCTTGATGTCAAAATGTACTCACTGTTCCAAAATGTGATTGTTTGGCAACAGGACAGTTAACCCACGCTGCCCTCAAACCAAGGCACGCTTCCTGCTAATTATCTATAGGCTATGTTTCAATTAGGCTATGTTTCAACACAATTGACCTGTGTTCCGCCTCCTCATTCATTCATATAGAAGTAGCCCATTTCACTGTTGCAGGAAATGTACGTTTGATGCAGTAATGAGCCAGATAAAACTTCTCTCTTTGACGAGAACCCAAGCACAAACTTTTTCCTCCCTGGCACATTTTCTTGCTGCCGCATGCATTGCTTTCACTAATAATAATAATAACATGCGTGCGTTCATCTCGAAGTAAGTGCCTTATTACGTTATCATTATAGTTTCTGTATATCGTGTTGTCGTTTCTACTAAGCACACCGTATGTATGGAGCACAATGTATTTACTGTTTTATTAATGTTTTAAAGTACTGGTGACAAATCTTGCATAGGTTGAAATGGACAGATTTGATGTATGTAAAATACTTTTTGGAAGGTTGGACTGATTATGCTGAGCGAATGCTAAGCTAATTGCCAGCTATGTGTGGCGCCATGTTTGTTGACATCATACAATGCATTCTGCTTGTCACGTAAATGTCTGTCAGACCAAAGATGTTATAAAAGAACGAGGTGAAGAGATGGTTCACTCGTCTTTCGAGTACATTTTCGGAAGTGAATGATGGAAGTGAATGGTGAGGTCACCTGTGATCTGATGAATTGTGAATAGTAATTGCTATTAGCTAATTCCTATTATGGTTTCTGTCAGCCTAGAGTTAGCTAAATATTATTGTTTGTGTTAGGTCTAGGGCCTACCCAAATGAGTTAGATTGTTTGTCGACCGAGATAGTTTTAGTCGAGCAGTAAGAAATATATGTTTGCGCCCATCTCGGTGAACTAATCCATTGCGGAGGCCTAGACTTAAAGCTAATATATGCTTGATCTGAAAATGTGGTCGGAGGTGCCATGTGGACTGTGTGAAGCCATTGTGAAGCCTCCAGAGGCCAAATCAAGCTCCATACATGCATTGCCATGCGCCTCCCAAATGTTGTGACCATGCGGAGGGCTTTGTACAGCTTCGTGCTTCTCCCTCCAATTTGTGCACATTCATTGTTTCATAACTTTATTGTGTGAATTGTTTGCCTTTGATTGTTAGTTTATATCAATTCCCCCTTTACATATATCATCAGTAGACATTTACCTTTAATTCCTATAATTTCTACAATTTCTACAACAATCTACAATGTTAGTTACTTTGGTTACGGTAGTTTATGTTAATTAATTCAATATTATAATTCCTGTCTTACATTCTTTGCGGAGTGCACAACCTATGCTACACTTGTGAGAAACAAGTTTTTATTTCATTCTATTTACGAGATTTGTCAATTTAGTCATTGTCTTTTGTTTGGAGCACACCTGTCAATGTTGAGTAATGAGTAGGCTACCTGGTCTGCGTGCAAATGTAGCCATATAAATGTGCCCATTTGGGGATCTGATAGTATTTCTGATTGGCTTAACGCACCACCACTAATGATGACCTGTGGAGTTTCTCAAAGTAATGTTTTCTTCACCTCGAACAGCAAGCAAACAAGTCTGTATCTACAGCCATTGAAAATTACACAGGGAATCTCTGAGAGCCCAGCTTATTTTATACAATGCTTCAAGTTCGCTAGTGCATGCTTCCCAAGTTAATAGTTGATACAATGTTTCAATTCCATTGCAGACAGGCCATGTGTAGCCAGTGTGATTTATAGGATATTTATTTTTATCAGGATATTTTCTAACTGCAGGCTGCAATGTTTTTTTGTTGGCTTTATGTAGGCTATTTTTACATAGTTGGCAATCGCAATAGAAGTTTTGAGATATGAAGACGATATTATAAATGAAATGAAACTGTTTCAAGAAAATGTGCATATGAAAACCATAACTGGCACGTAGATCGATAGAAACGGTAAGATAAATTGGCATTCCATATTAGAAAGGTTGCCGACTCCTCATGTAGCCTATTACCGGCAACTTCAGGAGAGTAATTCCAGAATCTGAGGAAGCCAGCAGGAGTGGGAGGAGAATAGTTGGGCCAGGTTATGTTGGGCCAGGAGAATAGCTGGCGCTCTCGAGGCGTTTGTCTTATTTCATCAAACCCTAAGCTTAAAGCATCAGACAATCTCAATGCATATTGTTTATTTTATTTAAACACATAGGGTGTGTCTATATATGGAAGAATACACAATAAAACATGTCTATCAAACGATTGGTCAAAAGAACAGAACATTTTTGGTCAACCAATTTTTTTTCAGGGACAGCCCTAGTTTTTAATTAAATTAAATTTTACCCCCTTTTCTCCCCAATTTCGTGGTATCCAATTGGTAGTTACAGTCTTGTCTCATCCCTGCAACTCCTGTACGGACTCAGGAGAGGCGAAGGTCGAGAGCCATGCGTCCTCCGAAACACAACTCAACCAAGCCGCACTGCTTCTTGACACAATAAGCACTTAACCCGAAGCCAGCTGCACCAATGTGGAAACACTGTACACCTGGTGACCGTGTCAGCATGCACTTTGCCCGGCCTGCCACAGGAGTCGCTAGTGTGTGATGGGACAAGGACATCCCTGCCGGCCAAACCCTCCCCTAACCTGGTCAACGCTGGGCCAATTGAGACAGAGCCTAATCTCGGACTCAGAATCTGTAGTGGCACAGCTAGCACTGCGATACAGTGCCTTAGACCATTGCTCCACTTGGGAGGTCCAAGGACAGCCCTAGTTAGGTCACTCCTTCTTCAGTTAGCGCTACAACTAATGTTGTTTACATTTTCCAGTTTGGATGATAATTTTGTTATGCTGTCATTACTTCTGTGAATGTCTGAACATTCCATCTCAAAAAATAAACTGTTCAACATTAAGGACATAACATTGTAAAGACCGTGTTTGTGCAAAACGTTTCTGTGGAAAAACAGTGTGGCCAGCTCAAATGGTGACCGTTGCGTCAATCGTAACTGGACGTTCTAAACACGTTTTCTAATCACACCGATTTGAGGCTACTCTGCAGGGACCACTTTGACACATTCGTATGTGTCAAAGGGTTAACAAGCCTGCTACAATCACAAAGTCTCTTCACTTTCTCCCAATGAAACCCAAATGGTTGTGGCCATGAGTGAGCAATGTCTCTTTGAGAAGACACCCACAGTTTGAACCATGTCAGGAATGCCCCCTTCCTGGGATGTGCCTTTTGCAGCCTAGCAGGTAGAGTCTTTATGGCTCCCAGGCTGGCCCTGTCTTAGAGCCCAAGGCTCTGTGGAGCATGGGCCTGTTTACCCAGCAGTAAACCTCTGTGTCTGATGTGGTAAAGTAGAGGCAGACCCCTGGGTACTACCACTTAGGCCTGAGCAGACTGCCTCTATGTTCCAGTGTGGCGATCATGTCACTGCGGTCAGGGCCTGAGGTGGATGCCTCTCAGGTTTGTGACGCTGACCGCATGAGACAAAGCTTTTTCAGAAAGCTCCTTGGTAAAGATCAGGCATCACTGCTTGGTCAGCCTTACATTGAATGTGCCAACATCTTATTGAGTTTATTAGACTAAACCAATTGTCTGAAATTCATATCAGTTTAGTACTTTAGAACAATACAGGACTGACGATGGCAAGTCTGTTTAATTGGCTTGGCTAGCTATAGCTAGCTAGTTGGCTAAAAGTAGTTTGAATGATGCATCAACACCTGATCAACACAGCATCCGCTTTTTATTCTACCTGTTCCTGTTTCTGGAAAGATGTGGACTACGGTTTGAGGGGATGAGAGGTTCTCCTTGTAAGGACACTGTTACTGATTACTGCAGAGGTGTGGTGGTTTCTCAGGTGCTTATAAATGCCGAGGCGTCACCCAAGGAGATGCTACACAGTCGGTGGAGGATGTTCCAGCCTACCTGCAGTACAGAGGAGGAGTAGCTGTGAACTTCAGACCGGTGCCTGATGAAAAGCTAGGGTCTGACTGATGGTTCTCCCTCCCTGCCTGCGCCTCAAGCTAATTCTTTACTGAACTGCCTCATCTAGCTGTGGAAGAGCATCTCCCCTTGAACTGCCAGCTCCGTGAATTATTTGTATTTTTGATTTAAAATATATAATCAAAGCGACTTTGAGATTCTGTATGAAAAGCGCTATACAAAATACATCTATTATGATTGTAAGTCATTAAATAAGTAAATTTCTAGCCTAGCGTTTAATCAGAGGGCAAATGAAGTGCCGAGGCAATTTTCATTGTGATTCCTGGAGGTTTCATGAGTGTGTGTCTTTGCCAGGAGTTCAGAGATGCATCTACATCTACTCTGCTCACATGACTCCTACCAGAGAGGGCAGGAGGCTTTGAAGGCCCTGTAAAGCCAATGAGGTAGTGGGGCCATTAAAGTTAATTACCAGGCTTTAAAATGACTGCTTTGCAGAAGACCATTGCACAGAAATCAATGAGCCAACAGGGGAAGGCTAATTGGAACACTTTTTTATCTTCTGACATGAAAGTAACTTTGTAACCGTGCTGCTTGCCCATCCAGACTTTATGTCCGAGGTGGCTGATGTAATCGCTACACAGCAGAAGCACATGGAGGAATAGCCATGAAGTGTCAAACAATCAGCCTAATGCTTGTGACGTGGGAGCCGCATTAGATCAGAGTGTATGCTCCGCGGTGCTGTGTGGTGCCGCATCTTTGGGATGACGTAGAAAATAGAACAAATCAAGTTAAGGATTATGGGTTGGCATTACAAATTTTGATTTCATCAAGGTGCATTCCCCAATTTCAAGCAAACAGGAATCTAGGTTGTAGATTTAAAATTGTACAATACCGTAAGTGTGCGAGTATAATCTTTTGTAGTAACAATTGTGTCTTCTAGCCTATTCATTTGAGTTGACATTGACCCACATTTGCAACCCCCCCCAAAAAAAAAAAAAAATAAGTCCAACAACATTAAAATCACAGTGCAGTTATCACAAAAAATATACTTTTCCTTATAGTCTAACCAGACTATATGGCTGTAAATGCCTGTGGAAAGTTGTGTAATTTAAATAAAATCAGAGAGGAAGAGGCTACTAGGTTGAATTTGCGAGGCATGCAAGACAAGACGTTACGAGATACAGATTACCAAGACATTCTTTCTGCCTACCCCTCCTCTCTCTCCCTCGCGCTGGCTCGCCTGCACTTGCTCTTTGCTAATGATGCAAGTGTGTGTTCAGTCTTCGGGCCTATTGCGTGTAGAATATCCTAGCCTATTCGTTGATGATAGGCCCTGCTTTACTGAAGTTGCGAGACATTGCAAGCAAAAGAAATCGCAAGATACACTATTCCTTTTGTGAGATACAGCTTTAGATAGGCTTAGTGCACGGTTCTGACTGTCTGCCTGGTGGCTGACCGTTTTAATGGAACCCCCCCCCCCCCTAAAAAAATGTTTGGTGTAAACGTTAATACATTTTTTCTGGTATTCCAGTATGTTCAACATGTAATTCCTTTTTCAAGCAAGGACACTCAGTCACTCTATCCATGACTGAAGCAGTGTATGTAATGTATTAGAATTGTGCAAGGCTCATTGGCAATGGTATTTGCACCCTGGCAGACACCTATTCACCTGGGAGCATGGACTGGGCAACCCTATTGGGAAGTAGAAAGAATTGTTTTACACTTCTATACTAGACGGGGATTCAATTACTAAAACAAAGGAGACTATTGGCCTTTAGGGACTCCCGAGTGGCACGGCAGTCTAAGGCACTGCATCTTAGTGCTATAGGCGTCACTACAGACCCTGGTTCGATGCCAGGCTGTATCACAACCGGCCTTGATTGGGAGTCCCATACTGCGGTGCACAATTGGCAGCATCGTCTGGGTTAGGCCGGGGTAGGCCGTCATTGTAAGTAAGAATTTGTTCTTAACTGACTTGCCTAGTTAAATAAAATAAAAAGTAATATGAATAATTATGAGTAAAAATATTTTTTTAAGTCTGTGGAAAAACATTAAGCAACCAAGTATCATATTAAACATTACAGTGTTATGATAATGGGGACTTGCAGCAAATGTCTCTACATTTGTTTGGCATAGGATACATTCCTGTGAACAGCTCTCCAAACAAAAACAATAGCCTGTCATGATGGTGGGTTAAGCCAGGGGCCGGGCAGGGGGGGTCCCCAGGATTACACGGCTAATCTGAGGACAGACGAGGGACACCTGTGCCACCACATAATTCCGACTGGAGGATTATGGATCCACACGGTGCTAATGAGGGGAAGATGCTTGGCTGTGCTTGGCCAGGACACACACAGTCTGGTTTAGTGGAGGGAGGGCCAATGTAGAGGGACAGCGAAGTGCTGCCTGATAGCTGGCTCTGGCTGTCATGCACATTTAAAACCCAGCTGCTGCAACCAAGTGGGTCTGACTGTCTGAGAGAACATTTTATGTTTTATTTATCTGTTATTTTACCAGGTAAGTTGACTGAGAACACGTTCTCATTTGCAGCAACGACCTGGGGAATAGTTACAGGGGAGAGGAGGGGGATGAATGCCAATTTGTAAACTGGGGATTATTAGGTGACCGTGATGGTTTGAGGGCCAGATTGGGAATTTAGCCAGGACACCAGGGTTAACACCCCAACTCTTACGATACGTGCCATGGGATCTTTTATGACCTCAGAGAGTCAGGACACCCGTTTAACGTCCCATCTGAAAGACGGCACCCTACACAGGGTAGTGTCCCCAATCACTGCCCTGGGGCATTGGGATATTTTTTTTAGACCAGAGGAAAGAGTGACTCCTACTGGCCCTCCAACACCACCATCCAGGAACTGACCAGGACCAATCCTGCTTAGCTTCAGAAGCAAGCCAGCAGTGGTATGCAGGGTGGTATGCTGCTGACAAACATGGCGCACACAGTCATTTCCTGAACATTGAGCAACTCTTAGATTAGTGTTATACAATGACTTGTTATTACCAGATATATTTTTTTACAACGTCAAAGTGCATGTTGTGGCCTGCAGCCTGCAAAGTCAAAAATACAACAAAGATAGGGCAGATAGAGGAGCGTGGGGGGAATAAAAGTTGCTTTGAATAGTCATATTTATGCCACAGAAGGCAATTTGATTTGCAGTCCTCGTGTCATTATCATTCTCCTCCTGGTTTTATTCCCCCTCGCTCTCTGGTCTGATCCAACCCACTCTGCCTTAGCCTCTCCTGGGAAAGCCATCTAATGTTGGTCCTGGCTTGGAGAAAGCCAGACTGGATACACAGCTCAGGAAACGCTGAGGAAATACAGTAATGTGAGAAAGCCAAGCGGAGAGGCCTGGCTGGCTGGCTGAAGAGGAGCCCACTCATCCAGTCACAGATTCAGTCCTGTGTGTGTATGTGCAACAGCCGAGCAAAGAGCCCAGCCATCTCACCAGACCATGCAGATCAGCAAAGCCTCCAGTACACTCTCCCATTCTGTTCTGTACAGCAGCTATACTGGATCCTCCTGACACTGTTGCTTGCAGTGGATGGCAGCTGGACTGTAGAGGCGTAGGGGGGCCCACACGCTCATCTGACAGGTCCTGGCTGGATCAGTGACAGGTTGCGGGGGCGGAAGGGAGGGGCATGCTCTACTCCCTCATTGTAGCTAGACAGTCCCCTGGGTCGTATCAATCAAAGGCTCCTAAAAGATCTGAGAGGATGTGGGCGGGGGAGAGATGCTGCATTGCAGACACTATTTTGTATTTTCCGAATCCTGCAAAAGTGAAGTAAACTAGGCTAAATATGCTACTGTAGGACATGTTCTGGTTTGCAGAACTCTTAAGCTGGTGGGCAGATGGTGATAGATCACGGGTCACTGTCCGCATGAAGGATGAATGCCGTCAGAAATAAACAGACACTGTCAAGATTATTATTGGCCTCAGCCATTTTCCTATGATTCACCAGTGTGCTCAGAACAGTGGTGATCAGAGTTCCCAAGTTGGTTCTTTTAATAGCCTAATCACATGGCCTACTGTATGTCAGAAGTTGGCAAAAATGTGTTTGCGGTGGCATAAGCCATAGTGCTTTTGTCCAAAGCCCCATTGAATACTTTTTCACCATATACAAGCTTGAGGTTTTAGGCTATTGACTTCCTCTACCAAGCAGAGAAATTAGGCCTAGGCTAATTGATGTATCCTATCTCAAGGTTCAAGGGTAGCCCATGTTTGGGGAGGGGTCTCTGCTGGTCTGTGACGACAGCAAATGAAGCAAAAAATATGTGTTTTTTTTTTTACTAGCTATGTGAAGCCATTTTTCTTTGGATCTCCCAGGGAGATGGTGGGTAGAGGTGGAGGGGTTGAGTCAAGTACTGTCTGTCTGTCTGCCTGGCCAGGAGGCTGGAGTTTATTTAAAGGTAATGTTGTTGTTAGTCAATGGAGGTCCTCGTTCACGGCGGTCGGAGCGGACTGAATTCTCATCTCCGCAATACACGAGGATGAATATTTCACAAAGGTTGTCCACGTAGTGTGTTTTATGTGCCACGTTCAGGAATGTATTTTTTCCACATTTTGTTGTGTTACAAAGTGGGATTTAAAATGGATTTAATTGTAATTCAACTATCTATACAAAATACTGTAATTTCAAAGTAGAAGAAAAAGTCTTAACGTGTAAAAAAAAAGATATATATGAAAAATAAAACACTATATTGATTAGATAAGTATTAAACCCCCTGAGTCAATACATGTTAGAATCACCTTTAGCAGTGATTACAACTGCAATGCTTTCTGGGTAAGTCTCTAAGAGCTTTGCACACCTGGATTGTACAATATTTAATATAAAACATTAAAGCTCTGTCAAGTTGGTAGTTGATCATTGCTAGACAGACATGTTCAAGTCTTGCCATAGATTTTCAAGCCGATTTATGTCAAAACTGTAACTAGGCCACTCAGGAACAGTCAGTGTCATCTTGGTAAGCAACTCCAGTGCATTCGGAAATTATTCAGCCTTATTCTAAAATTGATTGAAATAAAAATTGCCCTCATCAATCTACACATAAATGATGACAAAGAGAAAACAGGTTTTTAGAATTGTTTTGCAAATGTATTAAAAATAATAAGTCTTCGAAAAATCTGTTTCCGCTTTGTCGTTATGGGGTGTTGTGTGTAATCCGTTTTAGAATAAGGCCGTAACGAAATGTGCAAAAAGTCAAGCAGTCTGAATATTTCCTCAAGGCACTGTATAAGGGTTAGTGAAAATGTTAGACCTTTCCAGAAACTGAAGAGGAAGACCAGCATTGTTTACGGCGTGCAGGCCAAGAGATGACACGCATTTTTCATTCTGCCGAATTGATTGATTTAGCCATCTCTCTGTTTTATTTAAAACAAGTTTGTTCAAGACTATTTTTCATTTGTTTAATGCAGCCTTTTGTACACAGGGATTGTTTACACAGCGATGGGCTATGTCAAGACCACTGGGAGCCAATTAAATATGGCAATGCAGTGACATCCCTGTTGGGCATATTTCATTTTGACTGTAAAGTTCACGTAAAAGTTTATTCTATGCTTCATCAGTAGATCTCTAGGCCTACATTAATCTAGTACATAGGCGTAGCCCACAGTTCACAAAACAACCATTGGTGTTGTTGCCATCTCGACAGCTAGGCCTTTAAACCTTACATAACATACTGTAGCAGGGCTATTACAGGCTGATCTCCACAAGTCAGCTCATGCCTGATTTCTTGGATTCTTGATTTGGTTTGACCTCCAACGAGGCATGTTTCTGAACTCTGGGGGGTGATGTCCTTCCTGTAGGCGGGAGGATGGTCAGGAGATGAGTTGCCATACACCTACACGTCAGTCAACGACGCCGCCCCATTCATACACACACACACACACACACTTCCGTAGCCTCCGGCGAGGGAAACCCGAACCGGGCGCTCTAAGAGCTCATTTCAGAGGCGGGAACATTAAAGGTGCTAGAAGTGGCCTCTGCTTGAGTTGGAACACAGGAAAGCTAGCCCACAGGGGCCGAGGGAGCAGCCAGCAGGCTGCGCTCAGGACTGCACATTTAACAGCACCTACGTCAGTGACACTGCCACAGACCCATATGTCTCGGGGCCAAGGGCTACTGCTGGGCTCCAAGTATAACAAGGCAGCAGGCAGGAGGAATTAACTTTCATTAATGGTTTCGCCTCCCTTATTTTGAGCATGTCATCCAATTGATTAATATGGGTTGTGTTTCAGTGGCTCGGTGGATATAATACGCTGCCCACGGCTTGTGGTTTTATGTCACTCTTGTGACTGGCTGCTCAGATGTAGTGTTCTCTTTTAGGGACCGGAAGGGGGTAGCTACTAGCTAGCGATGTTAGGAGTCTGGTTCCTAGCCAGACCAGTCGATGGAACTCGGGGAAACTCCAATTCCCTCCAGTCAGCAGGCTGCTTGTTTCCGAGCCGCTCCTGAATACGAATGTCATTTTCTGTTTCCTACAGTGGTGGGAGAGAGTGCATGGCAGTTCAGTGCTATTACGGGCATGAGTGCTTCTTGTGTTGTGTAGGCTCTGTGTGCTGAATCAGACATGGATCCTCACATGGCCTTTTCCCCCAACAGCATCCGTCACCATGAGACAATGTCGTAGAGATCCACCCACGGGCTTGAGTTTCTTCTGAGCTAGCTAACAGTCAATGCAGATACATTCCTGAAAGGCATTATTTAACACTATCTTTTCACAGCACTGGCAAACCATGACCAACCATGACCAACTCCCTGACCGAAAAGGCTGACCCATAGAATTAGCGATTTAGAATACTAGAATGTACTTGGATCTTCTTATGACGGGATCAAGGTCAGCCATTTTGGTCAGGGAGTTGGTCAACCATGGTTTGCCAGTGCTGTGACAAGATATTGTGTAAAACCATTTGAATAATTGATCTGCACTGTATGTTTGTTAGCTAGCTAGGCAGTTTCAGAAGAATGGTAACATACATTTTTCAAATTAAATGCCAATATGCAATTCAAACAATGCTGTCAATCTAAAGCCATACAATGGCTGAAATCAGTTGATGAAAGACAAGTTGTAAATGCAACAAGTACTGCTATCGTTCCCTAAATGCAACAAGTACTGTTCCTTGTTCCCGAAAGTAAAGTTGAGGCCGTGTGGTGGATTGATCTCGGAGTATGCATTTTGATCAGGTTTTATGCATTTTGGGAATTGTGAGAAACACTGGTCGATATCCTTTTTATCGCTTTTGAATGAGAGAATCAGATTTGGCTTTTTTTTTTTTTTTTTGTTCAGGCAACACTTGGCATGTTATTCGTTTCCTTCCTAACCCTGATGCCAGCTCTGTCTAGGTCAGGCCCTTCCAACACACATTGCATAGACACAGGTGTGAGACATGGGGTCATCTCTGGCTGTTTCCTGGTATCACTCGATCACGGAAAACGGCACACGGCGCCGGAGGGTATGGCGGCCGTTTTACATGCTATTTTGTGTATTTTTTTGGCGCTGACCGTAATTATTATTTTGATGATGATTTTTTTTACATGTTTTGGCCATCGTTTCCTATAACTGAAAGCTTCTGGACATTAGAACAGCCTCGTTATTGTTTTTATTGTGTTACTATTTCCTTTTTATTTAGCAAATTATGTGTCTTATTTTTTAACTGCATTATTGGGAATGGGCTCATAAGTAAGCATTTCACTGTGAAGTTGCATTCTGTTGCATTCGGCACATATGACCGATACGATTGGATTTGATTTGAGTTGCAGGATATCCCCCCCATCTGTCTTCCATTAGCTGTCCTCGCCGTGTGGCTCTGGAAACTTCAGTGGCGGAAAACCATAGACTAGCTAGTCCCAGTGCTGAACACACATTGATAGATGATCCTGACGATTGAATCAGAGTTAAAAACAAATCTGCACTAGACTGTAAAGTGGCCACATTTTTTCCTTCCTTAAGCAGTGGAAAACATTCTCCCTGCACCACTAGTAGTCTGTGTTTATAACAGAGACATGGTATTCAACGGTCATAGTAACAGAATGGACCACAGCCCTGGGTTGTATTTCATGACAATCACACAAATGCGGAATATCTAGGTTCTTGTTTATAATCTGCGTTTCTCATCTGAAGAATTGCTTCATGTTTTAGCCTAACACCTTTAGTTGTTTTCCGAGTAATAACGAAGGTTATGGTTCAATAGGGTGTGTTTTCTGTCAGTGAGTGTGCGCTAGGATAGGCAATGAATTTGGGTGTGTGGTAGCGATTAAGCACCAGCTAATTGTTTCAATATTTCCTAATGCACTTATGGGTGGGGTACAGTGAGGGTTGGGGCCAAAACGAGACAACCACAGTCTTCAGGGGGACATGACATAAAGCAGATGTTGATTAAGTAGGGTAGGCGAACCCGAAAAAGAAAGGGCTTCGTAAACAACAGGTGTGGACTAACAGTCAATTGTTGGGCCCTTCCCAACAATGCTGAGAGAAACTTCTAGGAAAGTGAAACACGTAATAATAGATTAACAATGAGTACTGATAATTTGGCTACATACAATGGGTAGCGGTATCGAGTCAATGTGCAGGGGTTCGGTTACGGTACAGCGGACAAAAATGAAATGCTAACAGTTACTCTAGTTCATTTTAGTTTATTTGGCTAAATACGCTAAAATTAAAAAGGCACCCTATTTGTGACCCAAGTCCAGTTTCTGTGACGTCATTCACAATGTTTCTGGCTTTGTCTGTTGTGACAGGGATTATTATACCGGGCCTCTCAAGAAGTTGTTCCCGAAATGGACCTGGATCTTTCCCACCTGGACAAATATGCATAAATACATTTTTTTTCAATATATCGACATGGTCGGATCCGAGTGAGGGAAGCAGTAGAAGAGTTTGTTTGTAAGCTACTTTATTAGCCGGAGATGACACGGCGGGAGGGCCCTTGCCTTGTGTTACTGTGAGCGAGACAAACAGGAGCAAGGAGGAGGTAGGGAGCGACAGAGAGACAGCACCCAACCATAACAAGCCAACTCACGCTAGAATGCTAACTTCAAGCTTGTCATAGCTAGGTTATTTATCATCCAGTAAGATTATTTAGTAGCTGTATTCACTGCTTCAAACCTGAGAGAAGCTAATTGGCTTAGATAGCCAGTTAGCTAAATTAGCTAGCTATTCAGGCTAATTGAGTCTGCATGCGCTTTCTTCCTGTTCTACAATTACAAATAACAGCACAAGGGCCTGTTGGCTCTTGGTCGTTGTACAGTATACTACTGACTGTAGTGGCGCTTTGATGACTTGTGACTGGCCGACAACAACAACAAGCTACGTGCACCACTCTGGGCTATTCTGGTTGAGCAGTGGAGAACATATGATTAACGTGTTATCCACAACTCTCTGTCCCTCACCGTTGTAAACGACTGTGAAGCCAAAATGTACCCAAGCTGGAGTTTTAAACAATGATTGAGGATCCCATAATTCTGGTTTTATCGAGCCCACCACTCGCCATCTACAGAGTTCCCGGCTGCCCCTCACAAAAGGATACTTTGAAAATTCGCCAGTTAATATTAGAATCTTGATTACAACGGGCGCATAGGCTGTAGTTTTAACGGAACTACAGTATGTTTTCAGCTCAGATTTATTGGGGACATTGCCCTGTGTAGGGTGCCATCTTTCGGATGGGAAATTAAAGATCCCATGGCACTTATCGTAGGGGTGTTATCCCCGGTGTGTTGGCTTAATTCCCAAACCCACTGGCTCCAGGTCTTCTATAAGTCTTTACTAGGTAAAGCTCAGCTCACTGGTTACCATAGCAACACCCACCTGTAGCACATATATTTCACTGGTCATCCCCAAAGCCAACACCTACTTTGGCCGCCTTTCCTTCCAGTTCTCTGCTGCCAATGACTGGAACGAATTGCAAAAATCACTAAAGCTGGAGACTTATATCTCCCTCACCAACTTTAAGCATCAGTTGTCAGAGCAGCTTACCGATCACTGTACCTGTACACAGCCCATCTGTAAATAGCACACCTCACTACCTCATCCCCATATTGTTTTTTTTGTTGGTCTTTTACACCCCAGTATCTCTAGTTGCACATCATCATCTGCACTTCTATCACTCCAGTGTTAATGCAAAATTGTAATTATTTCACCATTATGGCCTATTTATTGCCTTACCTCCCTAACCTTACAACATTTGCACAGCCAGTCAAGATGCTCTCAATGATGCAGCTGTAGCACTTTTTGAGGATGCCAAATCCCCTCCTGATGGGGAAGAGGCGTTTTCGTGCCCTCCACGACTGTGCTTGTGTGTTTGGACCATGATAGATCCTTAGTGATGTGGACACCGAGGAACTTGAAGTTCTTGACTCTCTCCACTATAGCCTTGGTGATGTGAATGGGGGCGTGCTCGGCCTTCTGTTTTCTGTAGTCCACGATCAGCTCCTTTGTCTTGCTGACGTTGATCGAGAGGTTGTTTTCCTGGCACCACACCACACTTCCCATTAGGCCGGCTCATCGACGTCGGTGATCAGGCCTACCACAGTCGTGTCATCTGCAAACTTATTGATGGTGTTGAAATCGTGAGAGGCCACGCAGTCGTGGGTGAATAGGGAGTACAGGAGGGGACTAAGCACGCACCCCTGAGGGGCCCCCGTGTTGAGGATCAGCGTGGCAGATGTGTTTACCTCCCTTCATCACCTTGGGGGTGTCCCTTCAGAAAGTCCAGGATCCAGTTGCAGAGGGAGGTGTTCAGTCCCAGGGTCCTTAGCTTAGTGATGAGCTTGGAGGGCACTATGGTGTTGAACGTTGCGCTGTAGTCAATGAACAGCATTCTCGCGTAGGTGTTCCTTTTGTCGCAGTGGTGAAAGAGCAGTGCGGAGTGTTGAGGCGGTATGCGAATTGGAGTGGGTCCAAGGTGATCCATGACTAGCCTTTTCAACGCATTTCATGGCAACAGATGTGAGTGCTATGGGGCGATAGTCATTTAGACAGGTTACCTCTTCTTGGGAAGAGGGACAATGGGCTACATGTAGCAGGGGCAATCTGCAATTCAAGCAGTAACAAAGCATAGAGTGTCATGAATTGAACCAATGCATGGGCGTTGGATAGCAGGCTGCTAATACAGCACATCACTTCCTGCTGCATGTCACTTTCAAATCCTCTCCATAACAAAGCAGATTTTTGTTTCCAAAGAAAATGGAATCGAAAGTTGTATTTTCTGGCTAAACCGTTTGGTTGGATGTTTACAGTTTGTTTTACGGAGTGGTTTCACTACAATAACTCTTAAGATTGCATACGGTATATGTGAGACAATCATATCTCATTGCAGAGGACCTATTTCAAGACAGAAAGAAGTTTGGATTTCCTTAGTGAGGATACGTAGCACCGGGGAGACTAGGCCTTGTTATCTATGCTCTCCCTCACAGCCTTCCTCCCCTATCTTACTCTGTCAGTGTTGTGTACTTGTGTGGATTCAGAAGTGCAATCACATAGAATGATGACACGCTTTCACACACACTCACAAAACCCACACACGCATGGTGCTGTGCCTGGGGATCCCTGAGGGATTAAATGGCGCTGAGTGATTGTACTTGATGGTGCTTATTATGATGAAGGGACGTTCATCTCAGAGAGAGATAGACATGGCTCCTAGCGCTACAGACGGGTTATATTATACAGTAGTGCAATCCCATGGATGACACACACACACACACACACACACACACACACACACACACACACACACACACACACACACACACACACACACACACACACACACACACACACACACACACACACACACACCCTGTATACAGACTACAGAAAGGGGTTAGTTCATCCCCCCTAGACACAGCCCACAGAGTCAGACTCATTAGGAGATAGTTCTCTCCTCACCCTGCTACTCCTTAACCTCTATATGTCACATGCCATCACAGTCTCCCTCACGATGACAGAACAGTTATTAAAGCTGCGTCGCAAACGGCAACCTATTCTCCAAATAGTTCCCTACTTTTAACCATTGGGCTCTGGTGAAAAGTAGTGCACTATACAGGGAATAGGGTGTCATTTGTGAACCATTCAGTTTACATTTCCCTCCCGCTTTGTCTGTGTTGTCTTCTGACAGTTCGGGTCGACGTTTCGTCATTGTTTTACATGTTATTATGGGCACCTGTGTGAAAGTGTCTTGTGGTGATGTTTTCCCTGATTCTCTTTCAGAATTCGATGAACCTTCCTCCAGACAAAGCGCGACTACTACGGCAGTACGACAACGAGAAGAAGTGGGAGCTCATCTGTGATCAGGTGGGATGTTGCTCTATCAATAATCTATTCACAAACTCCTAGTTTGGGATCTCATGTCCGGTGTGTCAGTGACTCACAAGTCTAACCAATGGCGATGGCATTCTGTGGCTGCATCCCATGTATCACCATGTTTTCTATATAGTACACTACTTTAGACCAGAGCCCATTTGGAACCAGGTTAAAAGTAGTGCACTCTAAACGGTATAGGGTGCCATTTGCGACGCAGGTGTTCTGTTCAGCAGACTGAGTGCTCGGCCCTTCTGCCAGTGTGTTTTCTGCTTACCTGAGCAGAGGGAAAAGAGGAGAGTGAGAGAGGGACCACCAAGCACCCGCTCAGGCCGAGGATACCATTGATACGAAGCCACCCTGAACACAATGAAGCTGGAGTGCGACACTGGGAAGAATTTGCAATTTGCTGCCTGGTCATTTTACATTTTTTTCACCTTTTTGTATCTGGCTTGAGTCAATGTTTCTGTCACTGTCGTACACCAAGTGATGTGTGAGGTGGTCTGTCATTTCTCAATGCAACCCTATTCCCAATTTAGTGCACTACTTTTGACCATGGGACCATAGGGTTCTGGTCAAACGTTTATTTTTTCCCATCTATATAGGGAATACTATAGGGTGCTTTTTGGGACACAGCGTCAGAATGACACTTCTCCTTCTAAACCAAGATTGATCAAGTAGTGGTGTAGGGATCGACTGGTGTAAATCTGTCCTGGGAATGTTTTGGCGTGAGATGTGATACGCCAGGATCCAATATCTTCTTCACTGTTTGTGCAAAAAAGTTGGATCATGTTTTCAAAAAAAAAATGGACTCCTGGGTTTTCATGTTTGTCGTCAAAATAATGAACCCATGTTAAAGCCTTGAATAATATGCTTTTCCATGTCACGGTATAGCTACACCGAGTTTCTCGATGTATAATCATGGAAACTGCGATGTTCGTAGGGGTAACCAGAGAAACAAGGCTGATAAGTACATTAGCTTTTAACAATATTTATCCTGAAAAAATATTCAGAGGGGTTGAATTATTCAATTCTTGGGGGGAAATTAAGGAGATTGATCAAATATTAAAGATGCTCTCACAACAAAAACAATGAGGAGATGATTCGAAGGAGGCCTGCATGAAGAACATGCTGAATTCGTCAATGTCCAATTATCCTCATCAGAGACTGTAATCACCTAACGAGCCTTACTCTGACCCTCAGTAGACCTCTCATCTACATCATGGGTTCGTCCCAAATGGCACCCTATTCCCTATATAGTGGACTGCTTTTGACCAGAGACCTGTGGGCCTTGGTCTTAAGTAACAAACTAAATAAACAAGAGTGCCATTTGGGACATAGAGCATGGCTTTTCTGTTTGTCAATGCCATGTGGATGGAATGTTGGTACAGCAATGTTTTTGAGAGATGGGTCGTTTCACAAAAAGAGTACCTTTTGATATTTGTACCGTTTATTTTTTTTTACCCTATTTTCTCTCCAATTTCGTGGTATCCTATTGGTAGTTAGTCTTGTCTCATCGCTGCAACTCCCGTACGGACTCTGGAGAGGCGAAGGTCGAGAGCCGTGCGTCTTCCGAAACACAACCCAACCAAGCCGCACTGCTTTTTGACACAATGCCCACTTAACCCGGAAGCCAGCCGCATCATTGTGTCGGAGGAAGCACCATGCACCTGGACACTGTGTCAGCGTGCACTGCGCCCGGCCCGTCACAGGAGTCGCTAGTGTGTGATGCAGTGCCTTAGACCACTGCGCCACTCGGGAGGCCCTTATTTAACTTTTTCATAGGAACATTTGTTTTTCATTAAGTTGAACATGAGCTTTGCATTAGAGGTTGACCGATTATGATTTTTCAAAGCGGATACCGATTATTGGAGGACCAAAAAAAAGCAGATACCAATTAATCGGACAATTTCTATATATATATTTGTAATAATGACAATTGCAACAATACTGAACTTTTATTTTAACTTAATATATAAATAAAATCAATTTCATCTCAAACAAATTGTGAAACAAGTAAAATTTGGTTTAAATAATACAAAAACAACGTGTTGGAGAAGAAAGTAAAAGTGCAATATGTGCCATGTAAAAAAGCTAACGTTTCAGTTCCTTGCTCAGAACATGAGAACATATGAAAGCTGGTGGTTACTTTTAATATGAGTCTTCAATAATCCCAATTAAGAATTTTTAGGATGAGTTATTTTAGGAATTATAGGAATATTTATCTCTCTACCATTTGTATTTAATATACCTTTGACTATTTTATGTTCTTATAGGCACTTTAGTATTGCCAGCCTAATCTCGGGAGTTGATAGGCTTGAAGTTATAAACAGTGCAATGCTTGAAGCATTATGAAGAGCTGCTGGCAAACGCAGGAAAGTGCTGTTTAAATGAATGTTTACGAGCCTGCTGCTGCCTACCACCGCTCAGTCAGACTGCTCTATCGACTCATAGACTTAATTATATTATAATAAACACACAGAAATACGAGCCTCAGTTTCCGGATTTGACCATATTAATGACCTATTATTTCAAACACAAAACGTTTATTCTTTCAGTGAAATACGGAACCGTTACGTATTTTATATAATGGGTGGGACTCATTTCGTGGAATGACCCAGTTATTCACGGTGCTTCATCCTCAGCCTTTAGATTGGGAAAGCCCTTGAAGCGAAGTGTCTCTCGACTTGTTCCTCCTGCAACACAGGAGAGAGACATCTGCTTTCCCCATTCATAGAGGAGTTGTAACGATTTGCTCGATCAGCTGCCTGACGGCCCAGTATGGTGCATGTTCAGTGATTCCTCTCTGTCCCTTTGAAATGGGAAAAGTTTCTCTCATCTCCTTCTCCTCTTCCTTTTCCTGTCCCTCTCATCCACACTGCAGTGCTGCTTCTGAGAATGGGGGAGAAGCGTGCTGCCTGGGATTTTAAAGAGATTCTCTGGTACTTTTGTATACTTTTTAGCCAGTACGTCTGGAAGTAGCCCTCACAATCCAAAAGTGGTCCCCAAATAGGTCGTAGTAAGTCACGTATGTGCAGATATGTGCACCACGTCATTGCTCTCTCTCTCTCTGCTGCGTCCAGTGAGCCGTTGGGCCCGCCCTGCAACCTCATTGGATAGTGCTGAGCAGGCCTCTTTCTAGCTGTCACTCAAATGCAAGAGACTGAGGCAAGACATCTAAATGCTAGCGGGCTGGCCCACGTGGGGGGAAATGTAGGGAAATTTACACGGCACAGCTTCACGAACTCAGTCGCTTTCGCACTTGGGATTTCGTGGCTAATTGAGGTATGACAGTAATTCTGCTCAAAGATTATGCATGAATGAACTACACATTGACACATCCAGCCTAAAGCGGAAGGTTTCTTAGTCGCCAAAGTACCGGAGCATGTCTTTAACTCAGGGATTTACAACGGCGGCTCGGTTGTAATTACCAGGAATTCACTCCTCTTTATCTGGCGGCTATACCAAGCTCCTCGTTCCCTCCACACACAGGATATTACATAAGCTCCTGGAACAGTGCCCTTTAACCCCTACCTTCCCAGTCTCCCACTTCCTACTCTCCCAGATCCTTTAACCCCCACCCTCCCAGTCTCCCACTTCCTACTCTCCCAGCTCCCTTAACCCCCACCTTCCCAGTCTCCCACTACCTACTCTCCCAGCTCCCTTAACCCGTACCTTCCCAGTCTCCCACTTCCTACTCTCCCAGCTCCTTTAACCCCCACCCTCCCAGTCTCCCACTTCCTACTCTCCCAGCTCCTTTAATCCCTACCCTCCCAGTCTCCCACTTCCTACTCTCCCAGCTCCCTTAACCCCCACCTTCCCAGTCTCCCACTTCCTACTCTCCCAGCTCCTTTAACCCCCACCCTCCCAGTCTCCCACTTCCTACTCTCCCAGCTCCTTTAACCTCCACTTTCCCAGTCTCCCACTTCCTACTCTCCCAGCTCCCTTAACCCCCACCTTCCCAGTCTCCCACTTCCTACTCTCCCAGCTCCTTTAACCCCAACTTCCCAGTCTCCCACTTCCTACTCTCCCAGCTCCCTTTACCCCCACCTTCCCAGTCTCCCCCTGCCCTGTCTTACTCAGCCCCCATGCTGCAGGTGCAGAGGAGATGAGGAGAGATTCTACTGCAGTCTAGATCGAATCCAGACCACTACCCTTCCTATATCCTCTCTCAGACCACTTGTATAGCTGTCATAGACCATGCAGGAACTCTCTTTTATATGTGCCCCTATGAATCTCATATACTTTCTCTACTCTATAGGCCCGCCACATATATTCATTTCCCTGTCCTTTTCTATCAGCAACATATGCAGCCTGTCTGTCATCAACAATGGTTTCCATGTTTGAGGCCTAAATAACACCCCATATCTTGCACTACTTTTGACCAGAGCCCTGTGGGTGACCCTATGGGCCCGGGTCAAAAGTAGTGCAGTATAAAGGGAATAGGGTTCCATTTGGGACTGAGAGGCACTCACTCACGCATTGATGTGACGGCCGAGGCCATCGCCATCATCATACAGCCAGCAATGGGATGATCAAACCGCTCGCCCCCGAAACATAAAAACCACTCTGTCTGCATCCCTGCATGTCTGACCTGGGTTGCCTAGCGACATGTAGTGAGCTCTGGAGCACCGTGGGGGAAGGGGGGGGGACTGCCTACTGCCAGTCGGTCAGTGCAGCCGGGGGTAGCCAGCCTTCCTCCTGAGCTCTTAGTAGGCACAGATGAACCACTGCAGTGCATAAATACAGCATAGACACAAAGCTATTGTGTGGGAACTGGGCCTGTGTGGATTAACTAATCACCCTTCTGGACTGGCCACTTTTTTTTTGTCCCGAATGGCACCCTATTCCATATATGGTGCACTACTTTTGACCAGAGTCCATCAGACTACCTCTACCAGGGTGGTAGCTAACAGCACGCTGAGGCATATTGGTCACGTCCACTCCAGTGTGAGTGGAGAGTTAATCAGACATAGGGCCTGTCAGAAATGACACCCTATTCCCTATATAGTGCACTTTCTGGGGATTGTAGTACACCATATAGTGAATAGGGTGCCGTCTGGGACTCAGGCTCATTCAAACAGACTGCTTCCCAGCTCTCCAGCCTCTCACAACACAACAAAGCCCTATGATTTACATTGACTGGATGGATGATGGTGATTCATGATGGGGCTTTTGCGTGATTCGATAATATAAAGAGGGGTGTCCATCTCAAGATCAGCTGTTATTGTATCCACCACCAGCTGGTTTCACATTAAGACGAGGGAATCAAAAAGGAGTCTATGATGTTGTGGCCCCTGTGAGTGATGATCTGATGGCTTTTGATGCTAGTGCCATTACAAAACAACCGCAATGTTTCTGAGTCCGCAGGCTTGAGCAAAGTAGCTAGGCTCGTAACCGCTGCTGAACAAAAAGTAAAGTATTCGAATGTGTCTTGTGTGTTCTCTCTCTCCTCCTCTCTTTCTACTCCTCTCTCTTTCTCTCGCTCTCTCTCTCCTCTCGCTCTCCTCTTTCTCTCTCCTCTCTCGCTCTCTCGCTTCCTTTCTGGATTGGTCTCTCGCTTTTGCTCTCTCGCCTGTCCATCTCAAGATCAGCTGTTATCTCTCCACCACCAGCTCTCTCTTCTTCTCTCTCTCGCTCTCGCTCTCTCTCCTCTCTCTGCTCTCTCTCCGCTCTTGAGCTCGCTCTCTGCTCTCTCTCGCTCTGCTCTCTCCTCTCTGCTCTCTCTCTCGCTCTCTCTGCTCTCTCTCGCTCTCTCTCTCTCGCTCTCTCTCTCGCTCCTCTCTGCTCTCTCTCGCTCTCTCTCTTCTCTCTCTCTCTCTCGCTCTCTCTGCTCTCTCTCTCTCTCTCTCGCTCTCTCTGCTCTCTCTCGCTCTCTCTGCTCTCTCTCGCTCTCTCTGCTCTCTCTCTCGCTCTCTCTGCTCTCTCTCTCGCTCTCTCTGCTCTCTCTCGCTCTCTCTCCTCTCTCTCTCTCGCTTTCTCTGCTCTCTCTCTCGCTCTCTCTGCTCTCTCTCGCTCTCCTCTTTCTCTCTCCCAGGAACGATTCCAAGTGAAGAACCCACCTCACACATACATCCAGAAGCTGAGGGGTTATCTGGACCCAGCGGTCACCAGGAAGGTGAGCGAGTGTTGATTGTTCCCAACCAACTGTTCCACTGCCTCAGCCTCTTCCTTCCCCTTTCAACCAGCTCCACACCACCAGGATATCCCAGCGTCCCTATGGCTGTGGAAAGAAGGCCCAGTGGCCCCGAGAAGTAGTGGACCCCTTGGCGTTAAAGGGACATTGCACGTTCAAATAAAAAATGTGTCAATGTTTTCAGACCTCTAATGTCAAGATGAAACCACGACCCACTGCAATCGGTTGCGTAGATCCAGCTACTGTATGTCTCCACCCCAAATGAGTGCACCGTCATCATGGGAAATAGGCATATAGGTGTCCTTCTGACTACTTTTGAGGTCTGAAAACATCCGACACAATGTCATTTGTGAGTGAAATGTCCCTTTAAACATGGCCTTGCAGAGCCTTAAAGGAGTGTTATGATATCATCCCCACAACTTGCTGGTGGCAGCAGCAGGGGAGTGAAGCAGCCTGTACTGGCTGAGGATGACTCTCTGGCCACAGAAGCGGAGTTTGGGGTGTGGTTTTTTTCCTTCTAAAGTACAGTGTCAGCCAACCTTCAGGCCTTGCCAATAAGGCAGAGTTTTGGCTCGCGGAGAGCGATAGTGCCGCTGTGAGAAGGGGCTGCGTCCGCAATCGCACCCTATTCCCTTTATAGTGCACTACTTTTGGCCAGGGCCAGGAGGGTATATCGGAAAGTATCTAGGGAATGGGGTGCTATTTGGGTCGGCAGCGGCGTCTCTCTCTGTGATTAAAAACAAATGAACTGAATGACTCTGCCAGAATAACAGCAAACTGTTCCGGATCATTTCATTACGCTGAACTGACTGGAGTGAACGTTTCAAGAGCCACATTGTACGCTCGCGGCGGCACGACGAGAGCGAGAGTGCAGATCTGTAGCTGGCGATGGATGTGACGACGGCGACACAAATAGAATGTCTGTCTCTGCCATCCTAGGCTAATGTTGAATTATTTACAGCGTTGTTGGGTTTTTTCCCCTTCTTCATAGTGTTGAACGTTTGTCCCTCGTCCCCTTCCGCGATAGAAAGAGCAAAGGGAATGTGTTATGCAGCGTGTATTTTGGCACTCCTGCACCCCATAGCTGCATTATCGATGTAGTCTTAACGTCTATCCCAAATGGCACCCTATTCCCTTTCTGGTGCACTGCTTTGAACCAGATCCCTATGGGGGTGCCGTTTGGGACGCATCCTTGGTACACTGTTTTTAATGATACCCGAATAGGGTTGAAAGATTAGCGTTTCTCTCTGGAGGCGGAGATGAAGGAGAAGGAGAATGGCAGGAAGAAGGTTGAGGAACAAAATAGGCGTGGGAGAAGAGAGGAATAGAAAGAGGGAACAGAGTGGATGGTGGATGAGAAGTGCTCATATTGTAGGCAGACGTAAGACTATGAGGACGAGTGTACTGTGGGATGGGGCAGGTTTGCTCTGCATCCCAAATGACACCCTTATTTCCTATACTGTTGACCAGGGCCTAGTCAAAAGTAGTGCACCATATAGGGATTAGGGTGCCATTTGAAACACAGCCGTAGTGTGTGGGAGGAGGGCTGGTCCAGGTTTACTCTCTCTGTCTGTGTCTCTGTCCCTCTCTGGGTATAAACACGTAGCACTACGATGGCTGAAGGAAGGATTTATTACACGCTGGTTGCATCCCAAATGGCACCCTATTCCCTATAGTGCCTCACTAATGGGTCCAAGGGGAGACCCATAGGGCTCTGGTCAAAAGTAGTGCACTATATAGGGGATAGGGTGCCATTTGGGATGTGACCACTGACTCCAGGGCCTGCATACAGTAGGTTAGCCCTCGCTCCCTTTGTTTGTCTAGCAGCGCTGGCCAAAGTATGGTCGTCTTCTACCTTTATTGAAAACGTCTGTCACAATCGGACCGAGAGGCACCAGCTCTTTATTTAAACAGGTCTGCTCTGCTCTCGGAGGAGGAAAGACATCCCTGACCCCCCCGTGTTTATTTTCACATCGAAGCGTCAGCCTGTATGGGCCGTTTAGCCCCTGCCCTGGTAGAGAAGAACTGTGAGATACTCCTCCAATGTTCCTGTCTGCTCCTTCTAGCGCGCGGCTTTATACCCTGTTCCTACGGGAGTTATCGTGTCCCTCGCCGAGGTCAGCAACCTGCACCAGGGGAGAGGGGAGAAGTGAGAGAGAGAGCGGTAAAGGGGGCGAGAGAGAGGGGGGAAATTGAGAGAGAGGGTGAAATAGAGAGAGAGAGTCAGGGGAAAGAGAGAGAGAGAGACGGGGAAAGAGAGAGAGAGAGACGGGGAAAGAGAGAGAGAGAGACGGGGAAAGAGAGAGAGAGAGAGAGAGAGACGGGGAAAGAGAGAGAGACGGGGAAAGAGAGAGAAAGAGAGAGACGGGGAAAGAGAGAGAGAGAGAGAGAGAGAAAAGGGCAACCAGTGAAGAACAAACACCATTGTAAATACAACCCATATTTATGCTTATTTATTTTATCATGTGTCCTTTAACTATTTGTACATTGTATGTATATATATATATATATATTTATATATATATAATATGACATTTTTAATGTCTTTACTGTTTTGAAACTTCTGTATGTGTAATGTTTACTGTTAATTTGTTGTTTTTCACCTTATATATTCACTTTGTATGTTGTCTACCTCACTTGCTTTGGCAATGTTAACACATATCTCCCATGCCAATAAAGCCCTTGAATTGAATTGAATTGAATTGAAAGAGAGAGAGAGAGAGAGAGAGACGGGGAAAGAGCGAGAGGAGAGAGACGGGGAGAGAGAGAGAGACGGGGAGAGAGAGAGAGACGGGGAGAGAGAGAGAGACGGGGAGAGAGAGAGAGACGGGGAGAGAGAGAGATACGGGGAGAGAGATAGAAAGAGGAAAGAGAGAGACGGGGAAAGAGATAGGGAGAGAGAGACGGGGAAAGAGAGGGAGAGAGAGACGGGGAAAGAGAGACGGGGAAAGAGAGGGAGAGAGAGACGGGGAAAGAGAGGGAGAGAGAGACGGGGAAAGAGAGGGAGAGAGAGACGGGGAAAGAGAGAGAGACGGGGAAAGAGAGAGAGACGGGGAAAGAGAGAGAGACGGGAAAGAGAGAGAGACGGGGAAAGAGAGAGAGACGGGGAGAGAGAGAGAGACTGGGAAAGAGAGAGAGAGAGAGACGGGGAAAGAGAGAGAGAGAGAGACGGGGAAGAGAGAGGGAGAGACGGGGAAGAGAGAGAGAAAGACGGGGAAAGAGAGAGAGAAGAGACGGGGAAAGAGAGAGAGAGAGACGGGGAAAGAGAGAGAGAGAGACCGGGAAAGAGAGAGAGAAAGACGGGGAAAGAGAGAGAGAGAGATGGGGAAAGAGAGGGAGAGAGAGACGGGGAAAGAGAGAGAGAGACGGGGAAAGAGAGAGAGACGGGGAAAGAGAGAGAGACGGGGAAAGAGAGAGAGAGACGGGGAAAGAGAGAGAGAGACGGGGAAAGAGAGAGAGACGGGGAAAGAGAGAGAGAGAGAGAGACGGGAAAGAGGGAGGGAGAGACGGGGAAAGAGAGAGAGAGACGGGGAAAGAGAGAGAGAGAGGGGGAAAGAGAGAGAGAGACGGGGAGAGAGAGAGAGAGACGGGGAAAGAGAGAGAGAGACGGGGAAAGAGAGAGAGAGAGACGGTGAAAGAGAGAGGGAGAGAGACCGGGAAAGAGAGAGAGAAAGACGGGGAAAGAGAGAGAGAGAGATGGGGAAAGAGAGGGAGAGAGAGACGGGAAAGAGAGAGAGAAAGACGGGGAAAGAGAGAGAGAGAGATGGGGAAAGAGAGGGAGAGAGAGACGGGGAAAGAGGAGAGAGAGAGATGGGGAAAGAGAGAGAGAGAGAGATGGGGAAAGAGAGAGAGAGAGATGGGGAAAGGAGAGAG